>NW_024502347.1:3418814-4018814 GCF_017590055.1 Onychostruthus taczanowskii
GGGCGGGGCCGGCCGCGCCCCCGGGAGCCGCCCGACGGCCCCGCCGGAGCCGACGCTCGCCGAGGGTCGCCGCATCCAGCCAACAACCTCCTCCCCCCGGCGCCTCCTTGGCTGAGCATCATGGAGGCCATTCGGCACCGGTGGCTGCGTCCGGCTCCGAGGACTGGACTCTCCAGCTGCGGTGTCCTCTTGCGCTGCTGCTCGCCCCCAAATCTGCCGCTGGCAGGTGGGGAGACATCGCTCCTGTGTGGACGATCTTGCGCGTTTTAGCAGCACTTTAACCAGCTGCGGCCACGACCTGCAGGGGGGTGGTCTGCTGGTGTGCAGTCCACATCCACAAAGCAGGCAGGATTCACGCTGTACAACTGGGTTGTCCCGAATTTGTCTGTTCCCGGTAGTCTTGCAGCATGATTGGTTTCCTTTACTGGCATATGAGACTTTAAAAATGCCAAAGTTTTATTTTTCTAGCTTGTCCTGACTTAACTGGAATACCCCAGTAATAGTTTACATACTGTCATAAGCCAGCATCAACTTCACCCAAAGGTTTATCATTCGTTGCTCTAAAAATAGAAGGGTTAACAAAGTTTGGCTACCTATGGACCCATGTTCCACATCCTTTTCCTACCAATCCACTCCACAGGTTCCAGTAGTTACTGCTTTCCACATGCACTAGCAAAATGGAGATGGTTCTCGGCAGTGTGGTTCCTCACGTGTGCTGAGGATTAGCCAACTGGTCAAACAGTCACACCATCTTCCATCTGGAGAGGACACTGATTAGCAGCCTCATTTTCCTGACTGCTGGTTTTCGCCATGACACGTAGTATTTCTGGGTCCTTTATGTTGAATTGGGCTGAAACTGTGAAAAGGGTTCAAAATTAGCCTGAGAGCAAAGAGGTGGATAGCAAACGCAATACCATTTCCTTAAGAGAACAAGATAAAAATGCAGTCTGTAGTGATCCCAGCTCACATGTATTTTCTATCATTAGGCATTAGTATGCTTGCCTTGAACTTCCCACTCTTGGGCTTTCCTTTGTAGATTTAATTTTTGAGGGTACAGTAAGGCTTTCAAGAATTCATTATCATTTTTTGGTGTAAGTAAGCACAAAGTCAGCGCTAAAATTCTTATCATACATAGCTTTATGACTTCCTTTCAACAGAAAAAGCTTTACACAGAATTTTGCTATGTGATCTTAGCCTACCAAGATTAAAGCAGCTGTGGAATGTATCTAGCCTTCAAATACTGTGCCTTATTTACCTCAGAAAGGTTTTGTATGGAACAGAAATGTTTCCAAGGCTCAGAAGGGAGTCTTCCAGAGACCAAATGACCAAACTGTTTCACTTCAACTTATCTAGGCATAGCCATAGAAAGCTGCTTCATGTGTCACAGAGGAGATTTTAAGTACCCACATTTATCTAGGATCCTAATATTTGACTCTGTTACCTAGAATTTGGTTCATACTCTGCGTGTATATATATAAATCTAGCCTAGCATAGAGCTATATTACCTTAACACAACTTTAGGTGTATTTGGCTAATAGTTTGAGACTACACGATCTTTTCTGAAAAAACAAAAAGCAAAACCAAATCATGGTCAGAAGTTGGTTTTTCACCTAATTTTTATTTATTTCTTATAGAAGGGGAAGAGTTCCTTCCTGGTACTGGCTATTTTTGCTGAGGTATTTATTTTTTTGCAGAAAAAGAAACATGCTTTGTTCTGCTATGCCCTCAGAATACAATGTAACCTAATTTTATAGCAAGTTTGTATAAAACAAATTATATATGGAACATAAGCGGAATTGAACTCCTTCAATAAATCACAGCAAACATGCTGTGAAAACACTGCACTTTTTTTTCCTATTACTTTCTCTTTTTTCAGCTTTTTCCACTTTGTTCATAGGGTTTCCCCCTGAGAACTTGCTGAAATTTTTTTTTCTTCCTATGCAGATTAAACAATAGTAGGCATGTTCATGAGCCATGGCATTTCTTTCTAGTGTGACCTGTTGAAGTGGCCTTCCATCCCAATCCACATTTTGCAGATGTGCTTCTAAATATTATTTTTCCTCCTCCACTGCATTCCCAGACCCTTTTCCTCTTCCTTCTTTTAGCCTATCCTATTTGCCCACTAACTTCCCATACTTTCCTCATGGTTTTCTAATCAGCCTCCCCTGTCCTTGCCCTTCACAATTAATAGGAGATATGCTGCTGCTTCCTGAAGATATGCTGTTGGCTGAAGACAGCTCTTCCAGCCAACAGTAATGCTAATCTTCATAAACTCATTTTCACATATTGTGGACTAAGCTATGCTGGCCAATGGATACACTGATATGACTGAGATGCTCTTGGCAGCGAGTCTTTGCCTTTGCTCCCCAGTTTCCAGGCTTAGCTTTTTGCCCCTTGGACCAGCTCTGATCTCGGGAGACTGTGCCTCTTAATCTATGGGTTTTTTTTCTCATTCTGATCTTGCATTTGCCTTTTTTCCCTTTGACTAACATATTTTTTTCTTTTAAAACCACATCAAGTCTACTATAAAACTCAACCAAAAGAAATTACTGCAGTTTTAAAGCTGTTTAAGTGTTCCTTGCATGCTGGGAGCAAAAGTGATGTGAAATGTGCTATAGAAGGATGCTGGTGAGGGTCTTGTTTTCTTTCCCCCAGAAATGCTCATGGTCCAAACTGTTTCTTAGCTGTCAATGGCTGTGTGCAGTTACATAACTATCTCTGTCCTCTTTTTAGCCATTAGTCTCCTTCTTTGCCTTTGGGTTTCTTTTATTTTTTTAATGATCCCATGAAAATGTTAGTAACAGAGGAGTTTCCTATTTTCCATGTGTCTTCCTCCTATTTTATTTGCATTTGCCAGTGGGGCCAAAGAAATGAAGTGATTTCTTTAGAAGTTTATTTGAAAAAGCTGTGCCAAAATATGCTGTTCTGCTTTATTTTGTGGCCTTATGAAAATTATGCAGCATTTTATGAAGATTTAAATTTTAATGTGAGATTCTCAAGAATGTTCCGTTTGCAAACCTAGGCAGATATCTAAGCACACGAACATTCAATATGGTAATCAGAGAAAATTATTTTATCAAAAATGACTATTTAGGCATTTATTTAGTTGCTGCAAAGTCAGTTTATTACGCAGGCACACCCAGAGTGCTCTGCCAAGCCAAGCCTTAACTGTTAGCTCTCCACACCTTTTCTAAGCCATTATTTACCAACCTTTACAAGTGTGCACTTAATTCCAAGCCAGTAAATATCTGGCCTTCTTCAAATCCTCAGTCATTTCTGTCCTTGTTCAGGGGCTCAGATACACTAATTTGAAAGCTGACATTATGCTTCTTGTTTAAAGTGGTGCAGAAATTGAGCTGTGTCCCTCTAGAATCTTGCCATGAGGTCAGCTGGAGACAGATTCATCAGGAAGATCAAACCACAATGGAAGATGTGAACCCCCACAGTGAAAACAGATTCTGCTTTCTGCTTTTTAGGCCAAGGCCACACATGTAACTCCAAAAAAAGGCTTGAGCTTTCCTATTAACGGGAACAAGCATGTCATGTATGTGTCACATAGGTATTGGTTTTACATCAAGGAAGAAGACAAGTATTTTGCCCCTGCGAAACCAAGTATAAGGGACTACTGTTCTCAGTTTATCTGCTCCCCCTATCATGTTTTGTTTCATGGATGGAAAATCCTGTGCCCAGGTCCTCACTTCTGGCTTGCTTTCTCAGGGGTATGGAAAATCTCTGGCCACATCTGAATTAGCAAAATGAACAGGACTAAAATGAAATGCCAGAGCACTGGTTGTGCATAGTCCATGAAGTAGTTTAATGCCAACCAGGCTTCACCAAAACAATAGGTGCCAGACTGTGGCTGAGGAGCTAGCATAGGAGAAACTCAAGCCCTAATAGGCAGATTCCCATTGGTCTGGTTTTAGGAACAATTGGCTAAAACTCTTTCATGGTTGCGAGATGTGCTGGGCTAGTCAGCCGCAGTGTAGCAGAAAATGAACCCTGGACCTTTTTGTTCGCTGGTAGAGACATGGCCTTGACCCCACAATGAGTTCAGTGAGAGGAGGGGAAGCGGAGAAGGAGGGGAGCAAGGGAGTGTCCACTATGAGGGCTCCCTTTTTAAGAGCCAGCTTTAAAAATGAGACTCCTAACTTAGTGGTTTCTGCTCTGGATTTCTTCTGTATTTTACATAATTAAAGAATAAGTTAGTAGGGGGAAAATAAAGACTCAGGTCTCCTTGTGTCTAGCTGATTACCCAAAGTGGTAGTTTTGACCAAGTTTTTAAATGTTTGTTCTATTTCTGATTTCAGGATTCAGGGTCACTTCAAACAGAAAGGTTTCAGAATGCTTCTCTTCAGAATAATTAGAGAGTGGAGGTCATGGCACTTTTTAAAAAGGGGAAGTAATATGGAGCTTTTCATATAATGCTCATCAACAGCAACAGCAAACAGTCTGAGGCAGGATAAGGGATTTATGGTGAAGCTGAATTAGTGCACAAGATCTTCACACATAAACAATTACTTCGAAAATGACAACAGTCATGTTCAAATACTGTTTTAGGAATTCAGGGACGTGGACTTGGTTAACCATTACTATTTAATGCTTTTTAAATCAATATGTGTAGCCTTTAAGAGTAATGACCATAAGAAAATGTTAACATTAGGAATAAATTTTACGTTATGGCTGAGACTGATCTGTGGGCTTTATTGCATTACACTGGATGTGGTTTTCATCAGCTGAAACTGTCTGACTCCTTAGAGCAGCTTGATTTAAGGAGTTTGAATTAGTTTTCTTTGTGAACTGTAGGCTCAAAAAATTGAATTGTTAGCTGGTAGAAAAAAATTACAGAACATTTTTGAAAGTGTACAGTGGTGAAGAAAGGAAATGATTACTTGGAGTTGGGGGCGTAGAGTGAGAAAGTGCCTGCCTCATGCATCTGTGGGTGGAAAGGCACAGTTGGCTTATACATTTACTTTGTTTCTTCATCTACCATTGCTCCAATCACAAGAACTAATTACAGTCAGTCAGGTCAGCATTTCCCTATTCTATTGAATATTGAAAAACCAAGCAGAGAAGTTAACATGATTTAGAAAGAGCTTCTCTGCATTTCCACTGGACTAGAATAATATGCAACTAGAATAATAATGTCCAAGCCTTCATTTGCAGCATCACTCTTATTGTTACTCATGAATTTTAAGAATTAAACATTAATTGATAAGCAAGGCTTAAACTACTTAAAAATATTGTCTCAAAAGATTTTGTTTCACTCCTGGCTTACCTCTGCCACTTCAGTTTCAGTCAATCAGAATTCACCCATAGGTTAATTGCAGAAATAAACCACATTGCTAAAGAGTGAACTGATTGAAAGTGACACTGATTCAAATGGACACTGCTTTGATACAGGAGAGTCTTTCTTCATATTTCCCATACCCTTTTAAATAAATAAATAAATAAGACAATGGAAATAAAAGCATGGCTTTTTAATAAATTTTGAAGGTTTTTTCTGACTAAAAGTCAGTATAGTTTAAGTCCCATTGTACTTGCTATCAGAAGAAATTTGGAAAATTAGGCAGA
Organism: Onychostruthus taczanowskii; assembly: GCF_017590055.1. Lineage (NCBI taxonomy): Eukaryota > Metazoa > Chordata > Aves > Passeriformes > Passeridae > Onychostruthus > Onychostruthus taczanowskii. Next base: position 3,424,386 of record NW_024502347.1, read on the forward strand.
GTCCAAGTTAAAATATGAGTGGGGAAGTAAGCATTGAAGGGAAATCCTCATAAATCCTACTTTTTTATACTTGTAAAAAACCAAGAAATGCAAAAAAAAAAAAAAAAAAAAAACCATGACAGATAACAGAGAGAAATAAAAATTTCAGAGAAAAAGAAAGGCTCTTTGGCCAAAGTAAAAGCTGAGCTAGGAAGTGGAGAATCAGCTTTCTGTGGAAACAGAAAGATCTCACAACTTTTTCCAACAGATTCTGCAGTATAAATAACAAAGGCATGTCTGAGGCTCAAAATCAAGGGAACAAATTGGTTAGCTACAGAATGGTGGCAGAGGCAAAGATTCTCCAAGCAATCAAGGAAGAAATACTGATGATGAAAAGGAGGGCAGAGAAACTGGAGCGTCAAAAATTTGACAGTCACTGAAGGACCAGCTATGTGAGTAGCAGTAATATTTAGCTGGTTAATGAAGCCACTGAAGAGAAGACTCCATGCCAGAGCTAGGTGGACATGGAGGAAGAAGGAAGGCAGGACTGACACTCAGCAGCTGAAAAGTTCAGTGATGAGCTGTGAATATATTAAAGACATCTAGGTGTCTGACATTTTTCTCTGTCAGGAACAGAACACCGGCATGAACTGACTGAGACTCTGAAGTTATTAGGCTTAGTGATTTTGGCTAAATTAGTTGGTAGAAAAACTCCGCTGCAGGCACTGGAGGTATCAAAGAAATTATTCTGGACCTCCAGTGCTACAATTTATGTAGACCAACATGTAATTAAGTAGCCAAGCATGTACCTTCTAGTTTTAAATATTGTCCTTTTCCCAAGCAGTTTATTTGTACTTCAGCAACATATCCTTAATGTAGGGAGCTGAAAGTTGCCATTTTTGTGTGTTTCTTTAAGTGCCATGCTTCAATTTTCATGTGATAAAGTATCCCTTTCCTAATCCTAGCTCATTATTTTTTCAAAACACATGGACCCAAGTATGCCATTCCTCTCTTATTACCAAGAGATGAAAATGGAAGTGACACCAATCAATGGGGAGAATTTTCCACCCTTATATATAAGACTAATTTTTCATACTGGGCAATTTTACCCAATGAGTAAATGTGGAAGAATCAAAATGTGAGTAATTTTGATGAAAGCACACTTATATATAATTTTCAGGTTATTTGTTAGCAGTGTCTTCTTGTGACCCAAATTAAAGTAAGAGTTGCAGGTGACCCAACAGAAACAGAAGAATGATCATTTCCTGTGGCCCAGTTTAATGAATGCATTACCTTTAAACCTAGATTTCTGCATTGGGAACAATAACATACCAATGCTGTCCAATGAAATCAGCCTCAATTGTCATGACCTTTCGTTTACTTAACCTTTTGCTTCCATCGTTAATTATATATGTTTTATAGTTAGTGTAGAGGGCATGATCATTAGCAAAACCTATCAAGCTTGCTTTCTTCAGAAGAAAGAGGAAAAGCTAACAAACAAGCCTGGAAAGAAGTAAAGGGATAAAGCATTCATGAGAGAGGTGAAAACTGGACTGATAAACTCTCCAGTGGCAACACACAAAGCAAGTAGTGGATAAGACATTCTTGAAAAAAGCAGAGATATTTGCCACCATTAGCATGGTTTGTATTTGTTTTGGTTTTTCCTTGCATAGTCACGGGTTTCACTAATAAAAGATTATAAACTGACAATCCTCTGAAATTAAGTGACAGTCATCTGGACTAACTGCATATTTAAAATGTATGACCTGGTTTAGAGCTTGCAGTTCCCTTCTTACCCTTTCAAACATGCTGATATTCTTCATTGTTTCAGAACCTGCCATATATAGAAATCAAGGATTTTGCCTTTCCCAGCTTCTCTTCAAATATTGTTTCTAGAAAAAAACTAAAAACACTGCAAATAACTCTTCCAAAATCTTGGTCTCTACCAAGTTTCTTTGAACCTACAGGACTCTATATAAAGATTCAGTTTCACTTTTGAAAGGGGATTTGCTAAGACAAAGATTTTATTTCCTTGCATTACTTAGCTTTCCTGGGCAATGGAAGACCCTTGAAGGCATTTGATGCTTGCAACAATCTTGTTTGAAGAACAGTCCATTTTAGGAGCATACCCCAGGATTGACAGGAATTGTAAATTTGAAATGAATTCTACAAAAAGGGACAGACATGAAGAAAATACCCCCAAAAAATACCCCTTTTCTCTTTAAAAGTCATGGTAGCTTTGATGTGGATTTTTGCAGAGAGAGAGTTGAGTTGCTTTACACTTTCTATGAGACAAAACCCAGAAAGAACCTGCACAAAGACTAACAACTGTCTTAGAGAAATAAGAGGCTTTTAAAAGATGAATTTCATAAATGAGTTATAAAGGCATTTTCCCTGCTCAAGTGCAAAACTGCAAGGAGTGATTGATGGATCAGATAGTCACAGTGCCATTCAGTGGGACCTGGATGGGCTGGAGCAATGGGTTGAGAGGCATCCCCTAAGTTCAAGTAGGAGAAGACATAAGTTTTGCATTTAGGAAAGAACAATTCCATGCACCAGCAAATGTTGGAGGCTGCCTAGCTGGAAAGCATCATGGCAGTAAATGAGATGGGGGTTCTGGCTGACGTCAAACTGAGCAGGAAAGCAGGAAAGATAAGCTGGAGTGAGTCCTGCATTGGGCCATATAGGTGATTCAGAGATTAGAGCATCTGCCACGTGAGAAGAGGCCGAGAGAGCTGGAATTGTTTAGCCTGAAGAACAGAAGGCTCAGGAGGAACCTGATCAATGAATATAACAAATACCTAATGGGAGAAGGAGAGAATACAGAGCCAAGTTCTTCTCGGTGATGCTCAGTGAAAACAAAAGAGGCAATGGACACAAGCAGAAATATTGGGAATTCCATTTAAACACACTTTGAAGATGATCAAATGCTGACATAGGTTGTCCAGAGAGGTTGTGGAATCTCCATCCTTAAAGATAATTAAATTTTGACTGGACCCAGCCCTGAACACCCTGCTGTAGGCAACATTACTTTGAGCAGAGGAGGGTTGGATGATCTCCAGAGGTTCCTTCCTCAATGACTCTTTGATTCTGTGACCTGTGAAATAAGGCAAGCCATGTACAAGATATCATATTAATTATGGTAAAAAATGCTAACCTAGGTGAAACTTATATCTGCAATTCAGCTGGAGCTGTACAGAACTGCATGCGCTCACTTGGGTGGAACAGCTTGCAAGATCAGTGCTCATGTAAGGCCATGTCAAAATGAAGGACATTGAAAAAACTGTAGCTCTTAACTTAGGACATGAACTCAGCTGGTCAAATACTTGGGTAATTCCAAGTAGAATTTGTTACAGTTGAATATGATATGATAAGTGCATTGTGTAAATTGGAGGTGGTCAACTAAGAAATAAATTGCCTGCTGAATCCAGACAATGGCTTTAGACAGGTCTCTAAATGTATTTTTGGGAGCAGAGGTAACAAGTGTGGCATCTTGTTCTCTGTCTCTCAGTTAAAAAATAAAGGAAAATTGGAAAATCCTTTGTTTTCTGAGCATCTGCAATGTGCAGACCAGAGAGTTTTCCAAAAAGTGATTGTTGTGGAATGTGAAATCTTTCCTTCCTCAAATCTGCTCACATAAAACAGTAATGCACTGTATATTGTGGCATGAAGATCTGATTTTATCACCAGGAAATGCACTCATCAGCTATGGGCACAGAGAAAGTGAGTTGAAGGACTAATTGGCTCCATGTCTTTCTCTGCCTCTTGGCCAGTTGACTTGGGGTAGCCAAGGTCTGTATTATTAAACTCTCTAAATTTCAAATAGTGGCTAAGTACAACCCTATAATTGGAAATGGTGCCTCCTCTTTCTAACTTGCAAGTTATGCCCCACATTCCTGAGGAAAAAAACCTAATTGGTTCAGTGTTTATGCAGATGAGTAAGTTCCTGTGTTCAGACCCATCTTCTGTCACTGTTTAGTTTACTACTGTATGTGCATCTGTATGTTTTTCATCCCAGTACCTGAAAGCCTCATAGCCATTAATGAATTTTATTTCTTTTGACAACCATGAAAGAAATGGAAGTGTTCTCCTAATTTTACAGACAGGAAACATAAACTAAAATAATTTATTTTCTTGTTATTGCTGATGGCTATATGATTGAGTTGAAAAGCGAGCTGCTATAACTTCAATTTCAGCTTAGTAGCCTATTCATTAGACTATTTTTCTTATAAAATAAAACCTTAAAAATTTAAGCAAATTGAATTTGATTATACAAACATAGAGGTTAATTAGGCCATTATCAAAGCTGAAACAACTGAACTTTTAAAGATTTACTATAGATCACAGAGATCTGAGTAAATAAAACATCAGCTTTGAAGGCTTCTCTGAGAAAACATCTGAGAATGTTATGTGTAGAATGTTATACTTAAGGAAGTGTTCCGCTTTGCATTAAGTCAAAGGGAATCACAGATCTGATAAAATAAGCACAAGTTTCCACAGCTTTCATCACCTTTCAGTTAAAAAAAATGTGTGTATGTATGTTTACATTTTTTGTTGTAACTTCTACACCACTGATTTACTAAGTCAACATACAGTAGCTATTTGAGATATTCTCGGATTATGATCTGATTTGAGGTAAATCCCCCTAACCATACAATATGAATTTAAAAGAATTGTAAAATTTACAGTGCACTAAACACAAACATAGCAAACACAAGATGTCTTACTAGAACAGGAATGAACACCACTGTAATTACATGAAATAAATATCCTACATCAAGGAAATTGGGGCAAATATTTAACCAGTTTTGAAGTAAAATGTAATTTTGAAAAAAGGAAAGTATTCCAAAGTTATAGATAAGGTGTAATATAATAGATACATATATATTTACTTACTAAAATTAAGTAAATTAATTACCCAAAGTTCACCTCAAATAATTGTTCATTGGGAGTTTTTCATGACAGCAATTCAAGAGTCTTTGAATGACTGAAGAATTTTTTTTATGGCTTAAGAAATTGTTTTCTATTTATTGGTTACTGGTTGAATATTATAATGAGGCGAGGTCAGCACTCTCCTGATTGTACATGTTATGCAGTGTATGAGTGCTACTTGTTACTTAGCATACTTCCAGTGAGTTATTTTTGGTACTTACAAAAATATTAACCTCACTCTAAGGATATAGAAATTAAGGCTAATTTGTACAATGGAGTTTGGGAAATCTAATCTGCCTGCTAAAAATTCTTTCTCTGATGGGAATAAGATTCCCTCATTTTCCATTTTTACAGCACAAGAATGAAAACATCTCTTAAAAGACTTTAGAGAAAAGAATTTTCCACAAAATTTGTTAACCACAATTCTCATTGCCTTTCTAAAAAAATAACTACCAATCTGAGGAAGAGACAGAAAGCCTAGACAACTGTCTGCCTCATGCCCTTTCCTTAATATAGGTGACAAATGGGATTCATGCGCTTCAGCTTGCTGACATGCTACATATGTTACTTAAAAGTAAGTAGTTGAACACTTAGAGGAAAATTAAATGCAAACCAAACCACAAGGAATTTTCTGTAACTTCTTATTATAGATATATATAGATATAGATACAGAACACTTTCTTATAGCATTCATAGCCTTTTCTGGGTTTGGATAACTAATTCTCCTTAAAAATCCCTGTGCCATTCAACTATAAACTGACACTTATAAGGGGAGACAAGCCTCATTCAGCTCTGTAGAACCATCCTATTGTGCTTAGCCAGACCTGCGAACATGTAAATAAACAGATACGCTAACACAGCTGGAAGTCTGAAGTAAAAAAGGATTACTTTTTTTCTTTCTTTTTTTGAGGGGGTTTTTTTTTTTTTTTTTTTTTTTTTTTTTTTTTTTTTTTTTTTTTTTTTTTTTGTTTTTATGTTTGAATAATCAGTCAGCAACTTTGAGGGGGTAAATAGCAAGAATGAAGAAAGGAGGAGATAAGGCATCTGCCCCTTCATTATCTCTATGGTCAGAAAAAAAAAAAGAGACTGCTAAAAACAGAAGAGAATTTCAACTGAACCTGCATCATCCTGCACTGATTCACCCTCCGGGCTCTGTCTGTGAAAGCTGAACTGTAGCCATGCAAGTATAAACTTTCGTTTACTGAAAGGCACCTAGAGTTTAAAAAGTGAGTGAAACAAGCAGAGAATAGGTGAATTAGGTTATGTGGAGTGAATTCTTTTTCTTGCTTGCTTTTTTCCTACCTGACATGTCTTTTTTAAGGATTCATGCAAATAGAGAGGAAAAAAATCTTCAGTAAAGAGCTTGCAATTCAAAATAAGAATGAAGATTGATAAGAAGGTATCAGAAGTCAATGAGTTAACAGTAGCTACAGCATACCAGTAATCCAACTGTTGTCATATTTTCTGCAGGCGTTACGGAAGAAATATAAAGAACCTACTTGAAAAGGGATAATGGAATAGCTGGGCAGTTGAGAGCTTTTGATAAGTGCAAGGAACAGTACAGGAAGGATCACAAAGTTGTGTTTTTTTTGGTTTTAATGATTTTAACAAATAGACTGATTGGAGACAGGAACTGACATCTTGCTAACAAATGACTTCATCACCACAAATTGAGTTCAGTGGGAAGCGGTATGTGGAATGTTGGTTGGAGATGTGGCAGCACTGCCCCCTCCCAGAGCTGGCTGTCCTGTCACCTGCACTCTCCTGCATGAATGCTCCTGCTGAATCCCTATTGACACAGACGAAAGTAGACTGGGAGCAAATAAAAATCTTATAAACGAAGCTGCTCTTTCGTTTCTCTTTGCTCCCCTATTTCAAGGCACTCCTGACATTGTCCATATTTTGTGTAAATATATACAAAAGATATAAATCTCACTGTCCCTTCTCTTGAGAGACTCCATTGAACAATGCTGCTATTCTCTACATCTTCCAAAATGTCTACCCCAGACTCAGCAAGTGAAGAGCCATCCTTCGATATACTTGATGAAATTAAATAATCTTTTATCCCTTTCCTACTTATATTTTGTTTCAAATGAACTTGGACACTCCTTCTACCAGCTTGCACTGGTACTAAGGAAATAAGTCTGTTCTTTGAAAAACCAGCAGGACACTATGTAAGTGATATGCAAACAACATAGAGGCTGCTAATAAATTAATTTTGTCCAAAGAATTTTATCTAATCAGGAGAGATCTATCAGCAGACCAATTCTCCCGTCCTTTTGGAGTCTCAAACAAAATCATAATAGAGCATGAAGTAAATGAAACTTGGGACATACACATTTACTATGTGTATGAAAGACAACTAAGTAGTTAGAGGCAAACTTTCATGGAGTGAAGTACCATTGTTCTGCTTACTTCATGTGGCAAATGTGACCTACATTGCAGATTATGTCCTGACCTTTAGAGTACCACCACATCTGAACCTTTGGACAATTCAGTGCTCAGCTGAAGTACCTAAGGAAGGGCTGGGGGCTCTACTTTCTCTGTAAAAGAAAGACAGATATAGAGCAAGCTTCCAGAGAAGAGGATGATCTGGAGTAAAAAATGCCATCAGCCCTTCTCCCTAAAGACAACATTCCATTTATTACACTGATCAAAGTGAACTTAAATTATTTTTTCTTCAAAGAATTTTTTGTCCCGCTGTTCCCGAATAACTGTTTTACCTATCCATAAAATACTACAGGAATTAGGCTTTCCAACTACCAAATTGTCAATGTCAACAGGAAAGGAATTGATTGTGATTGTGACCAACAATCTATGTCATAACTGTGAAATTGCTTTCTTGTCCTTTTTAAAACATTACATTTTTGCATACTCTGGAACTGGTCATCTGCTCCCCTTCATAAAAAAAAAACCAAACAACCAAACAAAAGCACTCCTCAACAATTTTTTGAACTTCAAAAGAGAAGGTTGGAGATTTGGTGAAATTTACTGATTTTTTTTTTCATTTGGTGTGGAATGTCACTTTCAAATTCACACCATCAAAACTCTCAAGCTTGTATCTTTCCCTGCATTACACTAGAAACAAGGCTTGTGCAGTTGGTCAGTTAAACTTTTGTTAATAGAACTGGATGAAAAGCAAGTTAAAAAAGATCAGACAGAAAAGGAAAAAAAAAAAATCAACCCGTGTTATTATCTCTGAACTTAAACCTACAAATTAGCTGGACTTATGTGGGAAAGTGTTGAAAAACGTGTCTTATATACCAAGAATAGGATAAGTTTTCTTCCTCAGCTGAATTGTGTCTCACCTCAATCCCCTTCCAAGAAACTCATATATCTACAAGGCACCTTGGAAGGCTTCTTACCTTGGTCTTTGAGGTACAAAAAGGACATGAAAAACTGTCCACAGACAGCTCTTTCCTGTCTGTGTGTTTGGGAGGATTCAGCTGTGCTATTGAGTTCATCACAAGCCTGTAGTGATGGCTACTGATTTATGCATCATGGACCATGAATGGAGGAGGAAACAGCATGTGCTCAAGGGAGATGCAAAGGAATTGGAAATTCAAGGTCTTTCAGATGTCAAGACAATATGCTCAGAAGTCTGCACATTTGCAAGACAGTGCTTGTCTTGCTGCCTTTTTGTATCTCTGTTAGTTTTCCTCTCAGGAAATGATGCCAGTTGCACTGTTTTCCACTGATCTCTGAATCAGCCAGCATTTCCACCTCACTGATGGTAAATTGCATTGTCCTCAGCACCAGTGGGCACATAATTTGGCACACACATGCATTTCTAATATGATTATATAAGGTATTAATATATAAATGAGCTCAAGGATGGAATAAACTGCAGAAGTAGCTTCCAGCATTATAAGGACAAGTTTAATGTAATATTTGGAAATCAAGATTTCATACAAGTATATTTAAGATGATCTTTTTCCCTTTAACAAGATTACTTTTTCCATCAAGGTATCTTCTACTAACATGTATCATACTGCAGTATTCCAGGATACTTCATTGTGGGCTGAGGCATCAGAAATTTTATGTATTTTTTCAAAAGAAAGTTGAGGCCATAAATCCTAGCCGACCAAGAGCTGGTCTAGATCTTTAACATGGTTGTGCTGGCAGCAATGTTCATTTAAACTTATATCCTACAGAGACAAAAATGTGTAAAAAATACAGAACTGCACAAGCTCATTTGGCAAATTCTTAGGCAGTTAGGAAGCTAAACGTCATGTCTTTCTCCTGTATGGCTTTTCATAGTGTAGTGTTTTTTGTCAGGCTCAAAAACATATCTACTTTGCCAGCATTTGAAAGAAAGAAGGAATAATATGAAGAAAAAAGAAGATGATGAACACATGGAGAAAAACAAGGCAATTTTTTTTTTTCTCACAGCCCAGCTTAAAGGTCTGTCAGGATATTAAGTAAAATTTGTGTGACTTTGTGTACTAGAACTTGCTATATTGATGCTCATTTTCCCATAATTCACTTATTAAGGGTCTCATTTAGCAGAAATTTGGTCAAGACCTACATAATGTCAACCTTTTTCAGTGTTGCTACTGAAGAGAATCATGAGCTTAGTCAGCCTGACTTCATTAATTTCTGAGACATAGTTGTGAGTAGAGACTTTGTTAGAGTATCTCTACTTCCTGTGAGACACTAATCTCCACAGGCAAAACTCACCTGGCACAGCTGCTGAAGCTATTTTTGTATATCCAAAGTTAATCCAGCTCTGAGCTAGAGTGATGATAATATATCCGTTTAACAACAGGCATGGAAACATTGTTCTTTTAAAACTATCCCTAGCATGTGTTCAACTGCACATCTTGGATATCTGGCAGACCAGTATCTGAGGAGTTGCTGCTATCATTCTTCCTCAAAGTTATTTCACTTCAACAGGCCAAAGAGCCAAAGCAAAAAGTTTTTCATATAGGACCAATTTGGGTTTTCATTAATGCTTAAACTCAAGTTAATGGACATTAATTAATTAGGATGATTATATTATAGACTGGACAAAACAGAAGAAATATTTTAGTAATTTGAATGCAAAGCCCAGCATCCCAGTCTCAAGCAATAATCAATGTGTTTTGCTAAAGTGAATGTAAAACATATAGTGATGCTTGGTATATTCTCCTGGTCTACTGGTATTTTAGAGACAAAGTTGTATCCAGGACTTGATGTTTAATAGCGTTTAGTGATTTTTTTTCCTAGGAACTTGTTTATACTTTGGGTTACCACTGTGTCCCGTGTCAATGAGTTCTGGTTTCCTTTGTGCTATCTGCAGTAATCCTTCCTTTTGTTTATATTTAAAATGCTGCCTGGAAATTTCACTCATGCTCATAATCACTTGGTATGCACCTTTTCTGTGCTATTCCTGACTTTACAGAGATCTATTATACATTCTTCCTCAGCCCCAACTCTGTCTTTGGTTGTTTAGAAACTCCTCAGATAAGAGCAGTTTCATAACTTTGTCCCTGACATATTTTTTCACTCTTCTGAGCTGGATGAGGAAGCAGAACTGCCTACAGTGTTCAGTGGTGCAATGGCATTTTCTACTTGTTCTTTCTTCTTCATTGATTTACCAAAGAAGATGGATCATGCTTCTCTGTGAATACCATGGAAGAGATGATGCCTGTGTGGAGGTAATGGGAGGGAGGCTTGACGTTCCTTCTACCATACTTAGCGTGGAACATCTGCTCTTCAAAATAAAAATGAATTCACATTTAATATATGAAGGAACTGGCTTATGAGTCAATTAATTAACAAACTAGTTAACTGATACAGCAGCCAGTAATGGCCCTTGTTTCTAAATGAGGGTGGCCATATGCATGCCCTATTGGAAATGGTTTCTGGCCTTGGACAGCTCCTTAGCTATGACTGGGAATTGCTTGGGAGAGGTGTGCCTGGGTGAGAATTTTCCAGGGGCTCCTTTAACAATTTAGCAATACAGACACTTCAGTTCCAATGACCAGCAACAGTCTTAAGTACAGATTTACTTGGTGAGAGAGAAGCATGGGGTGGATAAAATCGGCACTGTGGTGTACGTGTTGAGTGGGTGCGAGTCCTCTCAAATCTCTGACGTTGCTTCTCCGTGCATTTGCGCTGTATTTGGAGCAGAAGAAAAATGTTCAAAAATTAGATGAGTCCAGCTCTTTCCTTCTACAGTATACCTAAAATACCTAGGAGATATAATAGCATAAGAGAGTGATGCTTAGGAGTGAGCAGTGCTGAGGTCCTATTTATGTGGAATATATATTTTTAAAAGGAGATGATTCATGTTAATAAGCCATTAAGTATTTATAAGGTAATCCAGGCATCAAGATCAGGTGTTGCAGAGGGGAGCAGAGGATTTCCTCTGATTTAAGATTAGGAATAATCAGGATTAGATACGGACATTAAACCTTCGGAGCACACAAGTTCTGCAGAGTTAGCATATACAGAAATCACATTTGCTTAATAGCAGGTTAAATAATTTTAAACATAGATACCCATATATAAATCAGATCTTGCATGGGGATAGATACCTCCTCAGAAATTTTATTTAAATATTACATGAGGTATAATTTGTATGTAAGTAGATCAATATTAATTCCTTTATAGTTAGATTTTGATTCTCTTATTCACAAGGAAACTGATGTTCTGGCTATATATAGAAAACTGACCAAAAATATTATTCAACCCCTGTTCCAGTCTTATTGATGGTATTTTTTTGAAACACAAAGAAAAAATATAATATTTCTCTTGTATATATATAGCTGAGTGTAATTTGTAGTTTAATATGTTTAGATAATAATTTTTGTTCCTTGATTAATTATTCAGGTACAGTACAAAAATCAAAGTTTCAGGTTAAAATAGCTATTGTCTGCTCGTAGACAAAAAACTAGGTCATTGCAAGAACTGGAAACATCCCAGTGGTCTGTCAGATTCTATATTTTTATGTGTAGGTAATACAGTATACCATTAATGTGAGATCTGGCATGTCTTATTCTGGAACATCCTAATTTAAGTTTTGTCAGCTGTGAAACTTGCCAAGGGAGTAGAAGCCAAGCACAGTCTGTGGGTGCTAGGCTGTCTTAGCAACTTTTATGTGACAGCTCAGAAGTCTCTTGACCTCATGACCTAAATATCCTTGCATATGAACATGAAAGTTTTAAAACTCTAGTTTTCTGCTTTGTACATCTGGATGAGCTCCTCAGTGCACTATCCTGGTGCTCCATGCAGTCCTACAATTAATCCAGGATGGGTGGCATGAACAAGGGCTCTGCTAGTAGAGCCTTGTTCATGGGAAACTCGTTCCAGCCCCTGGAAGACAGTGGCAGTAAATTAAACTCCTCTGTAGTACTTGTCCCCCTGCAGCCTTCTGCTGCTGCTGTTTCCTGTGCATTCCTGTCAGCTTGTCCCACGTTCCTGCCAACACCATGAGTACTGTGCCTTTGCTCCGTGCTGCCAGGTGCCCTCTCTGGCACCCCACGCATGTTACAGGCACCAGAATGCTGGAGGGTGTCACTTTCCCTCGCTTCTGTAACTCAAGTTACAAAGAAACAATGTACCAGTAAACTTCACGCAATAGTCAGTGGCTGTGTGCCACTTTTTGGCTATGGCTGTGTTTTCTAGCACTTTGTAATAGCTGTTTTTATCATGGCTTCATTTTCCATAAGTTAATCTTTTTATACATACATTGCCTTCAGAAAAGCTGAGCTATAAGTATGGAGGGTTTGTCCAAAGCATACGAAATAGACAATTCATCTCACTGATTTCTCTGAGGTGGCCCCAAGGAGCACAGGGAGGGAAGTGAGTAACAGCCAAAGATAATAGCTCAGAGTGATGTAAACCATTCTACTTCTTGTCCTGCATATCCCTTCCTTTCTTCCCAGGCTTCACATCCCCTTCTTGCTCCAAGGAAGTTATGCAGATGATGATATAAGCAAGTGTGACAAGACTGGCTATTCTATGCAGTTATTTTTCCCAACTGTACATATGCCTTAGATGATTAACTCTTCACTTACAAAGTTGCTCTCAATTATAGAGCTGAATTGTTTGGCAACAGGCACAACCCAACGACACACTTTTCTGAAAAGTAATAGGTATTATAAGAAAGAAAAAATACTATAATAAGAAAAAGTAATGGTGTTGATATTAGTATCATTGTATACTTGTGTTCTGGTGTGCTTAAAGTTTGTCAGGTGTTTTGAAAGCAACAGAGCAGGAATGACCTTCCCTCTCAAATGTGGATATGTCAAATCATCCTTTAAAACTGACGTTTCTTTAACTATCTCCTGGCCCATGTCCCCTAGCCATGGTACCAAACAAAGAGCTACCTACAAGATACATCACCAAACTAAACTTCATCTGTTTTCTGGATCCAGAATCCCACAGGCCAGGTGCAGCTGCAAACCCAAGTGATCAGTTCCATGTGGCAAGGAGGACAAGGGAGGCCATAAGGTTCAGGAGCACCCAGAGGTATGTGCTGTAACCAACCCCAGCTACAGTTTTGCACCTCAACAAGTCCCTTGTTTCACAGGAACCTTGCCTTATGTCCAAATTCAGGGAGAAAAAAGGTGAATGACAAAGATGCTGAGAGGTCTGCAAATTTCAAAATCTAAGTATGGGTTTCATGCAGTACAGGAAAACATACACACACACACACACAAAAAAAAAAAAAAAAAAAAAAAAAAAAAAAAAAAAAAAGAAAAAGAAATCTGGAGAATCATCTTTTTAATAATTTTTTGGAAGCTAACCCAGGAAAACACTCCCAATCCTATCCTTCCATAGCCTTGCCACAAGCTTTTAAAAAGACACCTTATCTTATGGTACACAACATTCCCATTTGCTTGGCTGGCTCTTCAGGCACAGTCCTTACCCCCATCCTGCCCTCTGGAAAATGCTCTAGTGCAAAGAGAAAAATGAGACAGAAGACTGGTAACACTCACCAGGTCTGGGTTGGTTTGTTTTCTGTCTGTGTGTTTTTGGGAGGTCCCAAGAGACAGTGGAAGCTGTATGACTGTAGTGGTTATGGGTGGGCAAGTTTTTAAAATAAAAGTGGCAGAATAGAAGATAAGGAATGCAATGGGCAATCTTAGGAGTGCAGGGCAGGAAATGCATTCTGAATTAGTGTCTTGCCAGGGGGAAGGTATACATCCATCATCACCATCACTGTCAATGGTTAAAACTGACATTGAAAGAAGCATCCATCTATGACTGTCGTGGTTTAACCCCGGCCAGCAATCAAACCCTATGCAGCCGCTTGCTCACTCCTCCACCAGCAAGACTGGGGAGAAAATTGGAAGGGTGAAAGCCAGAGATCTTGGGGGTTGAGATGAAGACAGTTGAATAGAGAAAGAAAAAGCCAAGCACACAAGCTACTCATGGGCAGGCAGATGTTCAGCCATTTCCAGAAGAGCAGGGTCCCATCATGTGTAACAGTGACTTAGGAAGATAAAAATGCCACCACTCCAAACGTCCTCCCCCACTTTCCCTTTCTTCCTTCCACTTTATATACTGAGCATGATGTCATAGGGTCTGGAATATCCCTTTGGTCACTTTGGGTCACCTGTCCTGGCTGTGTCTCCTCCCAGTCTTCAATGTATCACCCCAGCTTCCTTTCCAGCATGGCAGCATGAAAAGCAGAAAAGGCCTTGGTACTGTTCAAACCCTGCTCAGCAATAACACCTCTATATTATCAATCCTGTGTTCAGCATAAATCCCAAACACAGCCCCATACCAGTTACTATGAAGAAAATTAACTCTACCTGTACTGAAACCAGCATGTTCCATACAATTCACATCATGCTTGGATCCCACACTATTTAATACAACCATATTAACCACCACCCCCCTTCCAATTCTTTGCTGTAACACACAGATATTTTATATATATTTTTAGCCTATGGACCACCCCTGCAAAATGTCCACACAATGTCCATAAAATGTCTGTTGAATTTATGCAGCCCACGACTTTGGGGTATCTGTTATGGTCACTCAGGACAGGAGAGATGGTGTATGCGGGGAGTTACTGTGCACCAAAGCCAGCTCAGGTCAGGTCACTGCTCCACTGCAACTGCCTCTTGTAAGGTTTCTCCTCCATTAGATTGGGTGGTTCCTGTTCCAGTAATTCCTGAAACATACACCTCAAATTATAGCTTAGAGCAGTTTAAAGGCGCATCCATTACAATCTCCACCCTTGGTCCCCTGTGGGACCACAAGTCCTACCAGGAAACTTGCTCCAGCATGGGCTTCTCACAGGGTCATGTCACATTCTCCTTCAGGCATCCACCTGCTCCAGCATGGGGTCCTCCACGGACTACATGTGTATCTCTGCTCTCTTGTGGACTGACTCACGCATCACAGTCCCTTCAACTCAAGTTCACAGTGGAGCTCCAGCCTGTCCAGCAGAGCAGCACAGAACACAGCAGCAACGCCTGGCCACCTGCCAGCCCAGGCGCATCGCCATGGCTCTTATCAAAATGTTCCCAGGCACAACAGAGTGAGGTGATAAGCAGTGCAGCAGCAGCGAAAGTGAAAAGCAGCCAATAACCAGCACAATACAGTCAAGCAGGCAAGCCCCATGGAAGCAAAGGAGCCTGCTCATTACTAGCTAAACAGCACTATCAGATGTAAATTCAGTCTGCTACATCCCCATCAAATCTACCATTATCTCAAAGTCTTTGAACCTCACATTGGGTGCCAAAATAGAACAGACATGGTTTAATGCCAGCCAGCAATCCAGCCCCATGCAGCCATTCACTCATTCCCTCACCAGAGACATCAGGCAGGGAATCTGAAGGGTAAAAGCCAGAGAACTCGTGGGTTGACATAAAGACAATTTAATAGGGAAAGCAAAAGCCAAGCATACAAGCAAAGAAAAACAAGGAACTGATTCACAGCTTCCCATGGGCAGGTATGTTCAGCCATTTCCAGAAGAGCGGGGCCCCATCTTACCTAACAGTGACTTGGGAAGACAAATGCCATCTCTTCAAATTTCCCCTTCCTCCTTCTTCCTTCCACTTTATATACTAAGCATAATGTCAATATGGTCTGGAATATCCCTTTGGTCACTTTGGTTCATCTGTCCTGGCTGTGTCTCCTCCCAGTCTCCCATGCACCCCAGCTTCCTTTCCAGCGTGGTAGCATGGAAAGCAGAAAATGTCTTGGCTCTGTGCAAGCCCAGCTCAGCAATAACAGGAACATTTCTGTATTATCCACCCTGTGCTCAGCACATATCCAAAACACAGCCCCATAAGAGTTGCAGTGAAGAAATTAACTCTGCCCCAGCTGGAACCAGCACAATAACTTTGTTTTAAAATGGTAAAACTACAAGAGAACATACTGAGAAGAGTGAGCAAGAGAATTAGGAACATTTCTGTATTATCAACCCTGTGCTCAGCACATAACCAAAACACAGACCCATAAGAGTTGCAGTGAAGAAATTAACTCTGCCCCAGCTGGAACCAGCACAATAACTTTGTTTTAAAATGGTAAAACTACAAGAGAACATACTGAGAAGAGTGAGCAAGAGAATAACATTTAAGAAACCAATTAAGCATCAGGTAAGGAAAGAAAACTCTCTTTTAATGGAATACAGTAACTCTATTAGCTGTCTTCAATGAAACTTGAGCTTGGGTTTTACTGACTAATGTAAAGATACCCATGAAACCAAGTGCTTCATGGGCTTCTAGTGTAAGAGCTGGGGTGCTACACTACTTAGTCTTTTGACATGAACAAGCTCTTTAAATGATGAATTCTAATAGAGTGTGTTTATAGGTATTGAAAAATATAAATATTGTTGTCTGACTAATCTGAAAATCGATTTTTTTTTCTGTTGGAAGCATTGGTCTTTCTGCAGAAATTATTTATGTTAGATATATTTTTAGATAAGTTCTGAAATTTCATTGTCTTGCTGACATTTTGCATCGGTCCAGTGGTCCTCATTATAAAATAATTGATGAGCACTAAATCAATGTAAGTTAACTTCTGAGTCTATGATTCTGCATCCCTCGTGACTGTATTAGTGGGCAATATGTCTAGTTGCTTTCCAGAACCAAAAGTGCACAGAAATGAACTGATTATGTACCAAAAACCAGACAAGATTCCAGGCAAATTACAAAACATAAGTTGAGAGAAAAAAGAAAAAAACAGGTTTAACAGGTTCTCATCCTTTACCTTTTTACTTTTAATATTTGCAAAGGATTATTGTAAGTAAAGGATACTGTTATTATAAATTATGTATAAGGAAAAAGCTTTAACATCCCCAAACATTTTCCCTCCTAAATTTTGAAACATCCTACTATAGCCCATTCATTTTACAAAGCACAGAACAGATCTCAGCAAAACATGAATCATCTTTCCACCAGGCACACAAATAACCTACATTTGCAGCCATGCTTGTCCCAAATTGCAGGAGACTTTCAGCCACGGGATGCAGTTTCAGACTACTGGAGGCTCCACATGAGTGCATCATCTCCCTTCTTGCCCTGTATGAGTGCATTTGTTATGTCCCTGTTTTGGGATTACTATTAGGCAGTTGCAGAGTGGTGTCTCTGCTCTCTGTCATCTTCTCACCATCAAGAAAACCAGAGCCAAACACCACAGCACCTTTAATCTGCATATTAGGATGCCTGCTCTCATCAGAAATCAGAAGAAAATGCCCCAAGGGAGACTTGCAACCATCAAACAGTGCATTATGAAACCTGAAGATACAGAAGGTGAATTAAATTTTAATAAAGTAACTTTAGTAAAATTGCTTTCCGTTAATAGCAGGTATTGAAAAATATAAATATTGTTGTCTGACTAATCTGAAAATCGATTTTTTTTTCTGTTGGAAGCATTGGTCTTTCTGCAGAAATTATTTATGTTAGATATATTTTTAGATAAGTTCTGAAATTTCATTGTCTTGCTGACATTTTGCATCGGTCCAGTGGTCCTCATTATAAAATAATTGATGAGCACTAAATCAATGTAAGTTAACTTCTGAGTCTATGATTCTGCATCCCTCGTGACTGTATTAGTGGGCAATATGTCTAGTTGCTTTCCAGAACCAAAAGTGCACAGAAATGAACTGATTATGTACCAAAAACCAGACAAGATTCCAGGCAAATTACAAAACAGAAGTTGAGAGAAACAAGAAAAAAAACAGGTTTAACAGGTTCTCATCCTTTACCTTTTTACTTTTAATATTTGCAAAGGATTATTAAAGGATACTGTTATTATAAATTAAGTATAAGGAAAATTATACTTATTATACTTATAAATTATATACTTATTATAATTATACTTATAAATTAAGTATAAGGAAAAAGCTTTAACATCCCCAAACATTTTCCCTCCTAAATTTTGAAACATCCTACTATAGCCCATTCATTTTACAAAGCACAGAACAGATCTCAGCAAAACATGAATCATCTTTCCACCAGGCACACAAATAACCTACATTTGCAGCCATGCTTGTCCCAAATTGCAGGAGACTTTCAGCCACGGGATGCAGTTTCAGACTACTGGAGGCTCCACATGAGTGCATCATCTCCCTTCTTGCCCTGTATGAGTGCATTTGTTATGTCCCTGTTTTGGGATTACTATTAGGCAGTTGCAGAGCGGTGTCTCTGCTCTCTGTCATCTTCTCACCATCAAGAAAACCAGAGCCAAACACCACAGCACCTTTAATCTGCATATTAGGATGCCTGCTCTCATCAGAAATCAGAAGAAAATGCCCCAAGGGAGACTTGCAACCATCAAACAGTGCATTATGAAACCTGAAGATACAGAAGGTGAATTAAATTTTAATAAAGTAACTTTAGTAAAATTGCTTTCCGTTAATAGCTGAATGCCAAGAGTCGGTGAACTTCAGTTAAGTGGTTTGTAAGGCTGGAGGTGTGAGGTGCAGGGCTGGCTGACAGCCTTTATGAGGACCCCATAAGATGGCCAGTCTGCAGTGAGCCAGTGAAGGAACCAAAGATTCCAAGTTTAATTTTCTGGTAAGTGTTGTGGTGCCTTGGGATATTTCAGCTACAAGATGATTTGTAAGGGGTTTAATTGTGTTGTGGGCAACCTGTCTGTGATTGGTGAGGAAGCAAATGCTGCAGCTTGTCATTGGATCTCACAGTAAAGGAAGCAAAAGCAAATTTGGGTCAAAGCATATTTTGGTGTTTTGTCTGTATTTCTCAGAATCTGGGAAAGATCCTACTTGAAAATTGCCTTTTTTTTTCACAAGGTCTTTTTACAGATCCTGGATATCACTTCAACTTTTTTAGCACAACTGGAAGATTGTATGGACTGCAGAAATAAAGGGTTGAGCAGAGGCACAGAAGCAGACAGCAGTTTTGCTGCAGATCAGAGCACAGCAAAGCAGCACAGTGTGAACAACCAGCAGAAACAACAGGAGATTGTGATTGCAGGCAGAGCTAATGGCAAACCTGGTAAGCAAACAGGTAGCAAATGCGAGAACAATGCTGATATGAGTAGCAGGAGATAAATATAGTCCCACAAAAAAACCCCAATGTAGAGCACAGCAGTTTTGTCAGGGCTCAAATAGTGAACTATGGGGGAATGGATTGTAAAGTATCCCAGGAACAATGATCAATACTTGTCACTTGGATGTCTCCAAACCAGGACTGGAAATGGAAATTGGACTTTCTTATTATATTACAAATATTCAGGACTGTAGGATTGGAAAAACAAAAATTATTTGGAAATTAGGAAAACAAAAATAGCTTCACCAAATTTAAAAAAAAAGCTCAAAGTATGTGTAGTCTGGTGGAAGATGCTTAGAGAAAATATGTGGAAAAGGGCAAATGGGGAGGAACAAATCCCTGCTATGTCCTTCCTGTGAGTCCCCAGCAAAAGGGTTAAATCTTCTTGAAGAAACACATATGCACAGGGGCTATATTTGGATCTGATCGTTCATCTTCATGAATATGTTTAGGACTAGCAATATTATTCCTATATCACTGCCTCCACAAACATTTCAACAAGATCAATAGTTTTCCCCTGCCTCGTTATTATCAGAAAGGAGCCAATCAGAATAATCTACTGTCACTCATTAAGACTGACATCTTGTGGCTGCTTTTAGAATGACGCCTTCTGCCCGAATTTAGGAAAGATGGAATTTATCCCTTGGCTTAAACAGCTACTGTACATCCTCTTGATGTTACTGAGGATGTATTAGCCACACGATCCTGAAAATTATTCAGGAACACCACCAGGGAGCTGAGAAAAGAATTAATGCTGTATCAAAATTTAATTATCTTTTTTATTTCCCCCGCAGAGCTTTATGATGTTGAATTGTTAATGCACAAAAGCATTCTTACCACTGCAATCACAGTCTCTTTAATCTTGTCTCTGTTTTCTTGATAATATTTATCATATCGAATATTTTAAAAACTGTTAGTAATCCTATCCCAGAACACTGCAAACTTCAAGGTGTTGGCTGGAGTAACAATGGAGTCTCCTTCGGTTTGAAAGTCTCTTTAATGATGTTCTGTCTTTTGTGAGTTAAAAGTTACCCTGTCCAGCAGAGTGTGTACATTGAGACCTGCCTTTTGCACATATTGAATCACGACAGTTTCTGGGACTCAGGTGTGCTCCCCAAGGTTTCACCATGTATTTTAGTGTGGTACAAGGGTAAAAGATACACCTCCCATCTCTGCAAAATAGGATCCATTTCAGAGAATACTATTTTTGCCAGTCCAAAGACTATAGAAATTGCCACATTATTTTTTTAATCTCAGGGATTGTGTTAACAGGCTCAATATTCACATTATTCTAAATTTTATAATATAAGTTTCTTTCTTAAACAGATGTTTGCAACTGTCAATGTGTTGATACTGAGCTAGAACATAAATGGGACATTTATCTGAAGCTCTGCAATCTTTTATTGGCACTTGATTAGCTTGTTCATAGGCATCATCAATGTCTGCAGGAATGCTTTACATGACGTCAGGGATATCAAGGGGAGTGCACCTGTGTAGCATCAGCAGCAAGCAAGAGAAACAGCAGAACAAATATCTTCAGTTACTTTATCAAGTGAGGATAGATCAACCCTGTGTATGTAACTAATACATTTATTTATTCGCTTGAGAAAAGAATAATTGCCTTCCTTTGAACTTTTCTGACAGAATGCTTGTCTCCCAACAACTAAAAATAATCCAGTTTTAATACACTCCCAAGATGAAAATGAGTTGATTAGGACCAAATTAATAGATTTTGCTTGTCCTTCAAAACAGAGTCAGTTCTAAAATGACAGCAAATAATGTCAGCCTTAATTCAATTTTTACAGAGTTAACAAGGACCTGAAACAGGGAGAGATAGTAAAAACCTCAATATAGCATAAACTCAAAATTTGCAGCAAATGGAGCCAAATAATGGTTCCACTGTTCATTCAACATTTTAACATTGTTGTTCAGGATGTAACATAGTATTTCAGCATGTTTCACCTTGCAGGTTTCCTTCTGATCTGTGCTTGAGTGTAGTGGTGATGAGTTACAGGACATTAAATCGTGTTTATTCTTGATAAATTGTAAACATGCATGTTCTAGAAACATGAGAGAATATAAAGAAATGGCCATCATTATCTGGAGAAAAAACTTTCCTAACGTCTGTAGGGAGCTTCTGCTGCACAGAATAAACAAACACAACTAACCAGAGAAGCGGTAGGAAAAGCATGACAGCCAGAAATAATCTTGCAAGAACAACATCATCAATGTTAGAGAGACAAGGACAGAATGGTTATTGATTTCTTCTTGGCCAAGCAGGTGTTTAAATACTTGGCTCTTCCCTGATTCCACCTAGACTAATACTGAGAGAAGCATAATGATAAGCAGGAAGAAAAAAAGCCTTATGTTTTTATCTTGCTCTTTGGTATTTTTTTTTCTTAAAAATGTTTTGTGCAGAAGATGGGTTTTTCTAAAAGAAGAGTGATGACATTTTTTATATGTGAGATGTAGCTGTAAGCTTTTCAAGCTCCAGTAAAGACAATGCAAACTTCAGGGCTATGACATTATGAAAGTAGTTCAAAGTATTTTCACTCTAATCCTTGAGCACTCTGGATTTGTTTTGAGGCACATTAAAGCTTCCTTTTGAAAAATTAATGCAAGGGAGATGTAGCACAAATATAGCAGAAATAGAACCAGTAGGAGCTGCTTCAGACCAGGAGCCTGGGTGAATTAGACAAAGTTTAAAAACATATCTTTAAGCCTGGACATATTATTTTTGAGAAATTTCAGCAACCCAGTTTTAAGGAAATGTAGGTAGGTGTCAAGCAGCATTAACAGCTCCACAGAGAATAGAAATGGATGCTGCACAAGCTGTAATTGATGGTCCTTTAGTTTAGAAATTTTGAAGTCTATGTAAATCATGTGGGTCATAAAAATAAACAAAAACATTTTAAACCTTATTTTTAAAAAAAATTTATACCTCTTTTGCAGCAATGCCATAATCCCAGAAATAGAAACCAGGACTTAGCATAGCTCATGCAGCAAAGCAGAAAAAAAGAAAAAAAAGAAAAAAAAAAAAAAAAAAGAGGCAATATAGCTCAACAAGGCAGATAAAATAAAATGAGAAAAAGTGATGGGGAATTTTTGTGATGTCCTGAGCCACAATTGCTGACCTGTCAGTTGGCAGAATCAAAGCAGCTGTGGTGCTTTCAGGGCCCTCTCTGAGCAATTTTCCCTCCTTGATGAAATTTCTTCATCTTAAAATGAAAAAAAAAAACCAAACCAGTGAAAGTATATACTTTCCTAGAACATGGTTTACAATGTTATCTAGGGCACTAAATTTGTCCATTAAAATAACATATTAAAATGACAAAGAAATCCCATAAAGTGATTATAAAGCCAGCATCTTTTTACATAGGTTCATATTACTAAAAAAAAAAAGAGACAAGGCATAGAAACAATGGATCTTATTTTGTGAGTTTTTAATAATTATTATAATAATTCATGATTGTTAGGATAATAATCAATATAAACATTATTTTATTATTAATAATGTATGCAGCCTCTATTAGTATTGCTTTGGCATCTATAGGATAGGAAATGAGGATCAGAAATCAAATCTCAAATCAGTCAAGTTCACATTTCTTTTGACAGTGGAAATAAATGTAGAGATAATCCATATTATTGTTACTGACTTTTAGCCCTATTGACAAAAGCTGGAGTTGCATTGATTGTTTTTGAGATAGATATGCAAATTAAAAATTGATTTCCAGTACAAATAACACATAAAAGTAAAACAGTTTAAAGGTACATTTTCTTACCCTCAACACTAATGATAACAAGGTGGAATGTAGATTTTGGAATCCAAAAAGCCTCTGGAAAAACAAGGACTCATGTATACATGTATAAAGCTTATCTATCCAGTGACGAAAAATGTTGCTTGAAGTTTCACTGTGGTAGCATTTTACGTGGCCAGATACAGTAAAACACAGCTGCATGAATTCGTGTATAGGACAGACATGCAGCTATGGTAGCACTGGAATTCTCGGAGTTATGTATAGATCCTCTGTTACTGTTTTCATTGGGATTATGCACAGTTCTCTGACTGCAGTGCCCTTGATATAAACAAAGAATAAACATTCAGCAATAAGAGTGGGTCACTGACTGGATCACAGGGCTGGAACACCTCTCCTATGAAAACAGACAGATAGTTGGGGCTGTTTGTCCTGGAGAAGGCTCAAGGGAGATCTTCTGTGGCCTTGCAGCTCATAAAGGGGGCTTCCAAGGAGGCTGGATAGAGACTTATCACAAGGGCATGTAGTGGTAGGACAAGAAGGAATGGCTTTAAGCTGAAAGAGTAACAGTTTAGAATAGATATGGGAAAAAATTCTCTACTGTGAGGGTGGTGAGGCACTGGAACAAGCTGCCCAGAGAAGCTGTGGATGTCCTATCCTTGGAGGCATTCCAGAGCAGGCTGGATGGGGGCTCTAAGAACCTTGGTCTAGTGGAAGGTGTCCTTGCCCATGGAAGGGTGCTGGAGCTAGATGACCTTTATGGTCCCATCTAATCCAAATTACACTTTGACTCTGTCAAGACAAGCCTCCTCAAGAGCAGAGGGAAAGCACCATGCACATGTTGCCTGTGAATATCTTATGTTCTCTGATGGTAACATGGGGAAGTGAAAGGTAGTTGAAGATCTCTGTGAATTAGGTTGATCTCTACTACAATTCTGCAAAGGTCCTCAGTTATATAGCTTCATCTTCATTGCAGGCAAGTCCCAGCACTGTATATGGGGGTAGTTTTCAGCCTCAGTCTGCTGTCATGTCCAGAAGAAGCTGACTCAGCCCACAAGGAGCACATGGCTGTTGGGAAAAATGGCTCCGAGCCACACTCCAAAGATGTGCTGACTCCTAACCCTGCAATGCAGTGTAGAAGAAAATCTCTGCTGGCAGAGCTGCTTCCAGGAAGAGCTCAGATTGAACTTTTGGTTCACTGACAGGGAATAGAGTCAAGGCAAATGGAATTGCAGCAGGAAGAACATTGGCTCATGCCTGTCTATCTTGGGTATTCCATAAAAATATTATACTCTTTTCAGATTTTTAGTTCATTCCTTGATGAAACATGAACTACCATGCTATCTTGGTTTGTATCAGAAACAGTGTGGCCAGCAGGACCAGGGCAATGATCATACCCTTGTACTCAAAAATGGTGAGGCTGCACCTTGAATCCTGTATTCAGTTTCAGGCCTCTCACTACAAGAAGGACATCAAGGTAACGGAATAATTCCAGAGAGTGGCAACAAAGCAGGTTAAAGGTCTGGATACAGTCTTATAAGGAATGGCTTAGGGACCTGGGTTGTTTAGCCTGGGGAAAAGGAGGCTTGGGGGGACCTAATTGCTCTCTGCAATTACCTGAAAGGAGTAGGTCAGGCAGGGGCTGGTCTTATCTTCCAAGTAACAAGAGACAGGATAAGACCAAACAGAAGCTGAATTCAAGCTGAATCAGAGGAGGTTTAGATGGGATACTAGGAGAAATTTCTTCATCAAAAGGGTTGTCAATTACCGGAACAGGCTGCCCAGGGAAGTGGTTGAGTCACCATCCCTGGAGGTATTTAAAAGTTGTGCAATACTGGTACTTAGGGACATGGTTTAGTGCTGGACATAGCAATGCTGGGTTAATGGTTGGACTCAATGATCCTAGAGTTCTTTGCAGGCAAAACAAAAAATTATGCTCTTTTATCTATTTCTAAGTATTTACTAATATTTTTCCTTTCTGCAGAGATTCAGTATTTTTTTCAAAGCAGTCCTGTCTCATAGTTTTCTTGTAAATTAATAGGGCCTGTTGAATCCAAGTAGAAACCCTTTTTTGTTTTTTTTTTTGTTTTTTTTTTTTTTTTTTTTTTTTTTTTTTTTTTTTCGTAAATTAATAGGGTCTGTTGAACTGAATCACTGAATCCAAGTAGAAACCTTTTTTTTTTTTTTTCTTTTTTTTTTTTTTTTGGTAAAAGGAGATAACAATCTATAGATGAAATGTACCTTCCCACATATTGAATTTGTTCTTGTAGTTTGGTGTACTGTGATGACAAAAGGTACAGTTTAGGACTGGATGCTTGAGCTCAGCACTGTCCAGAGAAGGCTCTTTGTGAATAACTAGCAATGTGAAGACAGAAAAAACCTGAGATCCAAAGTTTACTAAGCCTTTATGCCACAAATTTCTCTTGGCATTTAAACACGGAAAAATCAATATCAATTCCTCACTTCTATGCTGTAGGCTAACTAGCATAAAGTTCTTCTAATTTTGAATATCTTTGTGAAGAAGGTACAGAGGAAAAAAACAAAGTGAAAGAGCTGAATGTTTTTAGTTTTACATAGTACTGCATTCCATTTCTGACAACAATCTGTATTCCTCCCAATCCTGAAAAAAAAAAAATTCTTATCTCTGAAGAAAAGTTTTTTTGTAGAAAAAATAAAAAAATGCCACGAGCACCAGAGTTTTAACTGTAAAGGATGGTATTATCTTTTTTGAAAAGAAACAGTCTACCTCTCATCCTCCCTGAGACTGCTCACAGCAATGAAATTACTCTATATAGCAAGGACAATGTTTCTTCCACAGTGCTGATAATTGGTTTGATTTCATTCACTGTGAAAGACAACTTTGACCAATTGTTTGTAGGCAGTTGAACGTGACATCTTCAGATATGTAAGTGCAAGGGACAGATATATAGAGGTCCCCTTATCTCCCCTTATCTCAGTATTGAAGGGAACTCTGCTGACTGCATTCAATGAGCAAATGGCTTAAACCTTAAGTAGTGTCTTGGGAACCTTAATCTTTCCTTGAGATGTAAATTTTTCCTTGACATCAAGAAAATTAATAAAATTTATAAGTATTGCTATACCTGTCATAGTATAAACAAATTAAGCTAATTTTACTCTTTTCAGCTAATTTTACTCACTTAAAAGTTCTCCATTTATGACTTAGTCTTACTACAGGTGTCTTACAAACACCTCCAATAGTGTCCACTTTTAGTGCAACACACATTTCTGAACTAGACAGAACTAATTACCATGCAGAGGTGCCTAGCTCTCCACAGCAGTCAATATAGGCATGGACAGCTGCAATACCACTGGAAAAGCAAACTGTTCAAGCAGAAATTTCCTGGAACATACTAAAAGCTCATAGAGTCAGGCTGAGACTTTTTTGGAATTATGAAGTCTACTACAAAGTAGTCTACAAAAAAGAGAAACCTTAGCCATATATGCAGCCCTCAAACCAACTAGGTGGATCTGGAATTAGATCATCCTCTGAAAAGGACATTGAACGTTGTGACCATTGTCACTGACCACTGACATCATGTCACCCCTACCTGGATTGCTTTTTTTCTGGCCTTCACTGGATTTTCTTTCCTTGAAGTTTTACACAGTCATCAATTAAAGCAGTTATTGAACATTGTAGACTTCTTCATGCTGTAGTGGAAAGAATAAGGCTACAAAGCTGCAAATGCCCATCCATATGTCCTAGCTGTTTGGGAATGTCTTGGCAAGCAGAATGAGTTTGTGCAAGAAAACCTGAATAGGGTCAAAAATGGAGGGACAGAAGGCAGGGATGTTTGGAGTGATGGCGTTTGTCTTCCCAAATCATCACTACATGTGGTGGAGCCCAGTTTTCCTTGGCATGGCTGAACACCTGCCTGCCCATGGGAAGTGGAGAACAAATTCCTTGTTCTGCTTTGATTGTATGTGCAGATTTTGTTTTACCTTTTAAATTGTCTTTGTCTCAACCCACAGGTTTCTCATTTTTACCCTTCCGATTCTCTTCCCCATCCCACCGGGAGGGAGTAAATGAGTGACTGGGAGGGGCTGAGCTGCTGGCTGTGGCTAAACCACAAAGACCCCAGGAGAGAGAGAGTAGAAAAACCTGTATTTAGGTCAAGGAAGACCTTGTGTTTAGAGCTGGGAGACTGTGCAGCTTATTGCTATGGAAATGAGTCAGTTAGTATGTATGCCCATTCCCTTCTTTCCTGAAGGTTTGTGACAGTATGGAAGGTAATAACCACCAGGATTTTATCAATTCTCTGTCCCAAGAAGAACTAAGAAGAATTTAAACCACAATGAAATCAAGCAAGGCTGGCTAAGTAAGAGTAAGAACTTGTATTATCTCTTCACTGTCCACTAATAGCATTTCCTCCCTGCTGATTGCAGATCACAGTAAAACACTCTATATTTAAAACAAAAATTTACTAAGGATTTTATACTGTTGTATCAATCCTTTAACTTTTGAGGATGTATCCTGAATATACTTTGTGTTTAGCACTGAATTAGAAGCTAAATACATACAAAATTATAACATATTTTGACTGATTGCATACTCCTAGTGTTTTTGTTTCAGCCCATTATTTTGGTGCTTTTAAAAGATGCCACCAAATATGTTTTGTGGAAGTGTTGCACTGAAAGAATATTACTGTACTTAGAGAGGGTTTCAAAAGATATTAATTTGGAAAAAAGCACACATTCTCCAGTTTCCTCACTTTTCTTTTCTTTGGTTTCTATGAGCAGTTGTTCATACATATTGTAGTTCTAATATTAGATGTGTCTGGAATCATTCTCACAGAAAAGGAAATGGACCTCAAGCGGTCACTTAATTAATCCTCTACACAAGTGAGAACATTTAGAAATTGGAACTAACTCTAACCTCAGCCCCATGAAACTTGTAATAAAAGGAAATAGCTCTCCAAGGCCCTGTGCAGAGAGGAGCCTGTGCAGCAGCAGATTTGCTGGCAGGAGTTGTGACCCTGTGGAGACCTCCGCTGGAGCAGCCTGTTCCTGAAGGCCTGCACTCCATGGAAGGGACTCATGCTGGAGCACTTCATGAAGAACTGCAGCCTGTGGAAGGAATATATGTTGGAGAAGTTTTTGGAAGACTGGCTTCTATGGGAACGACTCCACAGTGGAGATGTCCTCCCTCTGGGGAAGAAGGAACAGCATAGAAAGTGTGTGATGAGCTTACCACAGCCCTCATTTCCTGTCCCATTATGCTGCCTGTGGGGAGAAGGCAGAGAATTTAGGCATGAAGTTGAGGAAGAAGGGAGTTGTGTTGGGGAGGGGGGGGAGGTGTTTTTTAAAATTTAGTTTTTGTTTCTCACTAACCTACTCTGATTTGGTTGGTAATAAATTAAATTAATTTTTTTCCCCCAGGTCATATCTTCATGACATTCATTATTTTTCCACTTCTACTTTGTCCTGTACAGTGTTTTTCTCCAGATAGCAGAGTCCAAGTCAGTTCTCACTTACATGGAGTCCAATTCACAGGGCCTTTTGCAATAGAACAAGGGGTTATGGCTTTAAATTGAGGAGGGTTGATTTAGATTAGCTATAAGAAAAATGATTTTTACAATAAGAATAGTGAAATGTTGGAACAGGTTGCCCAGAGAGGTGGATGCCGCAGACCTGCAAGCATGTAAGGTCAGGTTGGACAGTGCTTTGATCTAGTTGAAGATGTCCCTGTTCATTGCAGAGAGGCTGGAATGGGTGACCTTTAAAAGTCTATTCCAATTTAAACTTTCCCATGATTCTTGATTGTCCTTGTTGTCCTTTCTGATCCTGTTTCAAACCTTAGATAGCTTTTCTTCATTTTTCCAAGTCAGAGTCATTGGAGCATTTCACAGAATGAAACAATGAAAGCATTACACAGAACCAGATCACAACAGATCCCTGTGGAGACCCATATACCTTCTTGCATTTGGAAGCTGACCATGAATAAAATCTTGTTGGGGTATGTTTTCATTACATTCAATTTTTACATAACTTTTTCATTCTCACTTTACAGCATTGTTATGTAGCCCATACTCCCCTGGTTTGCCAAGATTGCATCAGCACCTGAAGCATCATTAAAGCCAAAATACACAACACTGAAATCTCCTTCACGCTTGACAACATGTATTATCGTCCTAGAGGAAGAAATGAATTGACAGGCTCACGCTTGGAGTTGTTTCCTTGCCCAGTTCAAGTGTGTATAGTTTTTGTGCTGTCACTAGAAGGGCAGTGAAGCTGGTGAAGGGTCTGGAGCACAGGTCCTGTGAGGAGCAGCTAAGGGAGCTGGGGGTGTTTAGCCTGGAGGAAAGGAGGCTCAGGGCTGACCTTATCACCTGAAAGGAAGGTGTAGCCAGGTGGGGTTGGTCTCTTCTCCCAGGCAACCAGGGACAGGACAAGAGGACATAGTATTAAGCTTCACCAGGGGAGATTTAGGCTGGACATTAGGAAGAAGTTTCTCACAAAAAGGATGATGAGGCATTGGAATGGGCTGCCCGAGTAGGTGGTGGAATCACCATCCCTGGAGGTGTTTAAAAAAAGACTGGATGTGGCACTTGGTGCCACGGTCCAGTTGACATGGTGGTGCTCAGTCATAGGCTGGACTCGATGGTTTCAGAGGTCTTTTCCAGCCTGATCGGTTCTGTGATTCTGTCCCGCTTAGGTGCAGCCCCATTCCCTTCCGTGTTTCCCGGGAAATGAGCCCGCACGGGCAGGATTACCTGGCAGGGGCGGCTTCAAAAGGCATTACATTTTTATTTTTATTTGTAACAAGCAGACGTTTTAAGATTCATTTTCTACGACATTTGAAAATTCACCGCCCACATCGCTTTCCTGCCTTGGCGAAAAAGCGAACTGAGGGAGCTCGCCACCGCCCCCAGCTCCGCCCCGCGCATGCGCGCAGCACCCCGGGGTGGCGGCGGCCTGGGCGGCCTCGGTGCCGCCAGCGCCGCGATGGGCTGAGTGGGGGCGGGAGGTGGCAGCGGGGGGTGTCCGCGGCTCCGGGCTGGGCGCTCCGAGGATGGAGAGAGCCATGGAGCAGCTCAACCGGCTGACCAGGTCCCTGCGCCGCGCCCGCACCGTGGAGCTGCCGGACGGTAGGAGCGGGGCCCTGACATAGCGGTGGGTCCAGGCGGCCTCCGCGCCCGGGCCGGCGGGGATGCGTTGAGGCGGCTGGGGAGGATGGGAACGGGCTTCCTCTCTCCGCCTCTGACAGGCTCTGTTTGTTTGTGGCGCTGACAGCAAGAGCGGCGTCCCCTTCCTTCCCCCGCTGCCCCGCCGCCTCCGTGGGGGATCCCTGCCGGCTGCTGCCGCCCGGAGCCCGGGCGAGTGGGAGGCCGGGGTGCCGGACACCGGCTGTATTCCCTTCTGAATCCTTCGCCAGGTGCCTTGTCGATGACAGAGTAGTGATGAAAAGTCTTTGTGGTGGTTTTTTTTTTTTTTTTTTTTTTTTTTTTTTTTTTTTTTTTTTTTTTTGGTTTGTTTGTTTTTTAGTGGTGCTGAATTGAAAAGGTATTGTAAGTCACTGTCCCCCGTCACAGCTCTTTCTTTTTGGCTCTAAATCACTTCGCATGGGTGCTGGTCCCCCATATCAGGATGGGTTTGAAGTCATGTGCTGTCACTGTGCTTTCTTCAGTGTTTACTTTTATGGATGAGTCTTTGGCTGCCGGTCTGCCAGCTTTCATCTCCGGTGGTGGAGCAGAGGGAGTAATATTCTGTTTTCTCTATGCATTCCCTGTTTGGACTTCCTGGTGTCCTCGTTAACTGTGCTACTACAGCCTTCATTTGTTGTCACCTGTCACAGTTCCAGTGTCTTGCAGTGCAGTTGCTTGTAAATTTCACTTGACAGGCAAGTTTCAGGCAGATTTTGCTTCGGCTTGCAAGCCTTTGAATGGCAGCAGTGAAAATTGATGTAATACTATTAACTTAAGCTTAGACTTAGAGAAATAATGGAGTAGCACCAGTTTAACTAATTGAAGATGCTAATATGAATAACGCTTTGCACAACTTGTGTCAGTTGGAGCTGCTTTAAATTTACTTCAGTACTAATGTAGGCAAATTGATTCTGAATTTCATCTGTTTTCCTCACATCTTGGGCATTTTTATCTTATAGTTCATAGGCAGTTGTGTCTATGGAATGGCAGTGCAAGTGCAAGCCTTGAGACCTTTGGAACAAGTACTTCCATCATCCCCTAGTGCAAGTGCAAGCACTGAGACCTTTGGAACAAGTACTTCCATCATCCTGTAGTGAAGAAGGAGTGTGAGTTCTATGCATTCCTTAGGAATTGCATGAAACAAATCAGTGGGACTGATATAAGGAGATAAATAGGGTTAACACACTGAAGTCTCAAACTGCATTGCATGAAGGTCTCTGATCAATGGCCATCCAACTTTGGGTCCGTCTTAGCTCTTTAGGTATCTTCTTTCTTGACCTTGGTGTTCCTTAGGTTCATGCAGGTCTGCCCAAACCCTTCTTGAGAAGCAGGTTTGGCTTGTAGTATCTTGTTCCAAACATGTGCTGACAGGATCAGCTTGGAATATTCCACACTGGTCTGGGATAATATATAGTTTGGTGGCTTGTTGTGTGCTGTGTCTGGTCTCTTGAATTATGACTCCCCCCTCTTTACCCCCACTGTATTTGAATAACTTTAATTTAACATTCAGTTTGAAAGATACATAGTTTACCCCTCCATCCTTAAAGTGAGAATCATGGTTCTCTCACAGGAAGTGGAGATGTATGTTTGAATTTACTTATGCTGAAGAAGGCAATAAATCCCAATAAATGGAAGTATTAAACTTCCATTGCATGTGCCATAGCCACTAGGGTATTATGTGCACAGTGCTGACACTTCTTTTAGATTGTGATCTCTGCCAACTTCACAACGGTATCTCTGAGGAAATAAAGTAGTATCTTGCCAGGGCAGGATTCTAGATAATGAATTTCAAATGTTTTTTTCCTTAAAGCAAGTCTTAACACCTGAGTCCAATGCCAGTGAATACCCTGAGCTTGCAAGTAAAATTATTTTTTTTTTTTTAATCACTCTCCCGAAGTAGTGTTTTATTCCTTAAAGCAAATCTTAACACCTGAGTCCAGTGCCAGTGAATACCCTGAGCTTGCAAGTAAAATTATTTTTTTTTTTTTAATCACTCTCCCGAAGTATCCTTCAGCAATTGTTTTCTGGACACTTGAGAGCTTGACACAAATTTCTGGATGCTACTCTTAAGGTTCAGTGCCTGAAAACTAGGTCTTGCAGCCCAAAGCTGTGACACTATGTTTGGTGTGCCTTTTTTTTGTCTTTATATAATCACGATTTGGAAAGCAAGAATATAAGTTTGGTGAGTCCATGAGGTGTATAAGGCTTTTCTCTACCTGCTGTCATGTAGTTTGTGTCATTTGGAGTTCTTTTTTTATGACTAGAGAAAATAATCACCAAAAATAAGCATACAAACTCCTTGGTCCCACACCCTCTTAATTACTTCTTACAGAAGAACTCTGGGAAAATCTGCATGTGCTCCACAGCATAATTTCTGCTAATAGAATAGCAAAGGGCTTAGTTTTGTAACTGTGCCATAAATGCCTGTTATGGCCCAGCTACTCTTGTATTTAACTATTGACTTTTTCTAGATCACTGCACTTGCAATATAGTTAAATATAGTTAGAATCAATATTAAGCATTTCAGTTAAGTGTGCTGATATATTTAAAAGTTTTTTTTCACCTTTTTTTGGTGTCTTGTATAGGGCCTGATTATGGAAATATATAAGGATGTAATGTTTAAATTTAGTTGATGTTCTTAAGTTTGGCTTTTTTGTTTTATTTGGAAAGCTTTATCTTCCTGCCCAGAGCTTTTTGAAACAGAGCTTGAGATTTTTTTTTTTTTTTTTAGTTTATTTATACTGGGAGCTAATCATGGATAGATTTTGAAAAAGTGCTCAAATATTTTTCACAGTTGATATTTATTTAGCATGTATTTAATTTTGTTTCAGGATTCTTTCTCTCTGTGTCCCCTCCCTCCCAGCTTTTTCTTCCCCCAACAGTCAAATTCTAGGGGTGTGTGTTGGAGATTGGGTATCTGATGCTCACAGAACTCTGCCATAAGGAGCAATTTGTAGAGAGTTCAAACTTGAGAGCTTGGTGATGGCTGGTGACTCTCTGCAATGTTTAATCATAATTTGGTGTTTTGGGAGGCTTGTGTCTCCTGCACCATGTGTTTGCTATGAGCAATGTTATTTTTTTAAATATTTGTTTTAAAATTTTTATAGCTGATGAAATGTGATTTGAATTTGACTTATCTCTGTCCAGTGTTCAAAGGCAATAATAGATTGTTAGAAAGAAGCATTGTTGCTTTCTTTTGTTAGCTAGGGACACACAGCTTCAAATAGCTGATAGCAGCAGTAACCTTGGAGCACTGTAGAACAGTAATAACAACAAATAGCATAGCTACAGCATGATAACCTCTTGGATTCCACTTCATAATTCTGAAGAATCTTTATTTAGTATGAACTAAATGTCACCTTGCCTACCTAGTGGAAGTAGTGAATGTGTAGAGGCACGGTATAGAAAAGACACGAGATACTGTGCTTGTTTTAATTCTTCCTGTTCTGGTTGCTTTGTAATTTTGGATCAATGAAGGTGATGAGGAAAAACTTGGCATAGAAAAGACACGAGATACTGTGCTTATTTAATTCTTCCTGTTCTGGTTGCTTTGTAATTTTGGATCAATGAAGGTGATGAGGAAAAACTTGAAAATAATTTTTTTTTGAGAACAGTCCTGTATTTCTATATCCTGAAACCATATACCTGGGTTCTCAGAAAGCATAGCCCCTCCTGTCATAAGCTGGTATCTACATGAACATTCTGTGGAGATTGTACTCTCAAAAATGGGTAGCTTGTTGAAGGGAAAAATTATAATTAATTTTCCTTAATAAAAGAAAAAATTAATGCACATTAGTAATATTTATAATTGTTACATGTTAAAATAAGTTTTGCCAAATTAATCTTCTAAAAAGAGTATTTTACTTCAGGAAGTCTGTAAGTGACCAAACAGGCTCATTACACCCGTGCAGTGTGCTGGCGTTTGCAGCAGTAGTGGTGACAGAGTCTGTGTGGCTGAATGTGTGTTCCCACCACTGACATGAATCTTTGTGTTCTGGCCTTTTTTCATTGCCTTTGAGTGTGAAATACGAAACTGATTAGAGATTAAAAAGTAAAATGAAACTTATTGCACCCAGGTATTCAAGTACAGAGACAAAATTGAGTGGTTATGAAGTAATTTAAAAAAGTCACTACTACAAAATTGTAGTCTCAGGACTATGGAAGTCACCTTGAAAGACAGGAAACTTCCTTCTTTTTTAAAATTAAATAGTTAAATGTTTTTGTTTTGTTTGGGTTTTTTAATGCACATCTCTTAAAAAGTTGGGTTTAATTACCAGAATTGTCAATTCAAATAAATTGACTTTGTAAAAGAAAAAAAGCCACCTTGAAATTTCATGTATTACAATTCTGTGAATTCTCTCTTTTATCTAATTGTGATGGCTTTTTCTTTATAATGAAACTTCGTGTGTGTAGAATCTGTGTAAAAAAAATTATCTATTTCAAGTGGACACTTGAAAATGTAAGTAAGTGTTGCTAGATACATTTATTTTCCATAAAAGATACCTTTGTGGTAACAGAGTAATTAAATTTCTTCCCAGATAATGAAACTGCTGTCTATACACTGATGCCGATGGTTATGGCTGACCAGCACAGGTGAGAGCTTCTTTAAATTTACTTTTTTTTTTTTTTTTTTTTAAGGTCTGAAATACCCAGCCTGTTTGCTGAAGTCATAGCTCCTAAAGCTCCTAAAGACTCTCAGAAGTCTAGCTGCTGAATTGCTGAGTTCTGTTCTTCTAATTTGAAGTTAGTCACTGACTGTGTGCATCCCAGCATACCTTTACCTGTTTTGATTTATGCCATAAACCAGAACTGGGATTTGTTCTGTTGAAGCACATAGGAAAATTTGTCCTAGGATAAGAACAAAAGTGTTGTTTTATAACTGTCTCTTAGTTATGAGTATGTATTTATGGATGACATGGAAGCTCTTAGTCTCATTAGACTTCTCAGAAAGACGTGGAATAAGAGTTGGAAAATGAGATTGAAGCTTCTGGAATTCCTCAAATGTATTCCTTAGTTTCACTTACGGAGTTGTCCTCAGTGCTTGGAACCTAGAGGCTGTGTAATGCCAGCTAAGTGGTGCTTCCTTCACATGAATTTTGTAGGGAAGCAGGCAGTAACTCTTACTGAAAGAGAAAGCTGCTTTTCCAGCCAGGATAAACATTTTTTCTGCTATGTAGCATTTTGAGATCACATGCAAGAGTTTTAAATTATGTGATCAGCCCATTACTGGAAGTGGAAAGGTCCTATTTAAATTTTTTATCCTGATCTTGTGTCCTTCTACTTCCTCATCATGATTTCACATACCAGTCTTCCCTCTGAACTTTGCCTATGTTTGGAAAATGTGGTTGGGGTGATTGTGATAAGGGAGAAAATGGGAATCTATATTTTGTTTAAACCAAAGCTGTTGAAATGCTTTTCTTTTGTATTTGTAAAGAAGTGATTTGGTTGTTTGGTCTAATTCCTACTAGTTTGCATTTGGAACAATTTCCCAGTGTCACAGTTCATTTTTTATGTACAGTAAGAAATGGAAAGGTATTGTTAATCAGTAAAGAACCCTATGTGATATCTTAGTAATTAGTTGAAGGGAAAAGAAATAGTGATTAAGTAAGAAATAGAGTACTTGTGTACAACTTAGAGTATAAACTTTGCTTGGATACTGTGAGCTATTTTTAAAATTAAAAAATTATTTTTCTATTTGAAGGTCTGTCTCAGAGCTGCTGTCTAATTCAAAATTTGATGTGAATTATGCCTTTGGACGTGTGAAGAGAAGTTTGCTTCATATTGCAGCAAAGTAAGACTTACTTGAGTCCAGTCCAGAAGTTAACAATGAAAATATTGCCACAAATCTAAGGCACCAATGTAAGCTGGAAAACTCTGTAGTGTCAGTTAACATTTTGTTTTCACGCTTTTTGTATCTCGTTTGTTCTTCCTAGTAATGTGCCTGCCTCATAAAGAGGACAGATTTTACACATGGTATGAAATGGCTTTCCAAATTCCAGTGAAGGAAGTCTGGCTAGATAATTTTTTACCTTTCTGTGAAATCTCAAGTCTTTTAAAAAAATGCAGCCATGATGTGCGTGCTGTGTAGCTGGATTACTCTTGCCTTTGTAGAGGTAGAGAACTCTGATTTGCAGGTGCTGATTGTTTTTGAGGTATTCTAAAATGCAGGGAAGCGTTTGGATATTTTTTGGGAAGCAGCTGTTCCAAAGTCCTTCACCGTAACTGGAGGGAATATATCTCAGGAGCTCACTGCTAATAAGTTTTGTATCTTGGATAGGGGGCTTCAGTGCAAATTTTGATTTACATTATTTATTGTTGGTATAGCTCTTCAGTGGGGATGACTCTATTTTATATGTAACTCTGCCAAGAGACAGATAGGTTACCATCGTATAAATAGAAATTAACCAGATAGTTTCCTGAAAGGTCATGTCAAAAACTAAACTTTAAACTGATGAATGACTACTCTGTATTTATCTGCCTTTTTAAATATCTTGAAAGTTCTTACATTTAAATGGTTAAAAAAAATGCAAAAAAACCCCAAAAAAGAAATAGTAGTAGTATTGCATATATATAGCAGTATTTGGTCACAATAAAGGTGGAAATGCCAGCTTCTTAAACAGACTATTAGAAATAGCTGTTTCCCAACTATATCATCTCAGAATTACATAGTACTTGTATAAAATTTACTTAAGGAAGTACTTACAAAAATGTGAGCAAATTTTTAGCATGCGCTTTAGGAGTATATTTGAAAATACACTGAACTTCCTGATTCTAAAGATACAAGAAGTTGTGATACACTTAGTTTCTGGATTGTCTTTCATCTTGACTTAGTTATTGGGTCGCAAAGGGGTCATCAAGCTGCTGGTTTTGCAACATATTGTTAATCTTCATTTTCTTTGGGTTGTTGTGCAGCAGTTCTGATGTTGGGAAGATTTGTAAAAATGGATTAGCTGATACAAAAGTACTCTGTTTATCTTTTCAATCAGCTCATCCTCGTAAAGAGTTCAGGAGCAAGATAAATATGTAATGCAGAGTTTCTGTCCTCTTAGTGACACTGGTTATCATGAAGAGCTGCTATATTATGTAAAGTAAGAGTTCAGCTCTTTATTACAGGTTCAGAATTGATAGCAGAGAAATATTTGTACTAGCAAATAAATATTTGTACAAGTTTTAGAATTTTCCTGATATTCAAACTTCTAAACATGACTTCCAGAGACAGAAGCTTAACAAACCCCAAAATCTTTCATGGAAAATTCAGTTAATAGATTAGGGATGAGGGAGGTGAGAGGAAATTGAAAGCAAAACTTTTAGAACAGTTTATAGTTTAAAGAATTAACAGTCCTAAAGACTCAGTGTTGTGTTTTCAAGTCATTAAAATCACAGAGAAGGCTGGCATCTATTCATTGCTACCAGTTATATTTGGTCACTTCTTGCTGCATTAAGTGACTTTCCTTTAGCTTTGTGTAGCCTGAACTATGAGGGTGTAAAACAATTTTATGTAAAGATGTTCTAGTGAGTGTGATCTCTACATGGTATTGCTTTTGTCTTTATGCCAATACCGATTTGTAAATATCGTTGTTACAGTTTTCCCCTTTCTTATTTTCTTCTTAGCTGTGGATCAGTTGAATGTCTTGTTCTGTTATTAAAAAAAGGAGCAAATCCAAACTATCAGGACATCTCAGGATGTACTCCTCTCCATTTAGCAGCAAGGAATGGGTAAGCTTTTAAAGTCCTTAAACTCTTAAAATTTTTTTACATAATGTACTTGAGTTGACATGTTTTGTAATATTTTTGCATAGTTAAAAAACACCTTTGGTTTTCACTTTTGAAAATTGAGAACATGGAGGTTAAAATCCTTACTTTGAGTATTCACAGAATAATATTTTATAAATAGTAAGTCGTGTCTGAAATACTAATTCCAGTAGCAGTCATTTTAGTGTTTTCTGTTAATTTGGGGCATAGTGATTCTTACAACAGTAATTGAACGAGGGATACATTCACCTTCCAGTTAGCTGAGTAAGAAAAGGTTTTGGAGGGCCTGGAGGGGCGTCAGAGACTTCTGATTTTTCTGAGATAGTGTCTCTAAGAAAATTTTTCCTGCAAGAAAGGGAATACAAATTTGGCCTGCACAATGTTAGGAGAGAGGCAGAGAAAGAACTCCAAACCAGTGAGCAAGTACCTTTTAAAGGTCTTACTTCTGGAATTGTAGTATGTGAAAATGTGCAGCTGTGAAGGTAATGTTGTCTTTTTTCTTTTTAGGACGTGTGTGATACAATAAGTGAATTGTATCACAGCGGGTACTCAGGTGAGGAGGTGGTAGTGTTTAGTGGCTTCTGGGTTTGTGTGAGGTCTATTTGTAGGAGAGGAAAGAAGCAGGCAAGTGGTGTATGATGAAATGCAGAAATAGACTCAAGAGACAGTTATGTGGGAATGAGGTATAAGAAAGGTGTGAAAGGTACGAAATAAAAAGGAAAATCAAAATAAATTTGTAAAGGTAAAGCACTTAGAGCATTAAAAGTGTTAAAAAACAAACAAAAAAACGTGAATTAGGAAAAAAATACCTCTACTTTTATTAAGAAAGGGCTTGTACTTAACAAGGATTTGCATAGTTTTACAATGACTGTCTCATTAAGTAATGATTTAGTGGTGTACTGTAACATGTCCACTGGCATGTACAGGTGATGATGAACTTCATGGACTTCTATTAGATGAACTCTGGCTTTTTGTCTTGAGGGGGTGGTTCATGCACAGCTGAAACTGATAGAGTAGTGGTTAAGTGCTTCTGCACTTTCCACAAAAACAGCTGTGATTTTAGCCCTATGTTGTTGTTTGCTACCCTTGCACTGTCTGTGAAGATCACTTCTCTCTTTCACATGCTCAGTACTGTACTCCTTATAAATTAGAACCACCTGTTATGCTTAGAACAATGGTAAATTAGAGTTAGTGGAGCTCTAAGAAGATATTTAGTCTTTGTAAGTGATTTTTTCCGACTGAATTTTAATGTATTCTTTTGCTTACAGCCAGAAAAAATGTATGAGCAAGCTGCTGGAATACAGTGCAGATGTCAACATTTGTAATAATGAAGGCTTGACTGCAGTAAGTGCTATTAATTATCATGATGTTCATAAAATGAATGAAGAATTTGGAGATTCTTAGTTTTTAAGTTTTTGCTGTCTTGCATGTAAAACCAAACTGCTGTGTGTCCAGTGCCATCAAGAATCACAAGATGTCATCAAAATACTTAAGCATATGATTGTATTGGTCAAAGCTTCTCCTAATATTATGCAAAGCTTCTCTTTGTGAAAGTGTTGACAATAATACAGCCAGGTTTCAAATTTTTAATTTTAATTTTTTTTTAATTTTTATGGGATATATATATATAATTGCTAAAGGAAACAGATGTGTCATAATTTTGTGCTTAGATTCATTGGTTGGCTGTCAATGGACGAACAGAATTGCTTCATGATCTTGTTCAGCACGTCAGTAATGTAGATGTTGAAGATGCCATGGGACAGACAGCCCTTCATGTAGCTTGTCAAAATGGACACAAGACAGTAAGTTTCTAAACTGTATGAACACAATTGATTTGTGAAGAACTTGGTAATGCCTCAAGGTTGTTGTGTTTCTTTTATAAACTTCAGAGTAGTAATGCACATGGTAATGGCTACAAGTGTGAAGAATGCTGTTGTGTGTCTCAGTATTGAGTGCATGCACTTCCATGGGAGCAACTTATTTATTCTTGTGGAGCTGATTGATCTCAGTGCCTTTGGGAGTTGAGATGACTTACTGTATACTGTTCAGCTCCTCTGTAGTGCTGTTATTGGCTTGTTAATATCAAGTTTTTGTGTAATGTTAAATGTTTGAAAATGTTTTGCCTTATTTTTCAGAATATGTTTAATTCATAATTGTGCAAGCTATTATATGCTTTTGAAATCTGAAATATTAATTTACTGTGAATGAAAAATGAAAACAGAGTTGAGTCAGCTACAATTTAACTCTAGAAATAAACAAGTTCAAATAAACTCTTCCATTATTGATCTGTGTGAATAATTTTTATGCCTGGCCTTGTGTCAGGGCTGACTATTTATATTCAGAGTATAAGTCTGCATGCTTTACTTGAACTGCATTAGAGCCCTATAGAGTTACACAGATTGCCACCAGAACTATTTACTGCTAAAAAGAATAAACTCTAATTCTACCCAGATCCTTCCTGTTGTCCTTATCAGTGCTGGATTTTGGAAGACCAAATTCTGAAAAGCTGTTACCTATAAATGTAGCAAATTTATGTGACTGAAATGTAACAAAAGTTGTTTGAGAGTCTGCTCAGTGTTTTCGTATTTTACACATGCACTAAATATTTCTAAGCCAACAGAGTTTTCCACTGCTCTTTTTCTAAGGATGGTGTTTTGTTCTCTTGTAGACGGTGCAGTGCTTGCTGGACAGCGGTGCAGACATAAACAGGCCGAACGTTTCTGGGGCAACTCCACTTTATTTTGCTTGCAGGTTATATACTTTTAACTTTTGAATACTGGCCTAAAAGTGAAATGTTTTTTTCCCCTTTTGCAATAGCTGATGAGAAATTACAAAATATAGGAAATATAAAAGCTGACTGGTGTTTAATCATGTCTCATTTCTGAGTGTAGTTTAGTGTCTTATCTAAATACTTAGGTTAGTACTGCAGGCTTATGTACCTCTTTCTAACAGACATGTTAAATACATACCTGTACATGTTCTAGCATGAGTCATAAATTGATGACTGGTGAACCCTTTTCTGAAAAAATGAATTCTGCCAGCTTAGATTATTTTGAGTATGCTAAAACCAGAGCCTTTTATAAGGTAAGTTTGGCTATTCCTTAATGTACAGTATGGTATTA
The DNA here is from genome assembly GCF_017590055.1 of Onychostruthus taczanowskii. Taxonomy (NCBI): domain Eukaryota; kingdom Metazoa; phylum Chordata; class Aves; order Passeriformes; family Passeridae; genus Onychostruthus; species Onychostruthus taczanowskii. Next base: position 3,465,548 of record NW_024502347.1, read on the forward strand.
CAGTATACATGACATGTGCATATATGTGTCAAAGTTACAATATTGAATTAAAATTACATTGTTGCTTTGATCAATTATGTTTTCTTCATAGTTATATTTCAAAATTAATCACATATGATAAATGATCTTTTGTTTTAATTGGAACATTTTTGCAAATTGTTAGAACATTTAAAATTTTTGCAATCCCTGTGCTTTGATTACAGGTTAAATAGCTCACATAAGATTGACTGTTTCTATAAGCAAAAGGAGAAATGGACTGGCCTGCTGGTCTGCTAAGAGTTACATTCTGGGAGCTGTGGTCTCTGGAGTGTAGACTTGCGTATGTTGACTTGTGGCAGTTAAGAAGAAGGGAGGTGGAGAATAAATAGCTGCTAGCCTTAGTCCTTGATTTAGGGACTGACATTGGTACACACTTTAAAAGAAGTAAGCAGCTTGTCTTGGCTTGGAAGTTTTTCACAGGAAGGGAATGTGGCAAGTATAGGAGTCATATTCTTTGGAAATTATCAAGTGGGGCATCTGGCAGAGTAGAATGAAGAGGTTGTACTACAGCAAACCTGAAAAGAAGGGTTGTAAGTTCCTGATGACAGGGAGGGCAGGATGTGGTAGCAGTGGCAGGTGGTAGCTGCAGGAAGGGTATCAGTATTCAAAGTCTGAGTCTGAAGCACCTGTTTTGTCAATGTGTTGGGTTGTGCACTTAGTCTAGAGAATTACAGTGAAGATGCTGCAAGTAGGCCATTAGTCTGAGCTTCTTTCTGACCTTTAATGTTTGTTTGCATTGGGACAAATCTGGTACATTAGATTAATCTGTTGGCTTCCTGGGCTGGAAGGACAGGACTGAGGAGAACTCATCTGTGAGTTATTGAGAGATCAGTGAAGCTACCTCTTGCCCCTCAGCTGTTAGTTGTCACTTTACCTGTGCCCTTTCTGAACTGACAACCTGCACCTATCAGGCTGAGGATGCAGGCAGCCTCTTGTATTCCAGGATGCCAAATACTGTTTTACTGTACATCCATTGGTGTAAAGGGTGTACTGCAAACTAGCTTGAGGAATAAAACATCACTGAAAAAACTTGCATCTGTAACCTTAATTGCTATGTCTTTTTTATCAGTCTTTCATTTCACCCTTTAGATGCTTCTCTGTGTTTGGCAGTGTATGCACTTAATGCTGGTGAAGGCAATATTGAAGTAATTGTTCCATGTGGTTTTAATGAAGTATACCTCTGATCACTGGTACTCAGTTTCTCATTTTTTTCAGGAGAAGGGATTTGGGAAAGTGTTAAGAGATATAAACAGTTGATTTTTCTATTTTCTAGGCAATGCTGGCATGTTGGGAAATTTTAACTTGGGGGTAACAAAAGGTCCTATACAACCCATAAGCAGATTAGTGAATAGACTTTGAATGCAAAAGTAAAACTCATCCCTTCTAGAGGATATGCAAGACATATATGTATAGAAATTAGAGCCCTTTGAGTGATGTAGTTGTCTCTTGTACAAAAAAAAATTATTGATAAAAATATCTTGCTAATATTTTATTGATGGTTAAAGCACTATTAGATTGTTTTTTTCCCAAACATGGTAGAAGTGAGCAAAGAACTTGGCAAAGATAGCTTCCTCTGTGAAGTAAATTATGATGTAAATTGAGAAAGAGCTCTCTTTTTGCAGGAAATGCAGCTCATAAATATTTGAGGCGAGGCTAAGATGAATCATTTCTGAATAATGAGAGTGACTCTGACTTCATAAATAGCCTGAATTTCGCACTGCTCTGTTGCAGTAACTATTTTCTTCTAGCCTATGTTGGTTTCATTTGTTAGATGCAGTAAAGACAGATTTAGGACTCAGGATCATAAATGCTGTATTAACTGTCATTCTTCTCTTTTAAATAGCCATGGTCAGAGAGACACCGCACAAATTCTTTTGATGAGAGGAGCCAAATATTTACCAGACAAGAACGGTGTTACTCCACTGGATCTCTGTGTACAGGTATTAAGTTAGCAACACTTGTTTGTGAATTTCTGTGACTTACTACAGTGTCACCTGATCATTATTACCTTTTTTTATTCTTAAAGCCTTTGAAAGATGGTAGTCCTTTGGCGAAACAAGTGCAAAATGTAATTTTTTAATAATGAAATTGATTCTACAGGCAGGTTCATAATTTCTACCCTTTACATAAGCCAGATGCAAGACTTATTAGAAAGAAATCCATTTGACTAGAAAGTTTCGGAATCCTTGGTATAATGGTAGTACACAATTTAGGTGTTTACCTGTTAGCAAGTAAGAAGTAAAGGCACGCAGAAAGGTGTGATTTTTTTTTTTAAATCTCAAATAATAGATTTTCTTTTCTCTTGAGGAGATGTTGCTATTAAAAACAAACAAAACTTACATGATGATGGCTCTTACTTTTCAAAGATATAGAAATATCTGGATGAGGAACAAAATTCTTACGTATTTTTAACATGGCATTTTCAACTGCAAAACTGTCTGACTTGTTTGATAGCAAGTACTGCTTGTACTGCTTGCTAAAGTGACTTTTTTCATTTGTGAACACTTACACTTTTTTCTGTCAGATCAGTTGAAGGTCAGTGTGTAAATAACATGATTGAATAGAAGCCTTTGAGCCTTTGCTAGTAATCAGACTACAGAACTGAACTGAAAGCTGAAAGAACTAAATCACTGGAGTGAGTGAGCATCACACTACCTTTATGCATGTCATTAGTTTGTCAGGATAAAGTTGAAATTTTCTATTTTTTTTTCTGTATCTTCTGATTATTTCAACCTCAAGTTATTTAATTTCTGAGGTGTCCCTCATGTGCTTAAGGACCTGCACCAGAAATAGTTGTATGTATGTGCAGGAGTGCTGTCTTCAGTACCTCTGGGATATTTTTGGAATGTTTAACTCTGAAAGCTTTATTTTATAGACTATCTGTGGAAGACCTTGATCCAGTTAGGTTACTTCCAGTATTTCTTTTTGCATGTAAGAAACCAAGTAAGTCCTCAGCTCTGGTCACTGACAAGTGCCAGATCACTATACTGTCTCACTGCTGACTTGATTGTGAAACTCAGTTAGATTTTTTTCCCTTGCTACGGCAGAATAATGTATTGTTACATAAAGCCAGACAGAGTCTGATCAGTTTCAAGGTATTCTGCAGCCACAGACCTGTAAGAGAGTATATGGCAGGAGAGATTTAGATTGGATATTAGGAATAATTTCTTCGTGGAAAGGGCTGTAAAGCATTGGAGAAGACTGCCCAGGGAAGTGTTGGAGTCTCCACCCCTAAGTGTTTAAAAAATGGTGGATATGGCACTTGAGGATGTGGTTTAGTAGCATATGGTGCTAGGCTGATGTTTGGTCTTGATGGTCTTAAAGGTGTTTTCCAACCTAAATGATTCTCTGATTCCATACCAGTGCGTGCTTAATGGTAGAGTTACTATTTTTTATGATTAATGTTTTGAGTTTCTGCTTCAGTTTCCAGTTTTGCAATCCCTAGGGCACCTTTTTACACATAAAACTTCTGTTAACTTTTTTTAAGTGTGAGTAGTGACACCTGGTGTTTGCTTTGTAGTGATGATCTTACTGTGTTCGAGATCACGCAGTATACAAGTTCATAATGCCAAGTAAGAATGGAGAAAACAATATGTTTTCTTTTTACATTGAGGGTTTTATTCTATGCTTAAAGGTTTGTTTTTCAAAGTCGATACATGTTTTCAGAAGACTGAAATTATCGATTCATACACTTCTTGCCAACACTTCCAAGATCATTACCTTGATCTTGAAGATGTGACTTTAATTAATTTTTACAGATTCTGGGTGGGTTTATTTTTAATACTTAGTTTCTTGCTACCAGAAACTATTAAATTAATCTTTTTAATGTGTGGTTTTCACTGAGGTAATGTCAACTGTCATTCACAGAGGAGCCCCTGGAGTTGCAGCAGTTGATACATTATATGGTCATCTTCCCAGAGAAGTTCATGTATATTCAGGTGTTAGGTGTCTGCTTAAAAATGCACCTATGTTAAATAAGATTAGTTATAAATAAACCACAAAATCAAGTTCTGTTCTTTCGAGAAAACATTTTTTCTCAGAAGGGTGTGAAGTTAGTCTAAGGCATAAGTGGAATCGTACTTGTGTATTGATTTTAAAGTTAAATAACCCTTTCACAGGTTTATCCTATTTCTTCTTGTAACAAGTCATATATGTGTTATATGAACCTTTAGAAAATGTTTGTTTTGGAGAATTACATGCTGGATGTAATTAAGTAGATATCAGCAGGAGGAAGAGAAGTGAAATATTGCACTGTTGTTAATCGCTGGTGATTGTTGGCTGAAGTGCTGTTTAACAGTAGCTTTGGTTTGGTAAGTAGGAAAATGTTTCAAAAAACAGAAAAATGGGAGTGGATATATGTGAGCCAGTATACTGAAAAAAATTGATTCTGTCTTTTCCCAAACATTTTGGGATACCTAACTTTGCTACGTTTTTGAATTTCAAATTATTTTAGAATAGGATTTCTCCAGAAAAAAAAAAAAAAGTTATCCTTAATAGATGTTATTGCCTGTAATTGTCTAACTCTCAATTCTAATGTTTCTTTTAATTAAAATGTTTTCTTAGGGTGGTTATGGAGAGACTTGTGAAGTCTTAATACAGTACCATCCTCGACTTTTCCAGACAATAATTCAAATGACACAGAATGAAGATCTGCGGGAAAACATGGTAATATGGGATTCTGTGTGTTATAGCCAGGGATCTCTCTGTGTGTGGTGGAGAGCTTAGTGCTTAATACGAGTGGCTGTCAGTACCACAGTAGTTGACCACTAGGTATCTTTCTTTCCTTATGGAAAATGGGCAGTCTTCACATAATTTTAAACACAAGAATTTGGAATTAAATGTAGGATCTGTTTTCATTTAGTGTTCTAAATTTGTACATTTGGCAAAGTGATCTAGACAGTTTAAAGAGCAGACATTGCAAGCTTCAATACAAAGGTACTGGTAGAGCATTCCTAGAGCATCCTATATATGCAGTTACTTTGTGTAACAGGGCCCATTTTCCTTCATTCAGTCATTGTCTGCAGACATCCATTCTAGGATGTGTCTTGAGGCTGAATCATCTGGAACTAACTTAAAAGTCTGTAGTATGAGCACTCATCTGTAGGAAGTTGCCTTGTGCAATTAGAGTGTAAAAGATTGCAGCCACAATTTCATTTGAATATTACTTCTGTAGATGAAACTACTCAGTTTCTTTTTAAATGGTTCTCTTACACCTTGCTTCTTTGGTCATTGTGGGGTAGTACAATCTAAAGCAAAGAAAAATCAAGGAAAAAAGTTTTTTTCTTAATTGTGTAAGGGAAATGAAGCATGGGATGCCTTTTCCCCCTTGTAAATCTAGCTCTCTGTGGGCTTTTAATACATTAGTTGTTTTAAAATGACTGCAAACAACCTTACAGACTTTAAAAATAAAGATTTAGTAAGGTGTTGTCTGCCAATTTACTTAATTTAGTTTGCTAGATTTTTGAGGTTTTCATTTTCTCTATAACTCCATTACTTCCACTATAATACTGAGTATTTTCAAGTCATAGTTTAAATTTCTGAGACAGGGTTGAGTTTTACAGAGTGAAATGATGCAGGTGAGAATTCTCAAAGTGCATGTTAGATGCAAGGGAAGATGCTATAGGTGATTTAAGTTAAAAGAGAAAGAACTAAAACAATGTAACAAAAAGACCTTTTGTTTATTGTAGAAGTGAAGAAAAAAAGTGAGAAAAATGTTTTCATCTGTCTGAGTGTCTTTGTGCAAAAACAAGATCTTAATGAGAGTGTATACAAAATATATGTAAGCTAATACATGGTATAGTTCAGCTTCACTACTGGCATGTAATCATATATTGAAAATTTTCTGTGGCCAAGTCTGAACTGTTCTGTTTAGTCTTGGGTAATGACCAGTGCATATTATCTGGAAGTGATGACATAAGGAAACTGGGTATGTGTTCCAAGTCAGGACTCGTATTTTAAATGCCATAACTTATGCTTATGAATTAATAATACAGGGTTAAGCATTCAGTGTTTGTAACATTCTGTAATGTTAAATACCCTGTAGTACTTGCATTGACACTAGAATGTGTACCATTGCACATTTGTAATCTTAGTAAATGATAATGAAATGTTAATTGAGGTGAGATTAGAGGTTGTACAGTATAGATATACATTATTATAATGCTTGGGTGATAGTGTTCTACGTAATGGATAAATTATTGTTGAGATGATGCTCCTTGACACAATGCAATTGCTTTTGTTTGAATCCTTCAGTTGCGACAAGTTCTGGAACACTTGTCTCAGCAGAGTGAAAGCCAGTATCTTAAAATCTTGACAAGTCTTGCTGAAGTTGCTACAACAAATGGTCACAAATTGCTCAGGTAAGTGTGAGGTCACAGATTGATAAACTACCCCGCAGTTAGTGCCACTTAATAGTTTTAAAGTCAAACTATCTGATGCTCAGCACATGCTGAGATGGATCTCAAATCTGATTTACATGATAATGTCTATTTAGAGCACTATCTTCACAAAGACTTCAAGAAAAAAAGTTGGTGTCCATGTATAGCTGCTGGTGTCTAGAAGATCGAGTTGCAGAGAAGTGTGTTTTTTGTTTGGTTAGTTTGGCTATGTCAGCCCTAGGAAGGGAAGCTTTTCAGACAACTATCAAATCATTACCTTTTTTTGTCTTTACCCTTCTCACTTTTTCTTCCCTTCCACAGTTTTACTTTTCTACGTGCTTCTTTGTATGCTTGAGGAGAGTTTTGTTACTTCAGACACCTCATGTTTGCTGGCTCTGGTTGCCTTATGTGGTTACTAATATATATGAGATTAAAAATTTCATCTACCAATGTCCTGTCTCAGCGGCACAAGCAGCAGTAACTTGGGGAGATGCATGACATAGGCAAGCATATTTACCTCATAAGCTTTCCTAGTTTTTGTGGCATCTGTTTGAGTTTGTGCAAAACACTTTCTCTGCAGTTTGTTGGAACATTTTAGTGTTTTCAACGGCTAACAGATTGTGGTGTAACCTTTATGCTTTACTAGAAAATCTTTACTGAAAGAATCAAGGGTCTGAAAGCGTGAGTGAAGTTCCTTATTAACATGTTTTAGATGGCATTTTGGCAAAGAGCTTTGAGAGTGTTTTGTAATCAGAGAAACCTGTCAGCATAGGTTGTAGAGGATTATGACTTGAGAAGCTTTTTTTTAACTTGGGCTGGGATCCGAGGAGCCCATCAGTGAGAAGAAAAATAAATAGTACATTCTAACTCCTAGATACTTTATTTTTCTTCCCCTTTAGTCATGTTAAATTTAAATGGAGCTTGTAGATAGCAGGTCAGAACTCCTGGATGATGGTAGGAAATTCATTACACCATTAATAAATCTTGTACTCTTGGCTGTTCACTTTGATGAATTAATGTGAAGATCTGAATCCCTTTAAACTTTGGGGTGTAAAGGGATTAAAGTGTGTAGACATTAATGAAATTTTGTTGCTGCAAAGATAACTTTCTGAAGAATTTCTGCTGTTGCAGTATGTATCAGCTTAGCTTGTAACACATCCCTTTTTGTCTCCAGACTTCCTTAGAGCCTATAGATCTCCCACAAGTAAATTGTGGTAAGGTGTAAAACCATAGTGCAGGAAAGGGTTTCAAACGTGCTCTGTATAGGGATGTTATTGGAAGTTGTGGTAGCTGGATTACATCATACGAGGTAGTATTTGCTTCTGTTTTAGTGTCTTCAGAGGTAAATTAAACTGATTGTTGTTTGGATTTGATTTGTCACTGTTACTGCTCTTCTGATTTGAGCAGTGCTCCCTCAGTGTGGCTATAGAAACAGTAGCTCTGTGCCTGTACTGTCTGGGAGTTTGAGCCTCTGTGTGCTCCGGTATTGCTGTGTGTGGGTGGGCTGGTGGATGCTGAAGATAAGATGGGAGCGTTGCATCGCATTGGATGAGGGCTCATTTCTAGACATGCCAGTACTTGGAGTGTCCTGTGGATTCTTACTGGCCAGCTTCTCTTTGGTACTTTGTGATGCAGAAATGTGGTAGCAAAAGAAAACAATTCCAAGACAGTTTCACAGATGCAGTTTTGCAAAAACTGCATCTCTCTTCTCGCCAGCTTGGTTTCCTGGCAGAAGCAGTGAATTTCTACTTCAAGAAATATTTCTCAGGTGCTTTCTTATACACACAATGAGGATTAAGGTAGTACTTGGTGAATACTCTGAGCTTGGACTCTCTCCTTCTTCCAACAAAAGTGTGTAAAATGTACTTTGTACATGAAAACCTGCAATAATGATACTCTTGCCTGGCAGAACTAATGTAATCTCTATTAGTTTCCTGGACACTAACCCACAACCTGTAGCTTTTGGGTTTGTTTAGTTCAAAAGTGTCTAAAATTGTTTCTTGTAATGCTTCTAGCAAGTATCCAGGAGTGCCACTAAGCTTCTGCCTGAAGACTTCTGCCTTGAGTACAAGCAAGGACACTGTTTCACTTCGCCTTATCTTCACCAAGTATTCCCTTTTTCCAAGGAAATAATTGACGTGTGACATGATTTGGTCTTGCTGGTGCAGGTTAGGCCCAGATGAATGTTTACAAACACGCCAGTAGAAGTCCCAGTAAACTATTAGAAGCTCTGTAAGGTTTTTTCTACATGTGTTGGTCCTTATCCTGGAGACCAGGAAATTTCACCAGGAAAACACCACTGCTGAGACATAATAAACCTTAGTTGAAATGGTAGAAGTTTTTATTTTTTCTCTCTTTTCAATAGTTAACTTCTTGAGTTAGCTTCTTGTATTCATAGATTCTTTTGGTGTATAAACAAAGATTTTACAAATGTTAGTTTTTAGCTGTGATGAGAGCTTCTGGTAACACAATTGCAGAGGCCAGTCAGGGGATTTTCTTTACCTGGTTAAAAATTTAACATTCCTACTGTAGCACTGCTTGCTTAACTGGTTAAAGTGTAAATTGTCACAAGAAAGTTGTACTTTGTATGGTAGTTTGGTAAAATTCTTAATACATTGCTTTTAAAAGTTAACTCACAGTCATTTAAATGTAGTGCTGAAAACAGGTATTTGCTGATGACATTGGGTGAATGAGATCATAATAAAGCTAAGCTAGCTGTTACAACTAACTGAGTTTCAGGTTTGTGTGTTAACAGATTATTAATTGCAAGAGATAGTTACAGCACCCTATAAGATGTCAGTTTTCTGGTGTTTACTGATCTGGCTGGGAAGCATGTTTTTAAGTTGCAAATACTTTAAGGATAGAATTGAGTATGTGCTCACTTCTATAATATTTCTTAGTAGGTTTTGATGAAAAAGAATTAATTTCTTGCAGTTTGTTATGTATTCTAGACAGAAGAATTCTTGGAGTTTAAGAAAGAAAACCTAGTTGAGTTTGGTGGAGAATGTTCTGATTGTGCATGAAGTCATGAATATCTCATATTTTGCACTGTTTTGGTACAGAGTTCAGTGTTTGCCAGTTCAATTAAGGACACATAAACCTTCTAGTGTATTTGTTGGATAAATAAATAACATAGTGGTGGTTTTTTTTAATATCTTTTAGATTACATTTTTCTTTAGTAGAAAAGTGGCATCCATACCATCCTGATCCCTTGTCTGGTTGAGGTAGTTAATGGGCTTCTAGAATAATAGCAGGTGAGGATGGGCTGTTGCAACAGCCACTGATCAGTCAGTAAGATTTTAATGTTGGATGCTCTCTTTTCTGGGTTGAGAAACATTTTCATCTGAATATCCCAATTTGCTTCATGTACTGAGATCCTTAGGAAGTTAGATTTCCTCCCAGGGGTTCATAAGAAGTGTATATATAAAAAAAGGAAGTATTTGCTGTTTTTACTTCTAGTTAAAGTTACCTGTACATATTAGCAAAACCATAATGCTTGTATTTTACTTCTGGGGCTGGTGCAGGAAATGAAAGTTAAAATTTTCTAGCGTTTGAAGCTTAGGGGTTTTTTCAGCATACGTATCAGACCCTACCATTACATTGCTTACTCCTTATTATACTAAATTGTTTAATCTAGGAAAGAAACTTAAACATTCCATTTTTTTCCCCCAGCTTGTCAAGTAATTATGAAGCTCAGATGAAGAGTCTCTTAAGGATCGTGAGGATATTTTGCCATGTCTTTCGCATTGGCCCATCCTCTCCCAGTAATGGAAATGACATGGGCTACAATGGAAATAAAACTCCAAGAAGTCAGGTGTTCAAGGTCAGAAAAGTATATGATGTTGTTAGGAAGATAGACGTTAAAGAGATGAATTTCACAAAGCATGCATTCATTAATCAGACATCTCATGAACAGGAAGTAAGTTTGGTTGATGTTCCCTTTTTAAGTTAAACCTACCTCTCTTCTTCTCCTGTATTTTTTTTCCCACTGAATTAATCAATTTAGCCACTGATGCACATCTCATGTTATGATTTCTGTTTATTTCTTATTTAATAGGTTGTTTGCTAGGTATTGAAGGTGTAGTTACTCAGGTGACTGTGGTAAATTTTGTTTTTATTTCTGTTAAGAATATAGTAATATCAAAATATGGTGATATTAATATAACAGGTTATATTAATGTAATTTCAAAATGGTAATTGGAGATACACAGATGGACTGCTGATCAGTAAGCTTTATCCAGCTTCACAAGACAAGTGGAAACAGTTGAATTCTTGATCTGTTTGTTGTCCTCACTGTGATCATGAAATCTTTTCCTAAGTTGTTCTTGGATTTTATTATTACATGCTTTGAAACATAACAGCTCACTACCACCCTTGCAAGGTTACTGATTTATAGCTGCTTTGAAACACATGGTTTAGGAGGTTGCCATTTAGATTTTTAGTTCCTGAAGGTGTTTGGTGTTTTTATGTTTTTATGTTTTTTATTTTTTGTTTGTTAAGGAATCCCTCTGTAGAAAGTCAAAGATTGCCTTTTTGTAAAGATGCTCCAGTTTCCTGTGTGCCACTCAGTCTTCATTGGATATACAGCTGTCATATTTTTCAGAGCACCTAATAAAAAAGAACTGCAGGGTCATCTTTCTTCTCCCATCTTACTCCATGCTCGTACCCAGCACAGCTCATAACAAGAAATTTAGATGCCAGTAATTGAAAATTTTTCTTTCTTTTACGTTTCTTCCACTGTGTTGTGAAAACAGTATTTTGAAATTACTGCAATTACTTAATGATATATGTTCATTAGGTTACTTCTAAGGGGTTTTAAGAGAGCTATATTGATAAGATCATGGAAGATGATACTCTTAATTCCAGTTTATTTAGTGAAGTGTCTGAGTTTTTGTTTAAATTCCTTCTCTTGGAAAGAAGAAAAGCATTAGACTGTTAAAAAAAACAAACATGCAAGCACAGATGTTTGTTCTTCTTGCAGCACAATAGTTTTAAGAACAAATTGATTTATATAATGAATATAAAACTAGTGCTTGAGTCTGAACAAAATGTAATGGGTCTGTACATTTTGAGTCTCTACAAAATGTAATGCATTGTACAGTGTGCAGTGTAATAATTGTCCTTTGGAATTGTTCATCAAAATAGGGCAATAATGTGGGTTTAACCAGAATTCTGTTTTTAAAAAACAAAGCTGTACCCAAATCACAATAATTATTTTATTAAATTATTTTTCCAACTGTTTTAATGATAATTGCTCCAAGCATACCAGATTAAATAGCAAGCAGATGTTAAACACACTTCATGCACTGAAGTGTCTCCAGTGAGACATTCTGCTACCAAGCCCAAAAAGAAAAAAAGGAAAGTTTCCTGCTTTTCAACTCTACATAATTTCAGAAGTCAGTATGAAATAAACAAAACCATTTAACTGCAATTTCCACAGGAAGTGGTATATCAGTAAAATCACTCATCTGCATGCCCAAATGACTTTGTATAAAGAAAGAATTTTCTTAAATTACTGTGCATTCAAGTCTTGTGCAGTTGACTTATATTAAACAATTGCCACAGTTGTCCCAGAAAATATCAGCAATTCTTTAACACTTGTGTGAAAATAACATGTATGTTTTTAATAAATAAGCAAAATGTTTACTACTGTTGCATTACCTGACATAACAGAAATTTCCGGTTGTTTTAAAAATTATTATTGCAATTATTGTAATTTATTTAGAAGTTTTATGGGTGAGACAACCCTGAAATAGGGGCACTGTTGTGTCCATGATATTTTAAAGATTGATTTAAATTTCAAACTTGGAAATATAAAAGTGCTGATGAGAACTTATTGTTGTTTGAGAATGGGCACACAGGTCTGTCAATGCTAAGTTTATCTACAGTTGTGGTTGGTTTAGTCTGTTCTTCCCTGAATTTACAGTAGACTGGATAGTGGGAGATTAGATACAGTGCTGAGTTAATTGACTTCCAGTTTTCTCTTAGTCCTACCTTTCCTTCTGCTTTTTTGGCCTTTCTTTGCAAATGTACTTTTGATGGTCTTTTCCACCTTTTGGGAGGAGATAAAAAAGACCTGACTTTTTGTAATGTTTCATTAAATTCTTCTGTATCAGTGTACTTATTGAACGTATTTTGAAGAGTTGTCACTGTAATGTAGCTGGGAAGGGATTAAAAATGTGAGTATTCTTGATCTGGGCCTACAGAGGAATGTTATTACTTAATGAGGTCAAGAAAATCACAGGGCTATCTGTGCTTTTGTGGAATTCTCTGTATGTGATTCAGCCTATCCAGATGTTTTAAAGTAGAAGCACTAGCTAATGACAACACATTCTTATACTGATGCTGAAAGATACAAAATAATCACTGAATTTTGTCTCCCAAGCTTGAAACAAGCTGCTAACTCAAATGAGATCTTACCAGTGAGAAACTTTGAGTAGTAATTTTCATTAGGTTTACTCTTGTTACTTTTCCATGTATTGCTCTTCCAATTGCTGTTCAAAGTGATCGCATATTAGGGAAATTTGCTGCAAAATTCTCTGTAATTGAAAAAAGTTGGGAAGTGCTTAATGTTTTTCCCTTGTTTCAGATACTGTTCTTTTCTAGAATTGAGGTAACTTCTCTGCTGTGACAAAGTCACTTCATGGATTAGTGATCTCCTGCACCCTGTGTCTTAAAAAGCTATCTGACATCTGCCAAAAGATTTTGCTTCAGTGTTGCAGTTTGAATATGGATTTGGTTACTGGTTTTGCTTTCTAGATGAGTAAAGAGGAAGGCATTGCATAGGTAAATTCTTGCATTTGGGAGGTAAGGTGTGCAGCTGTAAAAGCTTGGTACTCCATCAGACTCAGCTGTATAATTCTAGAGAAACGTTTCTGCACTGTGGAATATGACACCTGAAGTTTAAGTGCAGGTCTTTGTTTAATATGAGGTTCATGGTAAGAATTAACTGAAGAATGCTGACTAGTTGTTTGAGAAAAACATTGCTATTGGTTTGATTGAATCTGTCCATATGCCACTTGAAAAGGTCTGATCATGGATAACAACATAAAATGCTGACAGTCATGGATATAGAGGTGATGGGCAATATTTAGAAGTGTTTTATATCCTGAAGTTGGACTAGAAAGAAAGAAAATGAAATGTTAAATCTACTGAGCTTGACTAGACTTTTAAATGAGTTTATGGTCAGAAGCTGTGAAGAACTAGCTTTGGAAAAACAAATTGTGGGGAGAAGTTCTGAAAGGTATGCTAAATTTGTTGGAAATAAAAGATAAAACACAAGATATTGGGGGAATATGGTATCTAGCAAGGTAAATGTTGACAAGTTTGAGGGGAAAAAATAGATTTTAGTATTCTAGTCAATATCTACCTAGTTTCTCCTGAGTTATAGGTGGAGAGTACATCTGCATTTTAATTCTTTTGTGTATTCAATTAATCCTATTTTCAATTAGAAAGTTTCTTTACGTTACGTTTTGTGGTAAAAGTCTGGCAGATGGGTTTGGGAGGAGGATAACTTGATCCTTTATGGCAGACATTTATGTAGAAAATGCTATCTCTGCTGGAGGCATTCAGATCACCATCTAGAGATCAGGCTGGCTTCCCCCCACACTTCTGTTGAGAAAAAATGGAAGCATAGTTGTAAATTTTTAAATTGTGAATTTCAACAGAATCTTTTAATACAGAGTTCTTACGAGAAGTAATTTATTGTGTATTGAGAATGTGCCAATTATGGGGTGCAACTGACAGTGCTCCAGATAGTGTACAGATGCTGTGAGCAGCTCTTTATTTTCAAAAGCAGCCTGAGAATATGAGAACATAACTCTCAGTGTTTGCTAAGTCTTTGAATGTTTCACTGACGAAAAATGTTGATGCAACTGTAACATATGGAAAAAGGATTCCATGTTGAAGTTCACTCCTACTTTTGGAACGCTATGAAGTACTTGAGTCGATTACCTCCCTGTAGGATTCATATCCCTATGCTCACTAGGCTGTGGCCTTGTGAAACACTGTTAAGGGATGACACAGTTAGCCCTTGTGGATTTTTTATGCTTATGAGAAGGCAACAGGTCTTATCCCTTTTTCTTCTCTGTAATAGGCCTGTAGCTCAGAGTAAACGTGTAATGAGGGAATGGTATCGGATTTCAATTCTATTGGGTTTTATCAGGTGGTAGTAAAAAAAGCATGTTTTTGTTACAGTAAAATAAAATGTATAGCCTTATAATTTGATATGGGATTCTGCTGTTACTTGTTTCTGTTTTGTAAAGCTAGATGTTAGTGACCCTTACTCTGAAACATCTGAGGTACTATCAAAATGAGCTATATGAGCTCACATTGTGCATAAAGCACATTCTTACTAGACATGAACCTGAATCTCTGTGGTGTTGTCTGGGATTTCCTCCATCTTCTTGGTAGAGGAAGCTCCTTTGACCAGGTTCTTCCTAAAGAACTGGCACTCTCTTACTCTAGAAACTCAGCCTGTGTGTTCCTGTTTCCCTGCTTGCCTGCAGTGGTTAGGCAGTAGTGTGCTGTGTGAAGCCAGACTTTGTCACATAGCTCAGTTCTATGGCTCTTCTGTAGTTCTTGTAAATGAGTTTTTCTTCCTTCCATCTGCTGCTTGATTTTCCTTCTATATGAAATTTTCTCTTTGTGCTGTTTGGCTACAAGTGCAGAATTTTTTTGTGAGTATTTGCCTCTTATCTCTAACATGACCTATAAAGTTGATAACTTAAAGCTTTAAAATGTGCATGATATTATTTTCCTTTAGAGGTTTATCACATTATTAATATGATCTAATGTCAGCATGTTTCTTTTTGTCTGTTTTTTTCATGTGTTTATTGCAGCCGCTGGAACTGCTCTGGCATTCTCTGGATGAATGGCTTGTTCTGATAGCCACAGAGCTGATGAAAAACAAAAGGGATTCTTCCAACATTACTTCTATTTTATTGAAGCAAAAAGGACCAGATCACCAAGATGCTACTTCTGCGCCTTCTTTTGCCACTGCAGGAACTGAGGGAAGAAAAGAGCTGTCCACTGATGCTGTTGAGTTAAAAACATATGATGTTGCTGGGAAGCAGGAAGCTTGTGCTGATTGTCAGGATGTTATCTCCATGACAGCAAACAGGCTAAGTGCTGTCATTCAAGCCTTCTATATGTGCTGCTCCTGTCAGATGCCTCAGGGGTAAGGATGCGATTCATTTTTCTTACCCAAACTATTACCATTTTAAGATCAAAGATACTTTCTTGGAGGAGTGTTGATACTTTTAATACACATTGTATTAGTGACAGTTAAGGGTATGCTGTTTAATGCTTTCACTAGTTCAGTGATTTGAATGCTTTTTATTTTTTTATTTTTTTGAATGGTTCTAAAGGCACCAAACAGCACTGCAAGTTTTCCATAGTGCTGCTGCCTATGAATGTAGCTGCACTGGGGCACATTTTGTATTGAATGTCTAATGGCTCTTTGTAATCATGTGGTATACTTGTAGGTAGTAGGATTTTGATATTTTGATATTAGCTGTATTTGCTGTTGGTTCTTAATGTGAAATTAACCCTGAATTTAATGTGATTATCCAACAAGAAGAGCTGTAAGCTCAGAGGAAAAAAAAAAAGTGAATTATCTTTGTATGAAAATAATGTCTGGGGCAAAACTTATTTGACTATATTATATATAACAAGGAGAGTTCAGTCTCAAAGTAATGCTCACTTGGAATCCTGTCCCATGTTGACAAACATGTAGTTTTGTGTGAAACGTCCAGTTCAGCTTAGGTAAGCCTAATATTGTTGAGGTCTGGTTTAAAAAGGAAACAAGTGTGACCACTTGTAACTGAGATCCTAGTCTGTCCAAGATTGTTATGGATTATATTTATGACTTTGGCCCTGATGACTAGAAGATTAGGCAAGTATGATGGTATTACAAGCTCCCTGAGGAATCTAGAAGCAAGGGTCCTACTACATGTCAGCTTTTGGTTGATTCCTAATCACCATAAGGGTTTTACTTTCTCTGCCAAACTGATTTGAATAAAAGCTTTCAAATTGGCCAGTAATATTTGTTTGGGGCATAGTTCTCTGTGGATATTCTGGAAGATGATGGGTTATTGACATTTTTGCCTTTTCTGTTAGAATTCTGAAATTTCTGTTTCTTGTTATGAGATCTTAATGCTGTTGAATATTTAGTTTCATGATGACTAGTTAAATAGCATCAGTTTCTATTTGTGTAGTATTTATTTAAAAAAAAAAAAGCCCAACAATTGATGTAATTCAAATTAGTTTTGATTGCACTAACCAAAAACATCTTATGATTTTTGAACAGGATGACATCACCTCGTTTTATAGAATTTGTTTGTAAACATGATGATGTCCTTAAGTGTTTTGTTAACCGGTAAGTTTCAAGAAATATGGACCTTGTAATCCACCCCTCTGTTCCTCTCCAGCAATAATTAATTTTTTTCTTCTTGCTGAGTTGTATTTTTAGATTGTTGCTGTGATATATGAACAATATGCAATTTAATGGTCTTGCTGAACTCAATAGTGTAGATGAATGATTCAGAGCTCAGACTTAAATGAACTCTTCTGCATATTTAAGTGATCTATTTGTGAGATTTGAGAACGAAATCTATTTCACAGAGCAACAGAATAATTTGATGAATCGATTCTTTCCTTATATTTGTTCCAAATAATGCCTTCCCTTTTAAGGTACATGAAAACTTTCTTTCTTCCTCAAATCTGTGATGACTTTAAAGTCTAAGCCATTTCTGTACAGTTGGCTGTTTCCAGAGTTTCTGTGGGACTGCCAGGTTTATAGCCTTCCTTCTGTGTGGGGAGCTGCTTCTAAATCCTCCCATGTTTAACAGGTGAGGAAGTATAAGTTGTTTGGAAACAAGAGTTAGGAAGAAGTGACAAAATAGAAGAATCTCTTGAAACTTGTCTGTATGATTAATTGCATTGTTTCTTTATGTAGACTTTTTGCATTGTGAAACATTATTATTAAATGTCTAACAGGCTTCTAACCTGTTTTTCTTTCAGAAATCCCAAAATAATTTTTGATCACTTTCATTTTCTTCTGGAGTGTCCTGAATTAATGTCCAGATTTATGCACATCATAAAAGCTCAGGTAAATGTCAGGAGGTGCTTAATTACAACTCCTGTGAATATACAAAGGGCGTTTTTTAAAAAAATAATATTTAAAGAATTTTCGTTTGGGAAGGATGAAAGAACTAAACATGACCTCTAGTGTTTCTGAATCTGTAATGTGGAAAGATCATATTAAACAGACATGGCAGCCAGATTTCTGTATTCATAATTCTCTAAAATACATGGGTGAACCCATTTGAGATAGCCAATGTTGGATGTGTCTTACAAGTCCAACTTTCAGTTAAAGAGTGAAATTTCTGTTTGTAAATCTACTTGTGCACATCTAATAGATTTAACTTTACTTTCCCCTAAATGACTTATATTTTGAGACAAACCAGAGGATAAATACATCACTATTACTTGATTTGGTCATAGTTAGTGGTAGCTCCTTTAAATGAAACATCATGTTGTGTGTTCCAACAGCTTTATTTCCTAAGTTGTGAACCATACTGTGCTTTTATTTTTAAAGATAAATTGCTTTCATTAATCCAGTTTAATTTTTGGGACGTGATGTAGGTGTATTGTTTATTCAATCTTTCATTGAAATGTGTGTTTTTGAAACTCACTACCTATGAGTAGTGAGGAGACCCTGGGAACTGATACCTTGTCTGTTAGATCAACTCATGTATGTGCTGTGAATTGCAGGGGATGAGAAAGGCCATACTTGTGTCATATCTGTCTCAAAAAAGCTGCAAAATGTCAATATGAACACTGTGAGTCAAACAAGTTAGAACCTTCTCACCTAGGATTTGCTTTGTAAGGTTTCTGGTTCCTTAGGGCTGTTTTGTATTGCCAGTGAACCTTACTGCAAATAGGGCTGGTTCATATCACTTGTTCTTCTGTGCTCAGCTGTGGTTGAATATCAGTAGTTTTACAGAAGCCAGTGACTTATTTCTTACCTAAGTTCCTTCATGCTCTCCCCTAACCTGTAAGGAGTTTTGTGCTACTTTTCTGTAGAAAACTTACATAGCTCTTTCTGGATAGCTGGTGGTCCAGTCTTTCTGCAAGCACTCAAGCACATGTCTAGTCCTTTCTTCTTCCCAAAATACTGTACAGCATGCTGGGGTAAATCTGCACATCTCAAAAATTGAGAGTTATGCATAACCATTTGCTTATGAGAGAGGAATTATTATTCAGGGGAATGCATGTATAGTCCCTGAATATACATGTATATAATATGGTTTGCACCTTGTTTTGTAGCCATTTAAAGATCGCTGTGAATGGTTCTATGAGCATCTACACGCCGGGCAGCCAGATTCAGACATGGTGCACAGGCCTGTCAATGAAAATGACATACTTTTGGTTCACAGAGGTATTGTATTCTAAATGGAATTAGTGTGTCTTGGAAAGATAATGAACGAAAATGAAAAAATTAATTGGTATTTTGTATTTAGATTCTATTTTTAGGAGTAGCTGTGAAGTTGTGTCTAAAGCAAACTGTGCAAAATTAAAGCAGGGGATTGCTGTGAGATTTCATGGAGAAGAAGGCATGGTGGGTAAAAGTGCATGGTTTTCTTTTATGGCATTTTCATATGGAAATGCTAATTCTCATTCACAAGTGTGGTTTTGAGCTAAAGCCTACTTTAAAATTACTTTAAAAGAAATATGTGTTTACTCAGCATAACTATTGAGTGAAAGTTTTGTGTACTAATATGTTTTATTCTGTTGACATGCAGGGACAGGGTGTGGTGCGTGAGTGGTTTGATATCTTATCCAGTGAAATAGTCAACCCAGATTATGCCTTATTTACCCAGTCAGCTGATGGTATGTCTCTGCCCTTTATTTTTATTTTTTTTTCTAAATTTAGGCTGTCATTTTTTCTAAAAGCATTTTTATAATCCAAAAAAATCTGTGTAGAGGCACAGATTATTTAATGAAAACTAAAAGGAGAGGTTTAGGTCTGCCTGTTTAAAGTAGTCTTCTCCAAGGAGGTAAGGACTGGACTGTCTCCTGCCTGCATCTGGCTGAAGACATTTGGGAGGAAGTAGATATATTCTCATTCTTTGAGCATGTTCACAAGTTGACAGAAGCAAAGCCCATTAGAGAGAGTAAAACATTTATATAGCAATATAGTAAGATGGAGGACCAAATTTAGCAGTTGGTAATTACTTTTTTGTTGATGATAATTGTTTTAGAACAGTGCTTTGGAGAGTGGCTAAGCAGTATCATTGTACTAAGATGTCGTTACATTCTAAGACATTTCTTTCTGGCATCTTTTTTGTGTAAATGAAAAACCCCAAAGAGACTTTCAAAACCCCAAGATAAAACTCTCTCAGTGTTTTCAGATGCTTAGTATATTTGATAAATAAAAGCTTAATTAAAAAAAAAATGTAATGGAAGATGATAATATTTTTGTTTTGTAGGAACAACATTCCAGCCGAACAGCAACTCTTCTGTAAATCCAGATCATTTGAACTACTTCCGTTTTGCAGGCCAGATCTTGGGACTGGCTCTGAATCACAGGCAGCTGGTGAACATCTACTTCACAAGGTCATTCTACAAACATATTCTTGGTATGGTTTTATCAAAATCCTGCTTATTAGTCATAACAGTTGTCAGAGTAGTAAACCTTTTCCTTTTTTACTTTTGTGTGTGTGTTAAAAGTGAAAAAGCCTTGGAAATTTATGTCTTGCTAGTCTTTTTTTGTACACCAGAGTTACAACAATTCTTTTCATCACAGTTGTGAAATTAATTTGTTCTGAATAGTGTCATTCTTGAGAAATGAAAATAATTGTTTCCTAGTAACTTAAGACGGACAAAGTTGAGAATGTTTGTGAACTCTGACAAAAATTTCATAGGCATTCTTGAACATGTCTGAAGTTCTTCACTTGTGCAATGGTTTTTAATAAGGTGAAGCTCTGCTGTTGGAAACCTCTCTGCCTGCCTACTCCAACAAATACTACTTATTTCCCAAAATAGGGTTTCAGAACTAATGCAGGTTCATCCTGTCTCCTTAATGAGAGAAGTTAATTCATATGCTTTTACTATAGTATTTAAGAGGATTGGACAGACATTTTTATAGAAAAGTAGCTTTTTTAGTAGAGAATAACCTCTGTTAGCTGGTGGTATCTGTGGTCTAGAGCTCTTCTCTGGTCTTCATTAAGAGCCTTTGTGCCTCTTGATTGCTGCACAACATCTGGTAGGTAAGGAAAGATCATTAACTTATGTGATGACTCAGCTAACACACAGCTAATGTGCTTTATAAGGTATTAGATCTGTAGTGTGCATAATTTTTTTTTTGTGTGTGTGCTGTGAAACCAGTGTTCCGTAGGTCTGCATGTTTATTAAGGCTGCACTCTATTCCAGATGTAGCACAGGGAGAAATACAGTCAGAAATTAGTAAGACCTCTTAGGTTTACTTTTCTCATACTTCTTATCTGCCAGCCTTCGGCTTGAACAGGGGAGAAGCAGATGGATTCTCTAGTGCTGTTTTCCAGTTACTTTGTATTTCTTTAGAGATATGGTTACTTTCCTGTTAACTTCTACCTTCAGGTTACAAAGACAGATAATGTATTAATTCTTAACTGTTCTATCTACTCTTACATTCTGCTCTATAATAGAAAGTAGTTCTTGGAATGGCATAAAAAAGGTGAAAATTAATTTTTGGGTTGGTGTATTTTGAACTGGAGGTCTTAAATCCTTGAATAATTAATAAACTTGTCTCAGAACTTATCTGTAGTATTTCTTTTAAAGTTCTGTGTCGCACAGAACATACCTGCTTCTCACAACTATGATAAGATAGATTTCTCTTCAAACTACAGGGGCCTTAAGGGTATACAAGAGAAAGATACATGGTATTTTGTGGGATTCACATTGTTCATGATAAATCTGATGGAATTTTTTATAACTGCCTGCTTGAGTCTGTTCATTGGTAAAATATCTGTCAACCAAATGACTGAGCTTAGTGCTCTTTGGTCTCACAACATGCTGACTATGAGTGTACTCTCATCATAACACTTGTTGAGTTTCTTCTCTAAAGGAGTCTCTGATTCCTACTTTTTGGTCTTCTTTTCCCACATTTTGCGTATATCCCTCAGAGACCTCATTATTTCCATGTTTCGTATGTCAAATGCACATATGCTTGCTAGTTAGCAAAAGTGAAAGTCCTCTGGAAAATACTAGACAACTGTTAGTTTTTTTATTTTGAGAGAGGCGGCAATGATATTTAATTAGTAAGTTATTCCTCTCTTAACTGGAGTGTTGCTTGATTTTATTTGAAAAACAATGCCTTACAGCTGTGTACACACCATTGCAGAGGTTGTCAGCCATTCCAGGCTGAAATACTGTAACATTTTTTATACTTTGATGTTTTGCAGTGGCTGCTAACCTTTGAATTTTGTGTTTCTCTGGAGTACTGCATCCACAATCCATAGTGTGCTAAGGTTTCTACTAATGAGCACCCTTATGACACTGCATGGTGCATGGAAGATGGTGAAGCAAGGATAGTGCTTTTCCCTAAACCTACTGCTACCCTCACCCCCTGCCTATCTTCCCAGATATTGCATGTATATTGGTAGTGTTGAAGTATCTATCATGCCAGAGTTAAAATAATCAAGGTCTGCTTTCTTGTGAAGAGGGTAGCTCCCTTGCATAAACTAGAGTCACCTTGTTCTGGGCCCATTTGCTCAAATGTGCTTGAGTGCCATGCCTGTAAAGGGATATGTAAATAGACACTTTCTGTATCTGGATAAAAGTCAGACTTCTAGCTGTTCTCCTATTAATGCTTCTAAATGACTTGCAAGTTCAGTTTGAAATATAAAAGTCTTATAATAATAATTTTAAACTGCATAATAGATCTCATTTCAAATATGATTAAAAAGAAGAACACTGAAGAGTAATAGAGTTTTCTGGGTACAGGAACGTTGTCTCCCCCCTGACACCCAAGTAATGCTCTGAGGGAGAAGATACTGTTATAGAGAAATAAGGTATTTGCATTGCTAAAATTTAGGTAGAAAACTTTAGGACTTTGTAGGAGACATTTAACGTTTTGTGTTCAGAATGAGTAGATGCTTTTACTGAAATCCATTAGTGAACTAAAATGGTGCAAATTGTTTTTTCCTGAGTGGTATGTCATTTGCTTCAGTAGGAAGAAAAATGTATGGAGGAAACTTGATTCTGTAGTATTTTAAAAATAGTGTGCACAGTTCTGCTGTAGTTGGCAACAGTTTTTCTCTTTTCCTATTAGTGCATTATTCTGGTTTCTCTCTAGAGGGCAATCTTCTACCATGTATTAAGTTAGAATCCTTTTTGCTTTTTCCTATTTATTTGATCAGTTTTGTCTCTTTGTTTTTTTTTTTTTCCTAGGCATACCTGTAAATTATCAGGATGTAGCATCTATTGATCCAGAGTATGCAAAGAACTTGCAGTGGATTTTAGATAATGATATCAGTGATCTTGGTTTAGAGCTGACATTCTCTGTTGAGACTGACGTGTTTGGAGCAATGGAAGAAGTGCCATTGAAGCCAGGGGGTGCAAGTATACTTGTTACACAGGAAAACAAGGTGAGTATACAGGTTTATTCAGAAGGTGGTAGTACAGTACAAGCCATTGGACTGTCTTTCTGAATAACTGGAAGGATGAATGGTATACCTGTTTTGGAGAAAATGCAAAAAAGATTGCAGTTTCCAACACTTTCCTATTTTTCTAGGTTAGCATGTTACAGAAATAGTACTAAAAATCTTTAAAAGAGTTCTGATTAGAGGTTCTTCATTCTGACACAACTGTGGAACGAAAATAAGACCAATTTAAATGAAGGATTTATTTTAAAAGTTACAAATACTCCTAAAGTTAAGTCTTGGGTATATGTACCAAGGGAGTAGAACAGTAGCAATTGCTAAACATAAAATTATAGGTAATGTTGCAAAGTGTGCTGCCTGCTAGGCCAGTCTATAGCACTGGATTGCTCTAATTAACATGCAGATAATAGACAGAGTAAAAATCTGCAGGAAGATTTTTCAGCCATTTGCAAGTCACTTGATGTGTATGGAAATAACCTAGTTTTTAAATTTACTTTAATAGTAGCAGGTTGAGAAGCCCCCGATTCCTCTGCAGCATTAATTCAAAAAAGGAAATACAGGAAAAACTCAGCCAGATTTTAACAATTGTTTAGAAATTATGATAAACACAAGTCTAATTGAATCCTGCAGTTACTGAGTAAACAGTTCTGAGTAACAGCAGGGGTGTCACGGGTAGACCTGCAGTTTTTTGTAACATTGACTCTTGCTCCTGATGTCTGCTTTGTGTTCTGATTTTTATTTGTGTTGGGCTGGCCGAGCCTGTTCTCTGTGCTCAATAAGCATTTGGCTTCAGGAGTGGCACAGCAGCTGCTGCAGTGGGGAGCAGCCACTTGGTGTCAGCCTTTGTTGCAAGGACATTGCAGTTTGCATTGGAGCAATTGGCACTGGATTCTTGTAGCCTTAATCCTCATTTTCATTAAGGTACAGTGTCATTCCAATAGCAAAAATACATATTATTAGTCTGGTTCTGCACTGATTCCTGCAATACAGTCATTTGTGAAATAATACAGATGGTAAAAGAACTCTAATTGTGAAGGTAGTGGATGCTTAATATCTGTTGGAGAAAGCAAGACGTTGATTCTTGTGTCTGGTCAGCCTTAGCTTCTCAGTATACAGAAAAGATGTATTTAGCATAAACTGTAGTTTCATAACAACTATTGAAAACCCGTTTTCAGGTAGCATAAAATTAGAAGTTTGCCCACATGAGGGTACTACCCGTTAGCAGCCTTATTTACTTTCTTAATTTTAGAGCTGGGGCACAGTCTAAAAAGAGTGATGGAAAATATGTGGAGGAGATACTTCCATTCTATCTCATCAAGCCTTTGTCAGCATGGCAGGAGGGGACTAGAGTTGGTGTATCTTTATTTTCAAAGGTGGTAAGAAGGAGGTGACTCTGGTGGTAGCTTTGAAACTATTAATATCATTGCATTTTTTGCATTTGAACGTGTAAAATGTAAAGTCAAAAAGCATCTGTGAGATGGCACTGTTTTGTTCATTGACAAAGTTGTTAAAAATTGGAGATATGTATTTTAGTGGTTTTCGTGGTTTTTTTTTCCCAGTTAATTTCATGTAACAAAGTTTTGCAGTATGTTTTGGCTTAGCTGTTCTATCAGTTTGAATAGGAATGTGTCTACTTCATAAACAAAAATCTCTTTTTCTCCTGCAAGCAATATCTTGGTTTTTTTCTACCTTTACCCAAGGAATAATAGATCACTGTTTAAAACTCATTGTATTTATTATACCTCTGGGAGAAGAAAATCCAACTTCTAAAATAATCTGCCGTGCAGATTACCTGTTAAAATTAAATTATGAATGGATCTTTATCCCTTAAAAAAACCTAAACAACAAATACATACACCAAAAACTATCCTGTGCCAAAACCAGAATAAAACACACCCTTGCCCCTCCCTGCACAGACACCACCCAGCAGTCCCTTTCTCTCGTTGAAAACTGAAACAGAGTAAATGCACTACTAGTAAGAGATATTTGTAAAGTGTTATTTTCTTTGAATGGAGTAATTTTCTGTTTTTATATCAACTGTGTAGTAGATGAGTGGTTGTGGGACAATTAGATGATGCAAATATTCATGTCTTGCCATTGCTGTGTCCATGTAGTCCAGCTGAAATACAGTTACAGCTTGGTTCAAATGCCTTTTGTCGTGGTAATGGAGAGACTTCAAAGGGAAAAGTCAGCCTTTGTCCTGAATTTATCTTTGCTCTTTGCTGTGTATCGTTTTGCAGCTTTCTACTTTTTAGGAAAAAAATAAAAGTAGGTGCAGTCAAAGTTTGACTTTATGTTATATTAAAGAATGGTGCAGATTTCCACAATGCTGTGGCTTTCTCGGTCCTCCCAGAACCTGTCTGTGAGCTGGCCTTTCTGTTTGGCAGTAAAATAGTAGGTATTTTTTTTAGGCAGCTGTAAAATGGAGCTGCTCTCTGAATCTGAAAATCATCATAACCATTGATCCTTGTCTCACAGTATATGGGATTGTGAAATCGAGGAAGCATGATCTCTGCTTTATTTACCTCAAAGTAAATACAGAACAACCCCTCACCCAAACTAGGCTTTGGCATTATATTTGTGATGCCCATCTAATGTGTGTTCAATCAAATCTCCCTTCCTTAAAGAAGCCTGGATCATAACTTCATGTACTATGTAGGAATGCATATGTAGATCTGAAATGATGTAGGTATTTCTGTTTTGTAATGTGCCCCTAAGGCTTCAGAGGGGAAAAAAATGTAAATGAAGTGCACAGAAAGCAAAACAAATTGACCAGGTTGTTTACTGACATGTATTATGTAAATTCTGTGCTACAGGTCTTTCATCATGTGCCAGTGCTGATAGCCAGGATGCTTGGCTGTTCCAGGCTATTTTAAACATTTCTTGTTACACCTAAACTACAGCAACTGCTTTCTCTCATAATTGAAGTGCTCAATATAGTATGTTTTTCATGCATAAAATAAATATTTTCTTTAATGGATTTTTCAAAATAAGGTTGTGAATTTTTCTTTCTGCAGTCCTGTTTTTCTGGGTAGCCTAATTTACATAAGAACAGTTTCAGAGGTATAAAACAAGCCTTTCTGATCACTGAAAACAACCAGTATTAACGTTGTTTTAAATCCTGGTGTTGCAAAAAATTCTGATTTCTTCTGTATTCACAGACTTTTGTCTAGTGCAGTTAATCTCCTTTGGCTGCCCCTCAGTCCTCAGAGAAGGGAGCTGTCTTCAGCTCCACTGATAGTAGAAGCAACCTGGGGAGATTACTAGACTGAAACTAGATTTTTGGGACCACTACTGCAGTTGAAGATATTATTAGGTCATGTTCTTCTTCTTCAGAGCACTTCACAAATTAATTTGTTCTCTCAATCTAATAAAATGGTGATAAAGCATTTAAAAGTATCTTTCAACTGCAAACAACCCTTCTGCACATCTGTGAATATAAGGAGCTGTGTTTAAAAAGTATCCTTCTATTTTGAAATGTTGCATAGTTTATTCTCTTTCTCTGAAAGGGAGGAAAGAAAAAAATGCTTGGTTGCTTTTGTGCAGGTTCAGAACATGAAGGTTTAGGTTGAAGTATTTTAAAATTAAAAATCAAAGTAGTATTTTCGTAAGATTGTTCTCTTGAAGGAAGCTGATAGTTGAGATGGTTTAATTGGGAGATACATTTCATGATTTTCTTATTAAAAGTCATGATTATGAAGTCAAAACATTTCTTTAAACAGAGTACCTAAATAATCTAGGAATAAATTTTGTTTGCAAGTAGAAAACTATTTTCTTGAGTAAAGAAACTTTATTAAACTTGTGTGATTTGGTCAGGGTAGATGAGACATTTTATAGAATGTTACACATGTTTATAGAATTTTAATGTAGGCACTTTTCCCTTCTAAAAGGCACTTGTCTCCTTCTAAAAGCCTTCTTCCATTAATGCCTCCTAGGCTTTTGTATTCTTAACAAAAGCAAAGTTCTGGTGGATTCCTTTTCTGGCTGGCATCTTTCAAAGGGAAAGGAGCCCCCAGATCTCTAAAGCATGTTATAGTCTATTCCCTGGCGATGATGGAAGTTATTTTCTGGTGTTTTTCTTTTTCAAAAACTAAGGAGATTTTTCAAGACTTTCTTTAAAAAATTGCAGTTCTTATTAAGACTAATAAACTCTGCAGGCTTTATTGTGTATTATTTTAGGCCTCCAGAGATGGGGAGGGAGTGGAGGGAAAGCAAGGAAGCTTTGTCTCACAAATATTCCTTCAGAAGTTAGTCCTTTTTCCTGAGTAATGTCAGTTTGCTTAAATAGAGTATTTTTGCTTACAGACATTGGTGTGTTTATGGCCTTAATTGAGCTTAATAGCAGTGATATTAGATGTGGGCATGACAAATTAAGTTTTGTTTACTTTCTTTATCCTAGTCTGAGTCCCTGTTTTTTGACTGGTTTGTGTAACAATTCAAACACTTCTGTTTTGGAATTGTCTTAGGAAGGAAGGCGGAAGAGCAGAAGGGGCTTATTTTGGGTGGCTTCCATGTGAAAAATGCAAAGGGACTCTTGCTGCCTTACAGTGGAAGAGATTTGTAATGCATTGAGGATTGCATTTGTGTGTGTGAGTTTGTTTGAGCGCTGTGTGGTTTTGCTGGAGTCTATCTTAATATTGTTTTCTGTGTTGCAGGCTGAGTATGTCCAACTTGTGACAGAGCTCAGAATGACAAGAGCCATTCAGCCTCAGATAAATGCCTTTTTACAAGGCTTCCATATGTTCATTCCACCATCTTTGATCCAACTTTTTGATGAATATGAACTGGTAAGCTGAAATGCCTACATATTTTTAAATGCTTTGTTCATCATGTTTCATCAACAGTAGAAATGATGTAGAAGTAAAGCTTAGTAACCACAAAATAAAGATTTTGTAGCTTTCACATTGGCTTTGCTTCCTGAGCATCTATCGGTGAGGATCTCATTATGTGTATTCCTGCTTTTTTTAATTACTCTGGATTGCCATCTTCCTGAAACTTCACATGGCAATAATAAATGCCTTAAATTGTAATTTCAGTATGGAATCAGCATGTTGTGGCCTTTAAGTCTTTCCGTATTTTCCTTGAGGAAGACGGAAATCCTATAAGAGTAAGGAGATGCTATTGTCTTTACTTTTTCTGGGTCACAGAGTCAAATTTCAGTAAACTTTTGTTGGTGGCTTGATCTTCTCTAACCAACACATCTCAAATTTTCTCTGAAGCCATGGCAAGACTCAGAGGTCTTTTCTTTTAGGTTCTTTGGTAATAATTTTTCTCTCTTGCTAGTGCATACTTAAATTAAACAGATCATGTGAAATTACCTGAATTCAAGAATATTCATGTATTAAAATTTAGTTGTGGATTCCATAAGGTTGCAATAAACTGAAAAAGCACTGTAAGCTTTCTGCTTCTTAAAACATTACTTCTTAAAATAGCATAAATTCTTGAAACAGGTGGTTAGTCAGGAGGGCTAATCACAATCTGTGTGCTTTTCCTGAAGGAACTTTTGTTGTCTGGTATGCCAGAAATTGATGTGAATGACTGGTTAAAAAACACAGAATACACCAGTGGCTATGAGAGAGGAGACCAAGTTATTCAGGTAAAATGATTGTTTTTTTTTTTTTTTTAATAATGTAGACTATTTAACCAAAAAAATGTGGTTTTGTTGTTGTCATTATCTGTGTGTGTTTGTGGAAGCTTATTTTGGCTGAATGGAGGGTTTTTTTTTAATACTGTATTTCTACATTAAGTGACTTAATTATTTATTAATTTGCTACAAAAAAAATTCCATAATTTAAGTAGCAAATATACATATATTCCATTTATTGTTTTGTCAGTATATTTTCAAGTACTACAAGTATTTAATGGCAAATACAAACTTTCTTTTTTTTTTTTTTCATTTAGTGGTTCTGGGATGTGGTGGAAGAACTAACTCAGGAAGAGAGAGTGTTACTATTACAGTTTGTTACTGGCAGGTGAGAGACTCTTCTGTAAGAACAGATACATTGTCTAGATACTCTGAAATAAGACCAGAGACTTGAGAGGCCCTAAAAGATCATCTAGAAACTGTTTTGCATAGTGGTTGTTCTATACATTGATGGAAGTAGACAAAGCGTGTGTTAATACTTTGCTGTCTCTGTTGCCTGCAAAATGATTGATTACTTATTTATTATACTTGACTACTTTGCAAGAGGCCTTTGTTGATGTTCAGGTTGTTCTTGACAAGGCCGTAGTGAATTTAAATGAGCTTTATATTCTTTTTCCTGTTGCATGTTTATGTGACTCTTGGCTTTTCCAGCAATCAGCTGAGGCTGTAATATATGAGATAAGTAGGTTTCACTTCAGTCAATATATAGAGAAAATCCTTCTCCTCGAATTGAATTTTAACATTAGTGCAGTGTGTCAAGATAAGTAAAGATGTAGCCTTATGGAAAACTCTCTGTTTTATAAAGGTTTTCTGTCCTAAATTCTATTTGTTCTCTAGGGAAAGCCACTTTTATTTTCCTTATGGTTTAGGTGCAGTGAGGGAGCATTTTACCAATAAATGCCCCTGTAAGCTGGGTGCATTGCTGACCTTGTGGGTACAGACATTTCACAAAGTGGATCCATAGACATGAATGTGACACCTGAGTAGTGCAATCCAGTCTTTTTCTGGTTGCAGGCAGAGATCACAACATCTTGGTTTGATGTTGCCTTATTATTCTAGATTTAGTAGAGTAGTTGACCTTTTGTGTATAAGCTTTGTGGTTAAGCAAGGATAAAATACAAATTAAGATGATTAAAACTACCTTTTATATTAAGGAATTTCACAGCCAGGGATGTATTATCAAATGGCCTGGTCTCCAAATTCTATTAAGTTTCACTTGATTTATTATGAATTTCCTTGGTTTTAGGGATCATGGACAATTTAAGAAGCTAGTTGTACGCACATTGATCTTTTTGTCCTCTGAAGAAATGATTCCTGAAGTTGTAACTGCACTTGTGTGGCATGCCAACTGCTGGCCTTTCATTTTTAGTGGACTGGTCCATTTCTAAATCTAGACAGCAAATAAGGATCTTTAAAATGTAAGGTTATGTTTCAAATGCTTCTTAAAGCATTCCAAATGATACTGAAGTGGCATTCAGTATTTTCATGGCATTTGGGATAATCTACTGGATTCTAAGAGGCGCTTTCTATCGAGTAAACAGTTACATTGTCTGATTAATATGTGTGTCAACATAATTTGTTTTGCTCACAAATCACCTACTGTCTGGTTCTTATCCATTTTCTTGTTAGTAGGAAAGAAATTTTTGGTGTGGCTTTAAGAACTCTGGTCTAGAATTTAAAAACAATCTGTTTAGGATTTTTTTTCTGTATCACCTAGGAAGAGCCCGTTGTTTTTTCTTCAGTGTTTGAAATGCACTAGATGTATTTTTCCATAAATATTTAACTTTTGAAAGTTACCTCTAATAGTGATATGCAGCAGGCATTTTTGCACATAAGTCCCCAGACAGTCCTACTTTCTTTTAAATGGAAGATTTAGATGCTGACTTTTCTGTGAGCCTGGTACAGTAGTCAGCTGATACCTTAAGCAAAATTCTACATTAAAAGTATACCAGATTTCAAACTATGATGTTTTTCTGGCCTTAGTGAAGAATTTGTTTCTGTGGGTACTGGTTGGCAGGCTACATTCAAAAGTCTTTTTTTTTCCCTCCGTTTCCCTTTATTTTCTTCTGTACATTCACTTGATTTTTTGTGCATGTGTGAAGTGGAACTATTCTTTCTTTCCAGTCAAAGACTGAAATTAATTTAGTGAATTAAATAAAATAGTTAGATTTATGATTATGTCTTCAGTGTTTCTCTGACATCTCTGAATATTTCTTAAACTTTTCCTTTAGTCTTCTTCCCCCATTTTTACATCTCTCTCTCTTTTTCTCTTATGAAGTCTTGCTTTGGTAGTTTCAGTAGAGATAACATTGCATTTGTCAATAATACCAATTTTGAGACATCTTTTAATAGTAAAGTAGTTATCATGAGCAAAGTTTGAACATATTTGGAGGTCTTAGCATACTCAAGAAAAAGCCTAAATGTTTTTGTGGCTCATGTTGGGGATCTGAAAGTTCACTTATGATGCCATTTATTCTTTCTCAGCTAACAGCTGCTTGAGATATTGCCAATTCTACAAGCTTTTCTTATTTTTCCTCCTCTTGATCTGTTTGATATTTATAATAGTATTTGGCTAATTTATTGTTAATTTTCTGCTGGCAACTTCTGATGGGGTTTTTAGAGAACAGTTGGAAGGAAGTGTTGACAGCTTGAAAGATTCTAAATGATAATTCTACTTTATTTGAATTCTACAGCTGCAAAGATTGTATAGAACTTCTTTGGGAACTGTAGTTTTGTGGTGCAATAAGCTTATGCTCTTTTTAGGAAAATTCAGCATAGTTGTTAAATATGAAAGATATATGTGTCTACTGTCATAGAAGGATAAGAAAACGTAAGGAAATAAGCTTAAAATCTCTTCTACAGTGTTTTAATTCTGAGCAAATTTATGCAGAATTGTCAGTGGAAAAATAGTTAGAAACATCATGATTCAGATGTAAACGCAGAAATTTCCAAAGCTATGAAATTGTATTGTTGCTCTTGCACACAGCTATTGTGATATTTCTTGCATCTATTTAGAAGGTTTTCTTTACTATATTGGCAGTGTTGTGCTTGGAGAGAAAACTCATTCTTGGAGGCACATCTTTCTTTTAAATATTCAAAGCTTTGACCATGTTTATGATTTTGACCTGTTATATGGAAAGTATTGTAATAAGTTACATTGAAAAAACTTTTAGATAATAGTGGACTGAAAGAAATTTTCAGCAGTTAGTTCCCTGTTTTATTGCTGATTTGAATGTGGATGTTTATCAGAGAGGAGAAAAAAATGTCATTGCAGGGGAGGCAGGACTGTATTGGAATGTGAGCCAAAACCATGCTATAAGAGTACTGATGTACGATCTTTACTGCTGTTCTGAATTGTTGCTGTAAGCACAATTCCATTTGTATCAGAAATTATATGCTGCAAATAAACAGCACTTCTCTCCATAGGGGTTACTTTGTCTAGCAGTGTTTGAACTATATGCTCAACACTGCTGTTGTTATGCTGGGTAATACAGATTTATGTGTTGGATACTACAGCTAGTTCCAAAAGGTATGTTTAAAAGGTATTACTGTGAGTTGTGTCCCAGCTCCTTCACATTCAGCAGCAGCAACCATTATGCTTGTGCATTTTTGCCAGGTGGTTTTACTGTGAGTGGAAGCATTACTTCTGTTACACTTGCTTCTGACTTTTTTTTTTTTTTTTTTTTTTTTTTTTTTTTTTTTTTTTTTTTTTTTTGTTTTTTGTTTTTGGATGCATTTTTTTTTTTTTTTTTTTTTTTTTTTTTTGTTTTTTTGTTTTTTGTTTTTGGATGCAAGGACTGTGCTAGCAAGATGTTGTCTTGTAGTGTATGTCAGCTTAAGTTGATATTATGAGAATATCTGAATGTCTGAATTTTATTCTGTTTGTTGGTTTCGAATGACAGAGAGGGAGTCTGAACAATAGGCTACTACCCATTTACACCTGGAGTAATCTTTGAATAACATGTTGGTAAAGGGAAAAAAAAAGAGTAATATGATTAAGTGAGATTGCATTCCTGAAGATGCTAGTGATTTTTTAGTGTGTTCTAGTTTTGCCATAGTTTGTCACTGGGCTATAGTGTGACTGATGTAATGGTTTTATTAGTTACTTGAAATATTTGGTCTGAAGTAGTAAATGAACAGACACGTCAAGGACACTTTGGTCATTTGTCCCACAGATAGTAATCAGAGAATAAACTGTTTTGTGATGTAGCTTAAACTTTAAATATAAATAGACATGTTTGTCTGAACTGAGATAATGCCACAATATAAGAAGGATATAAATCTGTTAGAAGGCATCCAAAGAGGCTGTGAAGATGGTGAAGGGCCTTGAGGGGAAGCCGTATAAGGAGCGGCTGAGGACACTTGGTCTGTTCAGTCTGGAGAAGAGGAGACCGAGAGGGGACCTTGGAGACCTACAGCTTCCTCAGGAGGAGGAGGAGCAGGCACTCATCTCTTTGGTGACCAGAGACAGGACCCAAGAGAATGATGGGAAGCTGTGTCAGGGAGATTTAGGTTGGATGTTAGGGAAAGTCTTTTCCCCAAGAAGGTGGTTGAGCACTGGGGCATCCTCACCTCTGTTTGGATAGAAGGATATGTTTTTCACTGAGGGTGGTTGGGTACTGGAACAGCTCCCTAGGGAAGTGGTCACAGCATCAGCCTGACAGAGTTCAAGAAGGATTTGGACAGCAGTCTCAGGCACATAGTGTGGTCCCTGCAGAGTTAGGAGTCAGATTTCAATCCTTGTGGGTCCTTTCCAACTCAGAATATTCTGATTCTATGAACATTCCATGAACAAAATCTGGTTGTAGAAATGAGTCCTTCTTGCAGGCAGCATGATCTTAAATGTCAGCCAAACAATATGCCTATTGTCACTGGACTAATGTGATACTTGATCTTGTAATTAAAAGCTTTTAAACAATAAGAATTTTTATATCAGTAAGAAAAAGGGAACTTCAGTGAAAGTATTGGTAATGGTCAAATTATCCTAAGTAAGAGCTATTTTCAGTGTAAAGATTACATTTTCTTTGTCTTATAACATTATTGCACTGCTCTAATTTCTGTATATTGTCTCAGTTCCAGGGTGCCTCATGGTGGCTTTGCCCATATAATGGGTGGCAGTGGATTACAAAATTTTACTATTGCCGCTGTGCCATATACTGCAAATCTTTTACCAACATCAAGCACATGGTATGATAACTATTCTTATTAAAATATCTTAAAACCCAGGGCTTTTTCATGTCAGTCACAGTCAAAAGTACAGTTTTTTAGAATATTAAAAGGTCAAAAAAAATTTAAACAGTTTCTGTGGTATTCAGTCTCCAACATGAAAGTGGTAGGTTTATCCCAAAAGATGTTATTATGTTTGCTCATTGTTTGCAAGTCGAATTTGTCTAATTAAAGGTAATGAAATTAATAAAGGACTATTAAAGTTAAATTACTGTATTTCAACTTACTGACGTGAAAAACAATTTAATTTCGTACAGTTACTAAAATCTGCACAGGCTTGTTTTTTTTTCTTCCATACATGCGATCTTTTCAGGGTTTTCAATCAGAAATCTTTACTGTTGAGTTTTTTTCTGAACTGTGGTATCCTTTTTTTTTTTTTTTCTTTCCAGTATCAACATGCTCAAGTTACCTGAATATCCA
Source organism: Onychostruthus taczanowskii (assembly GCF_017590055.1). Lineage (NCBI taxonomy): Eukaryota > Metazoa > Chordata > Aves > Passeriformes > Passeridae > Onychostruthus > Onychostruthus taczanowskii. Next base: position 3,499,900 of record NW_024502347.1, read on the forward strand.
AGTAAAGAAATCCTGAAAGACAGGCTTCTTGTGGCATTGCACTGTGGAAGCTATGGTTACACAATGGCGTAATGAAGTCTAGAAAACCCGTCTGACTGTTAATGTGCAATTTTGAGTGGCAGAAGTAATTTTGGAAACTGTCAATAGAAGGGCATCTTAGATGCTGCAGCCCATTGGCAGGGCTGGGCTTCAGAACAGCACCGTCAGCTTTCCCTCCATTATTGTGTTGTCAAGGTTGCTCTGATACCATCATAACAAACTTCTCAGTATGCTGTATTTTCATTTTTTTAAATTGCAGATCTGTGTGGAAATCAGTTTACATGCTTTTCATTATTACTTCAATCTGAGAAAGTTTGTCAGAATCTCTTTCCACAGTTTACATTTGATTTTCAACTATGTGGTTAAATGACTTTTGCATTGCAGTTTACTCTGCACTCAGATGGAATACTGCAAATGAAAAGAGTTGTACTTTATGCCTTGTTGCATGTGAAAGTGCCATTTATTTTTGCAGACCACTACAGAAAGTTCAATTGGAATATTGTACAGTAAGACAGAGCTGATGTATTTTCCATTTCTTTGCATAGTAACAGAAAGAAAATTTTATAACTTTTTAGTATTCTAATGTGTATAATATGTAAAGATTAGACTGTTATGACTGGAAAAAAACAACAGATTGAGTTTATCTAGTTTATATTAGAATTTACACTATATTCTACTAAATATTTAAAGTATTTGTGACTTTATAGTCAACTTGCAGTTTAGAATTTGTAAATATTGTTTAATATCTATATCCATTGTTTGAATGCCTTTACTCTTTCCTTGATATAATTGTATGTTCAAAAGGTATTAATTAAATTTTAATATTTTAACCAGAATTGGAATGTGACAAATCTATGTGTCTCTGTGGGCAGATTATTCTGTTTCTACCAGAATTTTATTAATCTTTCTATAATTTAAATTGTCATGGAACCAGTATTTGAGGAGTTGTTGTCAAAGTGTATGGATAGACATAAAAAAATGCACAAGGAAGTAAATTGAGCTTATGAGGTTAACTGAAAAAACTATTATATTTAGAATCTCATGTCAAAATTTTATATAGAATTATTTATTGCTGTTTTTTTCAGATTTTATTTATTTTAATCTAAAGCATACATAACCTCTCTGGGGGAGTGAGAGAGAAATCCATGGACCATCTTGCCATAGTAATTTTCCTCTGGACTAAGCTTTATACATGAACTTATTAGCTTAATTTCCTTTTTGGTTCCGTTTGTGCACATGTTGTGGAAATGTTGGTTTAAATTCTGAGACAGAGTCTGTGGCTGCAACATGAGGAGAATACCAGTTTTAGGTGCTGGAAAGAGCATATATTTCCAGCAGGACAGTCCAGGGAAAGCTGCTTGGCTGTGGCTTTCAGGAAAGGGAATGAAATCTTGAAATCAGACAACAAAGTCTTAACAAATGCTCTGGAAAGGAGATATGACCAAAAAAAGTGCAATTGAAAAACCCAGAAAATTTGGAAATCGAGTGACGGCAACCAAATGGACTGAGATGAAATGAGGGGGAGTGAAAAGGACCAAAACTTGCCAAAGTTACTCCAATTAAAATTCTGAAATGAGGGAAGAAAGATAAACAAAGAGAGAGTAGAAGAAACTAAAGAAATGAAGTGTTAAGAAAAAAAAAAAGAAAAAAAATCCAAAACCAAGTGAAAACAATAAAAGTGAATGGGATGACAAGAAGTGCAGGGAAATGGAACAAAACTTGCCCAATTAATCCTCATTGAAATCACAAGATTTCATTTCCTTTCCTGAAAGGAAATGGGGAGGTACTGATCTTCTCTGGCATGCTTGAGGAAGCTTAGCCTATTTGAATAGGTTAGGTGTTTGAGAATGTGTGGGGTTTTAACATTTAGTCCCAGTTGCTTTGGATCCTTCAGTTTAGCAAAAGTACTTGGCATTCTTGCACAGCTGGGCTGTTCTTGGTTCCCTGGTTCTATTGCTTATTTTATTATGTGCTTCTGCAAGGTACACTGATAGAGGACAGCGTTGTGAGCAGCACGAGGTATTTGTCAGGCATTGGGTATTTGTTTTCTTTATGTAAACTGGGATTTTTGTCTTTATCTAAGGTTTTACTGTAAATAATGCTGTTCATTAACTGCTATGCAATCTGTGGGGTTTTTTCCCCTTTCACATGTTTTATTTACAGTAATATACAGCAGTATAAACACTGCATGCTCCTGTAGTGTTCAAAATAAGTCATACTGCAAGGCTGAATGAAGACAAAAAAGAATTTTTTTTTTTCCACTTCTGTATTACACTATAGGTGACAACAAGCTGAGTTTGGTCTCAAACAGTTCACCCAATATTCTTGGCAGCTGGCTTTGAAATGTAAGGGAGAGCAGAATTTTAATGTTCTCATAGTTTCCTGTGGCACATCTCCCTGTTACAGCCTCACAATGGTAAAGCAAATTATTCTTGTTGCCTCTGTGCCCCATGTTAGTCATGTCCCTTATGATGCATCTTGTAGGATTTCTTGTAATGTTTGCACTACTTACCCTCCTGAAGAGATTAGAATGAAATTCCTCTAAAATCCTCCTGTAATAAGAAAGCATGATGTAAATATGTAGATAATGGGAAGAGAGCTGTTGATGCTGGACTCTTGGTATAACATCAACCTTGTTATTGCTTGTTTTGAACAGGGTTTTTTCCTGCTGAAACTGAACAATGCTGTTGACTGCAGCTGACCGTGTGAAGTTAGCCGGATTTAATTACTGCATTGAAAGACTGTTTTTTAGGACACCTGTGCCCTATTAGCAACAGGGTATGAAAAGCCTGTTGAGAAACTATAACTTAATATAGCTTATAGTTTAGAATGGTTAATTGCTTTGTATTTGTTCTCTCCCACTGTGCCAGAACAAGGCAGGGTAAGTATTTTATCTTGGAAAGAACAGAACAGATGTCTTGTCAGATCATAGATCATGAGTGCTCATTAGCTTTTATTATCTTTATGAAATGTTAGATAGCAAAGCCTAGTTTTTGATGCTTGAAAATGTATTGTGCATCTAATGTTGCAAAACCATTAAAACCATAAACTGTGAAATGTAGCTTAATGACTTCTACTGTATGTTCCATAGTCAAATAAGATGGAAAATGGAATGAGAGGAAGATGGTGGCTGGCCTGAATTTTCCAGATACTTTTTCACATACACAGTAGGAAAAAATGTTGGGATCACCTGTGCTTTAGAAATTACGGGCAAGTCAGTAGTTTATGCAGCTGTTATTACTGAGAATTTTTAGCATGTCTGTAGAAGAGCATTTGTCTAGTTAAGAAGTAAAATCAGCAAAATACTAAACTGATGCTAAGAATCAAAGCTTTAAATCAACTAGATTAAACCTCCTCAGGGATTCTTGAGTTGTAAAGATAAGTAATTTTCAAGTCAGAACATCTGTTTTTATCCAGACTTACTATAGACAAGAGACAAGATAGACAAGAGCCTGTGATACATGTTTTATAGACACACTTGTCAATTCAACAACATTTTACACTCTAAGGACATTTAACAGAGTTAATGTACTTCTGTGGGGCTAGCTGTTGTTTAGAGGCAGTAGGAATCACACCACATAAAGAAACCTAGTGTTAGGTTACTGACTTAGGTTAATTACTGGCTAGTTTCATTTGAAAATAGCTCTGTGCAGTTAGGTAGATTGAAACATTTCTCATTATGTGTGTAAAGCAGTATTTCTGGTTTCAGTTTTAAAAATCTGCACATAGTTCACACTAATACAATATGTTAATAAAAATGGAATTAAGATAGACTGCACCTTTGGTTTGGGTTTATAATGGCATTATTGCATGTCTTTCCATAAATGGTATATAATTTATTTGGAGAACATTGTTTTTGAAATGCTCACTTAATATGTTTGAAATGCTACAAATTAGGCTCCGAACACCACTAAGAAGGGCTGCAGTGGTCCACTAAAATATTTCCTCTGAAATCAATGTAATTTGTACAGTAATCATTTGTGTGTTAAAAAGTCTCTCATCAGAAACACTTTGGTCTCCTTATTTTATTAACTACTTTGTATTGATAGATTTTCTCTTATATCAGAGCCCTTCCTGATCTTTTTCTCTGAATGTAATATATAACCATTGGTAGAAATAGCAAATAACATCCCTAAATTTGTCAGGTTTTTCCCATGGGAAATTGTTTTAAAAAAATAAAATATGCTAATATGATTGGAAACTAATGCCAAAAGAGCAGAAGTTGATCAGGAGTACAAACATTATGAAGGGAAGTCTCCCTGAGCTCACTGTTTGCAGCTGCATATACTTGCTGCATTAAGTGTTTGTGACATTCTGTGCCAAGAGTTCAACTATTCAGTTTCATACAACGCCAAGTGATTCATTGGGATTATTAGGATACTCCTGGGATAGCTTCGCCATACTGATTGCCTCTGACATACCAGTTTGCTTAGATTAAAAAGCAATTGTTGCTGTCTAGTCAAATTTATAATCCCTGGTAAAAGGAAACTGAACCCAAGTGCTGTCCAGTATATAAAAACACCTTCAGTCCACAAATTACATGGATTGGAAAGAAAACTGAATAGTTGAAGAATCATGCTAGTTAACATGCATAGGGCAAAGACTTCACAGGTATCTAATAGACAGCTTTTCTGTGCTGGTAAGTTTTTTCTGATGTATTTAGATAAACGTATAAGCACTATTTTAGATTAATTCTTCTAATTGCTGTCTTTATTTCTACAAAGTGATGCAGCTATTGATTGGTATTTGGATGCTCATGGATGTTATGACAGCATGGCTTTTCAGTGTATGCCAGCTAAAAGATGGGATTGTACTATGGGGAATCTAAATTTTCTGTTAGATTAGGTCTGGAGAGGTGGCCTGGAGACAACTTACTGTGCTTTACCCCTGATTTGTGGGATGTATTAGGGATGCTCTTAGGTGTAGGACCATAAGCGAGAAAAAAGAGGAAATAAATGGTAGAGATACACTTCTGAAAGTGAAGAGTACCTTCAGGAAAGAGGTGAGTTGTGTCCTGAGTATAAATGTGGAATAACAGGGGTGTTTTGAGAACAGATATGTCATTCAGCTGGCAGATAGAAAAACTGCCTGGGCCTTGTAGAAATATGATCCTTTTTTCTTCCCTGCCTGGTCTGAAGGCTGCAGTCTGCTGCCACTGAGATTGGGAAGACTGGTTGGGCTCAGCCAGGAGGGTTGCTGGAGCATGGTGGATTTTCTTTATGTTTGATGCTAGCTCAGAATGAGCTTACTGCTGACTTGTAATTTTGGTATATCCCCCTCACCCCATGCCTTAAGGTAGATTTTTTGGCAGTGTTTGCTGAAGTAAGTTAAGGTTCTACTGAAAGGGCACCACTTCAAATTTTATGTGAGAAGGGACTCCCTTCTGTGCAGGTGAGATGCTCCCCATTAAGCACAGTGGCATGAATCACTGCTGAAATGTATCTCCAGTTTAGGAAAATTCTAAATGTAAACTCCATGGGCAGGAACATTAATAGTCATATCTGTGATTTTGGTCCTTAGCATCTTGACATAATTTTGAAATGCACTTTATTTCTGTTGTGTGTTTGTTTTGGAAATAGTCTCAGTGTGTCTTTGTTTAGGTTGTGGTTCTTTGTGGAAGTGTTTTTATTTTAGTGTATTTAGAATCTCCATCTTCACTATTGACTGGATTCTGGCAATTTAAGAACTGTCTTAGACCAGGCAAATATATTTTTAGTCTTTGCTATTCATTAGAGTTTCTGTGTATTGTGTGACAATCTCCTGTCTTCACTGGCAATGCTACCAGAGGAATGGACTGAAATAATAGAAATGTATGAGTGAACAACTGTGATAAACTATAATGTAAAGCTATGCTTTCTATAAAGTGCATTAATACTTCGGTTTAAACTGTCTGAAAGTCCAGCAGTGTGTAATTACAGCTCATAGCAATGTGCACTTTGTGTGTGAGTGTAAATGCCTGAAGAAAAGGTTTTTCTTACTGTCTTTTACAGAAAAAAACCCAAAAAAAAATCTTTGACCACGTCTTGCCCTGCTGGCCTATAGCTTTTGTTTCTCCTTGTCTCTCTGTCTTGTTTCCACTACCAAGCTTCTCAGTTACTCAGTCTTGACTGGTTTGATGTGAGTTCACCGGGGGCTTTTGCTCTGTCGTGTATCTTTGTAGTTAACAGACAGCAAAGTTCAATGGACGGGCAGATGACAGGGAGACTGCTGCGGCTCGTGTTTGGTGTCTGCGTCTGGCACTGACCCCCTTTGTAACCTCGGTGAATCCCTCCGTGTCTCTGCACGTAGGCTGTGCTATTGCAGTTAGACTGTAAACTTCTGAGGGACAGGGACAGCCTCTGTGTGTCTGTGTGATGCCATGCAGAGCAGATGACTTTGGCACGGATATGTGGAAGTACCCAGACATAGTGTCTGTGGTTTTACCCAGGGTTTAGTTCTGTTCCTTAGGGACTGTCCTTGAGTGGGGTCTCAGGAGTGTACTTGCTCTTCTGTCTCACCCATCCTGCTGAGCCCTTCTGGCAGCTGGAGCAAACTGGAGCAGATGGCTGTCATAAATTTGTGCTTAGGAAACCTTGGTATCTTGGAAGTGCTGTTTAGTGCTCACCAATCACAAATTCTGAAAATAACAATAAAATTTTGAAAGTAACAGAAGGGCTCTGTATCAACCAAACTCTCACCAAGTCTTGCTTCTGCTTCAGTGTCTCATGCTCCCCTGTCACCATGACTGTATGCTTAGTAAAATGTGGAAAAATATGTTGATTCCTGTGGTCTGTCTGGAAAGCACTCATGTCTGGAAAGCAGTCATGTCTGATAACCCGTGAACTGCTGGGGATGCTCCATCCAAGTGTGACTCAGGTGCTTTACCTTGCCCTAGAAGCACCATCTTGTCAAGAGCATTCGTAGCCTTGTTGCTGGAGGCTTTTATACCCAGATACTGATGGTCTGAATGGAGAGGTGCTTCTGATAAGGTGGGAGATCCCCACGGTTTAATGCTGATTCCTTAACTTTCAGATAAATAAGTATCTAAGTGTTGCTTTCCTGTTTGGAGAAAGTTGAAAAGTTGCTTTTGAGCGGTAGGAGTTATCCTATGGCAAATCTTTCTTTCTCCTTAAAGCAGAAGTGAATTTAATTTTCAGAAACCTTGATGGTGAGTTCATGCTCCTCTTATTTGGATCTGTTTCTGTATCCTTTCAACATCACCTGGCAACTTCTGTCCCAAGATTAACCACCTAAATTTGAACCCATCCCGAAAGTCCATCTTGTGTCAATCCTACCTTTTTTCTATACATACAAGCTCTCACTAGTGCAATCTATGCATAGAGTCTGCAGGTTTTTTCTGTTATATAGAGAATCTAAATCTAATCTGAACCTTCAATATGTATTTGCAATGAATATGATTTTTGTTTTAATAAAATAAAACCTACTGCATTTGTATCTTTTTAAGATGAGCAGTTACATATGTGAAAAAACTTTAGTTCTGTGTTTGAAGAAGGTGGCACTTAAAGAAAAACCTCAATAATTTGGGGAACAAGAGTGGGGAGTTCCATGATTTTTCTAGAAATGTGCTGGTCTCTTCATTCAGAGTGCTATCCTCCAGCTCTACAGAGATGCAACTTTTTTAAAAAAATAAATTATTTTTCCTATGATTGTGGAATATTAGATCTTTCAGTTTCATGCAATTACCCTCCCCTTCAGACAAATCAAACTTCACAGTATCAGGAAGGCTTCTGAGCAGGCTGGAAGGCAGGATAGAAAGCTGTAAACCAGCAAAGAGTCTGCAGGGTCTGAAAGTCTCTAATTTTGAAGGTTACACATAGTTATGTGGTGATTTATGCCAAGCAACAACTCCTACCATCCCTCAAAAAAAGAGTGCCAAGTATTTGAAATATTTCCATTGATTTTTCTGCCTTAGGACAGCTATTTACTCTAATCCTGGACCATAAAGCTGTGCTAGTTCAATATGTCTGGACCTGCTTAAGTAAGGGAACTTAATTATTTTGACATTTTTATCTGATTTCAATCTTTGTAGGATACCAGGTCTTCCAGCTGCCAAAGGCCAAACTAAATGTGGGATATCCTGCTCATCAGACTCATGTAAATTGCTGGATAAGGGAAGGTCTTTATTCAGAAACCTTTGCTGAGATTCCAAAGGCTTTTAATTTGTGAGCAAAAGCATAGTGTTTATCTATTACTTGTTTAAGAAAATGGTCTTTTGTTTGTAAATTGGTATAAGTTTCTGGAATGGGAGGATCATACAATGTGCCTCTAATGAATAGTATTTAATTCAGAGTTAATTAGTCCAATTCTTCTTTCGTCTAATGAATTTAGTGTTTGTATGTCAGCCTTTTTTTCATAGACAGCTGTCTATGGGAGGTGTGAATTTGACCTTTCAATAATATGCCTCAAAATTTCCTGCCATTTTTGATTTCTTTTTATTGCCAAACTGCTAAATTTACATTCTGAGCAGTGATTTATCTAAATCTTTACTGAATTCAGGTAATACAAATGAGGACACTTACCTTTAAGGAGCCTTTTACTCTCTTTAGATTCTCTTTCTCCAAGTATAAGACCACCTTGAAATATGAAAGTTAACATCTGCCCTACACTGCATATTTTCATATGTAGTCTTGAGGAGTTCTGAATTTTGGAGGAGCATGTGTTACTGCTTATGTTGTCCTAAGACCATACTTCCTCTTTATTGCTGGATTTCAGTAGTGGCAAGAAAAGGCTCTGATCAGCAGTCTCCAGAGAAAACATCAATGTCTTGAGAAGATATTTCTTCTGCTGCTTATCGCAGGGTATCTAGGGCAAACTGGGGAAGTGTCCACGGAAATGTGGTATGCACAGGCTGCTGAATACATCATCTCTTTGTCTCAGAGCTGGGGCTGCAAACATCACTCAAATGTGTCAACAAAACAGCTTTACTTAAAAGAGGATAAAATTAATGTCTTGAGGGAGAAGCCTGATGGGCAAACAAAGGGACTATAAAAACTGTTGAGGCCCCTTTGGATGCATGGACATGAGCAGGCTCCTTTCATTTCTAATTGTTTGCAGAACTGCAGGAGGGCTGCTGCAATGCTTACCTGAGGCTTGCTAGCTCTGGGATGTGCTCCACCTTTCTCTCCAGCCTTGGTGTCTGCAGCTGCCCTTCTCTTTCTGTTGCCTCTTCTTTTCTCTCTCCTCTCTCATCTTTCCCTGATTTTCTGTGAGGGAGGGAGAGTTATCCTTCCATTTATCGCAAAGAAAGCAGGTGAAAAAGAAAGAGTTCTGTGTTGTGATATATTTTACCTAACATTTTTTACTCTGGATCAAATCTTATTTAGTTCCTGGCACCAGAAGAACCATAAATCTGAGATGTGCTCCACCACAACTCCCTCAGCTGTCTCCTATTGCTTGTTTTGTGTGTGGATGAGGCTGCTCTCCCTGCACATACACTAAGCACATGCCTGTGCCAGCCTTGAAAAACATTGACCATAAATTCCCCTTTAGCTTTCACAGCTACTTCCAGTTTCTATTAGCATTTCTGATTATTAGGACAGATGCTTTAAAGGTTGGCACATATTAGAAAACACAGTGAAGAAGATCTGAGATGGTGATGTTGGAGGAGACTCTGAGACCATTGTCATAGTAGTGAAAACAGGAAAGTTTAATCCAAGTCAACTCTGAGCAGTTAATGAAGGTCAGCTAAAATTAACTTGAGGCAGCAGTCAAAATGCTTCTTTCTGCAATCTTGCTGTGCTCTTGGTGGTATTCAATGCTTACACCATGTGTTTCAGCTGAACTTATAAGGTAACACTATTCTTCCTTCCCCACAGCCTCTCCCAAAGAAATAGCTTTGTGGTAAGTGATCTGACTTTCATTTTTGTGACAAAAATCTAATTCCTACAGAGAGAGAATAAATCTATAGCAAGCATGGGTGGTTTTTTTTTTTGGTTTGGTGTTGTGTTCATTTTTTTGATGTAAATTTCATCTAAGTGAAATTGAATCTATCTTGCCTCAAACCTGATAAGTCAAGGTGATTCCTTGTGCTACCTGGATTTCAGTTTCACTGCAAAGCTGATAAGAATTGAGTGGTGATGCTCTGGCCCTGTGGCCTTGAACACTCTGCCTAACGCAAATCCTAATATGCTGATGTGTAAGAGTTCACTGTATTTACTGCTGTGTGACCATGCAGGCAGTACTTCTGATCTAAGCACTGATCAGTGCTGCTTGTGGCACTTGGTGAGATGGTAACAGTCAGCAGTAGATAAGATTCAAATAAGCCAGTGGGACAGGTCTATCTAATCCATAAATGACTCTGGGGCTCTTCTTGGGAAGCAAAGGCCATAATATTTATCGATGCTGCAGTTACATTCTGGTGTCTCCTACTACTACACACCCAGCAACTCTATTGCTGGCCATAAAATTAAGTTATTTTGTCACCTATGGTTATGAATTTTAACTTAAGAATAGTAAATTTAATGCAGAGATATTTACTTACTCTAAATTTGTCTCTTGTGAAAAAAGGGGCACTAACTTTGCAGACTTATGTGAAGGGTGCCTGTTTCTGTTAAAAATAATGGAAACTGCAGGTTAGGACATCTTGTAGAGTAAGTGCATATACTAATAATCAATAAGTGTTTTATTAGTGTCTGGAGATTGTTTGACTATAAAGGACTTTTTTTTAATCCAATTGCTGTAAAAAGATAAAAACGTTAACCATCTGCTTCACTTTCATTTAAAATTTTGTGTTTAATTTCTTCTTTGTAGGTAACCAATTTCTGTTATTTTGCTGTAATGTTTGAGCTTGGAAGAAAGTGGCTTTAAATTATGGCTTTTATTTATTCAAATGTATTGTTGGCACCATAGGTTTTCAGTTCCTATTAGAAGTTTGAAAAATATTTCTTGCTACACTGAAAGAGAACAAAATTCAATTTAGAAGTATAATTTCCTACCACTAAGGCACTCCATAACCTGGGAGAGATTAATAGAGCCTTATGACAGAGACTTGATTTAAAGCAGGAGATTAACACTGCTTTATCAGCCCATACCGCAAGTGAATTAGCTCCAGAAATCTGTTTGATGTTGCTGAATTGTCTGTTAGAAAAAAGGTCTCTGGATATTTATTAGATCACTGCTGAGTACTTGCTATAGGTTTGTCTATCTGGCAACACAGGAACAAACTTCACACTAGCCATGCTTATTTTACAGTAGCATGTTTTATGTTATTCTTTGTTATCCCACAGGAAGCTGGAGTGCTTTGGAGGTTAGCTATTGGCTCAGGGGGATAATCTCTAATAAACTAAGTTAAAATTATCAAACAGAATTACAGTAATGTTCTGATTTCATTGATATTGAAGCCAAAAGAAAAGCTTAAGCTGTGTTTTAATTGGAAATGTTCTTTCCCTACACTTGTTGTAAATCTTTTTTTTTTATCAGCAAAAGAAGCCTCATTTTCTGTCCTACATATAGAAGTGTTTATCTTTGGAGCACATGAAAGGTGTTCAGAAGTTGGGCCTGACAGGCTGGTAGATATACAGATGTACACATCTAGCAGAGGGAACAGGGAGCTAATGTGCCAGGGCTGCAGCTGATCGCTGCTCCAGGCTGGCATTCCAGCTCTGCTTCTGATATAAATTATATCAGTACCAAATATGGGAAAAAAAAAGTCTGTGGCACTCAATCAATTTCTGTCATTTGGCAGCTGTGCTCTATATCTGAGGATACAGGCACCAAATTAACTGGTAGTCCTTAAGATCCTGTATGCTTTATTTGGAGTAAAGGAGAAATCTTGTCAGGTGCATAAATAAATATAATGTATGTGCCTGTGTGTATGCACAAGATATGCACGTATGCACAAATGCTGTTTCCTCCAGTACCTTGCAGTTCTCTTGGAAAAATGTCTGAAGCAGCTATTCTTGTAAGTTCAGCTAGTACAAAATGAGGTCTGAATGATTTTGTGTAACTTTTAGTTTTTTATTTATCCTAGATTTGTAGCATCCGGCGTTTTATTTCTAAAGCTCTTTCTTCTAATAGTTTTTTGCTATGCTGGCTATGCAAATGAGTCTGCAGAATTGTTCTTCGAACATATAGATTGGATCATTGTCACAATGATATGATTTTAACACCAAGCTTGTGTTTGTTGTCCACAATAAGGTAATATATATAGATGCATTCTCAAATGCTGCACTGCAGAGGTAAATGCAAAGAGTAGCATTTTGTATGCACTGGGTATGCAATGTCAAATTCTTAAAAATGCCTTTTCTGGGTATCTCAAATGTTTCTTTGGTACAGATAAGAATTAACAAGGCTGGCAAGGTGTGTAAATTTTGCTGGTGTGAATATCTGCATTTCATAAAGCCAAAAGAGTGTACTTGGGGTGTGCAGACAGAAGTGTGGGTGGGACAGCAGAATTTATGTACAAACAACTTGAAGCCAGTTTGTGAGACTTCTTAGGGAAGAGGGAAGGGGAAAGTCCTCTCTGCATCCAGGCAGGAGCAGTGGGCTTTGCCCCATGCCTTCAGCATGGGCCTGAAGTTCTGCTCATCACAGTGAAGTACCAATCCAATATCATAATCTGCAGTTTAGGGGTTGAGACAGCAGCTGGTTAAAAGGGCCTGACTCAGATTGCAATAGAAGAGAGCTAAAAAAAGGTTAGAAAAGAATTGCGGAGTGTAAGCAAGTTATCAGAGACATAAGACCTGAAATAACAGGTACCTGAGAAAATATTGTCGTTATTTGTTTTCACTTTAGGATTTCTCCAAATTTTTTGTTTCACTTCAGCAAAAGCTTGAACTACCTTCATAAGCTTGGTTGAAGTAGGCCACAGTCTCTGAATACTGCAAGGAGCAGGTGACAGCTGTGCCCATCTTGATAAGGTTTCCACATCTGTTTCTCTTGGTGAGCTCACACACAGTCACAGACCTCGCACACAGCCAGGTTTACCCCCATGTAAAGGGCAAGGAGGCAATGCCCTATTACCTTGGGGAAGTTGCAGGCAGTGGAGGTGTTACCTTGTGAACTCCCGAGGTTTCCTCTGTGCTCAGTTTCGAGGGGCTTCCCTTCCCCCGTGTGCCATCAAGGAAGGCGGTCGCCATCTGGTCCAAAGTGTTTGTAAAGTTCATCGCTGCAATAAATGTCATTCCACAGGAATACAAACAGGCTGTTGCTCTACTGCATAACGGGAGTATTCACAACAATATGCCAAAAAGTTGGAATTTATTAATGCGAGTAAAATTAAACTGGGTATTTTCCAGCAGAAATTGTCTTGGCAGAACACTGGCTTTGGAGCTGTTGGGGACACCTCTGACTTGCCATGGTGCCCACTGAGCCATTTTTTTGCTTGTAGGCAGAATCAAGAAACTGCCTGCTTTATACTAGTTGCAGTCTGAACGCAGAGGTCTATGCCAATTCCTATTTTCTCGTCTGACTTCTTGTATCAGAAGCCACAAGACATGTGGGTTTTTTTCCAGGGGTTAACTATTTATGAACTATTAAAATACATTTTCCAGAAAGACTGTTGGCAAAGAGAGCTGAAGATCTGGAAATTCTGCCTTTTTCTTTACAAATGTATTTTAATAGTTAGCGGACACACCGTATTAAAATCTTACATGTAATACATGTAATACAACTTACATAGAACTTAAATTTACTTGGCTTCAACTGATCCTGGAAACTTGACCATTCAATTAAATATTCGTTGTGTAAGGTGTGCTTTCCATGTCCATGGCACTTGGACACCATGGCCAAAATCTTTCTTGCTTCTAATTAATTCTTAAGATTTTTAAATAATTTGAACTCTGTGCTCAGTATTATGGAATACTCTTCAATATTGGGGAGGCGTATCAGTTTCCAATTGTACATCCCTTTCTACCTGTCCTATAACAGTTTCCTCAGACTTTATGTCACAATTTGCAGTTCATCTGGGTTTGGTTGTTTTCAGACGATGGACATGGGAGTTACAGCTAGTGTCTGATTGAATTTATGCAATCCATATATAGGAAGCTTTTAACTTACTATTCCAATTTTTAAATAGCCAAGAACTGTGATAGCATTGATATGAATATAGATAAACAGAAATTCCAATGAGAAGCATGAAAGGAGGAGAATCTATTTACTTATTTTCTCTAAAGCCAGCCTCTAAATCAAGTGCTTGTGCAGGTGCATATACAGCATGGAAAAAAGATAGAAGGAATTTGGACGCCACATGCAGCTGTAGACCAATGTCACTGGAATAGCAGAAATGTGCTGAAGTAGTTTGCATGACTGGATCTAGTGAAGGGCTCTACATCCAGTGATAGCCTGGGAGAGTGATGCTTCACTGACAGGGAAGCTGAACTGAGGAACAATTGAAGTCAGACTGTGGAATCACATAGGCTGCATCCAAGAGTGTCAAGCACTGGCTGATAAAATTGCAAAATCCCTCTCTCTAATCTTGGAAATGTGATGACCATCAGGACAGGACAAAGGCAAATGCCTTTTTAATGCCATTTTAATGAAGAGTAAGGAGGAGAATCTGGGGAACTTTTGACCTATCAGCCTAACCTCAGTTCTCAAGAAGGTTATGGAGCTTGTCTTCCTGGAAGCCATGTCCAAGCATGTGAAGGATGGGAAGGTGACTGGGAACAGCCAGAGTGGATTTACCATGGGCAAATTGTGCCTGACCAGTCTGTCATGTTCATGTTGTGGTAAGTAGATGAAGGGATTGTGATGGGGGATGTTCATGCTTTAATACCATTCTTTGAGGTGCAGAGGGAAAGAATGGCAGAGACCAGAGGGTAGCTGGAACAAGGGAAATTCCAAGTAGATATTAGAAATTTTTTGTCCACCACAAGGGTGGCCAAACACTGTAAGAGCCTGGCCAGAGAGGTTTTGGTGTGTCTTTTCTTGTAGACATTCAGAGCTAGAACATGGCTATGAACAACCTCATCTAGTTGATCTACTTGGAAAAGGAGGTCAAACTACTTGGTATTTTGAGATCCTTTCCATGCATACCTGGAATTTGAGAAAGACATAAGTCTCTAGTTTGCCTGTCTGATGGTAGCATCTCAAATGCAGATCTTCCACTTTCCAAGTGATTGTGCTAATTAGTGGAAATTATGACATTTTCTTCTTGAGAAATGTTGGCAAAACCTAGCTTTATTTTCATACTAGCAAGTTCTGGAGAAGGTAGAAATGACAGTTCTTGGGAGTTACTTTTTCCTGTGCCCTGTTTAATCTAAAACCAGTTTACTCTTGAACAGATAAGACAGATAAAACCAGTTAACAGCACTACATAATTTATTCTTTATTAATATATTTTTTGTACTGTAGTGGAAACAAATCTTTTTTGGGAGATTTTCTTTTACAACATTTTGTTTCAGGCATATTTGACATTAGTCAGAAAAGCAATTTTCACCAGAGAAAACAAGAAACAAATAGGACTTGCCTTGTGATTAAAGAGTCTGTGATTTTGCTATTCATATTGTAAGCTGCATGAAAGCAGCTCTGATAGAATGAGAAAATCTTCAAGGTTAAGTGTCACAAGCAGGCATTATTTTGTTTAAGCCATTC
The DNA here is from genome assembly GCF_017590055.1 of Onychostruthus taczanowskii. Classification (NCBI taxonomy): domain Eukaryota; kingdom Metazoa; phylum Chordata; class Aves; order Passeriformes; family Passeridae; genus Onychostruthus; species Onychostruthus taczanowskii. Next base: position 3,515,470 of record NW_024502347.1, read on the forward strand.
TCTTTTCATTTGCCTTGGAGAATATGTTTTCAATGAGAGGCTGAAGTCTGCTGGTTCTTGCAGTCGTGCTGGCATGTTGCTGCATCATCTGGACAGAATGGATTCTGCCTTTCCCCTCAGCCATTTGAAAATATATTCCAATGCGGTGACAGTCACCACCCTCTTCCCTTCATGTCCCTCCTACCCCAAGACAAGCTATTCCTCTGGCAAGAGAGGCCTCTTCCAGTGCAAAGGACTAAGAGAAGGTCTTTGAGCAGGAGTGAGGGGGTGACTGCATTGCTCCCTCTCTCACGGTACTGAGCAGGCTCCTGCAGTGCCTCCCCGTCTGGCAGCAGGGAAAACCATCACGTTGTTTCTCCTCCTGCTGGAATACACTTTGTTCCTTAAAGCCTAGAGAGATGTGGCAAACTCCAAGTTGTTGCAATTTTGCTTGGGGAATATTTTGCAGATGATTCTAAGTGTATTTTTGCAGCCTGCCTTCCACTGTCCATCTGGGATTTGTAAGGGGCCTGCAACACCTCCAGAAATGAAGGGAAGACCACCTTCTCCCGACTTCCTGGGCAGCAGAATAGGTTTATGTGACTGGGGACCAGAGACACTGTCCCTGAACACCCAATCAGTTGTCAGAGACTTCATGCTGTTCACAGCCACAAACTTTAAAAGGTGGCAAAAAAAAAAAACAAACCAAAAACAAAACCAAACCAAAAACAAACAAAAAACCAATAAAAAACCCACCAAAACTGGAAGAGCTTTAGAACTAGGTAAAGGTATCTCATCTTTTGATAAACTAAACTAAACTAAACTTTTAAGTTTAACTAAAACAGTTAACTAAACTAAACTAAAACAGTTGAGATAGGGATGAGATTTTTGTCACTCACCTTCACTTTTCTTTAATGTGAAAACTTAATGGCAAGTGCAAGGGGCTGTTTGTGAGGTCCCCTAGAGCAGGGCCTGCCTACATGAAGCCCAGTGCTTGAGGAATTCAGAGGCTTCTGAAAAAGGATGCCTTAATATGGAGCCATTCACTCAAATGGAGATATTAAAAATTGGAAGTGAAGCTTTTAATTTTGGGGGCCAGTTAATTTCCTTAGGGGCCATGAAGATGATCTATACCTTCAGGCAAAAGTTCAGGGATCAAAAATTGCATCTTCCTATTGTAAAAAAGGGGCTGCTTCTCAGCACAAGAAGCAGGTTTATGTAAGTTGTATTTCAACTATTCTTTTTGTCTTTTGTTCTTACTCTTTTATAGGAGTAAAAAAGTTATTGCTAGAGAAATTGGAAACTGGTAGTTGATAAATAGTGCTACATTACTCTGCAAAGAACAGTTGATGAATGCTACCATTGTATGTGAAATGTTTCTTTTTCCCCCCCCTCTTTGATAGCAACATTTTAAACTACATTGTCCCACACAGGGGAATGCTAAGTAAACCAGAACTGACATATGATAAATGTAAAGCTGTGGTTGCAGCTCCAGAAATCGATGAATTGCATGTCTCACATGTGGAAGGGCAGTCATGCTGTTGCTGCTTCCAGAGTGATAAATGTATTTCAATCTATGAGCAGCAAAACATGAGTGTAACTTGCTAATGGAAGTGCTTGCCTCCAACAGGAAAGAAAAGTTTGTCAGAAACCATACTGCACTGCGGTGAAACCTCCTTCAAAGTATTTAGTTCTAAACTTTGCAAGGAATCCAAGAGAGAACCGTGTTGGTGTATAAGTCAATAACCCAGAGAATGTTTCTGTAAGAAATGTGGTTTAGCACCTGTGAGTATTGTTAATCCATCTCAGGCACAGGAACACCAAACAAAATGTCACTTTGAGAGATACTGGAACAAGAAAGATAATAATGCTGTAGAGGAAGGCCATTATTTATGCCACTATGAATGCGAAGATGGACCTCTGGGAATGACCCCCTACAACTCAGCAAGTCAGAAAGTATGTTTTGAAAACTGTTCTGTAGCAAGTGAGCAAAATAAATTCTAGAATAAAGAAGAAAATACAGATTGAAATAGATTTCAGGGACTGAAAATGAAGGTGACATGCTCCAGTTCTTGCTGGGGACCCTGATTTTGACATGTGTCTAGTGGGCTGCTAATCATGAGTGATTTCTGATAAAGAGCATGGAGCAGGTTCCTGCCAAAGCTGCTTGATTTTAATTTAAATTCCATTTTGAATTCATATTTAATAAAGAATTTTTTTTTCCAGAGAAATTCAAGGAAATTCAGGCAGTGTCACAGTTCACTAAGCTTGTGCCAGGACACTGCAGTGCTTCTGTAACGTTCAAAAAGATAATTTTTCATGTTATATGCTGTTAAACAAGCCAACCCTAGCTGTCAGGGCTGCCACAGCAAGACCTTATTGGAAGGTGTTGTCAGAAGGCCAGCAGACCATTATTGGATGGGCATGCATGAGCTGATAAATTCCTTATGTAGTTCTGACATATGGAAGGTTTAATAATAGCAATGTCTTATAGCATATGGAAGTGCTCTAGGAAAAGTCTAGCCCTCCTGCCCTGTGAGAAGGAGCTTGGGAAGATTGTTTCAACACTTGCTTTTCTCACAAGTTAGGATAATGGACATGAGATATATCCATTTGAACAGAAGAAAGTCAGAGGTGTTTAATTTGGAAACAGAGCACTTCTGGCTTTTGCATTTTAACTGAAATGCCTTCCTATCCACAGAGTTTTTTTCCTAGACCCTAGTGTTACACAGGGCAGATGCACAGACAAATGCCTGCTTGGCATCACTTGGGCTGCTCTTTACATTTCTAGAATTTACTGCAACTTTAACATCATTTTGATAGACTGAAAAGCAAATGTAAGGAAAAAACCCACCATGTAACTGAACACAAAATGTGCAGCACATTTCCTGTTTTTTTTTCCTCTCTTCATTTTGGTTTAACACACTCCACCTTAATGCTTTGAATGGGAAATATAGTACTGCCCTTTGGCACTGAACTCCATCCCCTGCTGGTCTCAACAGGAGGCAATGCTGCCTTCATGCTGCTCATCAAGACATATTGTCCATGCAAATAAGATGCAGATGATGATTGCAAGTACTTGTACCACAGAAGTGCTTGGAGATCCAGATGGAGCAGGTGAGTGGAGATCTAAAGAAGGTGCTGTCCAACATTACTGATTGCTAATGGTGTAAAGTAAGAACATTATCTGTACAGCTCCAAACGTGTAGGAACTTTCAGGCAAGCATTAAACACAGGGCACCTAGCTGGCAGTAGATTTTTAAGCTTCTGGAATGGGAGACAGGACTGAATGCAAATGAACAAGCAAATGCTCATCTGGTTACTTCATGGAATGGAAAAATTTGAAATGAAAGACACGTTTGTGATAAATATGGATTATGGTGCAAGTAAATTCACAACTCTTAAAACTATTTTTAAAAATGCTGATCCAGAAGTAAACATCAAACTGTGGTGTCACTTAATAGTGGATGAGAGATTCCAAATAGATATTCTTATCAAGAAATGAGCTATGAATATTTCCTCAGCTTCTAATAGATTGTTTCAAGAGGTGTTTTATTTAGATGTTGATGACTTTTATTGCTGGGTTTTTAAAAACACCTTTTATAACACCACAGAACATTTCAGTATATAATACCCAGGCTTATTCACAATAAATCTCTTCTCTACACTCACCATTTTCCCAGATTCTTATCTGTTTTTCTCTCAGTCTGACTTGCCTCTGAGGGTGACAGTGATACCCGCCCCCACTTTGCTGGCAGCCCAGTTTCTGCTTTTTTCGCCTCTCAGAGAGTTTCACAAAAGACTCAGGGTATGCCTGGTGCCTCTCTAACTGGTGTGGTTTCAAGGTAGTTATGCAGGCTTAAAAAACTGAACTACAGTGCAGGTGAGTTTTATGCTGATAGCCGTTAGAAACGAAATGCTTTGTTATGTTAGGCTTCATTCTCTTTTTTTTAAGGAGCTGATCCCAAACCCTTATCAACTCAGTGAAAGTGATCAGTAGCAGGTCCCCCAAACTAGGAGAACTTTAAACCTTTTTTCTCTGCAGTTTCTTTTCAGAATGAGTGAACAGTTGCTCATGCACTGTGCCAGGTGCATTTCCTTTCTTCCTCCCTCTCTCCCTCCCTAAGGCAAGTTGAGCTGAGCATACTGGATGAAGAAAGCACCTGGGTAGTTATTCCTCCTTTTTCTTCTGCTGGTAGTAGCCCCCTTGCTTGCAGTTATTCTTCCTCTAGCACAGCAGTAACTGGCTTCAAGACCCCAAACTGACTGCTTTTTTTTTTTAGTTTCTATCTCTTTACAGACATACTGTCAAGATTTTGAAAAATGCTGGTAGGCTATAAAGAGTTTAAAGCAAAATGTGGGAGACCACTTCATGTGGCATGGCCTTCTGAACACCACTGGATATGCTGTTTGAAAACAGGTATTCAGGTGAAGTGTCCAGGTCTCTGTTTACCCCTCAATCATATTTTATCTGTTCTGACTGGGGAAAATATTCGATAAATCTGAAAACTCAGTTTGCAGGATTTCAGAAGAAGAAAACTGAAAGTCTTGTTGAAAGATCCTGGGTCTAAGAGCCTCTTGCACTTTACCCAGTAAGATATTATTGATGAGACTTGTTTAAAATCTGCCTTCTTCCTTCCTGCAGCCCCCAGAACCTGTGGGGGTTTGTTTTGCCAGGCAGGAGACCACTGAGAGTTTCTGGCAGAAAGAGCATGATTGTCCTGAGTGACTGAGGTGCAAGTAGTTCTGTTGTTTGTTTGATTGGGGTTTTTTTTTTGGTCAAAATTCACTTGAGGGAGATTTACTCTGAGGTTTTTTATTTTGTCAGAGAAGTGAAACGAAATCTTACTAGAGTGTGGAAGTTGCAGCGCTCTAAATGTGCCAGGATAACAGCAGGGGCACAAGGACGTGTGAGTACCACTAGGAATGCGTTTGGCAGTGGGACCCACAATTTTCATGCTGCTCATCAAGACATACTCATGTGGCCAGCCCTTGACTCCTGAGCAATGTGCAGCAAGATCCCATTGCTAGATGATGTTTGGCTGAATGTGGCTGGGGTGCCCTTGGATCTGGCTGGATGTTTTGCCCCATCCTGCCATGGAACTCCGGGGTCTGAGAAGCTGTTATCCCATGCCCTTTCTTGTGACTTTGCCACTCCTCTCCCCTTGCCTTTCTGACATAAAAATTGTTTTTAATGGCTCTTGGTCACAGGGGTTTTGTACACAGGGTCAGTAAGACTAGTTGTCTAACTGGATAGGGAGAAAAAGAAATAATGTTCGTATATGAGACCATCGTGAAGCCGTTGGTGTCTACACCAAGGGTTATGCTGATAATTAATCAAAAGTCACATCCATATCTGGCACAGTTCTATTTTTATTTCAGAGTCTGACCTGGGACTGTAGAAGACCTCTGAGAAACTGTTGTAAGAGATGAAAGAGCTGAAAAATTCCCAAATGGCACCTAAATAATAGGCTGCAAGGGCAGAGAGGTGGGAATGGAGGCTCCTCTGTTCAAGTTTGAGTCTAAATGTTCAGCATATCAGCACATCAGCTTTGCAACAGCAGTGAAGTGATGGGCATCTGTTTCTCTGACCTCTTTCAAGACAGCATTTTTCTTTCTGTATCTGAAATCATTCCTGGTTCACCTTCTGAGGACCTTTCTAGTTCAATCTACAAAGCCTTTTGCAACTCACTGCTCCTCAGTGAAAAACCATTTGGAAGGCAATGAATCATGAAGTGGTCTGATAAATAGTTGGCAGAGGAAAGGTGCTCCAGTTTTTGGGAGACTAGTTTGGGATTTGGATTGTCACGGTGTGGTGGTTTTTTTTTTTTTTTTTTTATCCCCTCTACAGCAGACTTCCTAAAGAAGCTTGGGCATGTAGTTTAGCTTCACTTTGCAGCTCATGAAAGTGTTGTGGGAATGGCCTCTGAGGTGATTGGTCATCACAGCACAATGGTATCAAAAGAAGGATCAGAGCCTTTTCTATTGTTTTTTTTTTCTTCTAACTTTTAGTTAAATACACTGCCAATTTCAGTTTCTTTCATACCTCTAACTGAAATATATTAAAACAGGCTCAACTTTTATGGGACAAGTTCTCCTCTTTTACTCATGTTTTGACACCCAGAGGATACAGCTGTAGATGGGATCTGGAAGAGTCCCTTGGATATCTTCCTTTCTGCTGCATTCATGTTAGCTTCACATGGCAAGGCTTCACCAAGGACATGATTGTGTGAACCTTTGCAGACTGATGGAGCAGACCAATTATTTCTATTTATTAATCTCCAATGTCTTCAAAGAGCATTTGTATCTATGGAAAATTATAATACAGAAATGGTGCTTGACAACTGACTCTCCTCACTGCTCTTGGTGGTGAATGGTACAATCAGATATCATTCATGGCAACTTGAAGAGGTCAGTTGTTGACAGAGCTTTTCCTGTACCACATGTAATTGCAGAACTGCTGTTTGTCTTCCTACTGATTCATAACTATCATTTTCTGTGCCATTTCAATGTCACTTTTCTCATCCTGATTTCACATCATGATCCAGAAAGACATTTGCTATTAGCACAGGTTAAGAGGATTTTTCATAGTACTTATCTGCTGAAAGTCACCCTGAGCAAACACACACCTGAAAGCAAATATGCCTTCAGACAGCATTCAGCACAGGCAGCCGGGGTCCCATGGAGTGAAGAGCAGAATCTGCAGCAGATTCATGCAGCCCACAGTAGTTCCCAAAATAAGGGCTCTCCTTCCCTCTCAGTTTCTGAAGGGAATCTCCCTGCTTCATTTACTTCCCAAGAAGCAAACACTTCTTCCGAGAGACACCTCTCAGCAAAACTGAGAGTTTAATAACAGCATTTGACAAGCAGCCATTTGTTTAAGTCCTGAGGTCCCTCTGTCTTGGCCTGTTCCTGCTGGATTCAGGAAGACTCTGGCAGAGAGATATCATCTCATTGCTGCTACTCTTTTTCCTCTTTTTCCTCTTTAGCTGAACTCTTTTTTTTTTTTCTGCACTCCTGAAACATAGTGAAACTTGAGGGCAGTTGGCCAAATTATCTAAAGGTGGGTAACCTGTTTGTACAAACTGTTTTGTGGCATCGTGTAGTAGAGATCTGGAGGATATGATAATGAAAATAAGAAGTTTGTGACATAAGAAATCAACAGTGTAGACTTAGCATATCTTTCAGCTGAGCTTACAGAAGAGGTTGCTTTCCTTGTTAGTCAGGGAATTGTGTGGGGAATTGTGTGCAAGCTTTGGCTCTTGCTTCTTCAGGACTAAACCATCTCTGGTGTTATGTTTGCTAATTCACATGGCTTGCCTTGGAACATGATGAGACTGTTTGGACAGGTTTCTCCAGCTACAGACTGGTAGGGACTGTGTCCCAGGGAGAGAGAAAGGTGACCAGCAGATATGATGGTTCCCCTTTTTCTGGCACAGCTGAGGCTGAAAGAAGATAACTGCTTGAGGCTAATCAGTGTTAGCTTCAGTCTGTATTTTTTAACACAATGCTGCTGCTAGAGAACAGCTCAGGGCATGAAAAGCAGTAGAGCATTTCCACTGCCCCTCAGTGTGTGGGCAGACTGAGTTAGGAGTTATCCAGACCCTGTCTCAGCCTCACACTCACTTGTCTCTGGCCCTGACAGGCAGCTCTGCACTCGCGTCCTTGCCACATAGCAAAGCCAGAAGGTGACCCTTCAGGTCAGGGCAGACAACTTTAGAGCATCACTTGACAACCATGAATCAAGCTGAGGCTGATCACAGACTTGACACTCAAATAGAGACCACACAAAAGTAGTGAGTAGTTCACAGCAGAACTGCTCAGTGCTTTTTTTGGTGATGCTAATGAGTTACGCCCTTTTGCCCTATGAGATTTTAGCACCAACCACTCTGCCCCTCATCCTAAGTGAAAATTGGTCACCTTCTCCTTAGGGATACAGGTGGGCACACTCTGGGCTTGAAGCTCAATTTTGCTCTCGTGTGGAAGGCAGAGCACTGAACTAAGGATCCTGGGTGGCTTTTTTATTAAGGCAGCAGTCTCAGGCTTTCTTGAAAAACACATTTGCTGCCTAGTATATTAAATCCTTGTTTATACGTGCTAGAATAACTTTTGGTTTAGATTCTGCAGCTTCACACTGGTGATATAACTAAGGGTTATATCATCAGAAGGGTTTTCTTCTACCCTTTTGAGCTCCCAACAAACTCCACTCTCCAGGGTGGAAATTAATCAACACATTAACAGCTTTAACTGTTGGATGGGAGAACTGTTCACCTGTGAGAGTCATCCACCTCTGGTCACTGAAGCACGGTAACTCTAAATATAATTATGAGGGAAAAAACCCCAAGACTAGTTTGTAGCTTACCCAAGTTAATTAAAACAAAGCCATAATTAATTGTGTATCCTTTTCTGTAATTTGGCAAGCTCTCAAAAAGCTGTCTTGCTAAGATATGATTTTTACCACTTTACTTGTCTGATGAAGATGGCTATTTTCACAAAAGCATTCAGAGAAATAGATTAGGACCTAATAGCACCAAAGCACTTGAAATCTTCTGGTTCAGATGTCAATCTTATTAGTGCCTGAGCCTTTTCAAGTAGCACAAAAGCTATTTATTTACAGACTGACACATAATAGCTTGCTTTATTCCTTCTCCCTCCCCTCGAAAGAGATAGTGTTTACTCAAAATCAGCTCTCTTCTTTGGTATAAATACTAAGGAACACTGTCTGTCTTCAAAGCACTACAGACATTCTTTTAAGCATTGACTGCTGTTATTAGCTATTACTCTAGGCTTAAATGGTATTGAATTAAAATAATTTCTTAATGATAATATCCTTCTCACAGGACTTAATGGTTTTTAAATTGGGTTTTGGCAAATATGAGACTAGGCAAGAATGCAAGCCTGGATCTTTTCCAGAGGCCATTTAAATCAATGAAGTCATCAGGTTGTATAAATGCATCATGCCACAGCATGACAATTAACATTTACTGGAATGTTTGCAGAATATTACAAAGTCTATCAAATATGGATTAAATGTACCTGAGATGCAGTCAGTTTCCTGACAAATAGAAGATGAAACCTTTTTTTTCTTTCAGACTGACTCTGCTGATCTAACATGCTGCAAACCCTAGAAAATGCCAGCAGGCAGTTCAACAAGTCTCTTTAAAATGGACTTTTCTACACAGACGGATTTTGTTAGATTAATGCTAGAAGCTGTAAAGAAGTCCAGTGACTACCATGCCCCTCTCTTCTGTATCAGTGGAAGATGGTATGCATGTTCCTATTCATACCCCTGTCCAGCCCTGAGTGATGTGTAAACTGTTACACCTTGTCAAGGAGTATTTTTAATGCATTTTCTGGGTTTTGTAATTTGTAATGACTTCATAGTTCTTTTGACATTTCTCAAGATTTTGCCATTCAAATGAATAAGGTGCCTTCAGATGTCTAGGGGTCAAATCAAAGTGTGGTCTCAACTACCAGCAGCTGGTATTTGTTTCTTCTGCAGGTATATGGCTGTTGGGTCAATGGATACATGCCTTACTTTTACAAAGCTGAAGATGTTTTGGATAATCTTAAAAGTAAATGAAACCAAACCAATCAACTCATTTAAGCCCCATGTCCTTTGTTTTTAAATTTTGAATTAATGAAAAAAAGTCAACACACTGCTGGAAAAACAACCCTAAGGGTAGTTTGATGGCAGGGTGGGAAGACATCAAAAAGGACAGGAAGATCTAAGGGTTTGAGTGCTAAGGAGAAGGGAGTTGCTCTCAAAGAAGACAGTTTTGAGCTCATTAGATTTATGGGCAAATTTTAGATCCACCCTTGCTCTTCGTTTTTGCTGTATGCATCAGGCAGCCCTTGACACAGAAAACAGTAATTTTGCACAAGTAACATATGATTTCAGAAAATGATGATGTTTATGTGGAGAGTGAGATTTGCTGCTCCTCTTCTCCATAGTGCTCTGAAGCAGCCATATTTTGTGTGAAAACATGAAAACCTTGTCCCAGAAGAAAGTATCTGCCCTCTGCAGCAGCTGTTTAATTAGAGACAACAAACCTCTGCTGCAGAATCTGAGCAGGGAATACCTGAATATACAATGCTTATTTTTTTTGTGGACCCTCTAAGATATAGAGTGAGAGTTTCTAGGACTTTGGGTTCCTCTGTCTTGGAACAAAACACACCCTCTGAAATGGCAATGACAGTGGCAAGAGGTGCATTGTGTGGGTGTTTCTGGGATGCACTGTTCTGTAAGCAAAGCCAGGGCTCCTGTTGAATCCAGAGAAAGAGGGAGGGCTGCCACCCAAAAAGGCTGTAAGTAGCTTAATTCCCCACAGGCATTGTGAAGGAGACTGTTTCAGAAAGATTCTGTCTTTATCTTCCTTTCTCACTCTGTTTTTTCAGACCAAGTTAATTATATTTGCATATAAAGTCACTGTTCACTCCTGTGATGAGACCATAGGGAGTGATGGTTTTGGCTGGAAAGGATGCTGTGTTTGTGGGGGAAGGAGGGTGGGATAATTGGGTGGGGCTGACGTTCCCTTTTCCCTTGCTCCCTGATGCTATATTAAAACTTGTTGTTGAGTCCTCTGTCCTATGTAACTTCTTACAGAGATTTCTTGGCTGCTTCAAGGCTAACTTTGTGCTTTTTTAATACTTGTGGTTCCTGCCATTTTGTAACCTTCCTCTACCTCAGGTAATTACATTCTGTCTACTGAAGATTCCTATTGCTGGATCAATAGAAGAAGTTTATTCTTCATTTCCTTTATAATAGCTATTGTATAGTGCTGCAAAACGGCTGTTGTCGCTGGCTGTAATTCATCAGTGAATGAGCAATCCTGCAGCCTGAAAAGCATCCAAAGACCTTATGGGATGAAAAGTGATATAATCATTATTAGTTGCTCAATTGCTCCTTTGACATCTCCTATAAGTATTAGTTGAGAACTGGAGGGTTATCTGGGCCCAAATGTTGTTCCAATCAATTATCTGTGCATTTTCCCCATCCCATCTGATGATTGCTTCTGTTGCTAACTGCTGGTATCCTACAGTGTCCCTTGATTGAACTTCAGTCTGTGGAATTTTCTCTCTAGTTCACTGCTGCTTCCCAGTCCCCTAGTGCCCCTGAGCAGAACTGGGCTCTCGAGGTTAGGATTGCTGGTTTCCTTTCTCTCTCAAACAGCTGCTGTGTCATTGCACTAGCATCTAGACATAGAGCAAGCTGGCCTCCAACAATCCTGCTGGCAGCATTCTGATGTGTAAAGTAACATGCCTTGTGACAAAGAAACTGTTGAAGCAATCTAATAATTCAGGCTTGATGATATCAGCTTCTGCCTTTTGTCCCTGAAACAGGAGACCTTCTGAGGATTTTGGGTTACAGATCACAGTGTTTTGTAGTTAAGTATGCTTGGGTCAAATAACAAAAAAAAAAAAAAAAAAAAAAATTATTTTTTTTGGTTGCATGGCTTTGTGAAGCCAAGTATGTGCTTGATTTTCTAGTAGCACATTGTATTGAGCTGGCACCTTTAATGGTTCTGTCTCCTTAAAGGGTTTGGGAGACTGAGAGACAGTAATCACATCTTGAGTAGAGAATGATGCCTGAGCCACTGTAAAAAGCAGGTGGAAATGTTTCAGGGCTGGTGATGTTTAATACCTGAATTCTGATGCTTGAAAAGGCTGCTCATGTTTTGGGTAGTGATGGTAGCTGGGTCCTGTGATTTTAATGTTTTTAAACACCATCTCAAAACTGCACATCTCCTGATGGAATACAATGTGATACTACTAAACAATCTAGCTAACAGATAATGAGAACTGACATGACAGGTAGCTTGCAATGATCATGTTCCAAAGAAAAGCATAAAGGAATATGTCATTTTGATTCAAGTTTTATGAGGGATGTGAAGTAAATTAACTTTTACTTAGGAAATGGACAAGTGTCATATTGTGAGAAGAGGTAAGAAACAAGTAAAACCAAAATTTGGAAGCCTGAGTGAGGCACATTCTCCACAGTCATTAAAAAACCTGAATTTGTCTCGTACATTTTTGTGATGATGAACAAGGAAACCTCCAGTCTTTAAATGAGCTACTGCATGGAAAACATGTTTATAAAGCAGTCTTCTCATTGCATCTGCATCACCATAAAACCTTTTGGCATAGCCTTTTTATAACTCCCATCTACATATGCATCTCAAGAAATCTATTTGCTTTTGAGTATGATAGTGAGGTCTATTGAAAATATTAAATAATAAATTATACAATTTTCTCATTCTCTTTCAGTGAAATGCTTAATAGACAAAATTCAAACAGAGAGTTAATTCACCTGTAAAGTACTTGGGCATCTGAATTACACTGAGTTATGTCCCACTCTTATAATATTTCCAGAGGGAAGGCTGGACAGGTAGAATCTGCCTCTTTTATGGATTGTAGGGATAACTTATGCAGACAGCTAACAGCCTGTTCTTATTAGGTGGAGAGAATTTATTGGAAGGGCTCAGGATCTTGCTCTTCCTGTCACTAGTGGGTGATTAGCTTGTTTTTCCCCCTCAAGAACTGATCCATTTGAGTTCAACCCTGAGCTGACTAAAAGTGCTGTCTTCTGGAGATATAGGCTTGCAATGTGAGGGGAGGGCTGTGCCTGCCTGTGCTCCTGACCAGGAGGGATGATTGAGCTGGTTAGCTTGTTTTTCAATTCTGCTGTTGGCTGACATCTGAATAGAGTTGGAAGAATATATGCCAATTTATGTAAGCATGAAGACTGTTGTGGTCTGGTGTTTGTAAGGCTTGAACCTGCAGACTTTTCTCTGAATACTCAAGAGTACTCAGCTGGAATGTAAGCTTGCAACTCAGTCTCCTGAGGACAGCAGGTGTCTGTCTAAACTGTTCGATACTCTGATCTAAATAACAATGAGCTGAGTGTCAATTAAGCACATTGTTCATCTTACAGGGTGAATATCAATATTTCTCTTTTCCTTGGGGCAGCTAGAGATATAAAAAGCTTGCTGCTTGATCAGTTTCCCACATCAACTACCATGATTCTCATGGTAAGCGGTGTCTCCCCTGCCCTCTGCTTCCTAAGCTGACCACTTGCTCTCTGGCAGACAGAAATCAGAGGCTTGAGACATAACCAACTACTTTTGTCTGCCAATTTTGTCCGGCCCCTTCAAACTCCTGAGGAAAAGTACCATGGGTGGCAATCATAAAGGGATTCACTCTGTAAATATCAACACACCATGAAGGTCATTATGTCTGTGAGCAGCTCAAAATCAGTTGTGAGAACAATCCTCTGAACAGACTTCTGTAAAACCCCCCATGTCTGGATTCCAGTCATATGGGGAACAGAAACCCAAATGCATTAAGATCAGAGAAAAAAACCCCCTCATTTGATAGCATGTTAACAAATTTTTTAAATACCTTAATACCTGACAAGTCACTTGAGATTGTCAGATGAGAGACAATATGGAGAAAAGGCATTATTGCACATTTTGTAGTGTGTAAGAGAGTTACACTGTTAAATCTTACTTGGAAAAATGGCTTCAGTGAAAGTTGTGCATTTACAATGTCAGCTGATGGAATGGAAGTTGCAGCATCCAGGTTTTATGTTGGATACATGCAATTCTGTGTGGTACTTGCTTTCACTTAAATTTACTAAAGATGATCTGCATAATTACCAGTTACTTTCCTAGTTAAACTTGACCTCAGACTGGGCTAGGTGATTTTGATAAGACAAATTACATCTTGTCCTCAGGACAAGTGAACAAGATACTAACAGAGAAATATAAAGCTGGAAATAAATAAAATAATTGTACCTAATGGAGCAGCATAAAAGGGGTGCTTTTTATGGTCTTTGAGAAATATTTTGCAGCTTGCAATAATTTATTTCCACAGCTCACAGAAGCTACATGAATAACTAATATTCTCTGATAGAGGCTCTATTCTATTAAGGATTCATCTTTGCAGTAAAGGCAAAGAAGAATAAAAAATGTTGTGAAGACAAGATAAAGCTATTAGCAAATCTCCATTCCAAAGTTGTTTCCTACTTGTAAACCATTTCTATCAAGGGAGCAATTTCCTGTGTGCTGCCATTAGTGGATAATATTTTCCTTCAAATAGTGGGCTATGGATGGTGACTAACCACAAATGGTAATATTCTCTCTTTAAAAGGCCTGCACAGCACACTTTAATGTTCTGCCATGGCGCATTAGAACATAGACTATTTCCAACATGAAAACTCGTTTGTTTAGAAAAACCTCTCTTCCTCTCTCATTACCTCTCTCAAAACAGCTGAATGAGAGTGGAGATACTCATAAAGTTCCAGTTGTCCTGGACTTCAAATGTATGTTCTATAGTTAGCAAACCTTGGAAGAACACTTTACGCACAGCTTATAAAAAAAGACAATATAGTGTGATGAACAAGGATGTGTGCATATGCCGTGAGATTTGTTACTGCTCACGTTGCTGGGCTGTGCAGACACGCACACAAGATAAACTGGGCTGGGATTAACCAGGTGCAGGATAACAGCATTCTGTTATCTGTCCCTGACAAATTACAGGCTGCTAGCTGGAATTGCCACTTGCAGATAGCAGTCATTTAGTAGTAAACTGCGCTTGTTTTTTTCCCGCTAAAAGCCTGAAACAAGGGCATGTTTATATACGTACATTGAAATATGAAATGCTTTGGGTACATGTAAAGGAAATGTAAACCTTCCTCGCCTTTCATTTCCTATCAAACATTTACTGCATTGCAGGTCTCTCCAGCTCAGTAACAATGACAGTGTAGCGTGCCTCATACACACCGTGCTTTATAGTGTCACGGTAATGTATGTCTAGGGCCTTCTTTAAACCTGTATTCTGCTTTTATAGAACTGATTTTGATTAAAGAGAATACAGAAATGTTTTTTTAATGTTTTGAAGTGTGACAATTTATGAGGGCAAGTAAATGCTTTACTCTTGAGTGTTATTGCAGGATTCATTGCTCTGGAGTAAATGTCCCTGCTCACAACTGAGCTTGTGTGGTGGAACAAGCACAGCCCACAATACTGAATTTCCTGGCTTAGTTTTGAATTATTTCCAAATAATCTTATGTTCTGAAAACTGAAACCGCAAAAATAAGTGCTACTGTTTTGCACATCTATGCCATGACACTTTGTTTTCTAGAATTGTCTTAAATGACATACAGCCCCATGTCCTAACATTAGGGCATATATTAGGGGATAATTTTACTCACCATCAAGTGAGAAAAACAAAACCTTTGCAGCTGCAGAAGATAAGTAGTGAGACTACTACATCTAAAAAGCATTTACATATAAAGAGAAAATGTAACCAAATCACAGCAAATGAAGCTCATTTTTTAAAAGCAATGTACTTATTGGTTTAATGGATTATCAGAAAGCTGCACCTTTGTTAATATCCTTTTCCCTATTTCCTCGTTCATTGCCGAACAGACTGGGGAAATTTAACAGTGAATTTTCTGAACTTCAAAATGAAATATCCGGACCAGCAGTTACCAAGATATTTATGAATCACCTTAAAAAGAAAATTGTGTCACTTCCATTTTTACTCTTCTTTGTTCAATTGTTTTAGGCCTCAATAAGCTAAATATTTTCTAGAATATATAGCAAAATAATGCCAAGGGAAATCTAAAACATTCACTTACTTTCATTTAAAAATATGTCAGGTTTGTCAGGCAATGTGTTGAAAATAAACACAATGAAACAGTCAATTTTTTTCAAGCAAAAAACAATTATAAAGGCCATTAACAGTGCCTTGACCCATTTTTGGTTTGCTACATTTTGGCTTGTTTCAGTGATCTAGCTTTTGAACTTGTTTAATTTGAGTGCGTAGTTCTTGCTTCTCCCATTTGGATCACTTCCAAACACATGAGGTGAAGTCTGTATTGCAGTATTACAGCAGACAGCCCTGGTAAAGTACTCATTTTTTGCACTGGCTCTTGAAATGGTCGAAAGACAGTTTCACTGCATGTTTGATGGTAAAAGAGAGAGAGAAAAAGAGCAAGACAAGGGAATTCAGAGGATGTGACACCAGGTGGGACACAGCCTCAGTTTCCCCTTTCATCTCAGTGCTTGGGATATCTTTCGAATACATGGAGGCTACATATATGCAAAGGGGCACTCTCTGTTGTGAGGCAGCACAAACCCTAGTTAATTATGTTAATGAAATTATCCACCAAGGATCTAATGCAACTTTGGGAACTTCTGGCTCAGTCTCCTAATGTCTGCCTGGGCCAAGGAGCACATGGGCTATTGCCCAGGGAGAGCAGCAGCCAGACTGGGTTGTGGCAGTGGTGGGGCAAGGACATTGACTGGCAAACAAATCAAAACATGTCCTCAGCCCACTGCAGAGCTGGGTTCTGCCAGCTGAGGCACGAGATATGCAGTGCAGCATAGTTCATTTATTTACCCGTTTAAGAATGAGGCAGTAAACGAGACCAGCAGTTTGTTCTGGCCTTGAAAATCTGACCAGCAGTTCTCATGTGCTACCAACCCTAACTTACCAGCAGGAAGCTGTAAAAGATGCTGCTGGTGGTGGCTTCCTTTTCTGAATGCACAAGGCATCAAGTGGGTTATAAAATTATGCAAGATGTTTTCCAACAGCCAATGCAGGAATATGTTAGGTCCTTTGCCAGCAGAGTCTTGTTCCTTTTTGCTGCAAACTAGATTTTAAAGATTATACATCTGTTTGTTTCAACAGTTAAGAGTGTGGGCTCAGGCAATAATGCAGGAAAGCAGAAGTGGGCTGTTTTTTGCTTCGAGACACCTACAGCCCCCTTTGGAGTGTCCTGGGTACTGGTGTGTGGCAGATTTTACTTCTCTGCAAAATTCAATTGACTTTATTATGGCTTCCTTAAACATTAGACTAGGCTCAGAACATGTGCAGAAAGCTGCCTTATGTGGGCATGGGGACAGTTTTTAGCAGCTGTATTTCTAAGGGATCAGTCACCATGTCCTCTGCTTCTCTGAAGCTGTTACCTTTTGGATGCAGTGCCAGCTTTGCTAGTATGCCATTTTACTGTTTTGTGTGTCTGATGACATGATACTGGCTCCTCTGGTTATGTCTTGTAACCCTTTGAGTCATAACTACCAATACCATAATTGTTCCCTGATACCACATATCACAGGCAAAATTCTCTATTCCCCTTCAGCAACTTCATCGCAAGTGGAATACATTTAGACTTTGCCATATTTGAAAAGTAGATGCCCAGGAGATGAGGTCTGAGAAAAACATATTTTGCTTTTCAAGTAAATTACTCTAGGATTAAAATCTGGAATAGTTCATTTCCCCCCTGGCTTCAATAATTTCTCTTTTTTAGGTACACTTCCTAGCTCTTAAAAGTGTAAATTTTAGAGTTTTTGTGTGTCTGTAAATCAAAAACCGCAGAACACATTTTAACCTCCTAAAAATAAAAACAAAAATAAACAAACCCACAACTGGACTAAGGACTTTATATACCAAGATACAGCATCATGCATATATGGAGATGAGTTAAATTCTTTGAAAAAAGGAGGAGGTTTGTAATGGGAATGCCTTTTGAATGGAAGTGTGAGAGGGCACCACTACAATAAATCTAGAAGAGAGATAAAATAACATCTTATGATGCTTTCATTTCAGTTTGGCAAAAAGTAATTTTGCATCTGAGTTCAGTTGATTCTGCCCAGGAGAGGCTATTAAAAGTGTACTTTTTTACATGCTTGTGCTTCTGCATGTCCTTTTATTTTTTCTTCTTTTGGTGCAAAGAAAGCCACAAAGTCAATGACCCAAAGGCAGAGCTATGCTCAGGAGACGCCAAAGATGAGATATCAACTCCTCCAGTACTCCCCACTTTGCTCTGACATGTCAGCTCCCCTTGGGGCTGCTGAGCCACATCCCTGAGCCAGGCACACTTTAAAGATGTTTGGGTGGCTTGGTGGTGGAGGCATTTCTCTGCCCTTTGGGACCTGCCTCCAAATACTCAGGGAGTGAAAGGGATAAAGAAAGCAGCTCTGTACCTCTGTGTTGGGAGCACCCAGGCAAAGTGCTAGAGTTGTTTATGGAGATTTTGTGCCCTCTAGAAATGCCTAGGTGGCAATTACCCCATGTTTTGGGCTCAGTTGTGCCAGCAGAGAAGTGTAAAATAGCCTTGCTGAGACAAAATGACCCACTCTTGAGAGGTCTTGATTAGGAGCATGGATGTTTTCAGAGGTCCTAATAAGGACTGGAGTCCTGTTGAATCTGGGGGTGTTTGGCATCTCCTGCAAGTCAGAGTCTAATTTTGTGGTAAATAGGTTTTTTAACCTTTGTGGCAGCCTGAAAGTGTTCAATTTAAGCTTTCATACACTGGGCTGACCAAAATAGAAGGATTAGAACAGAATGAGAAGCAATGTGTCCTGGAAAGTGCAATTATGAGGAAATCCATCTGAAAACAGCTGTCTGCAGGAATAGACCAGAGGAGGCATTTTTAATACATCCCCAGGAAATGAGGAAGCTGCACCTGTGGCTCGGGGGTTTGAAGCCTGATCACATCAGCACCTGTGTCAGTGTCATTTCAGTTGCTCGTTACTCTTCTGCATGAAAAGAATCAACCTGACCATCAAGAGACACAAGGAACATAAACAAATCATTCTTTAGCCATACCTGCTATGGGAGATGGTGGCCAAGGAAGAGTTTGATTTGTTTCCCAACAGAGCAGGGAAATGTGGACCAAAAATGTCATTGAAACACAGTCCCTAAAACCCTTTCCATTTTCATTTTTATTGCAGGTTCAGAACACCCTTACTAAGTGTGAGAAGGTGGAGAATATCTGCCTGAAGCTTTTAAATTTACTGCTTCTGCAGTGAAGCAGGAAGTTTAAGACTAGGGTATTTAGAGCCCCAAATGATCCTGGAGCCTCAGCAAATTATTTCTACTGGAAAAGAGAGTGTAGGTGATGTTTAGGAGAAGGGCAGGTAGAATCTTTTTTCCTGAAGGATGAAATGGGTGGAAGAACTGCTGAAGGCCAGTGAACTTGAATTCAGCTGTAGGAAAATACAGGAGTAGATGAGCTACATACAAGTACCTACTGGAAAAAACCCCAAATTGAACCAAAAAACTCTTGAAGTTTTTGATGCTTCTGAGTTTGTCTTTACAGCATTTTCAAAGCACAGTGGAAATTATGCAAGGTAGAGGCAAAATACCTTAGAAAAGTCATCAGGCAATATTTCACTGTCAGAATGGAAGTGTATCTGCAGACATCTGTTCTTTTTCAGGTACAAGTTCAATGTTGTTTTTAATGTCTTACTTCAGGGATAAAAAATATCCTATTAAATTTCAAGTCAGGAAAAAAGGAGGAGGGGAGAGCAGCCTCACATGAGGAACAAGTTAATTGATGTTGACAACATGCAGAAATAGACCAAATACAAAAAAGAAGGAAAATGGCAAAGATGGGACTCCACAGTCGCCAATGTTGTTTATTGCTGCCAAAATTGGGATTAAGAGCAACTAACTGGAAACCAGTCCTGTGAAAAAAAGTCTAAGGATTTTTGTTGTGGATCACAAACTGAATATTCTTTCAGCAGGATAGGAAATTCTAAAAAAAAAAAGGAGGAAAAATTTACTCACTCTTCTACTCATCACTAGAAGGGCCTCAGAAAAACTAATGGTCTTATTTTGAATGGACCCATGAGATTTCCTGCCGAATGATTGCATGGG
This sequence comes from Onychostruthus taczanowskii, assembly GCF_017590055.1. Classification (NCBI taxonomy): domain Eukaryota; kingdom Metazoa; phylum Chordata; class Aves; order Passeriformes; family Passeridae; genus Onychostruthus; species Onychostruthus taczanowskii. Next base: position 3,535,120 of record NW_024502347.1, read on the forward strand.
TAGAAAAAGTTTACATGAGTTAAAAGACAACCTGGCAAATTAAATGTTAACAGTTTCCTATTAAAACCAGCATTTTCTTTAGGGTGTTGAAAAAAACTCTGGAAGATATTGTTTATGTGTTTGATCTGAGCAGAACCCTCAGCAGATCTGAGCTAAACACTTTCAGGCTGCCACACTATGTCCATTCTTCTGTTCTGTGGTGTTCTCAGAGCCAGCAATGAGGCTGAGGGCTGGGATTGGAGATTATACCAGAAGATGCTAATGGCTGCTAGGAGCTACCTAGTAGGTTCTGGAGGTTCTGTGCTGAGAGATGGTTGGGCAAACTGCCTTGAGAAATTTCTGGAGTAATTGGTTTCCTCCGTATTTAACTCTTGTATTATGTCTACACCAGACCTTTGCTAGTGCAAGTTCCTCTCTCTTGCTTCCAACCTGCTTCTTCCTTGCCATACTCTAGGCTCTGCTGGCACCCTCTCTAGACATTGCCATACTGCAGTAATACTGCTTTTAATTTTGTTCCTGCACATTGTTCTGAGGTAATATGGTAACCCAGGTAGCCATCCAATGTATAATTTAGATTTATGCTTTAAAAATCTGCCTGACTTGAACAATAGATTACAGTGATTGTGAAGGAGATGCTGTCCTTTCCTGGGTAAGTTCTCATAAAGTTTTATCAGACAGGCTGAAAAATAATAAAAGGAAGAGGAATAATAAATTAGGACATTATAGTAACAAAGGAGCGTAACAACTGAGAAGATTCAGGCTTCAGACAAAAGCCAAGGGCAAAAATCCATCTTATTCTGTGAGGTTAGTGCTGCTTTTTTAGTTTTAATCCTTTTGCTTTGGTGCATTTCACTCCTACCCTTTGCAGGGTGAGGAAGCTGAACATTATATTCTGGTGGTTTAATAAAGCCTATCATCTTGTTTATTTCAATCGTTTCCTCATTGGGCTGAAAGGTTTAGGGATTTCTTTTACAATAATTCCCCAGATCTCATTCTTGGCCATTACAGTGCAGCTGATTGCCTCTAAGCAGATAGTTCCTCCTTTTCATTCTTTGCTTTCACTCTCATAATTCTGTGCTTATCAGCACTGAACTTCATTTGCATTTATTAGCTGTGTTGGTATTTAAAATATCTACTCTAAGACCTTCTTTATCTCTCTGCATTGTTTCTTATTATTTGCTGCCTCTCCTGTCTCTCCCAATTTAACTTTAAATGCAAACTCAAAATGTTTGTTCCAAACGGTTGTCAAAATTCTTCACATAAGCTGCCGAGTGTGGACTGGCTCCCATTTCCCAACTACCAGACTCTTTCTAGTCAAGAGATTACTTTTTCCAGTTGCACTTCTTCTTTGAATCTCCTTATAGCTCCATCTGGTTCCACTCCTCACTCCTTTCCTTCCAGTCCGAGGGATGTGGCTCTCCAGAGTTCATGGCAGGGCAGGGCTGCCTCTTGTCCCTGCTGACACACTCATCTCCCTGAAAGTGCACATGTCATTGTCCCCTGTGCTGGGATGAGCAAATTGCCTCAGTGTCCACACTCCAGCACTGCCACAGGGCAATTCATGGGCAAAATTAAATCTAGCCTGACAGTGCTGGCATTTTCACACAGTGCCATCGCTGCTCCTGTTGTTTTCCCTGGTATCAGAGGTAAGTTTGTTAGTGGCTGAAGGCACCCACAGGACACAGGTAACAACTGCCTGAGGATAGTCTGGTTACAGTCAAAGCACGGAGCCTGGTTCCAGTTTTTGGTTCTGGCATAGACTTCCTTCTCAATTTCAGGCAAATAAATCTCTCCGTCCTACATTCCCCTTGTGTGACATGGAGACTATAATGCTTATTAGCAGAACTTCTCTTGTTTGTTTGTTATTGTTGGTGGCCTCTTATTCATATTTAAAGAGATGCATTGTTCCCAAACGGAGCAGAACTAAGAAGCTGCAAGTCCCAGGATGGCCATGGGAGGCTGAAGGGCTGCAGTACACCTCAGTGTACATACAGCAGCAGCCACCTGCAAGATATGACAGACAGGTAAGGACAGAATATCTGAAAGGGTGTCAGCCTCAGACTCCTTGTAAAGGAGTTGATATTAATCATGATACCAAAATTCAGGTATTTATGGAGTCTTTAAAGTATTGTGTGCCTGTAGCCATAACTTCAGTATCTCTTCTCACTCCCATCATATATTCCTTATTGTTTAGAGCTGTTGAACATGACAGTCTTCCTAAAAAGTGGTGTCAGAGGCCAGGGCCACAGGGGGTGCAGGGTTTCTGCAGTAATATCTGGATCTCATGGAGCTACATATGGGTCCAGTGCTACAGGCAATTATTACCACAATTTCCTTTCATCTGAACCAATTAGTTAGAACTGAAACTGAACTTTTAAGGTCTTATTGAAAGACCAGAAAAGTCAAAAGACCATTTCCATTGGCACTAGAAGGCTGCAGCAGTCTCAAGGGCATAGCATTGAGGAATCTAAAACTGTTCTCCAAGTTTCTTCAGTGTTTTAAAACTTGAAGGTATTTTGTCATGCTGACTATTTAAGGTAGAGGGCTATAGTGATGGGAAGGTACAGAAATTTAAAATGGAATTTCTGTGGAAATTTAAAATGAAGCAGCCTACTGTCCCTGACATCCCCATACAAAGCTCTGAAAAGATAGGAAACCATAAAATACTATTTTTGTCACTGTTAGCTGTAATGTCTGTTTCTTGTAGCTCACACAGAAGGAACACCCTCTTCCCTCACTCCACTCCCCCCACCCCACCCAAATCAAACTCTCATGGTCTTTCTCCTTTTGTTTTAAATTGTAGAAGAAAATTAAGGTCCATCCCAAATACAGATGTGGAAAGTCTGAGAATTTTTGTTTGGAAAAGCAATTGGATACAAATTCCAGAAACAGTGCTGCAATTTCCATTGCAAATATTTTGAAAGCCGCTTTCTGAAACTGTGAATTGTTTCTCTAATATCAGGTCTTCTGAACCTTTACTTTTGGATAGGCAAGAAGCAAGTAAATGTTGACCTGTGCTAAAGCATACTGTCAGTGAGTTGGAGACACCAAATTCAAGGCTCTACTAAAATAATTAAAAATACTACCTTAATTTACATGCAAATAGTTTCCTAACATCACTTCTCTTTTACTTGTTTTGCTAGTGTGAGCATTTCCTTGTTGCTTGCTCATTTTTCAGAGTGAGTAGGATTTAATCTCTTAATGAATAGCCTGCTATTATGGGGACCTAAAATTTGGTGATTCTTGCAGTCTTTACTTGCTTTGGCACCTTGTAGTATGGCTGGGTTGGCTGGGTTGGTTTGATTGGTTGATTGGTTTGATTTTGGGCTTCTGCTTTGTTCTTTTTCTTCCACTCTCCTTTCCCCCAGCCCCCTGCCCTTTTTTCTGCGGTATGGGTTATTGTTTGTTAGCAACATTCTGTGACTTATGATGCATTAAGAGGAATATTTGGTAACTTTTTAGGAATGTAAATGACTGTCAAACGATTTGCAAATGTTTCATGGAACTGGGCTTGAAAGAAAAAATATGTCATCTCTTAATTCTGCTATCAAACAGGTCTTTACTAATTTTTTTTAGTTTAGGCTGACCAGGTCTATTTTCACTTTTTCGCTTAAACCAGGCTGGATGGTAATAATTGGCATAATAAAAAATTAAAACTCTTGCATAATTATAGTGTTAATGAAGTTTCTTATGGAGCTTTTTGCCAACAATTTTCATTTTATTTTTCTTCATATTATAATAAATCTGCTTATTAAGCTATTCCACTATGTGTATTTTCTCACGGAGGGTAATTTATTGAATAATATGTCAGTGTCTGTGAGTGAATTTAGTGTATTTAACATTTTGCACAGTCCTTTTCTTCTTTTGGTAAAAAGTCTTCAACCTTCTCAGTGTTATAATTATGTTTGCTTCATTATTATTCCAGTTATGGTTTTGTATTCAGTGTTAGCTTAAGTTATTGATGAACGTGTCTACACGCACAGGCCTTCATGAAGACATAAATTAACTGTCAAATGAAGAATTTGGGAAAGACTTCTGAGGAAGGCTAGCACTTCATTTTTTGCACTTTTCTCCTTAACATCTGGACTGAGTCATAGCAGAAAGCCTTTTTTCTCCCAGTCTTGTGCCACATTCTTTTATCTTGCAGACATGTTTGTGCTGCAGCCTTGGACCTGTGCCCTCTCTTCCTGTCTGCTTGCAAGGCCCATGATCCTCCTGCACCCAAAATTTGGAAGAGGTTCATCCTTTCTGCATCAAACCATGACAAGAAGGAAAAACGAGTGTTTGGAAAAAACAAGTTAAACAGAAAAACATTCTTACAGAACTCATGAAGTCCACTAAAAAGTGATATCAAGTGTAGAAAATACTCCATAAATTACCAGCTTGGGAATTGTAACTGTCTTTTGCAATTTGATTATTTTGATACATTTTACTTTCTCTCAGTTCTGCAATTAAATATCAGCAAAATATTCATGTCAGGTCCTGGCAATGAAAGCTGCATGACAGTTTGTACAAATTCTGGTAATTGACTTTCCAAGACACATCAACTTTTATGCAAGAAAGCCCTTTAAATCTATTCCATATCATAGTACTCAATAATTGTCCATCTATTATTGCCTCAATTGAAAATTGGTGAAGCAAGCCAGTTTTCTTGGCAGTTTAAGTCAGAATGTAAAAAAAATTAAGTTATTTTTGTTACTGGAGCTTGTTTTGTTCTAGATGTATGGAACTAAATGCAATTCTTGGTCCTAATGAACTTTGAAATCTTCATTGAGCTTAATTGGTGGAGTATTTGAATTTATGTCAGAGAGTGTTCAGGTCTGTGAAACTATTTTGGGTACCTCTGGTCTGTTTTAAATGAGCTCATAGGGATTCTGAAATGGATGAAGAATTATTATTTCAGTGTGCAAACTGAAGAAGCCCAGTGTGCTCTGAGTTTGCTTGAGGCTAGATTAATTCAGATGAAAGGGGATGGTATTTCTAGTATTTCAATAAGACTAATGGAGCTTTGAGTTGCTGCTCATCTTTTCCTGTGAAATTTGGGAGCTACAGGGAACATTATGACTATCTGATTGCACAGCTAAAATATTATGGATGCAGGATTTCCTGACATATTTTATCTTCTAGTCCAGTAACTTCTGGTGCATTTGGAGCATGGGTGGCTGTAGCAAAATTTTCAGCACTCCATTTTGAAATGTGAATTCAAGAATCTAATTTTAAACGCTCTCCGAATGATGACCATCTCATGAGAGGCCTTAAAACATCTTATCTCTTTCCTGGTGATAATTGAGTACTTCAACACCTGTTTAATGATGGCAGGAATAAAGTGCCCCCTATGTGATTTGTGTGTTCAAGGGACACAAGTTGAGCAAGTGAGAGCAGCAGAGCAAGATTGGAGACTTTTAATTGCAATCCACTTTTCTGACAGGTTTCATGAGGACACCTTGTTTTTGCCAAGCAGAGAAAAGTGACTGGGTAGGGCTACTCACCCTGAGAGGGAGGAAATACTTCTGCTCAACTTCTGCAATGAAGCTCAGCTCTCATGAGTTAGATGGTGGTTTCTCTCAGGGCCATCATTTAGTCAGCAGCAGGTCCAATGTTTTCTGTCTCTTACTAAGAAGAGGAGAGCTGCACTGAAGTGCAGGGTCTAGTTAGTTGTGCCCTTTCCTTTTCTCCTGGAAACCCTCTTCTGTTTTGTTTTGATTTTTTTTTAACATAAACTTCATTTATTTAGGTCTTCACAATTTTGCTCTTGTGACAGTGACAGCATTATTTGCTGTATGTTCTTTTAATGTGACTAAGGCACATGCAAGTGTGGAAACTTCCCGCAGCTGGAAGCCAACAGGCAAACCCCTAAACCTCTGTGGGTAAGACATGTCCTTGACGATCTGAGCAGAGGGAGCATTAAACTTTTCATCACGGTTACAAGAGATTCTGGTTGAAATAAAAATACCCCTTTTTTGACAAAACAGTGACAGAATCATGAAGAAGACATCTCATTTTAAATAAAGCTTTATTCATCAGATATGGCTCATGAATCCTATTTGGGTGAACTAGGAATCATATAACCACAGCATGAAACGTGTATTAAACATGTTGTATAAATTTGCAGTGTGTCTTCATCGCAGTGCAATAAATGACAACAAGATTAATGTGCCTCAGACACTCAATAGCAATTGAGTCAGCCTTCAGACCTTTTAAATGGAGTCAATGTGCTTTGGGATGGGATAAGAGTAAACTGAAGTCCTGGATTTGGGATTTATTCCTAACTTTGCCCTGGCATAGAGGACAAGGTACAGATGGTTCTGCTAATCTGTTCCTGCTTCTGGGCAGATCTCAGGAGGGTCCTGCTGCCTGAGAGGGACCCAGCCCAGCCCAGTCCTTGATGAGTCAAGTAACTTCAAGCACAGGAAAGGAGTCAGGGCTTTTTTTATTCCTCTTCCTTCTAACTAACTGAAACCTCCATATTTATGTCCTGGGCTTTTGCTAAGACAACCACTCTGTCTCAACATCCTCAGCATTATAATTTTCAGTCTGGGAATTGTAAAATTTAAAATTATTACTCAAGTTCAGGGAGTTTGCCAGCTTTACTTTCTTCTACAACACTAAAGGGAAAAGGTTCTGTTGAAAAAAAACCCTATCTGCTCTCTTCCTGTAACCTATTTGTTAATCATGTTTTGGTGACTGACTTTTGGGCACAGGAATTTTTAAGGCAATCTTTAATAACCACTAATATGTCTGCATACAAAACCAGATGATTATTATTCATGGGTGAGATTACGCAGAATTAAACTTTCCAAAACTGCAACGAACATTCAGCTAGACATTAAAGTAAGCTGAATTTCCATTTGGTTTGCTTCTTGCTGAGCCTTCAAATTATAAAGTGAAGTAAAGCCAAAAGATTAATACAATGAAAACAAAGATTGGGAAATTAAATGACACGATGCAATTTTCTGCCTCATCGGGCTGGCACCAATAATATGCAAAGGAAAGCCTGCTTAGTGTTGGTTAGCTGCTGTATAAATGTGGCACAATCAGTCTCCTTCTCCAGGGAAGGTATTTTCTTGAATCATATAGCCATTGACTCTGCCAATTACCAGAGACCCCATGAACAGCTTGAGGCCTATTTTTTTTTCTTTCTCTGTTCTTCTTTTCGTATTACTCCTATTAGAGTTTACACAGGTACATGATTTCTCATTATCTCTAATATTTTAGAGACAGATAACAAGAACAGAGAAAAGAAAGAAGGGAAACCCTGCAGCCTTCTGCCACCTCCATAATTAAGTATTAATATTTCAGAAAATGTTACTTTAGGGAACCCATAATGGACCATGTGTTAATCATCTCTTTCAGTGTACTTTTAATCTATTACATATTCAGTCTGCAGTTAGGGTACTATAGGAAATAAGTCATTGCTTATAATAGTCCAGGGAGAGGCGTCGTCTAGTCTTCGCATTAGTTAGATATTAGAAACTATGTCCTCATTATTTAAAAAATTTAAGTAACATTTTAATATTCTGTTACATAGCTATAAGCCCAAGGACTGCTTATTCCCAGCAGGTTTAGTTTGCTTCACCACTGAGTTTGCAAGACTTGTGACCTTGGGAGGGAAGTTTTATTGTCTGTGAATACTCTGGCGTTCCTGCAGTGAAACTCAGAACCCCATTGATGGCTTCGTGTCATCCTGGGCTTTGTCCAAGCTGTGGGGCAAAGGTTGAGATTTCTTACAGAGCAAAAGCTAAGGAGTAAACTCTCAACTGGTGTTCAGGAGGACTAGTGTAAGTCCCAGTTTTAATACTGACGTGGTGCACGACCCAAAGTAAGTTTATTTTGCCCTTGTTTAACCTTCTGTTTTTGTTTCTTTGGTAACTTTAAACCATAAATATTGAAGAGTGGGACATGCCTTACACCTGGGTGGTTTGTACAACACCTCTGGGTCAAATCTCCTTCTGCAGCAGCCATGGCTTTACCCCTTTTGTATGGAATGAACGAAACACTGAAATTTTTTGTTTTTTTTGGTTTTTTTTTTTGGTTTTTTTTTTTTTTTTTTTGTAGTGCTACCTCCTGGGACAGAATAAGGCGCGCATGTATTAGCATTATCTTGGTATTCTCTTAACTACTGAATACTTGAATCTTGATGTACTTAATGCTCTTACTATTCACTCCTGTGTTATTTCATATTTAATTTTCTATTAATGTGATCATTATATGTGAGAGTGTGGCATTTGTCTGGGGATATTAACAGGCTTTGCAAATCACATCTGGTCAGGTAACAGAAGGACCATCAGCTGCAGGTGGGAAATATGTAACCTGGGGAAACTGTGGGGGTGCTTTAGCAAGAGTGACAATTTCCCACTGATCAGCCAGGCTGATGGGTTTGGTAGATTTGGTGCTGCTATTTACTGCAGATGATGTTGATGTAGTGTACTGTATTATAGTAGCTATATCTATTTCTATCTATATCTATTTGAGAAGAAATAGTCTTACCCTCCTGTTACTGCACCTTTTTGCCTGGATATGATATTATGACATTGATGTTTCTTGCAATGGTTTTAGCAGCCTGATATTTTGTAGTGAAATTTCCACTATTTTTTGTCCCTCAAAGTCTGTTTCATCCAGTAATCTGCTCCTGTGAGTGTTACACCTTCTCTTAGAGAGGGTTGTTCTTGCACTTGTAGCATCAGCACTAACAAAACTTCACAAATGGGTTTGGCGATTGGACTAAACAGAAGTATAGGTTTCAACCCCTTTTCATTTCCTTGAGTAATGTCTACTCAGTTACTCAAATGTGTGTTTTCAGGCCTTCTGTTGCACTGCAGGTACTACAAACTACTTGTTTGGTGTATGAAATACTATCCTTTACAAATTATCAGAATACCTTGTATTGTAAGCTACTCTTACAAATTATCTTGCTGTACACACTATGCCTGGTGAATATTCCTGTGGCCAGACTCATTGCAGTGCTCTATAATGTGTTTCTAAGTTGAGTTACTTTGATAAAATGACTGCAATAATCAAGTATCAGCAGGCAGTGTTTCTGCCTATGTTCATATAAATCACACACAGATTGCTGCCAAGCTTTTATTAGGTGCATCGTGAGCTATCAGTGCTTTCTCCTTTCTGTTTTTTGGTTTGTTTTTTTCTGGTACTTTACATAAACAAAACAATCTAGGAGAATTTATGTTACCTGTGACATCTCTCTGGAAAATTCTTGTGCACTTCTTTGCCTTTTGTACAGAACCACTTCTTAGTGTCCCCCACAGACTTCCTTCCAAACGACTGGCAGAAATATTCTCTAGAATCCCTTGGTTTTTTTTTCTCTAAACCACTTTGGACTTGTTCATATCCCACATTCAGAGCCTGAATTATTTTCTACTCCAAATATCTCTGATGCCTGACGTTCAGGCCTCAATGACTGTATTAAAAAGAAATCAGTGGTATCTACACTGCGCTCCTCTTCCTGTTTCCCTGTTTCTGTTGGCAGATCATAAGCATGAGTGAACATCTGTCCTTTCTCTTTTATAGGCCATCATCCTGCTGCATGACAGGACAGCTGCTACTGGGTTTTTTTGTATTCGTTGACTTCTAATTCGAGTCACTAGAGTGTCATTGTCATTCTTTGTATTTTGGATGCTTTTGTCCATCTCCTTCACTACCAGTTGCTCTCTTCTATTCCTCAGACCTCATGAAGGCGCTGATGTTTCTCTTTATCTTTGTGTAAATACTAAGAGAGTTCACAGCCTCAGCATGGTTCAGTTCTTTCATGGATGATGGTGCTTTAAAACCTTGAATGTCTTCTCCTCAGAGGATTAGATCAGATCACTTCCCCTCTTCTAATCTCATTCCCTTTTCTAAGATACAAAGTGCTTCTAATGTATAGAAATGCTTTCCTCCTGATGCAGTAATGGAAGCAGGGATTCCCCAGCTTCCCCCAGCAGATGAGAGTAGACTGTACCTGCTCCTCTGCACTGAACTCAGCCTTTATGGAATTCTTGCAGGTTACATTTGGGAGGGTGCCTGTGGTACAATTTTCCCTGTTTTAGCTGTGTGTGGGTCCCAAAGGCCTTTACACTTTCAGATTGGCCCAGCATGTGTTTGCTTTTTTATTACTTGTAGCAATCAAGCTAACCCATTCTGGGGATTCCTCCACCTTTCCAATTGCACTTAATTATGCTGCATGCTGGAGCTGCTCTCCCACTTTGGCCATAACACTCCTGACATGCATTGCTCTGCATGCACTGCTAGCACTGCTTTCAGTGATAGTTTTAGTTCTTCGTTGTCTTTCCAAATGTTCCATGCTCTCCAGCATGTCAGTAAATCTCTTAATTTCCTCTGCCTTGAACTGGTCCTTCTGTGGATTCCACTGTTTATTGCCAAGATTATTGATTTTTGCAACTTTCAGTCCCACTGCTAAATGTTTGCTTGGGTTAAAAAAAAATAAAAATCAATTTTTCCTTTTGTGCTAATCTGAAATAAATCTAGACATTTTCCCTTTAACCCTGTATTCCCAGGCTATGTGTAGCAAATATCTCCTGTGTTCTGCTGTTGCCATTCGCATTTATATGGTGAATGTGTGAATTCTAGTTCTAGAGCTTAGCTTGCCTTTTTTTCATTCTCTTTCTCGGATGTAATTTACTAATGCCTTTCTAGGAGTTTTGAGGGTTGGTAGCAGCTTTCCTGCACCCATTAAGATGCTTGTTTAGCTGTAGCTCCTTATTATCTCTTTTCTTACTCTGTTTAATGACTTTGTAGCTTTAAAGGCAAGAGAGGTCACACACGGGCTGGTTTTGATGCACTTTGTCCCTCCCCAGGCTGCCGTCAGTGTTGCAGGCAGGTGATATTGCCCCTTAAATGAAAAATCCATCAGCTTTCCACAGAAAGGTGAACTACAGCCCACTTTTTCTGTAGTCAGAGTCTCTGCTTCCCCTTCCTCAAACTGGCCTAAGTGAGTATTGGCTCCTACACTGGTCTCAAGAGCTTATTGACTTGTACTAGGTTTCCTTTGAGGAGATGTTTCTTTTTTACTGACCTTTCATTCACTTAGCAGCAGAGCCTGCTGCTGGCTAGCAATTCCTGGTGGTTTTTATTCTGCCAGACCTTGTCTTCCTGTAAGGAAAACTGCCTCTTTGGGCTGTTGACACTGCCATCACTGTCCCAGACACCAGGGCCTGCCACCAACCAAGAAAATCAACCCCAGGAACAGAGCAAACATGGGCATTTTCAGCTCCCATGCCTCATGCATATACAGTTTTGAGTGTTATTCAGGCTTCATAAAATCCCTCTCTGAGTTTAGATGACTTGGGTGGACATGAGGGTCTGTAACGAAGTATGCCCAAGTAATGCTTAAAAGACTGAGTTTTTTGTTGTGCTGTTTGTCTCAGGGTTTCCTGGATAGCAGAAGGCTGAGAGGGAGAATGTTTGCTCATCTACTCTAACTGTAAATATATTTCCCCAGCCTAGATAATCTTCACATTTACCTTATGACTCCTTACAACTGCTCTTAGCTATTCTTGCATTTCAGATCCTCTGAAATTTGGTTCCTTGGGTAAACAGATAATTTTTTTTCAAAACAGCTGTTACAGTGGGTGGGTACGGCAAAGACAGGAGTTTTTATGTTTAAGTCTCTGACTTTCTAGCCACTGCAGCCTTGATCAGTAACAAATAAAAAATCTTTTTTCTTCATAAATTGTCACATAATTAAATGATAAATTAATTTGGTTGCACCAATTAAAATGGTGGCCTGAAATGTAATAAGGGTTCAATGGCAAGGCACTGTGACTGCTTTATGTCACTTTCCTACAGCTGTAATAAGTAACTAGTTTGGCATGTGTTTTCCATTAGTGACTACAATAAAGGTTTTATAGTGGCACAATATAAAATGACCACTAAAAGTGACTTGTAGCCAATTCTGTGATGGTGAATAGGGCTTAGCTTTACAAGGACTAGTGTTGTTAACTTAATAACTAGAAAGTTTCTGTACTAAAAGCAGGCTAGGTAGGCTTCCCTGTGGTGTACAGGGAGGCAGAACTGACAACTGAGCATCAAAACAATCAAGTGAAGAGATGTTTAAACTCCCACAGGTATGGGAATGGGAATCTTCCTGTTCTCTAGCATGACTAGTCAAGCACCCAAACCTCGACTAGAAAGAAATGATTGGCTTCTCCTTTTGGATGAGAGGTCACAAGGCTGTTTCAGTAGTTAGGAGACTTGATTGGCTCTTAAAGTGACTCATTTGTTCTCCTTCCCTAGCATCCAAGATATCAGTGATGAGATCCCATATTTACTTAGGAGCAGAAATGTGGAAAGCTGTGTTAGATTTGAATTCCTCTGTGGCTAGGTTGTGGTGTAGGTCTTTCCCTGCTTACTCATCCAAGTCAGAGGGTATGATGTTTGGAACCTTATCTCTGATATCTGAACATGCTTACAGAATGTGTCGTCTCCAAAGGGCTTGAGATTACTGGACAGGAGATTTTGGCGAGTTCAGTGGTAGTGTAATAGAAATATCTGTGCCCTGGAAATTGTACAGTCAACACGTGACAATTATGGTGAAGATCTAAATTTTAGATTATGTCACCTGGAACTTCAGTGAAGTCATCCAGGTGCAACCATAACTTGCCTCTCCCCTGTATGAGTGTTTCCCCGGAAAATATATGCCTGCTGGCATTTCAGACCCCTGAAGTCTCTCTGTCTTGGTGTGCCAGCAGTGTTGTTGGTTGCCTACCACTCAGGTGTGCAGGCTCCAATTGCCTGTTGAGAGGAGTGAGAGCTGTTTCAGCCTCCTGCAATCAGGCCTTTTTGTGATGTTAGAGCAAGTATGTCTGATTAAAAAGTGCTGGCACTAGCTAGCACAACTGAGCTCTTGTCTGAAATCAGCTAGGAGCTGCTGTGAGGAGCCACAGGAAACCTCCTGTGTGGTTTCTCTTAAATGTCTTCTGTTTCCTTGGTTTCACTCTTTCCCTTAAAACAATTACCTGATACTTTTCCTGAACCGTAACTGGTTGCCTTCTATTATTGGCAAATGTCATTCCTACTGATAGGGACAATTGTTACTTAATGACTCCAGTGGTGCCTGAAAGATTTACATGAATTTCCTGGCAGCTGTTCATTATATCCTCACCTATTTAACAGTTACAAATAATTTTCATGAAAAGCAATTCTTCTTATTTTAATACTATTTTCTCAATTCCTTGTGGGAAGTATGGGTCAGTAGTTTTCCAAAGAGTGAGAAATACCGGTAACTGGAGATATGTCTTGCTTCTTATATCCTGCAGGATGTCACTAGAAGTAAATAAATTAGTACATGGTATAAGATGTTTCTCTAAAATAGGTTTGGTTTTGGTTTAGTGCTGATCCTAATATAGTTTTCTTTGTCTTCAGCAGATGCCCAGTGCTTATTAACAACAATTCCAGCTATAGATTTTCAGTTTAGCGTTTCAAATGTCTGAACTCACTCTCAGTGTGACGTCAAGATTTTTAGAAATTTCCCTGCTGGGGTGAAGGTGGAAAAAACCTCCCATATGGAGATGTCTTTGTTTTTTGCTTCTGTCTTGGAATATATATGTATATATCTGGGGGGACCTGCAAAGTTAGGACTGGATAATATTTTTCCCTGATTAATTCTGTCAGTTGAAGCATCATCACATCTGTATAGCTGATGTTGGTGCCTTGCAGTGAGTGTGAGCGTGTTGAGGCTGCACATCTCCAGTGGTGGCATTTAACTGCTAGGCAGTTCTGAATCCCCAGCTGAAGTGTCTGATTGGACTTTTTTGATGTTGAAGCAGACTTCAATGTCAGACACTTGTGAACACAACAGTGAAAAGCATAAAGAAGTTTCTGATTGCAGGATAGGAGGACTGAGGGCTTTCAAAATTATCTTCACTGTAGCTGGAAAGCAATAAAGAAAATCATTTAGGTGGTCACGTCCATTTTAAGTATAGATATTTCTTTATCTTCACAAACCAATGTAGTGTCAATTTATATGCAAACATATTCTGCAATTACTTTGAATGTAAATATGCTATGGGTCTTTTGAAAAGTGGTGACCCTGACTTGTACATATTCTCCCTTTTCATGGGACAACTGTAATAATTTCTTTTTTAACATAAAATCCTGTATCACTCTCTTTGCCCAAAGCTTTAAGGAAAAAAAGAAAGGTGAAAACATAATGAACAGGGCAACCTTGTCCTGAATCCTAATGGCTTTCTGATGAGGTAAACAATGACTCTTAATTAGAAGCTAAAAATTTTAATTAAGATGATTCTTCAGTAATTATCTCAGTTGTCTGCTTCACTGGATTTTAATGAAAAAGATTGATTAGGTATAAAACCAGTAGCATAATTAAACATTCAGGGTCTACATTGGTTATTGAGGTGAAAGTAATGTGATTAACTTCAAAGTGCATTTTTCAACAAATGGTCTGAGACAGTGAAGCCCATTTCAGGTGTCATGCTGCCCTGTTCCAGCTCCCTCCCTCTTACCCGTGTTTCACAAAGTGAATATGCAGAACATCATTTTTGGGTAATAGTTATGTTGTGTGACAGATTATAATGGCATGCTTTTAGCTAAAACTGTCACAGTGGTTATGAATTCCACATGACAAGGGTTTTTAGTAAATGGACTGGAACTTGTCACACAAGAATTCAGACCCAAGAGTAGATTTGTTTTTCGTTCTTATGAGAGGTGTGAAATAATTAGTTCAGCAGTTTTGTTTTTACATGTGCTCAGAGCACTCCATAGGACTGACTGGAGAGAAATGCCTTTCTGGTGTTGATGTGACTACAAGGACGGTGCCAATCAGCAATCTCATTTCTGCTTCCCTTACTCTCACTCAACAGCCCCTTACTTTATGAACAGTGCCTTTGAAAACATGAGTAAAAGCTTATCGAAGTGCAAAATTTGTTCTGAAGGATAAATGGCTGCTGTGCCTCTAATTGTGATTTTATAGCCTTACTACACAAGGAGAAAATGTGTTTAGAATCCTGTTAGGTAATCATGGTTAAACCTTGTAGCTCAGTGTTACTGTGAGGCAAACTGATGATTTCTTCTGGTATTTTTTGGAAGTTGTTGCCATTATAGCTGGAAAGAAAGATGTCTGTAGTGAGGAACTGACCTTTAGAAAATTTTGAGATCAGACTTGCAAACTTTCAGATGTAGTTGTGATCTCAGTGAGAGAACAGCAGCTATAGACATATATGGAGGGATGCTGGTTGCCTGTTTTCCTTTTTGCTTCACAAGAGAGAATTCAAAAGTCCTATCTGCTGTTCAGGGAGTCTCCTAAAACCTTTGTCATGGATCAATCTAGTTGGAAACATCCAACAGTGTTAAGCTTCTTGCCAGTCACCAGAAGGAGAAAATGTGGTAGAAGTGCCAAAAAAGTCTCTGTGTGCAGCCATTCCAATGAAAGACTGCCTTGCATTGGTTCATTTTCAGGTGTAGTTTCCCAGTGTGAAGGCAAAAGATGTTTTCCTATGACTGCACTGGTGCTTCGGAGAGCAAGACTTTGAACCACAGGATTAATTCTCCTGTTTTTTCACTACATCAGCCCACATCAATTACTGTTAGACTTAATTATTTTCTCAAGTTCCTCAGCTAACAAAGAAGACATAAAATTACATTTCACACTTTCTCCATTAATTGTTGGAATATTTTCCTCAGTGCTAAACAGTCGTAGTTAATCATTAGCCACATTAGCAAAAGGGGTAGCACTTCTCTTTCTGTTGATTGCCCAGACCATCAGAGTTAATGTGAAAGAATCATGATGGAAGAGCTTGTGCTTTTTATGAGTTCTTGTACTTAGTCTTCCATGACATACATGAATATTCCCCAATTACATGGTTCTAACTAGATAGGCTCAAAAGGAATTCTGCCTTGTCCTCTATTTTCCCCACCTTCAAGAATGCATTTTTAAGAGACCTTAAAAAAAATTATATTCTTTGTTTCTGTGTTATCCTGAGTGGAGAAGGCTTGGAAAAATGCCTATCTATCTTACCCATCTGGAAAGAAAAGGGAATTCCTGCAAGGACAATTTTTAGTCTTAATCAGCAGAAAATCTAACTAACAACTAAACACACTTCTGTGGCTTTCCCTGTTGTAATGGAACTATTTATAAGGACTCAAATATGCTTGTTTAAGTACTCTCTGCTTGGAGTGCATTGAATTTCAACATACTCTTTTGGCTTTCTTTGATATTTCCTTCACATTTGAAGAGTTGGTAGCTCTTCTCTGTTTACTTGACAAACCTAGGAGCACAGAACCATGAGAAAGCCCGCATGTTGTTTGTGGAAAACACTACACACCAGGTACAACTACCAGTGCCCACAACGAGAGAAAAATAACTCAGTGGAGATATTTATTTTACAAACAGTCCTGCTTGTTAAAGGAAGATCCCTCTGTAGATCCTGGCACACCACTCAGAAGAGTTGGAGGTAGCCAGTTGTGCCACGCATTGTCAGTGGGTGACATTCCCTTTCCACCATGTCTGGAGATGGCTGATGTAATTTCTTTCTCCTGTGTAATCCAACTGACACAACCCCAAGATATTTTGGTTCATTTTCTCAAATTCACTGTTTTACTTCTTACTTGTGGTGACAATATAGCAAATGAGTAGAAGTCCAGATTTTTTCATGAGCATTTTAACCACAACCCCCTTGGAGAGCTGAGCTAATCAAATAAAAGACTGGAAAGAAAATAATCCAGTGTTTGGTCATGTAGCCGCTCTAATTTTCTGTTGAAGAGTGTGTTGTGTGCTTAAAAGAGACCAGGGTATACAGTTTTGTGTATACCAGATTAATCAGGGCCTGAAATCTGTTGCTGCCCAGCTTCCCGGAACGCATTTGTCACAGCAGTCTTTTGAAATCAATTGAAATGTATCTTTTCCTCCTGCTAACTGACATGATAGATTGGTAATAATCAAACACCATTTGTGCAATGTCAGTCTAGCTTTTCTGTCATGAGTGATTGAATATCCTTTAAATACCATTGTGGCATTGCTCCTGAATTGAAACCTAACGAGAAAACTTTATAAATGGACTAAAGTCATGTTTCTAACTCCCAGTGGGGCATTCAGTGCAGACACACCTTGCTTTATCTCTGTGCTTAGCAGGGATTGTTTAACAGGCTGCTCCTGCAAACTGTCAAGCCAAATACAGAGTGTACATGCAGTACTTTAATGAATGTTTAATGATTCTTTTCTGATCAGGCTTAAAATCCTCCCTGTGCAAGTGATTATAGGTAATTCTGTAGCTGTAACAAGATCATTTGATAATAAGGCTGATAAAGAATAGCAATTACTTAAATATCAGCAGCTTAATATCAGTAATGACTTTCTTCTTCTTGTTCAGGCTTTGTGCAAATGTGTTAATACAGTGTAATCTTGATACTAATTTTCATGACACTGCAATACCATAAACACAAGTAGAGTGAAGATTTCCCAAGAGAGAGGGATTTTCAAAAATTGGTTCCTCCTAGTGCTTGACTCCAGTTGATGGTAAGAATGAGGTAGCACATGAATATTCATAATTTACATGGTCATCACTGTAATTTTTAGTAAGTGGCAATTTTTCTTGCTCAGTCTGGTCAAATCAGCATAAGGATCTGTTGTATGCTTTGCCATGGCTTTTGGCTCACAGGGAGAAATAGTTTATTTGTGGAACTCTCTGCTCTGAGGCTTGTCCAGGGCTACATCTCTGTATGCAATGGGGAGCAGCTTCAAAAAATTTTATGGACAAATTACTGTAATGTTTTTCCCTGAAACCACATAAATTAGGATCTACTTATAATTGATTTGTACTTTGGTAAGAAATCTGCTCATTTATAAAATAAGTACTATAATTTTGCAAGACAAGTGGAGGAATCACTTTCTCTCTCTGGGAGATTTGAAGCCAATTCACATTCACTTAAGCTTTTTGTGGCAGGATCAATGTCTTGTGCTATTGCTACAAAATTTGACCTTGCAGCGTAGATGAAACTGAAAGGTAACTACTTTTTCTCACTAACAAAACTATTAATCTTCAAATAATGATAACTAACTTGTAGAACTGTGATATTCAGGAACATTGAAATAGCAAAATGCTGTTGTGCTGGTTTGGGCTGTGATAGAGTACTGTTATGGGGCTGTCTTACGCTTTTGTGCTGAAAACGATATTGGTAACAAGGATGTTTTCACTATTGCACGGAGTCATGGCCCTTTCTGTTTCTCACACCACCAGAGAGAGGGCTGGGGGTACACAAGGTGTTGGTCAAGTGACAGCTGGCCCCAACTGATCAGAGGAACACTCCATACCTTACAGCATTGTGTTCAGCAATAAAATTGGTAGAAGTTTGTCAGGGCTGCTGTTCAGGGACTGTCTGGTAGTAAGCAACTGGGTCTTTTGCCCTTCATTTTTTTCCCTTTTCTTTCTTTTCCTTATTAACCTGTCTTTATCTCAGCCCATGAGATTTTTACCTTTTGCTTTTTTTTCTTCTTTTTTCTGTCTCATTGTGGAGGAGTGAGTGAGGCGTAGCTGTCTGCTGGGGTCAAATCACAAGAGCTATAAAGTAAAAATGTCACCAAATCCCTTTAGAATTTTTTTTCTTCTTGCTCCAAATTATGACCTACCTGACTGGTCCTGGCTCTTCACTGGTGACCCTGAGGCTGAATAAGAGCTTGCTTTACATGGTTTGGCTGTTTCTGAAAACTGAAGCCTGTCTGTGTCGATAACCAGAAGACAAATCTCAATTACAAAGGCAATGAAGTGTGAGAAGACGAGGGGAAGTAGCCCCTTCTTTATTTGCAAAATAAAGCAGAGCTGAAGATGACACAGAGTGCATACGCCTTGGACGAGAAAGAGTGGTGAAAGAGTGCAGTCAAAGAGTGAGAGGGAGCAGAAGGGGCAATGATGGTTGAAGCTCTCTGTGTGAGGGAGCAGAGCTCCACTCTGAGACCTGGCACCCATCCCACATAGCTGGTGAATGCAGGAATCTTGCCTCTCTGCCAGGTATGGCTCATGCAGGGGTAACTGTGCTGCTTTTGGAGGCAGGGTAGTCAATCTTCACTCTGGTTTAGAGGTCCATGGCAGACTGAAGGAAGGTGGCATGGAGCTCAGCTCTGTTTCCACTGACTTGAAGGAGAGTGGGTGAAATGATCTTCAGTCAGGCTTTTATCTGTGGAACATAATGCTCTCCTTTTAAAAGGAGAACAGTCAGGTGTATTTTCTCCTTTTACCCAGGTATATATTGGCATATATGTAACCATAGCAACTATGCCTGGAAAAATTGAGATTTAGGAGTTTTTAAATTGCCTCCAACGTAAGTTTAACAATGAAACTTGAAAGCAGACAATATAGCTCATGGAGAAGTAGATGATAAAAATGAAAGGAAATTTTATTGCTAAACTTATTCAAGCCAAAAAAAGTTCTAATAAGTGAAAGAATAGCTTACCTCCCTTAAACAGGCATTTTTACATCTCATTAACATTTCATCTTTACCTCCAGGCAAACTGTCATATTTTTCTGATAAAATTGATATCAACTGTCATTTAGTCCAAGTAACTATTTTTAAATATGGGTTCTTAATACATGCTGAGCTCACACGAGCTTAGCTGAGCTTTCTTCAACTGAGTGTTGGCTGCATGGCTTATGGATTTAAACAAAGACTCCTTCAATTGTGTTGTTTGCCCTGCTTTACCCCACTGCCTGTGCTTGAACAAGTGTCTTGAGTCAACATTTACAAAGCAACATACAAATGTGATCCTCTGTATTTTGTACCTGACCTAGAGCCTGGGAGAGATGTACAGAGCGATGAACACCCACAGGAGCAGTAGATGTGGACAGGCTTCTGCTACACAGGAGGAAATGGTAGATGGGTGCTGTTAAGATTAAGGGCCCCCAATCACCTGCAGCTTTTTGCTTTTGGAAATATAAAGTCAAGGCGCCTTAAATCACTTGGGTGATTTTGGGAATTCAGGCTCTACAAAATGAAGCAGCTTATTGCACACTAATCATGTAACACTTCCTGGAAATGGAATGATAGGAAACACTGTCTTTCTTTATCAAAAGCTTGAGAAGATTCTCAAGATGAGTATATGAATTAAACTTGGAAAAGCTGAATGTATGCAATGCATTCCTACTCCTTATTTAGAAGACTTTTTTTTTTTCAGGTGAATAAATGAATCTTCATCTATCTCCACAGAGGATTTTTGCACATAGAAAAAGAACAACATAGCTGCTTAGGACTTCCATCTGTCAGAAACCAGGCTTTAAAAAAAATTAGCAAGTGCAGAGGAATGCCACACTTATATGCATACTGGAAAATGAAAGGCTTTCTTACAGCTTTGTTAGTTTTGAGTGCAAACTCATTGCTTTAACCAGAGCACCATCCAGGTGCTCAGAATTACAGATCTGGGGCGTGATGTTGGGAGGAGGAGGAGCACAGGTCAATGTTATGGTTATCAGGCAATGAGAGAGACCTCCTTGTCTTGACACCTACTGTATCATTTGGGGATCTTGGGGTTCTGGATGCTGAAATCAAACTGAAATCTGCTCATCTCTGCTGCATGGCTGAGGGGCTGCAGTGCCCTGGGAGAGGAAAAGAGCTATGATAATAGTTATGGTTTAAGAGTAAACAACAGGCAGTGTTTATAGGAAGAGATAATACTTTAACTCATACTAGGAAAAAGTAAGCAGAGAAAAGTAACTCCTCTATTCAAATGTAAATCAGTGTTTTAGAAAACAGTAGGCTCAGAAGTGAATCACTGGCTATCTAGGGTAGAGAGAGTCTTAAAGGGAGCTCACAGTTCCCAGCTAATCTAATCACCCATCCTTGGTGTTAAGGCTTGCCAGAAGAGACTGGATTTGTTAGTAAAGTAGTTCAGGGTTTGCCCTGTCTAGATGAGGAATTTACCTGTTAATTTCAAGAAAGACATGCTAATTTAAACTAAATCAGCCAGAATTTTGACAGTTGTTTAAAGTTTTTTAAAAAATATAGTAATAAATAAAAAAACCTGCAATCAGATATTAAAGATATTAATTCTAGTATTTCATAGTTGTAGTTGTAAAGTAAATTTAGATTTGTGAACAGAATATCCTAAATTTCTTTGTGATGTGACACAAGTGTTTTTAAATGGTATTTTTAATTCTTAGATGTCTAAAGCTAAAGGTTATTTCTTTTACTGCACTGAGAACTGGAGTGTAGAGTATTGCATCTGGGTCTGGAACCATCAACACAGGAAAGATATGTCTGATGGAGGTCCAGAGGATGGACACAAAGATGATCAGAGGTCTGGAGCCCCTCTCCTGTGAAGACAGGCTGACAGAGTTGGGGTTGTTCAGTCTGGAGAAAAGATGGTGCAAGGGGAGAGCTTAGAGGAACTTTCCAGTACAAAAAGGTGGGTCTACAGAAAGAAAGGGACAAAGAAAGAAAGACGAGAACAGAGCTTTTAGTAGGGCCTTTTGTCACAGGACAAATGATTTTATACTAAAAGAGAATAGATTCAGGCTAGATTGAAGAGAGGAAATTTTTACAGTGGGAATGGTGGATCTCTGGACCAGGTAGCCCAGAGAAGCTGCAGATGCCCCATCCCTGGGAATGTCTAAGGTCAGGTTGGATTGGGCTTTTAGAAACCTGATGTAGCTGAAAATATCCCCCCTCACTGTGAAGGGTTGGACTAGATAACTTTCAAAGGTCCCTGCCAAGCCAAACCATTCTATGATTCTATTCTGCACAGATCCAGAGCAGAAATCATGACCAGTAGTTAGATTTCAAGTACAAGAATAATTTTAATTATAGGAAAGCACTCAAACATGAAACATTAACTTCCTTGCTTAGCCTGTTGCATCAGTCTTGTCCAAGGGCACAGGGGAACCATTGGGTTAGAATGCACCATTTAGTTTGGTACCGAGGTAATTCTCAAGAAAGTGAAAGATGGCACAGATGGAATAGTGGAGTGCTGTGTTGATGTAGCTGAGCAGCAGCTGTTCAAATTTTGGAGCATGAAATCTTATAGATCTAGAAAGCAACCAATATGCTCCCAAAGGAAATGGGAAACCTCCTGAGTTACATGATACATTTCAGGATGGAGGGGAAGATGATATATCTTTGATGTATCGTACCTCATCTGTGATACTCCAGCACTTTGTTTTGTTAGCTTTAAAAATGGATCTTGGAAAGGAATTCTGGACACCTGCCTTTGATTATTGCCTTTTAACATTTATTCCTTCACTCTGTAGACAGATTGGTTAAAATTTTGTCATATTTTGGACTTCTTTCACTTTTTTGTTGTCGCTCAGGTTGATGCCAGGCAGCACCAGACCTACAGTAGCGCTGTCCCACTTCTGTGCTGACCACAGCCCCTGGGAGCTCCTTGCTCCTGTCTGCCCTTATGGGTCTTCACTGCTGCTCACCCTGGGCAGCAGGAGACAGCAAAAGGAGAAGCTTCAGCAGGAACTGAGTGTACACAGTGTGAGTTGCATGTCAAAAGCAGGTCATGTGCTGTTTGCTTAACATACCCAATTATTTGTTGGGTACTTACGGAAAAATTATTCTCTGCTGTATAGGAGGACTTCTGTGTTACTGAATAGGACTTTTAACTCATTTCATGCAGGGCCTTACAGATGTCTAAACTGTCTAAGAAATGTTTATTACTTGATGAAATATGCCAATAATAAATATATGAGATGATTTTTGGAGAGAACAGAGTTATAAATATTGAAGCAACGAATGAAGAAAAACATGATAACATGATTTCATAAGGTTAAATCCTTTTCCCATTAGTGACTAATATTTTTGATGTGTTTCATTGTCTCTTTCTTCCCAGAGTATCTGTGCTGATATATTTTGAATAATATACCTTGGGAGTGAAAAATAGTACCAGATAGGAAATCAATAGGAACATTTATTCTTTTTGTTCATGTCAGCTATTGTTTAGGGACATTAAAATGATTGTAGTGTTTATATAAAGCGCTTGCATTCAGACCATTTCCAGTAGTGTCATATTTTCATGAGTGATGCTTACTAATATTTTCTTACTTTGTTCCTCAAGAGAATAAATGAGAAAGAGTAAGCATTGATTCCTAATTTAGGTAACTGAGTGAATAGGCTGAAGTGGGATGAATATCATCACAACTGATTCTTCCAAGGACTAATTCCAAAAAGCTTTGATTCTTAAAAGAAAAAGATCCTTAAGTATCAATTCATCAATGGCACAGAATGTTCCTGGCTCTCCTCTAAGATGATCCAGTTAGCTGAAGTCTCTAAATGTGGATGTCTTACTTTGTAAATTTCCATCAGGCTGTGCTAGCCTGCACAGCAATTCCCAAGGGATATTCTTGCTTCTGGAATGTCCACTTACGTAGTGACACTGTGAATGCAAATGTGGGAAACATCAGGCCAGTGACTCATGATGTCTTTGCTAGCTGAATGATGAAAGGTGCCAACCTGATGACCTGGCCAAAACACCAAGAATATGTTTCTTGTGCTGATCAAGTGCACATGCCAGAAAGAACTCTTAGCTCTGCTATTGCCTAAATCCCTGGTGGTGCTGAGTGGTGGAGGTACTTACCATACCAGACCTTGATTTGGATGGTCCCCAAGTCACTTTTATTCTAAGAAAGCCACCAGAGAGAGGATTTCATGCCAAGTAGTCTGTCACTGGCAGCACATTTGCATGTGGAACCAAGGACTGAGCCATAAAAAGTAATGTGAAGAATAGCTGCCACTGTGAGATTTAAAACTCCCTAAGCAGAACAGAAGGACATCAATGAAGCCAAGAAAAGTGTCTCTGGAAAGATAACAGCAAGAATGTTGCAGCTGAGGTAGAAAAAGCAAGGTCTGAGGAAGGTTCAGGTGTTACCAGTCTCAAAGATCTAGATGCTATAAAAAGTGGCAGCAACAAAGACTCTGATCATTTTGAAAGAATAGAAATGGAATCTGATGGATTTCTTACACATAGGGCCTCCAGGTTCCAAAGACTTCCCAGATATCTGGCCAAAAGACTCATGAGATCATCTAAATGCAGAATACAAAGTTTCTTATCACTGCACAATTACACACTATTTAAATATATTGCCTCTGTCAGAGGGCAGACTGTTTCAGGAATGACTTTACTGGCCTGATTTCTTGCTTTGCCAACCATGCTGGTGGAGTTGCAATTCCTTTTCAATAATGTTTCTTGAAAGCTGGGTATTAGTGTAAAATTACAGCAAGTCTTATAACTGGACTGCAAAGTTTGTTTAGAATTACATTTATTGTTGTGTTTACTCCTATAATTAATATCCATGGAGACATACATCTTGCATATTGAGAATTGTGTAAGACACTGGTTGTGGGGATTTGCAGATTGAATGTGTTTGATTAGAGAGTTGTGAAGTGTCTCAATATTTATGAGATAGATGACTACATACAAAATATTGAGCCTGAAATCCAAATGACCATGAATTTTTACAGTGAGATTTTCAAAATCCCCTGCATGATTTGCCTGGCTAAAGCTACCTCATTACATCAGGTGTAAGTATGTGGATAATCAGGACTTTCACTGCTTATTCATTTAGGCTCAAATCATGACACTAACACAGAGTTCAGATCATGTTTTCCTTTGCTTCCCTGGATATTTAAGAATCACCTACAGTTCTGTGTTGCTGATGTGTAGTTAGAAGTTAAAACACTTGAAGAATTAATTGATTGCTTACAGAATAATGATTCCTTGTACTTATGCAGCTGCACAAAATTTACACACTGTAGCTTCAGAGGAATTACGGTGTCCTGGAGTTTTGTAAAATGGCTAAATATAGTGAATGAGCACCCAACATAACCATTAGAATGGAAAAAGTCAGCTTAAAAGTCCAAAGTTTATTCTCTAGAAATCTCATATGTGAGCAAATGAGCGCAATTGCAGTGTTCTTGGAGATACTTTTGATATTGCTGTGGGATCAAAGACAAACATTATGTCAGTAAAACACCTGTGGTGCTTTCTAGGAAAAACATCCATCAAGATTTCTTTTCTCATTTCTTCTCTCTGTCACTTAAACATTTTTACTTTTAAGAATATGCTAGATGTCTGAATTTCCAGAGGATTTGGCAATGATTAGTTTGGTTGGCCTTCAATTTTTTTACTTTAAAAAAAACCAAAAAACCAATTGATTCTTATGGCACTTATTCCGGGATGATTTCAAAGTCCAAAACTCTTTGTTTCACATGTTCCATTTCACAACAGACACAACAGCATTTCTTTATTCTGCTCCCTCAGTGACCATAACCACAGAGCAGCTGTAACATCATTTCTGAAATACTGGCAAACTTTATCTTGGCATAGAGAATTTCTGAATGGGAAAATATAAACTTTGTGATACACTCTGGGTAAGAAGTCATTCTAAAATAAATACCTTTTTTTCTTTTGCTTCCCAGCAGTTTGTGCTTGGAGGAGTGGAAGAGACAGAAACCTGATCATGTAAATGCAGAATCCCAGGCCTGAAATCATATTAATGGTCATGGTGGAATTAAGACATTTTGCAGGACTATTGAAATCCTGCTCAGCTCCTTGTGATAAATAACTCAGAATAATACTACTAGACTGACAAACCATGTGCAAGTGGTTTGAAAATTGTTGCTCATGTCATGCTCCCTCTCTTCCTGCCAATTGGAGGCAAATTCCATTCCCCTTTAATTGCAAGTGAAGAGCTGCACTTGAATCTCCATCCCTTGCATTTGTTATAAACTCTGCATGATAAAGGTTTCCTTGTGGAGTAAACCACAGGCAGTATTCCATTTTTTCAGCCTAAGCAAAAGTCAGATTTGTCTTGTGCAGCTGGGATGCTCCAAAATTCAAAGTTAATCTGGTCACCTGAATTTCAAACATTATAGCCTATAAAATGGCTATAATGTTTTGAAAATGCTAATGTGTGAACGCTTACAGTTTTTGGAAAGGTAATTTTAATGGTGGTTAAAAGACTGGAGATTGGAGATACATGTATTGCCAAAGCCCAATCTCTATCAGTGAAATGCAGGAAAATGATGAAAATATATTTTGCAGTTTATAGTAGTATAATCAATTCAACATGACTGCGTATGTTTCGTGGTGTTTTTTCCACCCAGTCCTAATACCATGCACTAAAAGACAACTTTCTTATTTGAAGACATGATGGAGTCAACTCAAAATTTATCTCATACTTGGGCACTAAGAGAAATCAGGGCTGAAAGAGTTGCTGAGATAAAAAATAATTGTTTCTGTCTCACAAGCTCTGCTACTGAGACAGACAAATAAAGGGGGAGATTTTTTTTTTAAATTCCACTGACCCTGCCTGTACCCTGAGATGATCCTGCTTGGGCAGGGAGGTTGGACCAGTTGACCCACTGTGCTCCCTTCCAACCCGACCCATTCTATGATTCTGTTACTCTGATCTACCGAAGCAGGAATATACATCTCCCTCCAAAATATTCTGAGTTTGCTTGTAACAGTGGTTGGCGTGAATGGTGACAGAGTTGTTCATTACAGACCAGCAGAATTACCAGCTGTGCTTGAAGGATGCCAGCAACACTGCTCCCTTCTCTGCAGGGTGCAAAGGACTTACCCTGCAAGGGGCTGTTGCTGGGTAGCTCTGTGAAACCACCTGTATTGCCCCCAGGGCCTGTGCTCTGATGGTCCCAGGGGATAAATGGAAAACCCACACCTGCAAAGGCCTCTTTTTTCAGGTACTTCTGAAAGGAGGTAATGTAACCCATCTAATCTGGGGTTCTCAGACTGAAGCTGCACAGCCTGATATTCCTTCTCATGTACTATCTGACTGCCATGGAATAAAAATGGTGTGTGCAATCTCATTAGCCTAATGAAATCTTACAGAGCACAGCCTAGGCCAAGAGGCATAACCTAGGCCAAGAGGTGCGACTCTAATCTGAGAGGAGTCAGTGGATTTACAAAATACCTTTCTCCTCTTAGTGACCAAAGTCCAGCTCTTCAAACCTGTTGTTACTCTCTGTATTAATACAACACCTTTTTCTGCCAAGAAAAAGACACAGCACTGTGATGTGAGGGTGGAAAATTAGATACTAGAAATATGGCAAGGTGTTTGGAGGAGATCAGACAGACTCATTTTTATTAAAATTGGTGTTTGTTTGCATGAAAAAGTGAAGCCACTATGAATGAACATTTTCCAAGATACCAGTCTGCTAATAAACTGTGAAAAGACACTGAAATTCATCTATTCATCTTTTATTAATAGCTTCATAACCAGGCATAGTGGTTGTGGTTGTTCCCTTCCTTTGTGAAGAATATTAACTCTTGGCAGTTTTGACACTTTTCGTCTTTGTTCTTTATAGGCCATTTAAAAACAAAGACTTTAAAATGTGATCAATTGTAGTGGCTTACATGGACAGTACAGAGAGAATAAAGGCACAGAGAGAATAAGATTTTATGCCCTGATACATAAGCTTCATGTAGTTTTCTGAAGACTTGGAACACCTAGAAGGAAATAGAGATCATTTGATAGGAACGTCTTTTTGGCACTATCAATAGTCTATCTTGTTTTTATTCATAATAAACTGGTATTTCTCTCTTTTTGGTATTTTCCTCTTCTGCTTGCCTGCCAAGACAAATTGGATCAAATATCTGTTTTTCCTTTTTTTGAATTATTTCATTATTCATCAAAGAGGTGTTTGGCAGGGTGGGTAGGCATAAGAATAATGAAATGAGTTGAGAAGGTTTAATAAACATAAATAAAACTTGAAAACAACAGCTTAAGGTTTTTGAGCCTTCGATGACCCTTTGATTACTTCAATTTTTCACTCCTGTGTGTAAGTATGCACTGCAGCAAATAGAGTAGGAGAATAAAATTTCCCATAAATAAAAAGAGAAACCAGAAAGAGGTAGAATTGGACTCAACCACTTGAATGAAGAAACACCTTTTGTCATAACTCATATTTGACAAATGCATCTGTTGAAAAAACAGGCTAAACTATATCCTCCTACATTTGAAAGCTTGCTGGTTTTTGAAGCTGAATAAAATGGTCCAGATCAGTTTTATGGTGTGCTCCTTCACATGGGAGACTTGACTTGTTGCTCCACATGGAAGCTTTGGAGGGATCTCTGGCTCCTGGACCCCACAGACATGCACTGGTTATATTTTGATAAGGTCTGGTTTGGAATGAGGAAGTTACCTGTTAGTTGAAGATCCACTTCATTAGGGAATACACTCTGAGGCCACACAAGCCAAAATAATGGTAGGAATGAGGAAGAAGGTCAGAGAAGATCGGTACTGCTACCAGAAAATCCTAGCCAGAGGGATCAGCTGTTGGGTGCTACTGTATTCAGGAGCTTCCTTTTTCTCAGCATAATGGAAAACCTGTACTACAATGTCTCCTACTCCTACTGGAAACACCTGTTTTGTGTATATTAGCTTAAAGGTAGAAATAAGGGTGTCTCTCAATGGTGGCTGGGATTCTCTTTCATAATTTAATACGTTCTCCTGAAAAAGCAAAATCCCTCCTTTAAAATTCCTATGACTTTTAAAATTCCTATAATGATGGTTAAAAACCCAAATCTCATGGCAGGAGGGTTGTTATACAGTCTCTGTTTGTCACCTCTGGCCTGCATTTCAGCTATGTGCTAATGCTTCCACTTCCTGCCAGAAGAAAGGTAAAAAAGCCAGTATTTGTTGGACCTGATGCCTCAGGTTTTCCAGGCTGATGTATCCCTGTCCCTTCTCTCCAAAATCATTGCCCAAGGGCCAGGGTGTTTTTTTTCCCTGTGCTTTTCTTGTTGATTCTATTTGCATTACCGAAACTTTGCACACTTTTTTCTATTTTTTTTTCTTTTCCTTTTTTCTTCCTTCAGAAAACTGGCCTATCTTTTGCTTGCGCAGTTTTCCCCCACAAAAAAACAAACTATATTTTTGTGGGAATACAGGTGAAGTTGGGGTTCTGACTGGAGCATTCAAATCACTGAAATTTAAAAATTGCCCAGCCTAGGGTGACCTACAAACAGAAGGTGCAAAAGTCCCAGTTTTCTAGCATGTTTTTTTAAAAGAATTTAAGCCAAGAGCATCCACATGCAAACTCATTTTACTCCTTCTGTCTTCCAGGGAAAGCTGATTTGACATTTTGTGAGAGCAACATATATTGACAGAGACCACAATCTTCTTTATTAATGACTGCAAGGTTGTGGTGTGAAAATTTGTCTCAGTCTTCAATGCACTGCAAATGTATTCCTGCATGGCAAGCCTGAAATTGCAGTAATACTGTTTTCTATTATGTTGTAAATTGACCTTCTACAATAAAAAGGCAGCACAAGAGGACAGCCTGGATAATACTACAGTTGCTTCTTGGATTTTTCAGAGACTTAGTGCTTCCCACCTTTGACCTTGTGAATTTTGCAGATAATAAAGAAATAATAAATACTTTGTGCAGCTTAAGTTCAGGGAAGGTTAGATCAAAACTAAAAGGGGACTGTGACAAACTGTAGCTGAATTTTAAATGAGTATAAGACTATTATGGCTACTGATGTCTTGAATTCTAAGTTCTATATTAAGGTCAAGATAATGGCTTAGTGTTTTATGAGCCTTTGTAGTCTGAGCGGCACCATCTCTTTAATCTTAACTTTGCCTGGAGCCAAAATAAATCTCAATGTTGTAAACTCTATTGTAACATAACTGCCCTGTTCAGGAATGATCATTTTTTCTAAATGTCACTAATGTCTTACTGTGGCAAAACAAGAAAGGAAATCTTACTCCTCTTGAAATGGCAAATCTGGAAGTATTGTAGTTTTTCTGTGTGAACTGAATCTTTATTTTGAGCATTTTATCTCCAGCATTTTGAACTTGTTCAGTTATTTTTGTCACTGCAAACTCAGGTTGAAAAGAAAACTGACTGCCATCTTCAGTGGCATTCTCTAAATGTGCACAGCTTATTTGCGTATGCATCTGCCGTACCCCAAGACATATTTGAATAAATCAAGAATGGACCTTATGAGTGTCTGTCTGAATGTTTGAAAAAGACCTGCCTTGATTGGGTGGAGGGAGAGAAAGTAGCATGTAGGGTAGGGGCTTTTTTCCATGAATGTCACAGCCTTATAGTTTTGTTGCCCGAACCAAAAATATGTATGACTGTGCCTGTGCACAACACCCAGTATAATGGATTTGTCAGAGGAGCCTTTCTATAGGTGATCTATAGGTGATACCTCTGTGATTTTCCTTAACATTGTGCTGCTACAGTTTTTTTCCTCATATTTTGTTTTTTGTACTTTGTTGTCACTTTTTTTTTTTTTTTTTTTTTTACATTTGTATGTGTCTATTCAGCATCTGTTCCTTCTTTTCAGAATCTTAAAAATTGGGAGATCATTTAGAAATGCAGATAGACTCCTTCACAGTGTACTGTGATAGAGTTTGTAATTTCATGCAGCATTCTTTGATGAGATGTAGGGTGCATCCTGAATTACTCTGCACATCAGATGATTTCCATGTTGCCACCCATTCCTAGAAAAAGCTGATAATGAAGTGCATGGATGGATAGGTATCATAATTATTTGTCAAAGTAAAACAAAGAGTAAGCAATGTTTAATAGTCAATTTAGTTCTTTACACTGTCCTAGAAATACATCATGAGGAGAATGCATTTTTTGTCTCTGTTTTTTTATAAGCAATAATTTTAGATTCATTCACTCATATCCTGGATGCTCATCTGGTGAACGATATCCCTG
Source organism: Onychostruthus taczanowskii (assembly GCF_017590055.1). NCBI lineage: Eukaryota > Metazoa > Chordata > Aves > Passeriformes > Passeridae > Onychostruthus > Onychostruthus taczanowskii. The sequence goes on from NW_024502347.1 coordinate 3,565,774, forward strand.
ACCATGAATGGCAAAGTGGACTAGATGATCTTTTGAGGGCCCTTTCAACTAAAACTCTTCTATGATTCTATTTAGTCTTAGCTCATCCAATCTGCCTCCACAGTAGTGAAGAGAAAGATGATTTGTTGTAGCCCAAGTTGGTCTGTGTGAGATAGAAGAAAATAGTTGCTCTCAAGGAGCTCTTGCCACTCTCCATTGCGTGGAGGGAAACTTGTTTGGTGTTATAATACAAAAAATAACTAGCATCTTATTAGTCAGATACCCTGGACTGAAGGAAAATCGCTTTCATAAAACATTTTTAATGGGAACATTCAAGAATGGAAATATACACAGAGGGAAGAGATGGTGTGACTTTAGTGCCAGATACTCTGAAACCAATTTTTTAACTCTGGAGGAAAATCTTACCTCTCATACTAACCTTCTTTGGTACATGGCAAACAAAGTTTGCTGTGATTTTTACCCATAGACCATTGTTAAGATTCTTGCCAATTGCTGTTCAAAGCCTGAATGGCCCAGCAATCTGCATCCATTTCTCTCTCCTTTTTTTTTCTTTTTTTTTTTTTTTCTGGAAACTGGATAGTAAAATCCTGTTTTATATCATCACTTCTTTGAAGCTTAAATCTGCTCTTGAAATACAATAAAATGTTATTTAATGCTCTCTCTGATGTATATTTATATCTTCAGAATCTCCGTAAGCTGACATTGGTCATCCATGCCAGACATTAGGACTGCCATTGTTCCTTAACTCATTCGCCTTGCACCAAGGAGGCTGTGCAGATAAATTGCTTCTTTTCTGCTGCCAGCTTTGCCATCATTGAGCATTTAACTTTTGTCAGGGTAGAAGTGCCTATTGGTTTTGAATAATGTGTGCTTGTGAAAATTACTAGTTAAAAGTGAAAAAATTTTCTAGCATGATGCATTCAAAAAAGTTCTTCCCTCCATGGAAGTGTTGTTGAACAAATTTAAAAACGTCTTGTGTTTACAAATCCAGTTCATTCTGTTGAAGCAATAATATTATTTGAGGCTATTTGGTCTGTGCATATTAAAGAGTTAGGCTTTTTTTATTGTTACAGTAGGATCTTGAGGAAAAAGTTTAACAAAACCCAATAAAAATGGCTGGTGTCAATTATTGTGCAATCTCTGCACCAAGGCAAGATTTATGCAAGGCACTACACCAAGTGAATTTTATTTAATTGTGGGTTGTTGTGTTTTTTTTAAATTTTTTTAAATTTTTTTTTATTTTTTATTTTTTATTGAAAACTTCAGTACTTTTCAGACAAGGATCTGGAATGCTGCCACCTTACTCTCCCTTGTATTTCTGACCAATTTATGGCATAAGAGCTTCCGGGTGTAGAGTGCCTTTTAAAAATTTTGTACAGTGGTAGGACAATAACATTTCTTTCCTATTTGAGATCTGCTGAAGTTACTGTATTGTTAATAATAATGCTCTGAAAAAGCACTGTTAAAGCTTAAAGCCCCTGGGGACTTCACACTGATGTTATGATGCACACCAGCTCACCTCTGCAGAGATCCTGATTCGTGCTTTTAAGGAAACCTGAAGTCTTTCTGCCTTAGACATTTAAACTTAACTTAAACCAAACTTATTAATGATGATACATATAAATCTCTGCCCTGAGGAACAGTTACTGTCAGGATCTTGACCCTGCCTTAGCTGATTGTGACAGCTACTGTACTTCTATCTATCAGGTATTCTTCCCAATCCAATTGCAAAGGGAACTGGTTCTAAGAAAACCTTGTTTAAAGTCTGTCTGGTGGCAGAATTTAATAGCTGTTGACATAACCCAATAAGCTGGTAGTAGCTTACAGAGAATAATGCATGTGACAAAATTAACCACCACCAGTGAGTATGGGCAGCTGTTAGGCAGAGCTGCTCTGGACTTTGTGAGCACCAGCACCTCTTATGATAGGGAAAATATTCTGCAGTGGTCATTTAAAACCAGGCCTCCTAAATGCTCTCCTGTGTTGGTAACAGGTCATGAATTTAGAGGAGATATTTCTGTTTCCTGCTTGGCTGGGTGCAGAGAAGAACCTGAGAGAGTAAGCATTGTGAAGCCTGCAGTATGACAGTGAGAACACTTGCAAAAGCAAGTGTAAAATGTGCTTTCTGCCTATGCCTGTGCAAATAAAACATCATTGTTTCAGTCTTGAATGAAGGTAAATAGCAAAGGAATATAGAAATTCTGTCTTTTTTTCCCATGTTGTAAAGTAAGATGTCCATAGTGATTTTTATTTTATCTTTGTGCTGTTTATCTCTAACAATGTTCTCACTGGTAACTTATAAATAAATATTTGGTCAGATTTTTCATTTTGCTGCAAATATTGGGAGAAAATGTAACTTGTATTCCTTTACCATGCAAGGCATGCAAATAATAAATTTTCTACTTCTTAATATTTTTAAATTAAAGAAATTGTTAGTTTCTTCTGTGGCTTATATTAAAGTGTAAAAATTTGGGCTGCTTTTTTTTTTTTTTTCCTTTCTTGCATATAAAGCAATATAACTTTTGACTAGAGTATTTTGATTTTAAGCTATTTCAATTTTTAAAAAGATTTCATCTCAGTATTAAGTATGTTTATTTTTCCTGTAGCTATTTTTTATGTCCAACAGTCCTCCAAATTTAATAATGAAAGCAGATCAATATTTTTGCAAGTAATTATTATATGTGTTAGAGTTGTTCCAGTTGTTCCCACAAGGCTATAAGAGAGGAATGGAGAATACAACCCCTTTGAACACTCTGTGCATACGCAGACTCATTTTGGGGGGCAGCTGCATGTCACAGGTAGGTCCAAGGACCCTCAGTGCCTGTAACTGAGGCAGGGAGATGAAGACAAAGAACTCACTTTACCACATATGAATCTCAAGGGTGTTTGCACTGTCACAAGTCCCAGACTTGTTGTATCCTCTTTTTAATCACTGCCACTTAAAGATGCAATAAATCAGATGTATTTTAACTGCTTGTATCAGAGTGGGATGATCGAGGACCATTCACTGAGCTTGAAGGGGAAGTAGAGTGGGCAGCCCCATGGGCAGCCCCTGGCACTGTGCACCTCACATCTTCTCACCACTGGAGCCCCTCCCAGTGCTCATTGCAGTTCTTCCTGAGGCTTAGGAAACAGATAATTTATCTTCCTAGTTATCACTGCTGATCAGGAATGTTGCTCTCCTCCTCTAAGATTGCAGAGAGAAATGGACTCTCTCCTTTGAGCTGCTGAGTACAGTCTGCAAAGAGGAAAGAAAAACTCTTTCACCTTAGAGAAGAAAAAAAAAAAAACCCTCCTTGTTTGCTTTGTCTTATAGGATATTTAGGGGTTATGAAATTTGTGAAAGGCAGTATGGAAATAATTTCAGAATAATATACACTGGGCTTTATAGAATTATTTTGGTACATACAAATAACATATGTGATTGTAAACTGTTATTACAGTTGTATAATGCTTAAAGTTTAATTTTTTATACTGGCTTCTGAGAATATTCATACTATTACAAAGGCATTTGACAGAGCAGCTCTGTTACATGTGTGATGACTAGAAAACTCTTTCCTTGGAGAATATTAAATCTGAGGTTGCGTTCTAGGACACTTACAGATCACAGTTTCTCCCTCTTTCTCTCTAAAAAAACTCACACCAGATATGCACGTCCCTGTGTTCTGCTGTGGAAAACAAGTGCAGAGCTGCCCGTACAGATTGCATATTAAAGAATTTAGCTACCCAAGCTGCAAGTGACATAGCTAGTAGTAAACCTAGGTAAGATTAATGACAGGAGGCTGGGAAAATTTTCTCAGAAACTGAACCCCTTTGGTGGCACTAATAATTGTTATTTATTACAGGTTAGTTCTAGCAGCACAACAAACACTGTTGTCAAGCTTGCTAATTCCCTGAGCTTGTTTACCCACTTGTTTAAGAAGATTTTGTGCTTAGTGCTGTTTATTCATGTTCCTTTCTATCCTTTTCTAGGGTTGGTTTTGATTTTTTCATGTTCTCCAGAGCAAGTGGATATGTTCCCTCTTTGGAGCTCTTGACATGGCAAAACCTGCTAAGAAGATGGAGTGAAAAGTTTCAGAAATATAAAAGGAACTCTGCTGCCTCTCAAATGAAGGAATTCTGTAAGGTTGGAGATACTTTTTAGCAATTGAGCAGAGGCAGTTATGCTTTGATTAGCTTGAAAACACACATCTTTAAAAAAGAAAAATAGTTTTTTAGGTTTCCTTTTTGCCCCTAAATCTTTAGCAAATGAGTTTGTTCTAGGCTCATTTACACTGAAAACTTCACTTTGGCATTGAAAGATAAATGATTGCCTTATGATAACTACATAGTACATTTATAATATAATTTCTATTTTTTGTATTCCTCTTACTTCAGTTTTTTATGATAGCTGAAATTATGGGAGATTTCTGAAATAAATTATATGAAGAAATTAAATAGCGCACAATATCTTTAACTTCTACACATAATAAGTTTTTAGGATAACCATGACACTTCTTTAATATCACTTCTCCTCTAGTTCTCTTTTAAGATCTCTGCATCACATAGCTGCCCATACAGTCTAGTAACAAGAGAAGAATACCAGTAGAAAAAAATCATAATGTCCTAGCAGGATGCCTCTCTACTTTCATTACTATAGCAGCCAGAAAGCCTAACCAGAATTTGGTAAAGAATATATTTTAAATTTTGGATTGATTTGTCAGAATTCAAGAATCTGATTTCAAGTCAATCGAAATCAAATAAATAAAAAACCCAGAACAAAACTTAATGGGGGACAAATGATACAGTGGTAAAATACCCAAGGTGTTATTCATAAAATCTAAGTGTGGGTAACAGATATAGCTGGCTCACATTTCTGGTCCTTTGGTATTGAGTGAGGAGGTTGACTCAAAGGCCTTAAATTAGCTTTTGCTCTGAATTGCCTCATGGGGGAATCTGTCCTTCTGACACTGGCTTTAAAGAAATCTTGTATGAGTAGCTGGATGAGGTAAATGATATGAAAATTAGCCCCTCAGAGGATGCTATTTTCCTTTAGGTGTTTTCTGTTAACTCTAAGAGAGGGACTTTGTGTACACTTGAGTGGTATCTAGCATGATGGGAGAGGATTCACCAGAGAATCTCTCATCTGCTGTCATGGTAAATTAATATAAAATAAGAATTTCACATTTGAAGCAAGTTTTTCAGACTAGCAAGAATTATGAATAATACTTATTTAAGGAGATGTGGTGGGCCCAAGAAGAATTCTGCTTAAGTTCTTAGGGGAAACACCCAGAAAGATCCAAAGGATCATGACCGAGTCACTGAAAAATCAAAAGAAATGAAAATGAGTCACAGCAGCTAGAATAACCAGAACTGCTCTCCTCTCTTCAAGACCTTATCATGTAAATAAATTTAATGTCCAATATCAAATACTGAGATGCTGGAAGAGCATGAGAAAGCAAAGAAACTCTGACAAAATCTCATCAACATATCTGAGCTACGATCTTGCCCTTAAATTGGATTCCATCACAACATGGTGTTCAAATGACCCCTTCTTAAAAAGTCTGCCAAAAACTGCAGTAAGCGTAGACCTGTGCTGGCCTCTGCTTTCTCTGGGTAATATATACCCTGGAAAAAGGAAATAACTCACAGCATAATCAAGTTAGATCTACAATTTCTAGGGTATTTTGTATTGTCCTTTCAGATAATGTAAGGTCAGTAGATAAATCCAAAAAAGTAAAATGTCAGAACAAGCATCAACCTTGTCTTCTGTAAAAACGGACCTTGACATAATCCAAAACAAAGATTTATAAGATCACATCCTTGTAAATAATGTTCCTGAATGTTAAGATCAAAATGGTCAATAAGAGTTTAGCATGGATGGCAGTCCTCTCAGTTATGAGCAAAGTGGTAAGAATTTCTTGTTCCCTCACCATTCCATGGACACAGGAATGGAAACACAGACTAGGTACAATGTCAGTGTCCAAAACTTTGACTAAAGTTAATTTTCTCCAATATGTTCCCTTATTACTTTGTTTGTTCACAAAAAAGGTTTCTATCTGGATTGATATTACTGTTTGTATCTTGGGTGAACTACTGGATAATGATGCTGAGACAGGTCTACTTCCACCTGTGACTGTTACTGAGCTTCAAAATCTGGCAAGTTGTATTTTTGTAATGCAGTCATTATTCACTGTGCTTTTTGGAAAAATGTATTGTGACCAGAAGCATCTATACAAGAAACAGCAAATCAGGAATGTAACAGTAATTCCTACCATAAAGCAAAATGACCAGTGAAACTTTTGGAAGGGGCCACAAATCTTTACAATGCAAGGCTACCATTGGAGACTGGATTGCTTCTCTGAAAAATGTCCTGTCCTCTAGAATTCTTTCCCACCTCATTCCAAACATTTTTAGCAACAAACCATTTTGGTTTTTCTTCATATATAATTTTTGTTAGATGGGCAGTAGCTGAAAAACCTGGACTTGTGTGTATTTCACAGGAATTGAGATGTGAATTCTGGTCTTCTCAGAGCCATAACTTGCAAATGCATGAGGAAAGTTATATGCCTATCTACCAGCGTGGGTGTAAATGCACAGGCATATATGGATATGTGTGGTTAAACAGAAAACAGACCCCCACAATTTTATCATCATTTTAAACAGATGCAGACAGTGTTCGTTACTTTAAAGACCTAATTTCTATGCTTTTCTGTTTCGGTTCAAAATTAGGAACAAGCCCTATTTTTCTGCAGAGGTCTTCAGATTTGGTTTCTAGGCCTCAAGGCAGATATGGAAAACTATGGTGAGACTGTTCCAGTTCACAGGCTGTATGCATAAGCTTGTAAAACCTGGATTCTGCATGTCATCTGAATGATATCATGTATGACTCTGTGCCATAAACTGAGTTTATTTTGACATGATAAGGTGTAATTTTCAGTTCTTAACACCTATGCAGAATCTGTTGCCTTTAATTCACTTACAGAATACGTATGATCTTACACAAGCAACTGGGATGTTTCCTTTCTGAATGTAACAGGCCTTGTATTAAGACTAAGCTGCTTTGCAGGCTTGCATAGAGAGTGCAAGCTTTTAAAAGTCCATGTGAAAGTTTGTTGAGACCTCTGATAAAAATCAGAGCCTTTGCAGTTCATCAATTGCTACTTAGAATAATAGGAATAAGGACTATTCTCTCCTTTTAATTAACTGGCTGGTGGATGAAGCACTAAGAGATAAACTGTTTGTTAAAGCTTAAGAGTACACCACAGAAGTCTGAGTCAGTATTGTTACTTGAATGCATCAATGAATAACAATGAAAGACATATAATGAAAAGTTTTTTCCTCTCATTTAATTCTAATATGTCATAATGGAAGCTTGTGTGGTATGAGAAGGCTTTTCATATATAATTATATTGTTGAAAGCCCCCCAAAAATGAAAATTGTAAATTCTGAAGGCCGCAGAAGGACAGATAAATGAATGGCAAATTCCACTGAGCATTTTATCAGCTTCCTGCCATTCTGTGAACAGTGCCAGATAAAACCCCCAGTGCTTAAAGGTCTTGTGAAAGGCTGTGCATAAGCTTGTAAAATGTGTATTAATTATAGAAAGTACATCATAGTCTCCTCAAACTTCAGTTACTTTTCTTGAAATACACAAAGAGCTCTAGCTCCTTCCCATCTGGCCAAGATGGCTGCTTTTAAGATTGAAATTGCTGAACTGCCTTTAAGAAATTAATTGGCCAAAGCCTCTTATTATTTGCAAATAGAGTTTTAGCTTATTTCCTGCTATTTTTCATATACTTTGTATTATAGACAGAGCAGGAAGTGAGATAAACTTTTCACTTTGTCCAACAGATGCTGCTAGAAGACACTGATCTGAAAAGCTTAGACCTCATCACAGGCAGTTGGGCTCAATCTGTTTATGATGGCTCTTCATGTAAACAATTTTACAATTTCAGAATATGAAATTAGGGAAACATGGTATTCTGTCATAAAGAAAAGTTAAAAATTCTACAAAATTTAAATTCTACAATTAAAAAATCGACAAAAGTTGAAAATTCTGTATATTTCAGAATTTAGGAATGTATTATTAGGTAATGAGAGGAGAAGCAACCTGAAATATTTCTTGGGTAACACCTTGGAAAAAAAATTCTAAATCTGAGCACTCACAGACACACACACAGAGAGGGAAAAAGAAAAGAAAGTGGAAGTTTGTTAATTTTATAAGCTGAAATGTTTCAAAGATTGAGCATAGCCCATCCTCTCCTACTGTTAACTGTGGCATAGCCAACCATTGTTGGGAAGAAGTGGGAAAGACCTTCCCTGAAACTTTCTTGGAAACACTGAAATGCTTCAATGACAGGCACGCTCAGGGTGAAGTCAGGGATGGGTTGTTGCTCTTGGGTGCTCCTACTGCTGCCCTCAGGGGAAGGAGAGGGAAAGGAGAAAGAAATGCAGCTGGAATGCAGACTTCAGGAGAAAGAATGGAAACAAATAGGGCATGAGTTTAGGGAAATATGAGCAAAGCTATGGAAGAAGTGATATTAGAAGCTACCAGAAGATCACACAGAAATGGGAGACTTGAGCTAAATGGAGATGGAAATAGAAATAAACTGTGCATAATCAGTGGAAGAAATATTCTTGCAGAACCCAGGACTGAGAGGATCAGGTTGAAGTCTGTCTGTCCATGAGGCAAGCCTATTCCTTCCTTTCTCAAGTAATTCTGAACATTTTACAGCAGTTTCTTGAATTGATATAATTACTGGTTGGCTTGGTTGCTTTAGTTTGTTGCATTTTTAATAACATTTTTGTTGCTATGGACAAAATTCCTTTTCATCTCTTTAGTGTTTAACAGGCCCATTGGATCAGCTGTTGGATCACCTGGAGACTTCTGAATAGTTATGAAGTAAAAATAAAATTATGTTGAGGAATACAGTGATTGCAGGTAGTTTGGTATGCAGCTTATGTGGGAGCTGCAGGTTGAGCTCTGTGTGATGGGAGCCCCAAGCAAGAGGCCAAAGCTGGTGCTGACCCTTTGCACAGGAAAGGGCACGGGGACCGGTGGCCCTGCCAGGTGACTGGACACTCAGAGACACGGCAGAAGCCAATGACACAGAGGAAAAACCCCACAATATCACACACAGACTGAGAGGGTGTAAAAGCCCAGGGGTTCCTTGGTTTGAGGGACTGCTCAGCCGGCACCAGCTCAAGCTGTCATTCTGTTTTAACACCATCACCAAGCTCTTTTAAGGATCCAAATGCCTGAGGCTCTGCTATGGGAAACTGAGGGTCGAGCAGGCAAGGAAACCTTGTCTGGCTGTGTGGGTGTGGGAGCATGCACCCACACAGGGAGTCAAGCGAGGCACCCATCGCTCCCAGAGCCGCCTGCTGCAAAGGGGCCTCATCCCAGTTCAGGTGCTCCAAGGGTGTGACTGCCAGAGCAGCTCCCAAAGGACAGACAGAAAAGTTTCCTTAACATTTACATAGTTACTCTAATTGGAATGCATGCTACGTTGCTATTCCTGCAAATACTTATGAGAATGTCTACAAAATACATTTTTCTTTTAGGGACTCTTATGTGTGGAGAAACTTTGTTTCATCTTGGTATCTTTTTAAAATTGTTTTACCAGACTCATGAACTACTGTGCACATATATTCTCTCTTTTTTCAAAGGAGAACTGAGAAGAAAGCAATTCCCCATTTTTGCAGTAGTACTGTTAATGTGAACAAAAGCAGCTTCTCTCCATTGCAGTCAATCAGGAGTTTATGTGGCAAATGCACTTCAATTTTATCTCTGCTAACATTCTTGAGCAGTTCCTTTTTTATGTTGATACGTGAAAGGCATGTTACCTTTGTCTTAATATTAAGGTACAAGTCAAGCTTGTCCTTTGTATCAACCAGGCCCAGGCTGATGCTGTTTGAGATTGGTGATGCAACTTCTGTTGTTCATCATCACGGATGGTAACTGGTAATGCAACTTCTGGTAATGCAACCTCTGTTGATCATCATCACGGAGCAGTGCTGTCCTTCTGCAGCACTCATGGCTGCTCTGGGCAGGGTTGTCGTCTCTCCAGTGTTGCACTTCAGGGATTATGAAGTGCTCTTAAAAACCCACAGCAAGCAACATCCACTGCTTCCCATCACTGGACCAAGGGGTTATCGTATCCTGTAGGGAGGTCACTGAATGGCTAGTCACAGCTGCAATGCAATTCCTCTAGGAAGTCATAATGATCTGACTGTGCTGTTTTGGCTTTTTTTTTTTTTTTTTGAGATAAAGTCATTAATTTTCTGAAGAAGTGCATGTTCAATGAAAATAAGTTTTCTTAAATCTTCACTTTTTATTTTAATTTATTTTGCTAACAGCTTTACCTAAGAAGTATTACACTGAGTGAAGTCTTGAGCTGGCTAATTGAATATTCTTCTTTAGCCTGTGGTCAAGCCTATTGTGGGTCACACAAACAGGGCAGTGAATCACAGTCTGGGAAGTCAGCTGATGGCTCCAGCTGAGCATGTTGGGCTTTTTGTCTGCGTGTTGGCAGTTTGCTGGATCAGAACCTGGGGTTAGGAGCCTTGGATCTCAGCAGGAGGAACAGCTTTGTCTCTGTGCTTGGCTTTTAGCAGTTTTTTAGCAGAATTTAATTTGATTGTAGGTTAATATTCACACTTTTAAAAATCAGTTAGTAGGGCTTGGATAGCTCTACTAATGTGTTTTGTAAACTCCATTTACACCTGCAGAAATCTTAGTGGGAGTTCAGCATTCACTGTGAACAATAAAATATTTGGCTGGTTTGCTCACAAATTTTGTTCTTTGCCAGAGGCACTTAAAAAACAATGCTCCAGAAAAATGCCTAGAAACTGCATGTTTTTTTTGTTTGTTTTTTTTTTTTTTTTTTTTTTTTTTTTTTTCAGTGCCTCATCCACTTCTCCCTAGGGAGTGGAGAATTAAAAGAAAATTCCATATAGTATTTTTCCTGTTCAAAACTGGCATCCAAAATTCCTTTTTTTGGTCATCAGCAGCTGAAGCAGGTAGTGGAGCTGTTGGCTAATTTTTGTTGTAGATGAGTGTAAATTGTAGAAAGCTGTCCTCTGTGTCAGTCACTTCCAGTGTTTGTGGCTTGTTTAGAGGAAATTTCTGGTGTCACAGTGACACTGTGCAGTTTCAGTCAAGTTTAGATTTGTTCCAAGACCACTTGATTTATGCCAAGCTTTTCCTTGCATAAATGTCTGCTGAGATTTTTAGAGGACACAAAAAAGTCCAGATTCTCAGGAGATGTCTAAGATATTTTGTTTAGAAGATCAGAAGGAAATTTAAGAGCGTTCAGAATAGTATGGAGATGTGGGAAGATTGGGAATCCTCCGGTCATTTCAGGTATGCATCCTTCTATGGTGACATGTAAGGGCTAGGTGAACAATGTCTCCTGTGCTTGAGAATATGAGTCTCTCTGCTTTGCTCCCCATGGAGGATGGTAAGGATTGACTGGAAATAATGCCTGACTGGGTGCAGCTGTAGGAACCCTCTTGCTGTAAGCTGGACAGAGAGGTGGCTTCAAAGTTTACAGTGTCTTGCTCTTGTTTCTAGCCATGGGGAATCTGAATTTTTAAAAAGCTCCATTATTTTCCTGAATATTATTTTTAACTGTGTTCAAATGACTAGGTTGAAATATTTTTTCTCTGTTAAAGTAACAGTGCAGGCCATGCATCATCTGTAGAAGAATCTGCTTGGAAGAATTAGATCTGCCCTTATTCTCCTGGGATTTTCTGCTTGTAACTATTGAGTAAATTCTATCAGAATTGTGCCATTAAGACTAGAAGTAGAGTCAAGGAAACCAGGGAGATTGTTTATTTGTACCTCAGTTGTATTCATTAGTTCTCAAAAGTCATGAGATGTTTTCATTTCATCTTTGAACTATTACCAGAACTTACATGAACAGCATATGCTTCCCAACAAATTGGGTAACTCTTTTTGAGCTCAGATACACAGATGTATGGTGTAAAGAGGCACAAGACTGGTGCTACTTCTCTGTCTGTTTGTGTCATGTTAGGAGCTGCATCTACCTCAGAGACAGTGATTAATCATCCAAGTTAGTGTGAGAGGTTACAAATGCCCTTGGCTGCTAAAGTTGGGTCACCAAAAGAATATTGCAAAGACCTAGAAATAATCCCTGTAGTTACCCCTTATGAATTAATTTCCATTGCTTTTTAACACCAATGAACATTAATGTGTTCATTGGCAAATAATGTCAAGACCAGGGAAATGAAATGAAATGTAATGTTTCAGAGGCTGGGTAGGATCATCACTTCACATGAATGTTTGAGTGTGTGCATACATGGTCTTTTTATTCCTTTAGCTGCCCTAAAAGCATGACATGGATTGCTTTTATACAGATTTTTTTTTTACTGGTCTTTATAGAGCATATTTCCTCGGAATTAAAATGGAATATTGAAATAAAGCCTAAAATTCTCTTCACACAGATTTGTTAAGGAGAAAAAAAAAAAAAACCCTGGATAAAATTACACTACAAAATCTCCTTGCAGTTGATGTTTCACTGCATTAACAATAGTGAAAGACTTTTATGTAACTTCACACTTCTATAAAGTCTCAAATAGAGCTTCACTCTGTTTAATGATGACTAAACCATTGTAAGATCCAAAATCAAATTTTTTTTGCGTATTCTACCACTGCTGTTTGGGTTCTGCTGCATCTTACACGATATGCTGATTTAAGCTACAGTTTCTGATTTTCATGTAAAGAGGAATTAATTTTAACTATAAAAATATTCCTGCTTTGGTCTCCAGTTGAAAGAAAAAGTGTTCTGTAAAAGAATAAAAATAAACACATTTCTTTAATTAAAAGTAATATTTTCACATCTCCCACACTTGAGCTGAAATGACAGAAAGTTAAAAGCTAAAATTTGTCACAGAAAGCTCCAGTCTGTATTAATTTCTTAAGCAGATTGTCACAATGACTTGAGGTTTGTCTGCAGCAAAAAGAAAAAAAAAGATCAATTGAATTAAACAAAAATTATTGGACAGATAAATTCAGCAATGATTTTTTTTAAAGCTGGAACGTTAATGAAATCTTTCAACTATTTTTTGTCACTAAACTGACTTTTGAACTCACCTGCCTCACAGGCCACCTGCACTAGTGCAAGTCCAAAGTCTAATCCAAGTACCCCACTTGGATTTGCAGAGAGACTATTTAATTACTGTCTGAGGATATTTGTATCAACTGGGACACATTAACAAAGACAATTCTGCTTTAAGATGCTCTTAATTTGGTCATATATAAAAGTCATCTGAAACACTTAAGCTTTCATCACACAGATGGAGTGATTTCTAAATTTGTAGCTTATTTAGTTAAACAGTACTTATATGCATTCACATTAATAAGTCCCAGCTCAGATCTTCATCATTAATTAACAATGGCATTGCTAAATCTGGCACAGATTGTACCAAGTGTCACAGAGCTCTGTCTGTCTGGGCACAAGCAGCCTGTGAGTTCCAGCAGCAGAAAAGGCAAACCCAGCTCTTGTCAGTGGCAGTGACAGTGCAAAGGAAAATGCGTGGGCTGTGTGTGTGGGCAGAATCCTTTCTTATCCACTGTCTCTCCCTTTGAGTGCTTTTGCTTATCAGCACCTGCCACTCATTTTTCCGTAACCTGTTGAGATTTTTCTTTAAGTCTACACTTTTGAGTTGTGTTTTCATCTTATGGAAATGTTCCATACAAAGCCTCTGAGACGGGCTGTCCTATCCATCTATGTCTACACATTGCTAGTGCAGGTCCCCTTAACATCTTTATTGCTGGAATCTCTTCCTCTGACACCTGCTGTCTTGCCTTGCTCACACCACTCACAATGTTGCTACAAAGATAATTTCCCTACTCTACTAATTTTAAATCAACTGTCCCTTTCAGTTCCTCAGCTGCCATTGTTTCTCTCTCAAACATGTCGCTTGTCTTTATTTTCAAGACCTTTTCTCATGTCTCGCATATTTTTTGTTTACTACTGAAATGTCTGTTTAAATCCCTGATTCGTTGTGATATCCTGATGAATTGGAGATGACCACAGATAAGATTTTAGTGTTTTAAATTATCTTTTGTCTTTCAAATTTAGATTGCAAGATGTTATTTCAAAATTAATAAATTTATAAATTTGTAGGTGTGCCCTTTCTCCTCTCACTGTATTCATCAATGACCTCCAGGTCCCTGATTCCTTTTCAAACCAAAAGTATCAGACTTGCATTGAGAAAATGCTAGGAGCTAGAATTTTAAAGACTTACACTCTATTGTGAATATATTCAAAATGAAAATGCATTTTGAGATTTTACAGGCTGTGGAAGCAGAACAATGTCCATAATAAATAAATTCATATTGTTCTTTATTCCACTGAAAAGAATACAATTTCAAAGAATGAGAAAGATAACATGAGGGAGAGGCTTGGATTCAGGTAGCCTAATTTCTGGCTGAAAAGGTTTGGAATGCTCCCAGGCCCTCCTCTTAACCCCAGCCAGTTATTCCCAGGAGCTGGTACAAGTACCCCTAGAGCATTTTGTGGGCACAATGTACAACTGTGATAGTTCATGAACAGTCTTGGTTCCCCCTCCTTTCTTCATCTCTCAGGAGAGTGAAAAATTCTGTCCAAGCATACAGCACTGTACTGGCTAGTGCATTTACTTTCCAAACCAGCAGGAATTCACTTACTAATTCACTCTTCAAAACATGATTTATTCTGCAGAGCCATCTAGTTTAATTACTATTTGAGCTTTCTAGAACCACAGGTCTGGGTAATTATTTTCATTGCCTCCCCTTGGTTGCTTATGCTGTATAGATCTGTTGTTTAATGAGTCACTCAGAGGCCAGAAGGAAAACTGAATTCCTGAAGTACAGGGTGTCTACTCAAAAATGCACAAGCAAATATTTCCACTGTAAGCAAAGAGATAGTGTTTGCTTGTGATAAACCACTTCTGAATAATTTATTTCTAAGCTTGATGTGAGGTAGACAGATCTTATCACAGGGATAAGAAAGGGGGAAAAAGGAATGCAGTGATGAGGGCAGTGATTTCAGTGATTCATTTAATTATTGTTATTTAGACTGTTGAGAGCATAGCCCCACTGTGTCAGACACTGCTAGTGTATAATAAGAGACAGACAGTTGCTGCAGTATAGCTTCTACACAGGTCAGTAATGGCGAAGTTAAAATTTATACTTTGGCAAAAAATCATATGTGTATGCACTATCCTCACATAATTGTACTTGGCGTAGCGCTTTTTTATTGGCTGCAGTTTTTATTAAATGTTTACATTACAAACAGCTGATTTCCACTTCTCATTACAAATACAGCCAACACAGTTATCCATACAGGATTTATTTTATTGGTGGATTTACAGTATCACACACAGGGCAATGTGCTGGCTAGCTGTGTGCAGAGCCAGGCGTAGCTGAGGGGTGTTAAATTTGGGTGTGATGCTGCAAAAGTGTGGCTGGCTGAAGTGGTTGTTCAGGGCCACAGGCACAGGTGACCAGCTGGCTCCTGATGTGACAGTGGTGTCCCCGCTGTGCTGGGCTCTGGCAGCAACCCTTCCCCAGCCGATGACTGTCTGTGCCAAGCAAGCTTGCCAAGAGAGCATCCAGGCTGCTGAACCATTCCCATGCCTCCCAATCCTGGAAACACTTTATGTAGATAAAGTGCAGAGACTGTCAGCATAAGGAAAAGAAATCTGCCAGAACTGGGTTGCTGCTAATAAATTTGGCTGGACATAAAAGACCCTGAGCTGTTGCTGCGTGGAATTCTTCAGACCTGCCCTTGAAACTACAATTTCCACGTTTTTCTTCATTTATCAGAATATTCCAAATATCTGTGCTTTCTGATAATGTAGGATATGCTACAGGTCTGAATAGGAAGGAGTTTTCCTATTTCATGGAAAATTTCCCTACTGCTTCTGTAGCATAAATGGAATTTTTGATGGTTGACCAGAAATTCTGTTTCACAGTGTAAGGTCAGGGATAAATGGCATCTTACATTGATACCGAGCACTTTTCTGATTGCATTTCTTTGTATAATGTCCTTAGAATGTTGGCACTGATTGAAGAAGTTTGATGAAATTATGATGACAGAGTTAAAGTAATGGTGTGCTTTATGATTTTGTGTAGAAACAGAGAGACGAATTGAGATGTGCTTTGTGTACAAGGCTGTGTATTTTGTGTAAGTACTATGGAAAGAGAGAAGCAGTTGAGGCTACTCAGCCCTATACTGGAAACAACATATACTATAAAAAAGAAACATATGAGTAAGAAAAATAGATTCATATTCTTCTATCTTCCATGGGTGTGCTCCCCATCTCTGGTGTCAGGCCTTGTTTTCTGAAGTGTGTTTCTCCTCTGGTAGTCATCTCTTTTATCATATGTCATGAAATGATAGCTCATTCTCTTGCCTCTAAGCTATCACACACACTTAGGAAGAAACTCATCAATAGAAATGTTTGTGTCTATGTCTGATTGGTTTCTTATGTTTAAAAAGGAAGAAAAGGGAGATTGATTGCAGAGACCATAAAAGTAATGACGCGTTTAATGAAAACATACATTTTATAGGAAAAACACGCTTAAAAATTACTTGAAGCTGCTGCATATGAGTTAATGAAACTAAATGACCTTCAAAATTTTGCTAATTTGACCTCAGGTTATCCCTTTGAGCCTTCAACCAGTTTCACATTTATTTGCATACGTGGCATTTATTTCTTTACATTTAGTCTATCTCAAGAGCTTTCAGCCGTCCCCGTTGAACAGTGTGGCTGCAGAGATACACTGCAGTGGTTACACAGTGTGAAAACCTGGCTGCCGGCTGTCTGGCTGTCCCTGCAGTGGCAGCTACTCTTCCTTCTCCCAGTCCTTCACTTTATGATGTTGCCATAAATTTTCCTTGAGGAAATAGTGCCCCCTAAATTGTCTGTTGCTAGCTGCTTCTTTTCATATCAAAACCAAACCATAATCAGATCTAGCCCAAAATGTGGCTGCATGGCTGAGTTTTCCATGAGATATGATGTCAGAAAGCCTCTATAGAAGTGAGCAGCTCTGGGATTGAGATAGCATCCACTGTCAGGCTAGTCCAACTCTCTGAGGTAGTGCTTGTTCATGGAAAGGAACATAAAAAAGAACACAATGTGAAGACTTTGGTATGTTGTAAATGTGGTGGTACTGATCACTGACCACTCTCATGCCAAGTGATACTGAAGGGCTCATGTTCACATTGGTCAAAACTATTCTTCTGTACAATGGATGGGTTGTCTCAATACCACCTAGCATTTGGATTCTGGTTATGCAGCCCTTTGGGCTTTCAGATGTTGTAGTAGTAATCATTAATTATAATGAATAAAATTAATTACTCATTAATAATTGATTGTATTACTGGGGTTTTGTTGTTTTAAGTTGCAAGTAAATACTGAGGAGGCTGTGTTGCAGCATGCAAGAAAGTTTTTTTAGTGTGATTTCCCAGACGTGTTGTGCAACCCCAGCTGTTGTATAAGGTGAGTAAGGAAGTTTGATCAGACAGAACTGGGAGGCGTCATGAGGCACAGCCATGTCCATAATGTACAGAAACTAGTCCCCAGAAGGAGCTGTCTGCTGAACCTCACCTGGATTTATTCAACAAGGGAGCTGGATCCCAACAGTGGGGTAGCACATATATGATGTGAGTGTGCACATCTTCCTGAGCTAGGACAAGGACATTGGCTCTCACGTGGGACAGATGTGGTACCAGGGGCAGCACTAGGATGGATCACATCCCTGCTGGAGCACAGACTATGTCATGGCTCCCTGCTTCACTGGTGTCTCACCCCCAAAGAACTTCCTCATTCATTTATGCTATAAACCACTCTTGAATATACTTGAAACACCAAAGATACTTATGAACAACTGAAAACTCTTGTCCCGAGGGTCCCTCTGGTGGTCCTTGTTGGTTGTCAGCCCTAAAGTTATACCTGACTGCTTGAACCTGATGTTTCTTCCCAAATTTGGAGCTGAGTTGGCAGTACTAGTCTGGTTCACTATTTTGTGTCCTCTTTTTGGTTAATGTTCAGTATGGTTTGCAGAATGAGCATTGTATTTTTCCGCCAGCTGGGCAAATAGCTCTTCATCTGGCAACAACCTGGTGTTTAGTATCTTGTCTGAGTAGCTGGAAGAACAGTAGGGATGAAAAATCCCTAGTGCTGAATGAAGGTAAAAGTCTCGACCAAAAGACTCAGTTAGATGGTACCTCTCCAACCATCACTCTTGGCTCTTTACAGCTACATATTAGGAGAAGCTACAGTGGTCCTGAAATTTCAGCACAGCTGCAGGAACCTAGGAGCTGAGACACCCTGCTTTTCCTCTAACCATGGCAACATCTGCAAATACCACAGTCTATTTATTGCAACAGGGAATCAGCAAAGAAGCTGAAATCTACCATTTGGCTGCAAATTTCTCTATTTCTCTCTCATCCTAACATTTCTGTATGAGGGACAATACTAGACTGTTTTTTAAAGTGGAAACAGTGGTACTCATTCCCCTTTTAAGATGCATTGTAATGTCCTGGGACAGTGCTTTGCAGCATATCAACACTATTTTACACTGCTCAAAAATTATAGTAAGATTGTTTTTGACAAATCTGTGGGGGATTTTTATTTTTTATTTTTTTTAAGACAAACCTTTTTCAAGTGTTCATGGAAAGACAGTAACATTTAAAGTGTTGTCATAAACCACATGAAGGTCTTTATAATTCCACCACGAATCCTAGCTTACTATTTATACTTAACTCTCCCCCTCTATTAGAAAATTGCAGAAGTTGCTCCTGTGGCTGCAGCATGCTGCTTTATTTGCAGTTTGGGATGCACAGAGATGTCATTTTCCCTCGAGGAGATTCAGATATCACTTCTAAGCCCCAGGTCCCACCTGTACAGGGGGAAGAAACCAGTGTAAGTAGTGGAAGTGATGCTGATAAATTCAGTGCAAGATGAAGACTGGCCCCCTATTGGTTGCCATGCCACAGCTGCTCCCTACTGAATGGTTTTCTCTCATTTCACCACTTCTTTGTCCCCTCTGGATGCCTGTGTCTTCCCTGATAATTTTGCTTACTGCCTTTGCAGCATTAGGGTCCATCGACTGCCTTAAGGTGAGACAAGGATTTCAGATATTCATGATCAGTAAATTTCACAGTACAAACAAAATCATAAATCCACGTGTGGGCAGGGTTGTCATGTTTTGGAATGGAGCTGCTTTTGTTCCTGATGTGCCTATCGAAAATGCAGCATGGGCTCTCCATTCTCTGGGCTCTTTCATCTTCTGAGTGAACTGTGGACCTGAGTATTTTATTCTGGTATCCACAGAATTTACAATGCCTGTTTTGAAGCAGTCTTCCTGATAAGATGTACTGAGGAAACAAGGAAATAAAAGTAGGCAAGGTGCCTGTTTCCTCAGTACATCTTATCTTCCTGATAAGATGTACTGAGGAAACAAGGAAATAAAAGTAGGCAAGGTACTTAGTTCAGGCATTTTTCTTCATAGGCAATGAGACTGATATATTTTCTGGCTCTCAGAATAGGACTAATATCCTTTTAAGAAACTTTAGAACAGAAAGAGGCTGAGGCCCATCTAGGTCAATCCTCTCTAAATCTTCAGACATTATGTGATTACTTTTAATATGCAAAATGTAACAAATAGTTTCAAAAATATTAGAAGTTTACCAGAAAGTGTTAGAGAAGAGTTTTCAAGAGCTTGTGGTTCAATATACCTGTATCACTCCTTGTTGTTGGTTTCCTCATTACATTACTGGGTGCAGACAAGTTTCTATATAAAATGCTGCATAATTTTAGTCTAAAATTTGACCAAGACTCTACATGGTAAATTCCATGTTGCTACAGAATAGCCACAAGCCACTCATTTCTGTCTTCTACATTACAATCTTCTTGTAATGCTGCAAATTATATAGTAATTACAGATGGAGTAACAATGGTCTCTTCAGCCATTAGTGCTCTGCAATTTGCAGTAGCAAATGGAGGATTTCTTTGTCTAAATTTACTTGTGTACTAGCAGAAAGGAGAAGTTGCAATAACATGATCAAATGCAGGAACGAGGAAGGAGGTTAGGAAGGCTTTTTGCTGTTTTGTGTGTGTTGTTTTCCCAGATTTGTTTCCAGATGTGCCTGCTGGGGATATAACACAGCTACTGGCTTTACAGACTGATATCAAAGAGGTCCCGTGAAAACTGGATTTTTGTTATGGGTGTCCCCAGGGTTTCTTGTCCACATTATCTTTGGCTAACACACATATTTAAGATTTTTCTAAATTTTTCCTCCTCTTTTTTATTATAATCACATTTTTTTCCCCTGTGCTTGGACTGACATCTTTGGAATAAGGTCAATGATTTATTCCAGGTTTTTTATGCCTCCTGAAATATACCTGATTCTTCTTTCCAGAGAGGGCTGAGCAGGGCATGTGTGCAGACATCCTCTTGTGCTTCATTGTCTCTTTGATATATTTTACTTGCTCTTCAGTTTCTAGGTAGGTTGTTTCCAGCTATACGCCCCTAGGTCTTCAGTGTAAAGGAGAGCTTCTAGAAAGAGAAAGGAGGCTGGCAGATGAAAATGGATGACAAAGCTCCATTAACTTTGCATTGGTGGTGGAGAGAGGAGGGACAGGTATAAAGCCTTTTTTTAAGCATCAGGAATATTCATGCAGAAAATACAATGAACCTTCTGCTCCCTCTGAAGTGTTTGTTCCCAGTGTGCCAGCAGCTTCCCTCTGACCTCAGTTCCTCCCTGGTACTTGCAGGAAACCTCTATGCACAGCTCTTGGAAAGGTGCAGGGTGCTATCTTTCAAGCAGGTGATGATGCTGTTAGACACACAGCTGGCTGGCTGCAATCACCCAGGAGCAGTACTGGCACAGTCCCTGTAGTAAAGTTACAGACCTGCTAATTATCTCAAGCTACTCAACCTTGCATGCCTTCAGCATCTTGATAAGATGAAGGCAATCTTACCCTGAGCTCGCACAGATTCTCACTCCCTTTGTAACTGTCAACGATATTGCTTTTCCCACCAGCTCCTTCCCAAAAGCATCCACCTGAGAGCACGGCTCCTGCAGCAGTGCATGTATTTGGGTGTGGAGGAGCCCATCTGCTTACAGCCACAGCAGGCAAGGGGCTAGGTGCCAGCCAAGTAAGCCAAGTGGAGCCAAGAGGAGTCACCCTTCCCATGCCAAGCACAGTGAAACACAGGTGCAGCACAGTCCACACTGAGTCTGGCCATGTCAGACACAGCCTCTGGCAGGCTCCATGCCCTTGCTGAGTTTTGTGGTTGTTCTGTGCCTGCACTGACAAGAGTGTGCATGGACAGGAAGGTGCAGCAACTGGAAGATGTAGACAGAGAAGGATTCTCCTGCTCTCAGCCCTACATGTCATCCTCCATATCATTCTCTGAGAATTGGATGTCTGAGATTCTGTTGTAGGAAAGCTAGGGCACAGAATTTTCTTTCCCATCCTAAGGTGATTTGGGGGTTGGTGACAGGATGGTCTGTGCTGCTGAGGGCCTGTGCTGCTGGGGGCTGAGTGACTTGTAGCATGCAGCTGTTCATGTCTCCCTCCAGGTAGCCAGCACAAAAGTTGTGGGTGTGGATGTCCCTCACATATCACTGGCTGCTGTTCAGACCTGCACATTGATGAGGTGGATCTTGGCCTTCTGTAGGACATCCCTTGGCCTTTGAGGTGAGAGCACAGAAAGGAACGAGCACCCAGCAGTTCGTTGTTAGTTCTCACCTGCCTGAGGGTGGACTCCTTTCCTAGGGCTTGGCTTGGTCTCTGGAGAGGTGCTGCTATGTCCCTTCTGTCTGGCTTTGGGGAGAGGGCCAGGTTCATGTCTCCAGAGACATACATCCCACAGCCTGACTCTGACTTTGGCCTCTGTTCTTGGGAAAGACAAACCTGCTTCCCAGTGCACCAAGCATGCCCACAGAACACGAGTTCCCTTTGGGAACTCACCTCTTGCTGTGCTGGAACTCCAGCCAGAAGCATAGCAGGTACTGTCAGCATGGAGCCAGGCACAAAGGCCAGCTCTAAGCAGCAGGGGTTGCACTGGACAGGCTGCTCCCATTCCAGTAAGGTGATGTTATTCCTCTGGTGGACAGCACTGTAATGTTTGTGAACCAGCAGCTGCTCAATCTGGTGCACTTTGGCCCCAGAGCCCAGCTCAGTCAACTGGATGATCCTGATCACCACATGCCATGTACCAATGTTCCTGGGTGGCAGATGGAGAAAGGGGTTGGAGGGACCAGAGCCATGAGCTGCAGTAGGCCAGGAGATCCCTACCTTCTGCTTCACAAGGCAGAAGTTCCAGGAATATCGGCTGGAGGCTGCTAGGAAGCAGTAGCTCAAGCCCAGCCTTCTCCCGAGCAGTCACTCATGCAGACTCTGCAGTGCCCAGACACTGGGTGTACTGTAAGGAGAGGGGATGGGAACAGCACACAGTATTGTCAATAGGACACGTATTCATGATGAGATGTCTCCATCCTTGTCCTCTTTATCTGGTCTTGATGAAATGGTGGGCTGCTGTGAGGACCCACCATGTGCTGATGAGGGACTTCCTGCACATAAGCCACTTGTCTGGTTGCCAGGAATGCTGATGAGCCAAGACAAGGCCCCTGGCTGGGGCCTGTGCCACCCACAATGTGTGTCACACCATAGTCATAAGACATGGGGCCATGGTCATCAGCCATGGACTGGATTCCACAGGTCCTTCTGTAAGCAGAAAGTCACCACTCTCCTGCTTAGATAGCTTGCTGCTGCTCAGGCTCAAGATCAGCTGTCTGCCCTACCCGTCTGGCACTGCAGGGACAGCAGGCCAAGAGAAACTTGTGGCATGTGCATCCGGCCACCCCAGCACCTGGGTGCTGGCAAGGAACTGCGGCTTCCCCATGTGGTATGACCAGGGATAACACATGCAGGGGAACCCCTAAATATCAGCCACCTCCCTTCCAGAGCTTGGGACCACTTATCCACATGTCCCACCTGCCCAGCACAGGCCCACATATAGCCAGGAGGATGAGAAGGCACAGCAAATGTGACAGTGATGTCACTGCCATGGCATGTCAGCTGCAAGAAATGAGGGCTCTTCGCTCTCAGCACGGCCACTGCCACAGTTCCTGCTTATTGCCCACAGCGCCCTCAGATCCTGGGCTGATGTTACAGAGGGACTGGTTTCAAATCCCAGGCCTCTGAGCCAGGGAAAGATATGGGAATGGCGGGTGGGAGGAGCAGCACAGAATCATAGAAGCATTGAATGGTTTGGGTTGGAAGAGACCTTAAAAATCATGTAGTTCCAAACCCCCATTTCATGGCCATTTTGGGCAAGGATACTTTGCGTTGGGCCAGGTTGCTTGAAGCCCTGTCCAAATTGGCTGGGAACACTTCCAGGGATGGGGCATGCATTCCTGCTCTGGGCAATGCATTCCTCTCTAGCTTTTCTCTGCTTGCAGGATGAGGGTGCGCAGGCCCTGCGTCAGGCAGCCATGCCTGGCTCCCTGCACTGCCTGCCAACAACTCTCAGGAAAACGCTCCATGTGGCATCGCTGCCACTTTGGGAAGCGTGATCACTGCCACCCTGCTCTCTGCAGCTGTTTGCCACCAGCCCCTTCACACAAATAATACAGCTGAGAGCACAGCTCCTGCAGGCAGCATGAGCGTGTTTGGGAGTGGAGCAGCCAGACACAGTGGGCAAGCAGGGAGGGGCAAGTCCAGTAAGTCAAGCAGGTTCACCTTTCCCGTGTAGAACACGGTGAAACGCAGGTGCGATTGTTGATAAGATGGACAATTTTCCTTTAATTCTTTGAAGTAAAAAAATTCGACTGATTTTTTTCCTGTCATGTTGTATCTCAAAACAAGTAAATTCTGTCATGAATGTGTGGAATTTGGGCCTGAATGTATAACATGAAAGATATCTGTGTCACTGCTCTGTTGGCCCTCTCTCTGAAGGACTATATAACTGCTAAGTACTTCTCACAAAGAACAAGGCATAGAGAAAACACTGATGAAAGCACAGGTCATTAGAAGCATTTAGATTTATCTGATAAAATCTAGCTTTGCTTTTTGTGCCAGCTACACACAATTAAACAGATTAAATTAGCCTGCACTGAGCTCTGGGTGGCCACACCAGCTGCTTCTGATACCCAAGTTGCTTCTTTAAAGTTCGCTCAGAAATTTCTACAGCCTAATGTAGTTTTCAGTCTGCAGAGCTTTTCCATAGACTGATAATATTATCCCTGTGAACAAAACCATATGTAATCCCTGCTCTTTTCTAAAGTAAGATAGAAGGTGCTTAAAATGTACACAGCAGCAAAGCATGCGCATGATTAGCATCACCAGCTCCTTCCTCGACTGAGTAACTTTCCCTGTTTTCACGGCTTCCCTGGAGTCAGTGTGGTCATGGCTAGAAGGCAGTCAACGTGAGATCTTATATGTTTCCATGCACAGTGTTTCTATGTAAGTAAATAATGCTCTGAAATTTCAGCTTAACAGAGCTAAGCTCTGCTAACAGCAATCCCTCTGGCAGTGTTACCACCTGGGCTAAGTGCCTTGCCTGTGTCACGCATCAGGCGGATGCATCACTACAGCTCTGGGCACCCAGAAACCTGCCCAGTGGGGGCAGGCTCAAAATGGCCTTAGACTGCTCTAGTTGACTCACTGATACAGCTTTGTAGAATATGAAAATGTCAAAGATCCCTTTCTACAATGTAAGACCCAGCTGCTTTAAAGTGCCTGCCAACGCAGGCCCACAGAGGCTGGATACCTTAGTTACATTCTGTTTTCTGTCTAATTTACAGTTTGAATTTTTGGAGACTAAGACAGTTACGGCAAATCATCATAGGGTTTTCAATGAACTGTTTGCAGGAATCTCTATCTACTGCTGGAAAGTACAGAACAAGCCAAAAATTGAAACATAAAAAGGTATAAAATCTTCTCTTTCCCTTATCCAGTATGTTCTTGTCATTGCCCATCTAAAGACCCAGAGCTCCCAGACTTCCTGCACTCATCTTTCAGCCTTCCTGGAGCATCATGTTCCAAGAAGTGGACCAGAAATAGTTATGGACTTCTCCACTGTAAAGTATGTTTGCTCTTCATTTCACTTCTTCCTCTCCTCACCGCATCAAAATGAAGCCCCTTTGTATGTGGCCAGAACTCTCAAATATGGCAGAATCAATGTTGCATTTTCCATTGCAGTGTCTTTTATATGTGCAAATGTAAATACAATGAAAATCTCCTGAAGAACCTTAACCAAAAAGAAGGAAAGGTACATTCAAAATCATCTAAAAATTAACCTGTTCACTGATGGATGTATACAATTAATACGTGTATATATATCTGTTATTCCAGTCCCATATTGTGACACGCCCTTTTAAGAGCAAGGAAGAAAAGACACATGCAAAGAAGAAAGAGTGAAAGACTTGAGAAAGAGGTAAAAAATCTCTCTTTGCAACTGAGTTAAACGTTTTGGGCACCTCAATATTTGAGTGTCTCTTTCAAATTGTTTTAGAAGTGCCCAGTTTTCAGGGAGCACTTGTCCTCCCACAGCAATGGTTACCTGAACTGTCAGTGCCAGATGAACGTCTGCCAACACTTGTTATTTTGGGAAATGCAGACCCAGTGGGTTTACACTTCTGATTGTCAATCTCTTTCAAGGAGTTGGCAAACGATTTGCATGCGCATTGGTTTTACTGTTTGAATGGCTTTTCCATTCTTGTGACACACCTTTTTTTCTCAATGAGAGGTTGAATTTGGTATGGAAATAACTGTCCATATAAAAATGAGGGTTCAATACATTTTAAAAGAGAGACACTTTTAATCATTGATGAAGGTACAATATTCTAAATATGTCTTAAAACCACCAAAGGTGACACACAGATTTTCTCTTTCCTTTTCTTCCCTTCCAGCCCTTTTTGCTGTTGTTGTTGTTTTCTGATGCTGGATTTTTGATTCTCAGGGATGGCTAAACTTCAGGGATGGTAGTACTTAAAATGGTACTTAAAAATTATACCACTTAATGTTCAAACAACCCTACTGTTTCTAACCCTTTTTCTTTCCTGTGAAAATTTATGGTCTGCCAGAATAGAAAGTAGTACTCATTTGCATAGCTTCACAATTTTATAATGTGTCATTTTAGTGTCAAACAGGAGAAATTAAAAGCATGTGGTACTTTTTTTAAAAATGGAAACAGAAGTCAAAAAATTTGGAGAAATGCCTCTCACTGAATGTTTATTGAGTAATACCAGCTGGAAGCCCAACCTCTGCTGGCATAAAGGTCATCTAGAAAGTTCTGTTATTGAAAAAGATGCTGAACAACTAGTCTGAATGGGATATATTCCTTGTGATGATTCAAATTTTACTAGAGAAATACAGAATTTGGATAAACTACATGGTTGCTGCTTTTTCATTTCAGCCTGTTGCAGCATGCTGACTGTGTGTGTAAATATTGGTATGTAGGATAGATGTTAAGTATGCATTAATATTTTTTAATTCATAGGGTTTTTTGGTATTATGTCTTACAATTAGGTTGAGACATGTTTCAACTCTAAATCAATTCCCAAACAAAAAATAATTGAGGGTACTTAAAAACTAGCTGGAAGTGGTTGATCAGACTCTCCAATTAATTAGGAAAAAATCAAAGAGATGATGGAGCATGTGTTGCAGAATCACAAGTGACTGCACCAAATAAGCTCAAATCAACAAAAAGCTAATGAGAAATCACATAATTGCCTACAATATACTCTTGAAAGACAAGAGGAGTACAAAGTATCTACTACTTTATAAACAGAGGCAGCTGAAATAGTAGAGAATATTTGAATACTCCAGTGTTCTTCCCCATCCAAAGAAGTGCATCTTTTACATGGATCTAAGGATAAAGTTGAAAGTTTCATAAGAATATGTTTATTTGTTAATTAAAAAAAAAAAAGTAACTCTTCTCTTGCATATAAATCAAGCTGAGAAAGATGATACCTAAGTAAAAGTACTGCTTAAGTGCTTTTTGCATGTTGAAGTATGTGAGGGGGATTGTAGTTGTGACCAGACTGAGGGCAAAACTGTTATCTTGTTGAATGTCAGAACTCACAGAAGTTTTGAAGAAAATTAGAGCTTTGCTACTGGAATTAAAGTCCAGGGTCTATCTGTGTGTAGAACAAAGGAAGGAGCTCAATCTGAGAAGGGATAAGCTGGTAAAGCTTTTATGTAATAAACAATGATCACCCACATGTTAACAAACTGTCAGCTTATAAAAAGTATCTCTTGTTTTTATTTGGCCTGTTAACAGCAATACATCAAAAGGAAATCACTTAAAATTCCAAATATAAAATGCAGATCTAAATCCTGTCTGAATGTCCTATCCAATACAACAGCAAGTGAGGAAATAAAATTCCTACTGAAGCATGGGGAATAGCAAGGAGAAATGCACGTTTGCTTCACTGCATTAGCACAGGACAATCTCACTGCCTGTTAAAAATCCTACTGTGGTAAAGTGTCTCTGTTTCTGAAAACCCTAACGGAAACAATCTTTGGCAATCATGGCAGAGACTAAAATTAATTATATACACTTACTATTTTTTCCCTCTCTGGTCCCTAATAGGCAACATTTTTGGAGCAGAAGAAAAATGTTTTTGTTTCCATGGCAACAACATCCACTAGTCTCCTTTCTGTCACAAACCATGGTTTCTGAGCATATTTACTAAAATTGAAGTGTGGGTAACTCAGAATGATAAAGCCAAGTGCAGCAAATTTTCAACTAAATAAATATTTGTATTCAGTCTTGTATTCATCGGCTTTGAAAATTTTCAAGGTCAGGATATTTGTTTGCTGTGCTGATAGCATTCCCATTAAATACTTTGTCCTGTTCACAATGAGCATTCTTATTTAAACGTGTCTTGAATGTTGCTGATGCTACCCTTAAATAATTGAAGTAATTAAAGCAGAAAGCAGCACTGCATAACATCCTTCAGAACAGCAAAGAATGCCACTATAGCTCTTGAGGACTTAAGGCAAGCTGGTATATACAGCATACAAGAATACATGCTGGAAGGTCAAGTCTTTAATTTATAAGTGGCTTCAGGGTGTCCTTCTCCTCACAATGGGCAATGCTAACTGTGCTGTCAAAGTTCAGCAACAGTCTGTGCAGAAAAATGCTGAACTGATCTGCTCGGGCTCTGCTTTCTTCTTTTCAATTCCTCCTCAGCGCAAACCTCTCAGCTACAGATTCAGCCTCTTTCTTGTCTGTTGGACTTGTTTCTCTCTGAATAATTTCTTTATACTCACCGGGCCAGACTTTCAAGTCTTTGCTCCAGAAACATTTATGTGTAGAAGATGAAAAGAGAAATGGAGACCTGCACCAATATGTACACCATGGTAGAACTTGGCCGCATTAAGCTGTATATTGATGCTAAGCCTCAGCTTTAAAAAAGAAATGAAGTGTTTTCATTGAAGTCATCTCAACTCAAAGAAAAATATGGTGGTTTGGGTTTTTTTTTGTGATGGGAATTAAATAAAAAAAAGTAACCCACTGTTATCAAATTTAAAGTATTACTTACAGGAAATGCTCAATGATCACATTTTCTCTTAAAAGAATGCTGACAAAAGATTTTTCCAGTAGTTTTTTCTGTAACTTTGAAGAAGTGGTTTGAATAGACAAAGCACCAGCTATTGCAAGGACTGGAACTTCAGACTCAAAGTGATGCCTCTGATTGTGTCGCCTTCCTTCCTCCATAACTATTTATGTTTGTGTCTGTGGGGGGCACACAGTGTATGCTGTGCCTGCACCACTGTGTACAAACAGCCTGTGTTCAGAGTACTCTCTTTAGGGCCACAGCACACTGATAACTCAACTACAGATGCAAGGTGACAAAGAAAACCCACGTGGCTTTTTTTGCCTACATATGTTTCTGCCAGTTTTGTGCTGAAGTATGACAGCCCCAGAAGTAACACGGGTGCTGCGGAGAAGCTGGTTAGATAGTGGGCAGTGGCAGGCAATGAGAGAAACAGAGACTTTACTTTCCTTTAAATTAATCCTTTTCACTTAAGGATTTTTTTTTTTTCCGTATATATAAAAATGTTATATTTTATTCTTATGTAAATGTTCTCATTTATCAAATCCAATACTGACTTTTGAATAAACATCATCTGAGAACATTACAATGCCTGCTCAGACCAGGTAAAGACCAACTAAGTTAAAAAAAGAAATCAAAAAAGGTGCTGCTCCAGGTGCCCTTCTCATAGCCAGCTTTTCACAGGTGGCTGCTCGGTGTGCTAACAGATATCTGGCATCTCCAAAACTGGGTATAAGGGAAAATGCCACAGTTATAACTCTAGGGAGTGTGATGTTTTCTGCATGCACGGCTCCTGATGTCAGGCTATTACTACCTCTTTGAAAATAAAACTACCTTTAACTGTTGGCAGGATTAGAATCCCTGTTAGGGCTTGTCTTGATTACCACAATAACTGTGTTTCACCTCAGGGTACTATGTATTTCAGGTAGCCTGAGGTAAAAATGCAAGTGAAAGCATTGCACTAGGTAACTGTGCACAAGGGTGCAGATTTTATCTCCACTGTGGTTTTAGCTTAGAATACATGATGCATGGGAGAGGATACCCTGAGGTGAAAAGGGAAGTTTTGCTGGCAGGGAATTGGAGGCCTCTTTCCTGTTTCTTTTTTCAGAAAAATGTCAGAAGATTTGCTTGTTCCCTTTTGCTATGATTCCTTATGTGTGCCCATTTTGTAGTATTTTGTGTTTAGCACTGAGAATGAATCAGTGAAAAAAAAAATACCGTGGGTGCAACATGATGGATGCAAAAAAACCTCACAGCCAAGTTGAGACACTGAGTGAAGAATTACAACTGGATTTTACCTCAAGGCATAAAACCTCTGAAAAATGTGAGTTTGTAATGGAAAGGCTATTGCTGACACAACCTTAACTTGAACATTGCCGATAGCCACGCTATCACTTTATATAGCAGTTTAATGGCCAGCTTTTTGCCTTGCCAGTGGGAACATAGCCAGTTGAGGTGATTGGGTTTGCATGCTATAAAGCAGCTCAACCTTGGAATCTGTTGATGTAAAAGCACTCATTCTTTATTGGCCAAATTTGAAATAATGGTCTGAAAATAGAAGCATGTGACTTGCATGTTTAATTTACACTGCTGCTGTGAACATATGACTGTCACCTCACCTCCCGAGTTTAATGGACTTAATGAGCAGTTAAAACGTTTTAGGCAGTCTACAATGGACATCTGTGGTGCCAGTCAACAGCTGCAGTTGGCAGTGTGTTTTTCAGGGTGACCCACGTGCAGCAGAGCCTGGCCTGCAGGAGCTGCTGCTTTTTATAGCTCAGGCAGTGCTCCTCAGCTTGCTGTGTTTTACTGAGCCATCAGATCTGAACAACCCACATTCTTTTGAGATGCAATAAATACAATGATAATCAAATGGAGTTTCTTTAGCTATTGATTTTCTCACTTGCCTGAAATCATCGGAAGCTGGGATTACAGTTTATAGGCAATTCAGCCATTTTAAAGAATATTTTAGCCTTCGTGTCAAAAAAATTGCATTGGATTGGGGCTATCAGAATGTTTTGTGAATGAAATATGTTGAAATTATATAACATTATGAATTGATTAAAATAAATGAACCATAATTTACATAAGTGTATAATTTGCATAAAAAACCAGAATGCATATGACACGACAGTTCATATAGATATATATTTTCACATATAAATAACAAGTATTATATTAGGATATAACAAGTATAACATATATTCTATTATAAACAAACCTAAGTGCACCAATTTCAACTTTACTGATACTATTTTCATTTGAGTTTACTCCTAGTGAAAACCTCAGAGAAGTGGACATGTTTCCAATTTCAGTTTAACTGTGTATTTCTATCTGAAAAAAATATTTTCCAGCTCACCCTAATCCAATTGTACAAATATCCAATTGTAATTCTTTCAGAATTGTAATTCTTTCTTTCCAGTTGTAAATCTTTCAGATTCCTAGCCAGCATCCTTGAAATAAATGTATCACAGAGGAGTGAGCACTGTCTGGGCGCTGTTATTTTCCTTCCTAGCCTTTAATTACTTTTAAAGACTTTGGAAATATCTGGGATGACATGTGAGTGTATTCAGCACAGATACATAGGATGGGGTCTCTGTCTACCCAGGAATTAAAAAGCTGAAACTGTCTGAAAAGTGGGTGGTCAGAAACAGATTTTCAAACCTACTACCATGTTTATTAACTGAAAACTGAGGTTTTCATTTTTAGGAGGTGGTTGCTGTAGAATTAGGATTTATAGATATTCATGGACAGAGAGGTGCAAGCAGGCAGCAACTTAATTCTTCTGAGTGTTGTAGGGCCTAAATGCATCCCTCAGGGATCCCCTGCTCTCACCCTGCTAGTGTTGCAGCCTGAGATGTGTGACTGTGCATCATTAAGTGCTGCCAGGGATGCGCAGCCACCATGCACATCTGCCCAGGGATGCCAGCACCAATTCATTTTTCCTTTTCTTTCTTTCTTTCAGCAAGAATCCCAGTGTGAATTAAGTTAGAACAACTGCATTTAGAAGTGGAAATTAGAATGGAGACAATACAATCCCAAATCTGTATTGACTTTTTTTTCCTGCCAAGCATATCCAAGTGGAGATTTAACTGTATTTATGCAAATGCAGCTTTAAAGAAGCTTTTCTCTTAGTCGTAATTATGAAAATCCTCTCAAGTCAGTCCACAGTGAGCTATGTTGCTGTTTTTCATAACTGAGACAATTTGAGTTATCTTGAAAATCTTCAGCTGCCTTCTGCTTGGTGCCCAGAAGACTTTGCTGCAGATCTGCTCAGGGTCAATTGTTCCTTAAACTTGTGTTAGACTCTGTTTGACATGACAAGCAAATCAATCTTTCCAATTCACGAGCTGATGAAACTCAACCTTTTATAAAGCGTTGCCATGAGAGTAGAAACTGAGTAGAAGGCTTTCAGACCTATTCAATGTCACTTTACACAGTTAGGATTTCTACAAATGCAGAATATTTGCCTGCCTGAGTCTGTTGAACACAAATAACCAGATCAAGCCAAATAATAACACATCCTTTTTATAAAGAAATAGCTCTGTGACATTTTCTAGTCTCTCTCTCTCTCTCTCACTTGGTGTATACATATGCATGTAAACACACTTTGCATTTAAGAGCCAACAGGTGACTGTACATATATGTATTCTACTGTGCAGTTGATTTTATACAGTGTGTAGTTTGAAATGAGATCACATGATAAATAATTATTTGCACTTAGTTGACCAACATTATTTTAATAGATTTTTCCAAATAATACCATCAGATGGTGATATAAATGTACAACTTTTTCTTAGTGCATGAGAATTTCCTCACCTGTCCTTAACAGTAGAATCCCATTGCTTAGTGAAACAACTTATGACCATATTTTACAAAGATCATAACTGGGCAATTCTTTCAGGGCTGATCCCTGAAGCAGTCTCTCTCCAGATAAAGTAATGAGTGAAGGTTTGGTTAAGGAGGACTCCATAATTTGCAGTGAGTGCTTGGGCTTCAAGATGTAGGATGTGATGCAGGCTCATGATTGCCTATTTGAGAAGGGGCTGTGTAGAACAGGATACCAAAAATGCCTCCTGAATTTAGGTGTGTAATGTGGGGAATCCAATGAAGCAGAAATATATTACTGTTGGAAAAATATAAACTTTCAAGGCATTTCAAGTTGCGCACTAAAAATGCCCTGTGTATCAGTGATTTCCTCAACAGCAGTCTGACAGAAGACACCTTTCTTTCTGTAATTCTGCAAATAGCTCAGCCATCAGAAAGTGTATCTATGCACTATAAAATTCTATGTTTTATTTTTTTGTCTATTAACCCTTCAGTTAATGAGAACTTCTGCTACCCTGTTTTCCATGTCAGATTGAAATGTGAAATTTACATCAGCTGGTCTTACAATGACTCGTAACCACAGTCATGGGAGTTGTTTCATTTAGTTGAGAATGTCTTTTGCTTTTTGGTGGTTTTTAAAAAAATTATGAAGAAATATGAACTCCTAAAAGGATTTCTGTGAAAAGGACATATAATTATAGTGTTGTACCAGGGTATGCAAAACTTACAAGACTATTAATAGGTGCTTTTTCATGATGTAAAGTGTAGCTGGAAATCATTGGGACTGTCTCAATATCTTCCACTATTGAGTCTTAATTGACTCAGTAAATCAGGGCTATTTTTCATTTGCTACATATTAATTGTCACTAAATACATAACAATATTCTTAGCTAATGGATGGTTTTGATGCAATATAGCTCTTCTGATAACCATCAGAATCCTACTGTGAAAATCAATAATGTAGCACTTTTATAATTTACTCCATTTAGAAAAACTCTAAGAGAACATGCCTATTGCTTAGGCTTCAAATGTTGAAAATAGTGTTATCAGGCTAGTAAACTGTGACACAGGAGAACATAAGGAAGTTAATTTTTATACCACAAGATCTAAGGGACTTGAGCCTTTTTAAATCTCTTTCCTGTGGTACTAGCTGTGAGAACCAAAATGAACACAGACAAAAAACTAAGCTAATGACAGTGATCTTGAGAAGAGTGATGCAATACTAAATTTATAATGTTAATGTTGCAATTTAGTGAATTCTCTCAGATACACTGCAAATGATTAAATATTCTTTCCTCTTTCAATAAGTTATTGAAAAGGTGAAGCAATTGTAGCATAATACTTGGCAGAAAGACTTCTGAACACAATTAGCTGTAGTAGTTACATATTCTCAAGTTGTCTTTATCCATATGCTTATAATCTACAAATTTGTCCAACCCAGTAATTCAACTTCCGAAGGTGCTTACTCTCAGTACGTATTTAAATAGAGTTATATCTGAAAAGGGCTTCAACCTACTGCTTTTCAGAGAAGTCATCAGGAGGCTTCAGATCAATTTCTGTTATAAAAATTCTGCTATTGTGCTTCCATTAATTCCTGTAACACTGACCTTTATGACATAGCTTTTCATGCTTGAGAGACTATTTGGATTCAGCAGAATCCATTCAGCTGCCTTTCTGCCTTTGGGTTATAAAAGAATCCTATTTAAATATATGAAGTAAATCCTACTTTTTTGTCCAGATAGGAGGAAAAGGAAATGTTTCAAATCTAACCAAGTTTCGCACTTCAAATTGTACAAGTACAATAGCTCATAATGAGCAGCTGAATCACTATAAAAAAATATTTAAGGAAGTGTTCGCATAATCCAGTCTTAGGCAGCGGATATGATCGACTTATTATCCCAACTCTTCCTATAGTTAAGCTCTTCAGAGAGTTCTGATTAACATAGTCTGAATCACCTTCAGAAAAAAACCCACCTGTTTCTCTCTCCACTGCCTATTGGTCAGACTTGAGAACAAATAGTTGTTTAAATTATGTGGCTAAAAATTTATGGTATCAATAATGCCTTTCATCACAGGACAAACTTATTGCCAGTCTTTAAATATGTGCCCTAGCTGGAACTGGGCATCTTTTCCCAAGCTTCACAGAAATCATGTACCATGCCAGAATGATGTGGCGGACACAGAGCTTATAACTGGATCTGTTCTGGATTCAACAATATATTGTCATTTAAAAATGTTGTTTATTTAACAATTCTGATAAATTTACAATGAAAGCATGCCTTGTTTATTCTTGAGGAGTGCCCATCAAAGCTGGGCTTGCCAGTGAAGCAAATGAGCTCAGCTCTCCTTCCCTCATATCATCTGGGGTTGCATTGCTCACTTGACATCCTAAGGTGGAGGAATAGATCTGCAGCCTTCTCTTTATTTTTGAGGGTTTATGTAGGTGTGGTACCTTTTTGCACCTCTTTTCCCCCCTTTAGACAGTGTCCAGTGTTTCTCAGGTGTGATGTTTGTAGTGGGTTCTTTAGTCTGAATTAAACACATAGATGTACTCTTAATTTTTTGGGCCCAGTTTGAGCTGAAGAAACTTAAAAAGTAACAAAAACCCAATACTGTTGCTTAAAAATAGTATATATAACACATTCAGGTAGGAATTTATTCACCAAGTGATTTCAGCCCAATTTCTGTCATGAGCAAAACAGTCTTATTAAACTAATTACTAGCTTCAGTCTTTCATTGTTGTTCTTTTTTTCTTTCAAATTATTTTCTTCAGAAATAATTAATCTTTTTTGTTATTAATTAAAGAGATGTTAATTTGCAAATAAATGTAAATGATATAGTACATCTACACGCTACTATTCCTTAATTTAAATTTTATTTATTAAAATAATAAGCGATATTTTTTGTTAATTGTCAGATACTTGAACTTATTTTTTGTGTCAAACTACTGTAAATGTAAATGAAAATTTTATTAAACTGGCATTCTATTTAATTACAGAAAATGCAATTAAACTGTGTTCCCTTAGATTTTAGTTCCTGAGTGGTACTTGAATATGTCTAAACCATAATAATTTCTTTCCTCTTCAGAGAGTATAGACTAAACCAGAATAACTTACAGCGTGGGTTTTGTTCTGAGGGTGCTTGGAAAACAACTCAGAGAGACCAAAGCAATTTTGCCACAATACTCTCAGGTTCAACTACAACTCCCTAAGTACATAATTGAAATTGATTCAATGTGAAATCAGTTGAATAGGATTGATTCCTATTGAAATCAAAGAGACCACAGAAATAAGTAACAATTAACTGCTTCAGTCAGGGTGACCAATCTTTAGTTCCTAGCTATACAAATACAGAAATTGAATGCTGTATCAGGAAAGAATGTTAATGTATATTTTTCCTTTTGAATGCAGAAATTTACTCAGAAAAAACACTTCTGGATGGACTAAGACAAAAGAAGTAGAGTTTTCACATAGGTGCAGATGCGAAAAGCAAAGTATTGTGCTCAACTGTTCCTCTTGTAACCTTGAGGGTCTAAGTTCATATTTTTAATGATTACACTCTGAATATAATAAAAATTCTGCAGATGTGTGGAAGAGGTACCTCAGAAAAGCTGGAGATAATGCCTCCTGCAGAGAGAGTGTGTGTGTAAAACTGTCATAGGTAATTATCATAGTGACACCTCTTGCATCACAAGTTATTTTGAGGGAGGGTGCAGAGCTATTGTGCCACTAGATGCTGCTCTAAGACAACATCTAACAAAAAAGAATTCCTAAAATCCATGCAGTCTCCAATATTGCATCAATCACCACAGTTCTGTTTAAAAATAGTTTACAGATTAAATCTTAAGCTTTAGAAAGAGGTTCCAAAAATTTGTAAAAAAAGAAGGAGGGGGGCAAGCACATAATGAACTGATATTAAAACTTACGGTATCAGAGCTACTGCATTTCTGGGAACAGAGTCTGAACAAGAAGGCTATTTTATCAGAAACTTTTGGTTTTATAAGACTGTCTTATTAAATTCTTGAAGAGCTTTCTGTTAAACAAATTCACATGCTTTAAAGAAGCAGAGCATAAATTTCTTAAGTCTTTTTATTTCAAAATATGAGATTTGTTCCTGCTTCAGTTTAGTGGTTAAACAAGTTTGCTGGCCTTGGCTGAGCTAACATGGATCCTTCACAGTGTTTAGCTAACTTCATCTTGCTGTATGGGCACCGAAAAGTTAAACAGAGGAAATGTTAATTAGGTCAATATGGAAATAAATCTGCAGAGCTGTAAGAAGAGGCTTGCACAGTGTCTACTGAACCAGGTGTGGTTTTAGTTTAGGCTTGCAGTAATTCACTTGCAGAAACAAATAGATTAATGAAAGAGACAGGAAAACCTTTGAAAAGAATAGAATTGGCTCTTATGGGAATCAGTGAAGGTTGGTACAAAAGGACCTTAGTAAACTAAATTCACAATGGGAGCAGATATGTACGTGGAAGGTTTTTGCTGTATAACAGGCTAGAATGGCACCAGAGCAGATGACACAGATGGATGAATTTACAGCTGGAGTGAATACTCAGTTTTTCTTTGACCCCACTGAACAGTTCCATGTATGCTTAGCTTTCAGTAATCACTTGTTTAGACTTTAGAAATTTTCTCATCTATATTTGATTCTCCCAACTGAACAACATACAGATATGATATAAATCAAACACAGGCTATTTTTACAGACTATGTTAGTAGCTCACTGATTAAATATGAAGTGGGCATTGAGAGATCATTAACACTGTGAAATGGATTTCTGACATTTTACAAAAGCAGCACGTACCCTTTCCTTTAGCTCTGTGGTGGGTCTTACATGAGCAAAGTCTTTCCTGATCATTTTCTTTTTGCATTTGGAGGTGATATATTCTACCAGTTATGCTCTACAGGAAATGGTTGAAATTAGTTTTCATTATTTCATTTATACTGTACTTGTCTGTAAGATTGCAGCTTGACCTCATTATGCCATCAGAATCTGTAAAAGCTTTTTTTAAAGCCAAATACTTACAAATTATAAAGCCAAATACTTACAAATTTTAAAAAGAATTTCAGTAAAATAACATGAAAACATAATTCTTTCCAAGGCTGTTTACACATAGTTGTAAGCAGTTGTCTGTTTACTATACATGGAAAACATACAGTTGTCCATGTATAGTAAAATACTTTAAAACTCTCTAGCATCTATTTTACAATAGTTTTCCAATCAATAGGATACAGAAGTACTGTGTACTATATTAAGCTGTTCAAATTACCTTCTACACATCTGGTCTTTCCTTCTTTTCCTCAGGGCCCAGGGAGACACACATACACATGCACACACAGAGGACCTTATACCAAGTTAAGAGCTAATAAAGATATCAACCACTGCTCTCCGTGATGAACTGTGACATGTAACACAAAGCACCCTGCCTACTTCTGATATTGTTATTTTCTGTAAGTGCTAAATTCTTTTCTGTTTTTATTAGCTAATTCATCAACACCCTGAACCCAGGAAGAGACTCAATAAAGCAAATTAATTAGGCTGCCCTTTTAGGCACCAAAGAGGCAGGCGTACAGGAGCTGTCTAGGGCCACAATCCTCTGCAATTTGTGCTATTTCCAAAGCCTAATTAGCTTAGGTCTGGTTTTGAGGGGCAAACAGAGGGGAGAAATATCGAGGTTTTTTACTGCTTGCAGGGCCTTTGTACCAGGGCTTGTTTCAGTAGCGCGGCAAAGCAGCAGGGCACGTGTCTCCTGGGACCACTGCCAGCCACGACACTGTGCAAGGGGAGGGAGAGGAGGGAGGCACAGGCTGCCTGTGAGCAAACCCAGCCGAGGGACAGTCATGCCCCATTTTCCAGAGAAGCAGTAAAAACCACTAAGGAGATTTCTCCATCTGCACAGCTATTACATATTAGAGACAATGTCTGTATTTTCAGTAGATCTATAAAGCTACTGTGTTTCAGATTTATTTCTGGCTGGTAAAAATAGTTTTGTCTCCTTCTGGGCTGAGTGTATTGGACGGCTTTCTTGTTTCTGTGATTCAGTAACGGCGTCATCCTTTACAGACATAATGTGCATACTGCTGACATCGTTCCAAAAAATAGATGGCCCAGGGCCACCTTTGGGGAATTCTCTAAATGAAAGTATAGGAGATGATCATCTCACACTGGGTGTTGAGCACTCTCTTTGCATGCTGAGAGTGTTAAAAGAGGACCTGGAACAGTCCCTGTGCACGTATTTACACAACAGACTATTGCTGCTTTGAGTTGTCAGCACAGTGGTTCAATAATGTTCATTCTTAAAAGCCTTCAGTGTGCATATAACTACCAGAGTTTGCATTGTAAAAGGCCTGTAAATAATTGTGCACCTCTACTGGAGAGGATGTTAGTTCCCTCTCAGGAGCAGAGATGAGATTTTGCTTCCTTCAACAATTCCCCCCTCACAGCAAAGGGAACAAAATGGGGCCCTGCTTGCTGGAAATTCTCTGTCCTCTGAAATCTGAATGTAGCAGAAAGAGTATGTGCTACAACAAGTTATCTCTGAACCTCAGAAATGTCTGAGAACTTTCCCCTTCCTTTTCTCCTTCCAGAAGAGAAGTGCTTCAGACAGTATGGAAGCATAGGATGGATGGGGGTGCTATGGATTAGTCGTATGGAAGGTACTGTGAAAAGACTTAAGAAAAATAATTTCATATTTATACCCTGCCCCATTCCTTCCCCTGTCATGCTAGGAGGGACGGGGAGGTAGCACAGCAAAGATGACCTGTACTGGAGTCTCTGCCTCTCGTGGCACAGCCAGCATGGGGCCAGTGGTCAGGAACTTCCTTTGCCCATCATTTCACCATCTGGGAAATTGTGCCTTCCTGGAGCTGATGGACATTCTGCTTCAGCTCTGCCTGGGCTGCACTTTGAGGTCACTGATTTTTTGGGGCTGCAAGTATTCTTCGTTCCTTGTCTTGTCTTTTATGAAATAAGGATATGGGCTGAGATAAAGGCTGTTTAGCTATCGAACAAATCTGCACTTCTCTGTGAGATCTGGGCCTTGGTGTGGTCCTGGAGAGAAAATGGTGAGCTGAAGAGGACATGATAACTGAAGGACAGACAAAAAACAACCTGCTTAAGCACCTTGATTCTGCTGGCGCTGTCAGGTCTGGCTTGGATCTGCCCTTCCAAACCTGCATTAGGAGACCATGGCCACATAGGGATGGGGCACATGTAATACATTATTTAAACTAAAATGGTAAGAATTTACATTCATTGTTATTTTTGAAGAATGTCTTGGTGGCTTAAGCATAAAGCTTGATGGAAGATTGGGTAGTTTCATCTCACTGCTCTGCCCTCTCCATTTTGTGTTTGGCCTTGGTGGGACAGGCTAATCTGACCAGCACAGTAATGCTTCCATGGCATTTGCTGGTGAAATATAACTGAAGTCCTCTGAGGTTATGCATGAATGGAGCTTGAGGAGAATAGTCCTTTCTTTTACAGTATTATAAAAACTTAGAACTTAGAAATTCACCCATCAGAACCAGTTTGTATCATCTGTGAGAAGTTATTCTGTGCTGCAGGCACTCATCACTTATGAAGGATAGACCCACCACGTAAATAAACTAAATCCATCTCATTTTACGTGGATGCTCAAACAGCCATCTTATGATAACTCTCAATCACTGCCAAAATGAATCAGACTCAAACTGTAGGAGTAAAAGAAAGTTTCTCTTCTGATTCTTTGGATCTGCATTGCAGAAATCTGAAATCAGCTTGCAAATAAGCTGCAATGTCATGTGCTGTAATCCACAGCTCCATTTATCTGATGCGTGTCTTGTGCACTCTGTGCTGCTGTAATTCCTAACTACAGTGGGAGTATCGAAGTTTGACTGCAGTCTTAGCCCTGATTTTAATGGCATTGTTGATTTTTATCACGGGTGCAATGTAGATTAAAAAAGAAAAAAGGAGGCTATGTGCATTATAGCTCATACTGTTTTCAGTTTGTTCTTTACTGGTGGCAACATAAAACCAAAAATTAAATAACTTGGGAGTATTTGCAGAGGAATGAAAGCTGTTTATGGGTGCAAACTTCTTCATTGTTATAGAACTTTAAGTGTATAGAAACCTCATGATAGCAAATATTTTAACCAACCCAACCAGGGCAGGGAGAACCTGTGAAAAGCACAACTGTGGATTAAACAAAAAGTGCAAGTAATACACCAGTTATTTGTTACAAAATAAATTAAGTATTGACACAAGAACTTACACTATATTTTTTTGTTTGAAATGCGGCAGAAGCAAATCTTTTTTTCTAAAGGGCAGCAGGAATTGTTGGTCTTGTGTTTCTGTCATGACATTTAACTCATTAGCATGCAGGTGCACTCTCTGGGTTTCATGCAATACCTGTCTCCTTTCACTGTGTTTACAGACAATCTAGCAAGTTTGCAGACCAAATGGCTCCCTGTGAATCCACAAAGCAGTGAACAAGGCAGCACACAGCTTAGGGAGTTCCCAGCACAGCTAGCATCAACAGTGGGCATCAATACTGACATTAAAATAAAAAAAAAAAAAGTCTTGTAATTGTTTGTAACTGACAATCACAGTAATTAATTATAGGTAATGTTGCAGTTACTCATTATTTTTCCTTTTTCTTGAAATAAACTGTCTTGTTTTTTAGCAACTGATCCATGGTTAATAGTGGTTAGCATTATGCATCCGAGCTCCTGGTTTACTAAACATAATGAATAATTCTGCTTTGTGGGGAGCCAACCATGCATTTGGTGTGTGAAATGGGAAATCCTTCACAGAGAACTGCAGGCACAGCAGTGACTCTTGACTCCACTTTGGGACTGAGTGGCAGATGAAACTCCAGAGTGAGGGCGAGACCTGGCTCCTGAAGCTCTGTGGAACTGCCTTTCCCCAGGTCCTAAGGGCTAGAAGAAGAACCTGAAGCTTTTTTCTTCAAAGGATCTGAGTTCAGGTCTGGTATAAGTGCACATCTCCTGGGCAGCTGATGGTGTTATCCCCATGCCCCAGATCTCAGCTGCATGGGTGTAATGTCTGCATTCCATGGTTTTTTTTTTCATAGAGATATCTTACCTAACTCTCAGTCCTGCAAGAGCTGCATGTCAAGATAGTTCTCTGGGCTCTTCCTATATTTACAGAACCTGGGGGAAGAGACATTCATCTCAGGTAAAATCAGTGTCTGAGACAGCTGAGAAAAATGTCCCCTCCAAGTGCAAGATTGTTTTTCTTTGAAGGGGGTCTAAGTAACTAGCTCAGGCAAGCTGTTTTTAAATGGTTGAAGTTAGGTGAGGAAATTCCACCTGCTGCCTCTGCCTCTTTTGTTAAAATCCCTTAAGCCAGGGACTGTCATCTGCCCCCATGGGCTTTGCTGTAAGTCTAGCATGGCAAAGTCATCATTGCAGATGGAGTCCCTACACACAGTGTAATATGAAGACTAGATAATAGCACTCTTAGAGCTGCTGACTGATGTTTAATACCTGACATCACCACCTTATACCCATATAAGCAGATGGGCAGCAGAAAACCTCTGCACATTAACCTAGCACA
This sequence comes from Onychostruthus taczanowskii, assembly GCF_017590055.1. Taxonomy (NCBI): domain Eukaryota; kingdom Metazoa; phylum Chordata; class Aves; order Passeriformes; family Passeridae; genus Onychostruthus; species Onychostruthus taczanowskii. The sequence continues at coordinate 3,607,740 of NW_024502347.1, forward strand.
GGTTATGCAGTTGGGCTCAGACACAAAATCATGCTTTGGTGGCTTAACATGCTGCTGCATGTCTGCCAAGCAGCTCCCAATATCTGTGTCCTGATCCATCCTCACCATCTCCTGTGTGCTCCTGCGGAAGGTGTGCACACAAATGGATGTCTCAGATTGGTTCACAATAACTTGTTAAGCCACTGTTACCTTGTGCCTCAGCCCACAGACAACCCCCACACTGGGTCTTTTTTTTACTAGGCTTTCATGCTAACACTTGGGCATTTATCAAAATGCTGTGCAGCCACAAAGATTTTTGCTAAATATGCAACAAGCACCAGTGTGTAGGATACAGGAAAGGGAGTAGAGTATTTTTTTAAAAAAAAGTTTAGCATATGTTCAGTGAGCTTTCATGCTTGATTTTGCTGGTAAAGGTTACCAGAAAAGTCAATATGCCCCTGCTCAGAAAACATAAAATTAGCTAAACCTTTTGGCAGGTGCATTATAATGCAGCAGAAGATCATTCAAAGTTAACCAGTAAAATTCTGTTCCTCCTGAAGGTAGAAATGCCTTGTCAAACTCCTGGGCTGCTTTATGAACCTCCTGGCCTGCTAAGCTGAAAGCCATTACTCTGCTCCCAGATGGCAGGAATTTAATTTGGAAAGTCACATCATCTCTCTCTCTTCTTTGCAATGTGCCCATTTGGCAGCCTTTGAAAACAGGTGAATGAACATTGTTTAAAACAGAATTTTTATTCTTGTGAAAAATGCCAGCTTGAGACTAATAGAAACTTAGGTCCTTGGCTTACTTGTGGGATTTGCACAGTGTGGGTGTTTGGCAATGGTCACAGCATCAACACAAATATTGCTCAGCTTTCATTAGAGGGAAGACAGAGCAGATACCTCAGGATGCATCCCTCTTTTCCTCAGCATGGATACTGCAAGGTTAATTCTCTTGTCTCATGAGAAAATGTCGGGTGACTGCCAAGGGGCTCTTGCAGTGCAGCCCTGGCACCCTGCTGACTGGCTGCTTGCTGGGCACCCCAGGGTCTCTATGCTTAGGTAACAGCTGGTCCAGCTGCTCTGCCCCACACAAGGAGGCCACAGTGACTCTCCTTCCTCTACTCTGCCACCTTCTCTTGCCACCGCCATTCCGTATTCACAGACACAGCAGTCTACAGGACACCATCTTTGTCTATAAGGCAGTCCAAATCAGATTCAGCTCTTATGATTCCTGCCTGTGAGGATTTGAGGTTTCAGCTCACGTCTTGAGGCAATCCTGGTAGTTAGGAACAGGAGAAACATGCAGGCTGCATGAGGCTGAGAGTTGTAAACATGCTGTGCCTTGTGCAAGAAGAATACACATCTACCTGAAGCAACAAAGCAGGCCACTTGTGTGTTCAGTGCTGGATTCTTTTAATCTGTTTCTGATTTCCATTCCCACCTGAGAAGCCTTTTCCCTTCATATAGAGCAGTATGTTTCTTGTTTCTGCCCCTGGCCTTCTCTCTTCTCACAGCTAGGGAGATATTATTTAAGAACATCACAGCCCTTGCTCAACTGAGTGTCTAATCAGGATGGATGAACTGTTAGAACGACAGAGGCAAATGACTTGTTCCTCAGTGGTTTCAACAGCAGAACTAAAAACCTGGTTTACCTGAGCTGTCTTGTCATCCATGATGCTCAACTTAAAGTGGTTGTATTACTTCCGCTCCTTTTCCTTCAATGCCATCTGAAATATTTTCTTCTCCCTTTCCTTAGTGTTCTTATATGAGTGTGGAAGCCAAAGATCAGAAAGAAAACAATCATTCCACAGATTCACAAAGGGATCCATAAATGTTTTTCAAACAGATTCTTTCAAACACTGCAGATGCACTTCAGGCCCTTAAGCTCCCAGCAAAAAAGATTTGTGTACCTCCCATTTCAATCCCCTGACAGGTGCAATTGCTAGATGTAAAAGTTTTCAATTACATATTTAGAAATCTTTATAATCTGTTGGGATTACTGAGCAGAAACTCAGCACAGTGAAGGCCATAAGGTGTGTTCAGACAGGAAATCCTTTATAAATAAGCATGCACTGAAATCAAAAGCAATATAACCATTACCTCAAGTTATGAATCAATGTTTTCCTACGAGTGCAAGACCCTGAATCAGTAAACTCTTTAAGAGTATCCCTAACATTCATTGGTCTAATTGACTTCAGTCATATATGTATCATCAGTTTGCTCAGTTTGGATTTTCTGAGCTGATTTTATGAGCTGATTTTCTGAGCTGATTTTATGAGCTGAAAAAAATTTTTTAAAATTCATATTTAGTGTCTGGAATTGAGGCCTCAAGGCAGTCTGCAAAAATTCAGTGCCTAGAATAGTGTAAAACTTAAGTTGGGAAAGCAAGGGAGGGCGTAAGTTAGTAGTGCTGCCCCATTTACCAGTGAGAGACAAAAGGAGCCAAAGGTTCATTTAGGGCCACACAAGCAGAGTATGGCAAAGCCAGGAAACAGATACCAGTCTTCCAAGTTCTGCTCTCTATATTTTAATCCTCTGGTGTATATCCTATTGAAATTCCAACCAACTTTTATCCTCCTTTAGGCCTTCTGCTAAAAACTCAGTAGGTAGAAGGGACCACACAGTTTAGCTAATACTTCATCTGCTGGGGATCAGGCAATACATCTTCTTCCTTCCCAACATTTATTTAGAAACTTGAGCATGATATGCTTGTGAAATATGTATTTTTGGATAATAATATTTGAATTTCAAAGGGAAAGTGAAATGTTATAATTTTGGCTAATTCATTCAGATAATTTTACCCAACACAATATTGATAACCAAGCACATTAAGCAGTCTAATTCAGCTCATTCCATATCACAGGAGTGCAAACAACAGACAAGAAGCAGACAGCCAAACTTAGAGAAATTAAATATAAGTACAGAAGACATAATAAAGAGAAAGAAAACACTGGGTAAGTTTTCTGAAAAGAACAAAGATATAATTACTTCAGCCAAAGGGCAACAATAACACAGACACTGACAAAATGTGGGATTTCATGTGCTTATTGACTCAACTGTTCACTAAAAAAAGTCTTTATCTTAGCAAATGCCAAATTACATGATAATAATCAAGCTACTGTACTGTACCTCTGAGCTATAAAGCACCTTTTACTGGAAATCAAAGGCCTTTTTCTGAATAGTTGAGAGAACTTTATGGTTCTTTGATGATATGGACACATATCTTACTTTTTGCTTTTCTAACACTTAGAGCTGATTTTTTGCTCTTTATGATAATGAAACATTCTGGGGTTGTTTTGTTGGCTTTTGGAGAAGTAGCTGAAATAGGAGAGTTTAGAGAGGAAACTCTAACATGCCCAACTAAGGCACATTTGAGGTCTGAATGATAAACTTGTAATATGAAATGAATGAAAAACATAGAAGTGAGCTTATCTTGAAACCCTTAATCTCCAAGTTTTACATCCATCGTTACTGTTAGTAAAGTGTCTGTTGGATCAATGGCAGTGAACCTCCATTTTAAGACCAAAGATAACACCAGGATCTGGGAGAAGAAGCTAATGAATGCTCAGAGGGTGTCAATATTTGTTCCCCTTGTGAAAAGAAGTGGGGAGAAACAGTGTATCTTCAGGAAAAGTGATCCTCTGGCTGTCCTTGGAAGTCATTGCCAGTTCTGTTTCCAAAATATGTGTCACAATCATGGCAAGATAACCTTGCTTGATATGGAGTGTAGTATTAGTCTCATCAGCCTGTGTGCCTCGCCCTGCTTTCCAGCTCTGGCTTTTTTTTTTTGTTGTTGTTTTAGAGGGTACAGGTGAGTATTGGAATATTTTAACTGAGGATGAGCCATTTTCAGTCTGCTTATAAGGGGGGCCATCTTGCCATCCTGGTCACTGTGAGGCTGGGTAACCTGACACTCCAACCAAATTCAGAATACAAACGTCACTTCAAAGATTGAAATTCCTTCACTCCTGTCCTATTGGTGTTTTTCTCCTAACAACTGTGATCACATCCATCTTAACTAGGTTAGGAAAAAACCCTCTGAAAATTGAAGAAGAAGAATCCCCTACCTGCAGATGCAAAAGGCTGATGTATCAATCTACAGCTGGAATGTAAATTGCAGGTACCTGAGACTGGCTGTTTCAGTAGTATGTCTGTGATGGATTTTAAATCTATTCCTGTATATAAATATATATACCAGTTTACCTGAGACTGTGAGGCACAAGAAAACAATGTTTTCTTGGTGCTGTAATTTCCATTACAAATCAGCTACAAATATTTAAGGAGCTTAATTTGCTGATGTACATTTCTTTCTCAGTTGGTACTGCATGAGAGAAAGAAAAGCCACCTCTAATGTTTTTGATATGGCCAGTGTGATTAAACTTCCTGACTGTGGCTGTACTGTATGTTACAGGAATGTATTATTTGTGGGTGTATTTAATTTTGGATGTGGTGGTACCAATTAGCCTCTGGTATCATGTTTATTTTTTTTCCTCAAAAGCATCCCTCCATTCAGAAGACTTTTTAAAGTGAAGAGGAGACAGGAAACAGGTCATTTTTATATATGAAATTTAACATCTGCTGTATCTATGGATAACAGGTTCTGAGGTGAACTGCTGAGTGTGTCACGGTAAGCCTGGCAGAGTTAAGTGTGGAAAGTCAGTCTGAGCACATGCTGTAATGGGTTTGACCTCGAAGAGCACTGCAAAGAGAAATTGCAGATAACCATCTGAACCGACTTCAGAAGCCCTGACTCCCTGGATACCAAGAGAAAAGGGGAGGACTAAATAGATAGAGCGAACAATCAGAAATACAAGGTTGAATAAATGCTTAATATTTGAAGTGTTGACAGAAGAAGAAAACAGAAAAGCAGTACATTTCCATGCTTGATTACAACCAAGTAAGGAAACTAAAGTTCCTTAAGGCAGTTTTATAGAAGTAAGATATATATTCAACAGAAGTGAGATGTGAGAGTAATATAGGAACAATAAAGACTGGGAAAATCTTAAACTCACCTTAAACTTGCCTTTCCATGGCAAAGAATTACTGATTAAGAATACTAAGGAGAAACTGTGGAGAATGAGACTTTCATTCTCAGCAGGCCTGAGTTCAAGGCTCCAGAAAGGGAAGAAAAGGGAATAGACCCCAACTCATATTATATCCACTTCATGTTTTAATTGGATGGACTTTAAACTTGGTTGTTCTTCATATCACATTTATTAGTAAAAGTAGGGATTAGAAAGTGCTTTCAGGATCCTCTGGAAGTGGGAAGTGCTGTGAGCAAGAGCCACTTGTTTTCTCTCTATTATGTTTAAAGAGAGGCAGAAAAGGAAAAAAGAGTGTGTGCATATGCTCACTGCCACATCTGCTCTACAAAACTCCAAGTTAGAGTCAAAATAAGCCTTTAAAGGGAGTACAGACAGCAGTGTATTTAGTTTTGATTTATTAAAATAGTTTTCAGACTGCAGTCTTATTTGTCCTGTGAGAATGGCACTCTCTGGTAATGGGAGCATTGAATTTTCATGTGAAACATTTTAGAGAGCATATTTTTTTCACCTACAAGAGTGTGACAAGAATTTGCTCTTGTATGATGATGTGGAAGTTATAGCTGCTATGCTACACATGTATTTATGATCACTCCTGGCATGGCTGCTGTGTATTTTGTTTATGTTCTTACAAACCTACTTGTAACACATTATAAAAAATACATTCTTTCGTGGTAGTCTTGCACTGAGGCAGAATAAATCATGCCTCCTACATCTGCTCCAGCTTTTCTGATATTGCCCATTTGCTGTTCCTTACCCTGGAGAAGGGAGAGCTTGAGTGATTTTTAGTCCCATACCAGGTAATGTCGAAGGCGTCATGAAAGGGTAAAAGCAGATACCTTAATAGAGCTGTCAGAGAGGCAAACCCCAAACCACAGCATGAAGCAGCTACCACCCTTCAATCAGAATAACCTGCTTTCATTAAATGATAGTTTGGGAATGTCTAGACATGCTTTAAGCATGTGAGGAACAACACAGTGAATAATTTCAAAATGGGGAAAACAAAAAAAACACTAAAATGAAACAAAGCTTCCAAAATGAAAAAGAACTAGCCAGATCTAGCACTAGGCAAGATAGACTGAAGTCTTTATCTCTGATCTTTCATATTAATATTGACAAAAACATGACTACTATCTCTGTGTGCCTTTATTACAGACACCTCTCTGTTATACTTCAGGAAAAAAAAAATAAAAACACTGTCAAGTACTTGCAATATTATTTTGAATGGACATTTTAAAAGTTATATTTGCTTCTTTTCACTTTCCAAACCAGAGTTTTTAATTCTTGCTTAATTAGCAGTATTCTAAGAGTGGTTTTGATTGATTATAATAATTTGGTTTTTATATGCATGTTCTTCATAGCCTTTCTTCTATTTGCCTGTTAGTATTCCTACTGACATCAGCAGTGCAAACCCAAACCCTGTTTGATATTTAAAGGATACAGGTTTATGCTATGCCTGTAGAAAAAAATGCAACATTTCTTGTAATTTTTTTTTTTTTTTTTTTTTGTGGTGGGGATTTTTGCAGATGTGTGTTTGCTTGACTGGTGTCTCAGCCTTTATTTGCTTTTATATAATAAGAAAAAGTTACATGAGAGCAGTTCCAAACTTAATGTATTTCGGATATTTTATTGTCTTCCCCCATAGCTGTGATTGCTAGGAATAAATACAAAGCAGCTATTATTGAGCCCTGAGAAAGAAATGATGGAAACTTTAGTGGACATCATTGTAAAGCCAACATTTTCTAGCAATTATCACAGGTGTTTTTAAGTTTTTCTCTTAACCCAGAAGATAAATTGCACCCATATGTTATGTACGACTAGGCTTTAATTTTTGGTTGATGCTGAATTTTCAATGGTGTTTAAGTACTGACTCTTCAGAAAACAGCTGGTTATGAGGCATTTTGTTTAATTATGCTTTGTTTGTCTCCTGTAGTGTTTATCATCCTGAGGAACACAGCTGAAGATGTAGGTCAATGACCCCTCTATCCATATACTCTGACACACCGATCCACAGGGGATTAGCCACCTAAATGGAAATTTTATTCATTACTTCTTTTGTGTTGCTATTCTGAATGACTTTCTATAAGGCTGCATGAGTAAAAAACTAAGATCAGCAAAACTTTGTTTGCTCAAGTACTTTTAGATAATGATTTCCAGTGTAATATAAGGACAGTTTTCAAGCCATGCAGTTTATTTAATTCAGTGGAGAAACTAAGGGGAAGAAAGGAGCACAAGCAAACCACAGAGCAGTTTGCTGAATGTTCTCAAATTTCTTTTGACACTTCATGGTGACAGAAAGCCCTGTGCTAAATATGTTTGTGCTGGTCTGCTGTGAAAATTCACTGTTCAATAGCTTCTAGAGTTTCTCATCTCTTACCTACGGTGTGCAAACCTACACCTCTGACCACTGGGCTCCCTGGCAGAGTGTGGATGGCTACTGTGTGTCTCAAAGACTTATAAAGGATTTTTATGAACTGCTTCCAAGGTGCCTCTCTACTTTTAATCTCCTCATGACAGAGAATTGTCTGTGCATCATGCCATTCATCAGAGGCAAAGTATGGGGTCATAAAATCAAGTAATTTTTGATTATTTTTGACAAATATGATTTAAAGTAGCAAAATTTGTCAATATAAGGATACTTTCTTTTTTTCTTATGTCATAAAGTTGTCTCTTTCACAGCTGGCCCCATGGACTGGGAGTCAAGGACAGAGAGGTTGAAATGGAGCATAAGGTAATTTAATTTATTATTCCTGATTTTGCCCAGCTTCTTCTTTGGCTTATCTCATTTTAACATTGTTGGTGTTCTCCATTGACTGCTTCCTTTGAAAAACAGCTTAAGGCTAATTCCAAGACAATGTTGATTTCAAAGGAATAGAGCAGGTTAAAAGAAATTTCTATCACAGCATTTTATTAGATATCTGCTAAGAAGCGAACATAGTCAAGATTGTCGCCTTGATTTTGTAAGACTTTGTTAAGCCTTCTGATGTTTACATGGAGAACAGCAATGTCTGCGTCATCATTTCGTGCCTTATCACAACACAAGATTACTGTAAATTGTTTGGTTATGCAGTCCTTGAGTCCTGTGTTTGTAGCTTAAGGGAGAAATTTGTATTTCTATATATTCATATTCTACTTACACTTACAACATAATGATTCAGTAAAGTGGAATGCTATATTCACAGAAGTTATTTTAGTTTAAGGAGGCCTGGAAATCTACAGATACCTCACAGTATTAACTGAATCTCCGACTCTATATTTTTCAGGTTAAAGCCAAAGTCCAGAAAAGCCCCTTTAAGTTATGCATGATTCTGAATTCTGGCACTACTTGGTTTTACTAATTCTTGTCTTAAAAGACAAAAAAGTGAGTTTTCTCTTTAATCTAGGAATATAAATCTGTCAAGACATACCAATAAAGACTGAGTCATGGACAAAAGCACTTTGAACAAATGCTGAAGGTGTCTGAAAGAGCTGGTGCAACTACAAACCTCATCTCTCTGAAACTCCATTGGCCTGCAGATGCCCTATCATGTCTCTCAGGTGTACATGGAACTGTTAAATTTGGTGCTCCAGCATGCTGTTGATTAAACTTAGCTTCTGTCTCAGCCTCAGTTTACTGCTTATGAATCAGAGTTCACTTTGCTAGAGCATTCGAAAAGAAAGCTGCATGCTGAAGCTGCACTAAACTCATCAAGATCCTATGGAAGTAAAAAATTCTGATTAGCTCTCCATGGCTCATTCAGCTATGCAAAAACTGGTTGGGAAGGCATTTTTGCTTTTGGAAACGGATCATGGAAAAGAAGCCAACTGGATTCCAGGTTGCTCTTCTGAGGCCTCAGCAGGCTAGTGCTCAAGGTTGTTGGCAGACCTACCTTTCTACCAGCTTCTGCAAGGCGAGTAAAATAGCATTTCTACCTCCATGTCGGTTTGCCTCATCTGGTCTTCCGATCATTCCAAATAAATGAAAGCCACACATGGTTTATTGCAGATTTTTGGAGTACAGACAAAGTGCAAGGAGAGGGGATAATTAGACTTTGGGGTGGTATCTCCCTCTATCATCATAAATCAAAATTATTTAACACTGAATACAACAGCATGTTTGTGGACCTTCTTTCCAAAAGCTCATCATAATTTCTTCCTGGATTTTTTTTCTTTTCTTTCTTGGCTGAACCTTTCTGCTAGAGTAGAAAATTGAAATTTGGCAGTATAAAAGCTTCAGACAGTGAAGCTGACTTTTGACCCCTAGGCCTTTTATAGTTTGAGAATGGGAACATAATTTTTGATTTTTTTTGCCTGTGTGTATAAATCAAAACTTGCTGGACTGCTACTGACCCTGCTTGACTGCAGAAGTGTGGTGGGGTTTTGCTAGCAATCCAATGTAGGGGCCTGGACTCAGTGGAGTGAAGTCTGCTGAGGGTGGGTATCAGCATCTCACCCAGCTGCAATCCCCACGCAGATCTTGTGATGACTGATACACTTTTCTTATCCAAGACCGTCAGAGAAAGCTTTCAGTCATTTATGTACCAGTCAGCAGTGACAGCTACGTGTGAGTGGACACCATCCTTTTCTACTTATGTAACACTCCAGCAGAGCAATTCTCCATGCTGTATCATCCTTATGACAGGAAGGCTTTAAATACGAGAAACACCAGGTCATTGGATTGGTGAGTATCAGTTCCCAGAGAAGGGCTGGATTACTAAAGACATTTCCTACAGCTCTCTAGGTTTTCCCCAAAGTTGCACTTTTTTTTTCTCAATGATTCCAGTGATGGCATATTTAATTGCAATTTTGTCTGTTGCAATTTGCAGGGACTTTTTTCCCCTTTTCTCTGGAGAACTTTTATTTTTTAACTGAACAACACTTAATATTGAAAATGAATATGAGTACACAGTAATAATTTTTGTCTGTATCTGTCAAATAAAAATGTTCAAAAGTGGAAAAATGCTTTCTTCTAAGCACTAGGAGTAGACTTTGCATTCTTATCCTTAACAAATTTAATTGAAGTCATGGGAATTCTAGTTGCATAAACAACATACAGTGTGAGTGTAAGAACTTTTCCTTTAAAATAAGTGAATTGCATGTTCGAGTCTCAGGCTCAAATACGGTTATTTAGAAACTAAATCTATTACATATGTATATTCTGGCATATCAGGATAAGAATTTTACTCTTTGTAGCATTTCATCCAGGGAAAAAGAGGGCAGGGAAATTGTTTGAAAAAAAATGACATAAGAAGCAGAGAAAATGGGTTTAGTGGAGATGATGGGGTACAACCTAGGAGGCAAATCACTGCGTCATGCTGTGCCAAAATTAGATTTTAAAATTGTTTCTGACATGTTATGAAAACCCACAACACTTTGTTCTGAATACCCAAAAGCTCCTATAACTTTTGTTCAAAAACAGTTGTCTGTTCTTGTCCTTGTTCCTTCAGATATTCCTATACATTAAGCAGCTGATACAATTTTGACACATTGCATTTCAATAAATAATATTCCTTTTTCCTCACCTGCTGGAAGAGAGCCTTCTAATCCTGAGAACAGCTACCAGAACCAATTGACTAGTGTTACAAAATGCACTGGAACTCTATGAAAAAGTTGCTATTTGTTAAATTGGACTGATTTCTCCACCTTGTGCTGCCAATTAATTTACCCAATTTAACCTTTTAAAATGTCATTCTTTGCCCCTCTTAAGGATACCTAACTAATGCATTTTTCCCTCTCTTGAGGTCTTAAAAGCTGCTGCCTTTTCCATGGCTGTAGGAACTTCTCAGGATGACTGTAAAAAGGAAGAAAATGTATTGCAAAAGCAGCTTCCCTCCTGGGAAATGAATGATAATTTTTCCCCACTTAAAGTAGTTGTAATGTAATTAATTTGAAATATGAAAATGCAAAGCACTGAAATTAAAATTGTTCAGATTTCCATTTAAAACTGGCTAATGTCTGTTTATGGCATGGCAGTCCTGTTGGCATCTTGTTTTAATGACTATTCTGAATGCTCTTACAGTTTAGGAAAAAAACTCATCTATTACGCTGATGTATGTGTAGACCCTGTATTTTTCACAGTTATGAATCTTGTATTATGTTGGGACTTCTTTCTTCTTTTCAGAGACATTTCACTTTTAATTGTGATGTCCATTAGTATTCCATTCAAGGAACTATGAAAAATGACGATGTTAAATGCTTTACAAATAGGCTTTCATTCATCTGATTTGCCATAATGCAGAATGACGTGATTAGTAGTGATTTTTAACTGGCTTCTAAGAAGGTGTCATGTATCAGTTTTGTCATGTGAATTAGTTGTTATGGTAATGAGAGTATATCAGTTATTCCTTGGAAGGTTGCATTAGATCAATTATATAATTAATCTGTCTTGTTTCTTTCCTTATTTGTTTCTCCAGTAATTTCTTGAGTGCAAAAATATTGGTGTTACTATATGTAGTTAGTATTTTTCTGATCTAATTGCACAGATTATTCTGCAAACAATACTCTATGAGGTATTTTTAATGTTTTTATTTCTTATGAGAAAGGGTTAATTTCACTCAGTTTCTAAGTGTTCTTAATTTTTTTTTAAAATAAATTGTTTGCATCTTGTTGTTTTCTCTTAAAACACAAGTTTGTCAGTAACAGAGTTTTTCTCTGGCTCTCTAAAGCACACATGAACTGAAGGTAGTTGCTAACAAAAATTTGAGAGCTGTGGCAGAGTCCATGTGTCTCCTGTTCTAAATAGAGTCTCTAACCATCAGCTGTCAGGTTGCTTTTCTGCCTCCATTGATCACTTATTCTTGCCTGCACAGAGTGCTAACTTGAAGGGGGAATGGAGATGGGCTTCAGTTCAGCCTTTATGACCATGGCTTTCTTCAGACTTCTGGAAGAAGTCTACTTCTCTCCAGCTCTTCTATGCTCAGAGCACAGACCCCAGCTGAACCTGGTTCCATCCAGGCTTACCTATGTTGAAAGGCAAATATTGTCCATCATTCTTTATATATTGCCTACAGCAGTCTTAAACAAAGGTAGATCTGGATATTTCTGAAAGAGTGTGTAACTGGGTTATTTATATACACACAAGAAAACTATACCTATGTAAATTATTCCAGGACAAATTCTGTCCTGAATTTCCTCCCCGAAGTAGAAAAAATCAGCAGTTTTCTGAAAATGGCATGATTTGATTAAAACATATTTATTTAATTTTCTGTAAAATTCTGAAAAATCTTGTACAGTTTGATTTATGAAATACACAACCTCTAAATCTGTATTTGTGCTCAAAACAACTGCATTTTCCCTGACATTTAGGCAGTGATATTTTGCAGAACCCTACCTGTTAAGTGATAGTTTTGCTAAGTTTTTCTGTCCCTTATCTATCAAGACAGACAATTGCAACTGTGCAACAAATAATGGAGTAGTTGTTCAAGGATAATATTGTATTTGTTCAGTGGAGATCATCACTAAGAAAAAAGCAAATATCTTCCAGCTAAGAAAATCCCAACACACTCTTGTAACACAGAAGAGAAAAAATTAAGCACCCTAGATCTGTTCTCCAAAATACTGCCAGCTTTGTTTTACTACCAGAATAAAACGTGACTGTGTACACCAGAAGGTGACATTATTTTGTGAACCAGGTTGTCACCAAACAAGTGTACACTCTTATATTTATGAGGAGCTGAGTTCATCCTCAAACCCAAACCTTGCCAGATCCAGTAATCATGTGCAAATCTCCACCCATGAACGGATGAAGCCAACCCCCAATGAGGGGGGCAGTGTTAACCTGGGGCAGCCAGGTGTGATCAGTGCACCAGCTCATCTCAGCTCCTGCTCAGTCTGGGCACAGCAGACTTGGCTGTGGTGGCCATCCTGGCCCTCGAGCCACCCGTAGATGGTAAAGCACTTCATGCTTTGAGCCACAGCTAGAAGCAGGCCCATGAGATAAATTAAGTGTGGGCTGCAGAGTTTTTTGTACTTTAACTTGCTGTTATCCTTAATCAGCCAAAAGCTGATTAAAAAAGCTTTTACAGGGTATGAATGTCTCTGGGTAGCAAAGTGAGAGGTTATGGCCTTCATGCCTTTAGGCACTAGGTCTAGAAAAAGCTTAAATCCCCAAATTACCAGCTAGTAAATGGGGAGATACCTGTCTAGGCTAAAATTTATCAGCTTTTTGTTCCTGAGGTGCTTTAACACTAAGTATGTAAAGTTAATTATAATGAGCACTTGTGACTTTTTGTTTCTTACACTAATCTTAATTTTACAAGAAATGAGATGGTGGTGGAGACCTACACTGTACCGACATGTGTGATTGTGGCTATTAACAAGGTGAATGTACCTTTGGGCTGCCTTTTACCTTGTCAGAGCCATCCCGCTTCACACAGGTGTAAGTGACAGCTGAAAAACAAAACCTAAGAGATCTGAAATAATGTTACCTGCACTGCAGTGCTTATATGGTTCTTCAAAAAAATAAATGACAGAATACAATGACAGACATCAGTAAGTTTTGCCCTTTGCCATTCCAGATTAGATGATTACTAACGGTGTCGTGGTTCACTCAAAGAACTACATTTTAAGAAGACTTAAAGATTATCAGGTTTGGTCTGGCAATTGTTTGTGCCTATTCAATGGTCATTATCTCAATGTCCTTCCCAATGTGACATTATTTAAAATATGTTAAGTTGCTTTACTACTTTCTTCAATATTGGTGCCATATACTTAATAAATATTTGTTGCCTTTACATGATTTCTCATCAGGGCGCTATTAGAAAATGAGTGCCATTAATGCATTTTTGAAGATATAAAATTGAGGGTACAGAGGAATAATGGCTCCTATGAGGACTCGGTAGTAGTGCCCAAAATAGCAACTGGGGTTCTCAGCTTCTTACTCAGTATCTGAATTGTTTGTACTGCTATGATTTAGCATAGCTTGAAAGTGGTACTGATGTAACAATTACATATCTCTCTGAAGGAAGGCACAATGTATAGGCAAATCTATTATCAAAGCAGTAAAAAAAAATCTTTATGATTGTATCATGGTGTAGTGGTTAACACTGACAAGGCACCAGATGCCCCTCAAGTTGCTTCATCACTCTCTCTCCCCAGCAGGACAGGGGTAGAATTTACAATGGATAAATCTTGTGGGCTCCCATAGGACAGGGAAATCACTCAGCAATTACTGTTGTGGGCGAGATAGATTTCACTTGAGAAATTAGTTCAATTTATTGCCAATTAATAGCAGAGCAGGACAGTGAGAAATTAAGTTAGAACCACCTTACAATGCTCCCCTTCTTCTTGGGCTCAGCTTCAATCCCTTCTACCTTCTCTCCCAGAGCAACACATGGGGATGGCGAGTGAGAATTACAATTAATCAATGACTCTTTTTCTCTGCTGCTCCTCCCTTCTCACACTCTTCCTCTGCTCCAACATGAGTACCTTGCACAGAAGACAATTCCTCACAAACTTGTCCTTGCTCTAGACTGGGCTGCTTCTCTCTTGCAGCTGCTGCACAGCATTTTTTCACACTTTCTGAAGTACTTTTCCAGAGATGCCACCCACACAAGTGATGGACTCAGCTTTGGTCAGTGTCATTTCCATTTTGGTGCTGACTAAAACTGGCTCTGCCTAACATGGAACTGGATCCTGGCTTCTCAAACGAAGCCAGGTGTCTTCTCAAAAGGATTCAGCACTGCAGACTCCATGCTACTGAAACTTTCTAATACACATAGCAAGGAAAAATGTGACCTCCAGTGATTTGCCTGGTTTTATTTTATTTCATTCTGTGTAGGATGCCTTCAAAAAGGACAAGTGGTCAAAATGATCTTCTCCACTTTAAAATACTATCAATGGAATATCAATGGAACAAAAACCAGTACGATTTAGCTGCACGTGTGTTTTGACAGTCCTGTGCAAACAATGTTACGAAACCTTTCCTTGGAAGCTGGAAGACGTACGAACTAAAATATATTTAAAACTTTCAGAGAAAGTTCTATTTAAAACTTTCAGAGAAACTTCTGTATATTTAAAACTTTCAGAGAAAACTTGTTGTTATTCTAAATGGGTTAATTATCTTTAAAATGTTGCTAGTATAGCCTTTGACTTAATATTATGTTTCAATTAATTAATTCAAAAAATTTTTAGTGCTCTGGGACAAAGCAGAACATTGTAGCAAATACTGCAGAGTTATATGTTCAGATCTTTAATGGGCATTTTAGTTA
The DNA here is from genome assembly GCF_017590055.1 of Onychostruthus taczanowskii. Classification (NCBI taxonomy): domain Eukaryota; kingdom Metazoa; phylum Chordata; class Aves; order Passeriformes; family Passeridae; genus Onychostruthus; species Onychostruthus taczanowskii. The sequence goes on from NW_024502347.1 coordinate 3,622,950, forward strand.
CATTAGAATATTTTCCATTTGTGGTTTTAGTATTAATTCCATTTTTCCTGTGTAGAGCTTATGCTTTAAATCTTTCCATTTATCTTTCCAGTTCCTCCACAAGATGATTGCACTGATTCTCAGTGTTTCTTCTGGGACATGATGGCTATTCCCTTGGTAACACATTGTTTAATCCTTGACTATTCTTGCTACACTAATCCAGGAGACTTTAGAGCCAATAATCTGAATGCTGAAGTAATTCCCATTTGGTTTCATTTATATTGGGAGTATGTACTTTATGTTGGCTCATTTTATCTAGGCTGAGGCAGTTTGCACGTGATACTCATGTGGCTTCACAAATAAACTTTAACAGACTGGAAAATAGTGAGGGGCATTTTGTGACAGGTTGTTAGGGATATTACAGTGCTGAAAAGGGACTCACTATGGAAGGTATGGTCTAGTAATTGATAGGGTGATATGATACATCCTTAGTGAAAAAAAGATTTTGTAAAGGCTAATTAAAAATATGTCTCCTAAAAATGTTATAATGGTAAAATATTCAAAGAGGAAAAGTGTGTTAGTAAGACAGCTTGTAATATCCTTGCTGCAAATTTACTGGATCTTCACAATAGAAAGATTTCTAATCAGCACAGTATAATCAATAATTTGTACATGTTACAGTGCCTTGGTTGTCCTATCTGAAGTCCCAGAAGATTTTTATTCTTGCTTTTTCTCTGTTGAGTTATTGACTTTTCAATCCCAGTTTTATCTAGTAAATATTTGATACTAAAGCAGTGGAAACTACATTTTCTTTCAAAAAATCTTATATGGTTCTAATTTTTTAAAACCTAAATATATCTGTATTTATTATTTTGTATGTAATTTGTGGCAACATATTACCTCATCAAACATCATCAAACCTATCCTGAATTTTGCTGTCTTGCTTTGTTACCCATCCTTGCTCAGTAGTTGTCTCTGTTACATAGAAATTGACATCAGAGTTAGAATGATTCTTGCACTTAAACAACGAATGAGCAGCTCGGATCTTCCTTCTAAATTGAGTATATCAGGCCACCAAGAGGGTTCCAAGTATTGTACAAAAAGTCACTGATTTATTCTTAAAAACAATAACTTCATGCAAGAATCTTTTCTGCTAGATGTTTTCTCTATAAAGACTTATTAAAAAAATGTATTTGATTTAACAGTTCTCTAAAGACCAGATGTATTTTCCTGTCCCTTTATGAAAAACAATGGAGTCACTTATGAATGGAAGGGCATGCTTGGGAGGGCGTGCTTGTAATTGCATCCTTCCTTGGAGATTCAATGACTGGCTGGAAGTTCTGAGGGGGAATGCATCTGGAAAGATGCACCCTAAGCCACTGTGCCCATCCTTTGGAGCAAGATTGCAGGAATTTATCCTTTCAGGACTCCAGGGTATTGTACCTCCATCACTGGAGCAGTTCCACAGCTGAGATAAGGAATACGACCTAGTGTTAATACTGTACAAACCTACAGAAACTCTACATTCAAATATATACATGTATTCCTAGTAAATCTAATTGGACAGAAATCTCTCCACATGTTTTTTATAATTCCTTTAGGGGACATACTTATAGTATTGATGGAAAGAAGTAGTCACTGTCTATTGTATGATGTATCTGCAAGCAGCCTATAAATAGCTTATATAAACACTTGACCTGTGGTTGTCCTTAATAATCACTGATTTGAGAACTGTAATGTTACCATATCTGTTGAATTATAATTAAGACTTATTTTAAAATAATTGCATGTATCTTCACTTATCTGGCTGTTATCTTGCTCATATCTTACTGATGCAAATTTTAGGTGTTTAAATATTATAATTCGAAAAGCTGCTTCCAGACCTACAACCATGCCTGTGTAAAACAATGTATCAGAGGTGAGAATTCAAAATTTAACTAAAAATCCTAAAAAAGCTTAGGTTGAAAAGAGCTCTAATCTAACCTCAATGTAGGGAAATATCAGTGCAAACATACAGTATGATCTGTGTTGAGTAGATCTGATCTACTTTCTTCTGTAGAACTAAGCTTTTCTATCCCTCAGCAGCTGATCAAAAGGTCAAATAGTTTTGATATGCATTCGAAGTTTTGAATAAATATTTTTGTGACTCTTAGATGACTTCAGTTTCTGTGAAGAGTCATGCAGCCAATTAGCCAGCAATGAACATTCACAGAAAATATATGTCAGTCTCCAACCCTAATTTTATGCATATGGATACTTGAACAAGGGGCAGGATACAAAGCCCATTGTAATCACCCAGAAAGACACCCACTGACTTCAGCTGCCTTTCTTTTATTGGTTTCTGGAAATATTAACTTAATTTTCCAGTCAGGGAAAAGAAGTTATGGGGCTTTTGAATTTTTTTTTTTTTAAATCTGCTTAATCATGACTTATTTAGAAATGTATATGCTCTGAAAATAATTTGATATTTTGTTGAACTCAGATTTCAAATGTGTATTCTCTTGCATAGAAAAAAAAACCCAACAAAGAATTCTCTGAATACTTAATTGGCAGACCAGACCCACATGCACGCTATTATAAAAAATTCTGTTTATAATGATTTGTATATGTAGAAGCTCAAGACCTGTTTTCTATACCCACAGTGGTCTTTACTTCCTAGTAAATATTGTAAATGTTCTTAGACTTTTGCTTTTGCATAAGTGATTTTTTAATTGCATATAATTCCTTAGAGTGGATCAGCTCTCATTCCCTTGTATTTTAGATGCTTCTGTAAATATGGTCAAACAATGTTATTGTACTAATTCTCAATTAAATTAAGAGTCTGTTCTATTGAGTGATACAGATCTCTTAAAAAAGACATAGAATAATACCTCACTGTCAGCTGTTGGCAGTAAAATAACTGAAAGCTGCTGTCTTCCTTACTGGTGCTTCCAGGCAGTTCTCTGGATGAGCCATCACAGCTCTCCTTCCAGTGCTGCTGTTTCCAGATCTTAAACATTGAGAGAAAGCAATGTTCAGTTTGATTGAACTGTTTTCCAAAACTGGTTAAATTAGCTGCTTCTAGGTTAGTTTTTATGCTGCGGCTACAACAGATTAGGAGTGTATAAAACTAACATACCAACAAGAGTTACTTGTCATAAAATGAAGAAGCTGTCACCAATGCTGACTCTTTCTTGCAATGCTTCCTTTTTATGTAGTACTAAATCAATTTCCCTGACTCTCTTGTCAGATGAAAAATTACTATGCCCTTGGTTTTGAATGTGCAATTAAATAACTTTCCTTCAAAGACTCATCATAACATATGTAGAAATTATGGAAAACTAGATAAATAGTTAATGAATATCCTTACATCTCACTGGGATTTTCATTCAGCTCTACTAATGTTGAAAGGATTTCTGGAGCAATTCCACCCAGGAATGGAAAATTCTCAAACACTTCTATTCAAATGGAGAAAAGTTCATAACTGGGAACAGCTAAGGCAGGATGGGGCCTTCAATGAATTTGTTATCATGGTGTTTTGAGTACATCTGGTATCAAAAGAGGGCAATTTGAAAAGTTCAAAACTTTCTTAAGGCAAACAATTCATATTTGGAGTGAAAAATTGCACTTTTCACACCAAACAGCTCTGCTATTCCTTCCCAAGAATATGAGAAGGAAAACACCTTCTCTCTTTTTAATGCACACATTTATGGAGAAAAATGGTTTTATTCGGACTGTGGATGGAAGAGAAATGGGTTTAAAATTCTTCCTCTACTGGCTTGAACAGAGAAGGAGACCTCTTGATAGATTACATAGTGTTTAAATAAATTCATCCATTTTTTGTTGTATTCATCTAATAGTTTACATTTTAAGAACTGAGTACTGAAAACATATTTCATCTTGCTGGACCCCTGAGAATGAGATTTTTTATAACAGTTTTTCTCCATTAGTTTTTTTATGTGATACTACTTTAAAGAAAATTTAACCTAGTGAAATGGAGGCTTTCTGTTCACCTACTCAGTAATTTATTTAGCAGTTTTGATTAATTAGGGTTCAAGCTTCAAAATCATAAAGAAAAAGTTTTCAGTTTTGTCTAACTCCATTAAACCACATAAATCACCATTACGGGCACTTTCTCAGAGGCACACTGCTCTACAAACTGGAGCTGTTTTCTCTCTTATCTGCCAAAATTTGTAGGTCATTATGCAGTTAATCATTAAGCAAATGTATAGCACATAAACTTCTAAAATGAAGTGATATTCTGACATGTGTGTTGTTGCCAAGCACTGCTTATGTTTGAGTCAGCTTTATGGTGTTTCCACAGATTCTGAGAGGAGATGGGAGCAGAGTTGTGGTTTCTATAGCCCGGATTTGTTTACTGTGATGTAATCAGCAGTGTCTAGCCATTTTAGAAAAAAACCCCAAAGATATATGGATGTTCTGTGAAAGTTGCAATTGCAAAATGTTTTTACACAAAACCAGTCAAAATGCACAAAGTTACTGTTTTGAAGAGAACATCATTCAAAGTGTGATCTGGCAGAGGTGTAGACTGTAGTTCCATGGAAGTCTTTTTACAAGCATTCGATGGTACTGCATAAGACAGAATTACAGGAAATAGTTCCTTTTTAGCCAGGCTTTAATACTCTGTTGAAGCCTTAAAGTTTCTGATTTATCATCACCTGATTTTTTTTGGGATCTTTCTAGTTTGCACATCATACCCAATCCCTCTGAAGTCCAAGTAATTTTCTCTCTTTTTAGTTATTTGACAACAATAAGTATGACATATCTGTAGAATCACAGGATGAGCCAGACACAGACTTATGACTCATTTTAAGTTTTTTGTGGAGTTTCTGCCCTCCTTGCACCAGCAATACTGGTTTATTTAGAGACAAAGCCAAGGCTTCCAGCATAATCTGGCAAACTCAGCTTCTGTACTTCCCACCTGGTACAAGGACTTGCACTGAGCATGGGCCATGTTCAGAAAAGGAGTAATTTTCTTTTGATTCATACTCCCCTTCTCGTTCAGTGTCATAAAGGCAATCTTCCATATAATTTTCCTCTAACATTAGAAGATGAAATTTTGTTTCCATTCATGATAAGTGCCTGAGAAAACAGAAAGAATCAAGGCTATTTTTCATCATGGTAATTTTGGGAAAGTAGATTCCCTACTGTTCTAGGAATAATATTTCAGACAGGTTAACCCTGAAACTTTCCTATAAAATGCAACAAGCCAAACCTACTGATCAGAAAATGCATAAGAGAAAGAGACCCCAGAGGAGAGAACACATGAGAAAAATCTCTCTGAGACCTCTCTTTTCCTCCACGGGAGAAAAAAGTGCTATTACATATTTGCCTTAAGGAGATTACCTGAGGACTGGAAAGCTTCAGGTGTCTGTAATTGTGGTGAAACGAGTTGCCCTTGGCTGGGCAACAGGTCCCCACCAAGGCCCTCTATCACTCCTCAGCAAGATGGGGGAAGAAAATAAGAGAAAATTAAAATCTTTTTAGGTTGAGTTAAGGCAGTTTAATAAAGTAAAAGCAAAAGGTTACATATGCACAAAGAAAAAGAAAACCCCACAAAAATATTTTATTATTTACTTCCCATCAGCAAGTGATATTGGTCAGGTTTGGGTCGGCTGCCCTGGCACTCCTCCTGCCAGGATTTTGCCCACCCTCAGTCTGTTGGTGAGAGGGGAATGTTGGAGATACAGCACTGATGCTGTGCAGCACTGCTCAGCAGTGGGGTTACCAAGGAGCAAGTTCTTTGTATACAGTGTTCTTTCTTACTGCAATACTACCTCAGTTTTGCCAAGAAGGGAAGAGCTTTAGTAAAGATTATGAAAAACAGGCATGTGGGAGCCTAAAATGGTAGACATAGTTGATGGGAGACCAAAGCAATGATTTATATATCAACTTCCATTATTTATATCCAACATGAATTTGTTTTTGTCTAAACAGTTACTAATACATCTTTTTAACAAATGAGATAGCCAGTATCTGTGTCCATGAAATGAAATCAAATACTTGTTCTTCCAGCAAAGGTAGTGTGCAGAAATCAGTGATTCAGAAATCAGTTGCACTGTAAAAGTAATGTATACAGTTTCATCTGTAGACATCCTTAACTAGACATAGATGCAACCTGACACATAGTCTAGAATTTGGACTTTCTTCCATTTGGCTGTATTCTGTGTCTCAGTCGGTGTAACTGATAAAGCAGAAGATGCTCAAATCTCAAGGCAGAATGGTGTGCATGTTTTGATCGTAAAGAAAAACATTTCAGCTTTCTCCAAAATTACAGCAATGTAATATTCTTTGAAAGAGCTTTAGGATTAAACCCCGGACAGGACCAGACATGTAAAAAAATTAATGCCCAGCTTCATTACATTGATCAGGCATGGGGTACTTGTTATTAGGTGACTTAGCATATCTTTGCTTGCTGCTTGTTATACCTAAATAGATTTTTCTCCTCTTCCTTTCTCTCTCATGCTGATTTGGGGGAAATTTCAACTGTTTCCAGCTGCAATGTATAACTGTGCACATAGAACACTATGTTTCATTTCAAGCAATCAGTTTTGGTTTGGCTTTAGAGTGTTTGGATTAAATCTGAATTTAAGGTTCAACTTCAAACCCAACCTTTTTATCCCTTCTTGATTAGTTTAGTTTATGTTCTTGCTTAGCAGCGGGAGATTAATTCAGATGTCTGCTCCTACTCAAGTGAAGGTTCAGCTCAGCCCTGTTTTTGCTCTTCTTTCCTCACTCCCTTGAGTCTACATTTATATTCCAAACCTGTTTTAGGCAGAGAATTCTGTGAAGCTCTTCTATCAGTCCAAGGGTAAATGAGCCTGAAAATAAATCTTTCAATAGATATAGGAAGTTCTGTTATCGAGTTGGACTCCGTACAAATAACAGTGCTGTTTTTCTACATACACATTTAATAATGGTTTTGCAATTATAAGTTTTACTATTAAAATACAAAGCTTTAAGAAGTTTTAAAAATAGTTAGTTTTACTGATAAAATGAAAACGAACGGTTTTATCTTTGCAACATGAAAAATGAAGACTCTCAGAAAATCCTGGTTGTTGTTTCTTGAGACAAGAATGTCATACATTCCACTCTTTGACTTCCTTTATGTGTCACTGCACACTCATTTTCATGTGTAGTTTATGTACAATTTCTGTTTAGGTTCAGCAGCACTCACAGAGAAGTAAGTAGGCACTCAGGAATGGAGGAAATTTAATGAGGTTTCTTATAATATGAAAAGTCCTGTTGTATAAGGGGATGTTTGGACATCTCTGTTTATAAGAGAGAAGGCTGAGGGAAGATTTAGTTATTGTCTTCAACTAAAGGGATCGGAGCACAGAACCAGGATTCTTTCCTACAGCAAAACGGCAAGAGGGAACTGTTACAAGCTGCAGGAAGCAAAATTCCGACTAAGTACATGGAAAAAATAAAAAGGTCACCCTTTTGTGCTCAAGCATTGGAATGGGTTCCCCAGAGGGGTGTGGTTATCTGCATTCTGGCAGTGTTCAGAGCTTGTCCTGAGGTACCTGCTCTAACAATAATTTTGGTCCTATAGCATCCTATAGGTGGTATTAGGACCACTGTTGGAACAAGGGGTTCTTTCCAAACCAAATTATTGTACAGATTTGAAAACACAGAGGTAGAACAAGTATGACAGAAATCTTATCCACTTCACCAGTATGTAGTGTTCCACCACGCAGTAATATTAGGAAAGGATCCCCTCTGCTCTGGGCTCTGGTTCCTTAAGAACTGGCAGGATGTCCAGCACCTGACATCTGTTCCCTGCTGTAGGAAGGAAGATTCTCTTTGAAAAAATGCTACATATACATGAGGGTCAGTCCCTGATACAGAGTAAGACACCTGAACTTCTGTATTTAGAGTGCGGGTTTACTTTTTTGAGTTTGGTACCTCACCACCTGTCACAGCCAGCTGACTCATTTACCTAAGTCTAGGCATCTATTCCCTTCCAAGAACCCTTGCTGGTGTCTAGATTCTGCTCCAGATGTGGAGCAGCTGTGGAACCTGTGTCACATCTGTCAACTTTGTTTTGATGCAATGTTAATATAAAATTATTTCATAATGAACAGTTCTGCATTTGAACAGTTCTGCATTCTGAAATGTGACTGCACTTGCAAGCATCTGACACATGTGTTTGTCTAGGAAAGGTTTTATTTGGTCTGTAGATGGTGTCTCTATGCTGGATCATAGACATATTCCTGAGAAGAGAGCTGAAGAGCACTCTGAATCCCACAGGCTTTGGATTTAGCCCTTAGTCTGCATCAGTTCCATATGCTAGTGGGGTTTACAGCAGGAGGAGAGAATTAATGTATTCCCACCTCCTCAGGTGTCTTTCAGACTGTTCCTGTTTAGATGAGTTTGCAGCTTTACTTCAGCTGCAACAGACACATGGGACAAAATCTAGCCTTACTGGCATTTTTCATTTTGATAAAAAAATAAAAGCAAACATTTTCTTTCTTAATCCACAAGATAAATTGCTTGACATCCTACTTATATAACCTGTGCATACCATGCTACAACTAAATTGTGTTTCTTTAAAAGTAACCATATCTGAAAGCATAATTTTCCAAAACCACGCAAGTTTTTTCTACAAGTCTAAAAGCTTAGCTAAGAAAACAGAATTATGTGTACGGGGAAATGGTAGGGCTATATCTCCAGGATCTTTGATTCCAGAGGAGCAGACTGATCTTATTTCAATTTGTTTAAAGAGAAGCATTAACATTGATTGCAGAAGTAACCTTAGAAGGAGCCTTTAGTCCTTCCTTCCAGCTAAAAGAAAGTAGCATACTAGTAAATGGTGATCTCTATCTAAGCAAGATAAAGGAAACAATGAGAAAAATATTTCAGAATGCTTAAGAAAACATTTTAATTCCATACTTTGTAGAGAAGTTGGTATGACAATATGTTCTAGATGTCATTTCACAGCAGGCATGAATTTTCATTTGTGCTTTTTTCATCCACTTGGCATCTCAGAAGGCATATAAAGCGTTCAGTCCATTATGCATTGGCGTAAAATAGTTACAATCTAAGATCAAAGATATCACCCACATAAAAAAAAGAGACTTTAAAATGTCTTTGAATCACCCATAAATGTACAAAAATGGCCAGATTTCCTGTGAATAATCTTTCCTGTCTATTTTCAAGTTTTTCCTTCTTAGGGTAATGACTGTAAGAAATGTGTTCTGCTTTACATGTCGCCAATTCTTATCTTTGAGCCAGGTTGAATACCAAGTGTGACCAGAGGAGCAGTATGTAAAAGGATTCTTGTTTCATGACTGCATAAAGATTCAAGTTATTCCATTTAATTAAGCAACACAGAATTGTAGGTCAGGTATTTTATAAAAGACGTATATTTCTGAGACTTAGAGAGCATCAGTATTTTCAGGTAACACTGGGTCAGCAGGATTACCCAGTAACTTAGTTGTCTGCAGTAGTAGTTACAGGATCTCAACAAGTCACAAGGACTTTATAAGAGTTTATATAGCAAAATATTAGTGAAAGGCAGTATACGTCAGTCTAGTCAGACAAGACATCCCTTTTGCCCTCAAAGTACTATAGAGCAGAGCCAAGAAGAACAAAAGTAACAAAAAGGTAGTTTAGCTTAGATGTGTGACAATCCAGGATCTGCTGTCATTCGTGCCATATCCTGTTGTAGAGCTCTCTAGGAGAAAAGTAAGAAGTGGTTGTTTAGCTCCTGTTGCAGTGTGTGACATGCAGTGAAGCAAAATATAGGGAGAAATCATCAAAGTATATTCAGATAAAAAAGTTAGCTTCTGCCTAACTAGATTCTCTTAAGATCAACTGTCTTGAAGAAAGAAATAATGAATATTTCCAGAAAATTCCTGTGGGAAAATCATCTGCCTAGTTGCTTGCATTATGCTTATCTCATTTGAAGGGGTTACAGTCTGTGCCTGGGAGAACTTTTTGAAACACCAGAGACTCAAATAGTGTGACTCTTCTCAGTGATTTTTTCCTCCTAGAAACAGACTCTTTCTTGCCTTTCTTCTTGGCCTCTTGCATTTCTAGACCTTGTTGTACAATGATCCATTTGCAATAGAAAGATAGTCATTGCTTTAGTCAAAGGTATAGCCTGGTACACCTCATTCATGCCATCAATATGAGGTTTTGAAAATTGTTCTCCTTTGGCTTAGGTTTTATGAAAGGTGGGCAACCTATCAGACTACAGACTTTTGTATAAAGGAGAAATTATGCCATTTTACATATGGTTTTCTGTTAGATCTTGATTAATTAAAAAAAAACCCCACCAACAAAGGAATAAAACCAAACCCAAAATATAACGCACCGTGCTTTACTGAATTTACTGTATTACCTGAATGCACGTATAACCTCTGAAAGGTGAAGAGAAAACATCAGAATTCAGATATTTTTAGTATACTGTTGCCCATTACAAGAATCAGTGTATCTATGTTTATTAAGCAGTAAAATACACTGCCTACTTCAAATATGAATAATAAGAGTAGAAGATAAGATTCTGAGGTGTGTTAGCAGGTAAGATTCCAACTGCATTTTATACTAATGTTTTCTAAACTATTCCAGAGTAACTTACAGAAGTGGCAGGTTTTTTATCGTTGCAAATTGCCTTCAAGCTCTCTCACTCAGTTTTGAAAAACAATAAATTATATTTGTGTATTTTTTCTCACCACAAGGAAGTTTTTATCAACTTTTGATCTTCAGTAGTTCAGGAGCACTTAGTTGCTTCTCACATGTTGCTTTTTCTGAGAAGCTGAGAGGAAAAGTAGCATTCTAAAGATGCTCATTAGCTCCAGTTTAGCATGTTTGGCAAGAGCTACAAGGAAAAGGTTTCAAAAGAGAATGTGGAAGCTTGGGAAGGATTATTTATTCTAGATTACAGACGTTATTAAATTCATAAGATAATTAAGCATATAGCTGCTTCTCGAAGTGACAAATTTCGTTGATAAATAGCTTTGTGTGGAGATAGATATTTAAGAACACACATATTTGCTCACTGAGGAAAAAACATGAAAAGAACAAAATTTATCCTGAGATATGTCCAAATTATATTATGTGGATCTACTTGTATTTAGCCAGAGAAAAGAAAAACTGAAAGCTGATAGTAGGGAATCTTGAGAGAAAAGGTTTGGAAAAGTTTGATATAAAAATTGATGCGAGAATTTTAGTATGTCATGTTTCTTAACTATATGAAGACATTTTACCAACCTATTCACTGAAATTATTTATTCTGCTACATGAAATGAGTTCAGGAATCTGCAATATGAAAGTGTTTAGAAAAGAACTGGTTTCTTGTTTCTCTTATTTAACATTGCTGGTTAATAGCTTTCCATAAGGTATATTTACACACACACAGACTCGGGCCTTTTCTCCTTCCTTTTAAGAAACTACATGAAAGGCTAACAGACACAGATGTAGCTAGCTCCTTTGAGGATGCTTCAGGGATAGTTTGTGTTGCATTTTGTGCAGGAATCTGCCAAGGTGATTTCTATGGTAACCTCTATTTGCATTCTTTCAAATTATGGTAAATTCTGACACATTCCATTAAAAATTGATAGCAGTGTTTCATCTGCAGGAAACCCACATGGGACTATTTAACTTTATCTATTGTCTGAGACTATTCTTTTGTATCAGCAAGCTTTATACAGTTAAAATGTTAATTAGATTTTTATAACCATTTTTATCGTTCTACACTTCATCTAGATTGCTCCAAACACATTTATTTACAATTCCAAAATAGTTCCATTAATATTCCACAGCATCGTATTCAGAGATTAGCTTAATAGCTGACCTCAAAAATGTACTTAAAGGCTTCTGAAACACCTACAGAATCATAATACTGCAAATTTTATTGGCTAATGGCCAAGTGATTTGTAAGATTGGATTTTAAGAAAAAAGACAAGTCAGAAAGAGAAAATGGCATAATTAGTTTCAAAATTGCATTGCTTTCTCAAACATGAAACAGTAGTGAAACTGTTTACATAAAGGATTTTTTTTATTTGTGGGGTGAGGTGGAGTAAAGTAGATTAAAAAAAATGGAAAAATAGAGCACAGGTAATTTTATCTTCATGAGTGACACATGAAATATCTCCGAAGAATTAAAATAACTACCAATTCTTTGGAAAAATAACCTTGCATCACACTAAGGATTATGTGTTCATTTTATATTAAACAGTGTTTGGGGATCTGGCTGGTGACTTTTCTTATGAAGAAATTAGCAAACATGAATTTGTGGCAGAGGCTCTGAACCACTACTGTTTTGTGTTTTGCATCACTGCTTACACATTTGAATAGTAAATACAGGCTGGATTTAAAGCACCACTAGGTAAAGAGGGCACCACTGCTGCCCAGCAGCGTGCAGCTGAGCAAAGAGCCAGCATCCGAACAAGTGTTAACAGCACAAGTTGAAATTGCCATGACCTTTTGTTATTTGGTCTGCTGGCCTACAGGTGGAAAAGGTTGCATAGAAATGGGCAACTTCTGACCTGCTTTGCACTTTTGAGCAGGTTCTGTGCTGTGAGGTAATTACAGGAGATGCTTTTAGAAAATTGATCCTAATATCAAGGTTTTCTGGGTTCCATTAAGGTCTGGAATCTTGTGCTAAGACAGAAAATGGAAAATATTTGATACTAAGACTGGCTTTGTGAAGAGAAACAGCATTATACATGATTCTAAGCAGTGAAACTACAATTCTTTTGAATTGTTTACTTCCACAGCCCACCCCCAGACCATCTCAATTACAGATGCACAGCTAGTGGGAATTAATCTGTTTGTAGATCTCATAAAAAAATAATGTAATGCATAGATCATGTAACATTGTCTTTAATATCTAATGCATTATTGCTAAGAATTCTTAATCTTTATCCAGTTTAATGTCACATCCTTCTCTTTTGTTTAAATTTTTTTTAATAAGTCTAACTTCCTGCTGAGATAATTTTGGAATCTCTTGAAAAGTCAATGGTGTGATATTACAACCTTATACAGTGCATTTAGAAAAATCCTTGGAAGTTGTGAAATGCTGTAAACAGTTCTCTCCAGGGTCTAGAGGCTACTTTCAGTGCTCTTTTATGAAAATCCAACTGCAGTTCCTTTTCAGTAGCGCACAACTGCTCAGAGCAAGGATAGAACACGTCCCTTTGCTTCCAGGACTGATTAGGGATAATATAATGGAAAAGTGGGGAGGCACAGGGGTGGAGAAAGTGACATAGGAAAGGAAAAGAGTGAAAACTAGAGGTAAAGAGAAATAGAAAGAAGAGAGAAAATAGTGATACAGGTTTGTGCTGCCAAAGTTGGTTAATGCAAATGAAGTGGCAAGTTTCCAGAGCGAATCCAGGTTAAGTACTGTTAAGCACTACAACAAGGCTCAGAATCAGATCTCATAAACCCTGTGGACTGAAGCCAATCAAGTGCTATGGGCACATGGTCCTGGAATCACTAGGAAGGTAATGGTAAATACACCTTTGAATTGTGCTCTGTATTCTGTGAGGGTTATTGCTGTAGGAGAAACACCAAGCTCAAGATTATTTCATTCTACACCTAACCCAAGTAATTAACCTGTGCTCTGTAGAGCATAGCAGAGACTGCCCAGGCTCTGAACAGGAGCTAGCATGGTCCAGCACAATCAGGGCTGTGCTGTTGCTGTACCCTGGAGGATGGAGTAGCATAAGGAATATCTACCTGGTTCTGATGTGCTAAATTGACAGGGAGTAATATTACCTTCCTCAGCTGCAATGAGTCTGTGCTTTGTCACAGAGTTGACCTAGGTCTTGTAACTTGGGCTCAGTGCTTAAGAATATAAAAATGAGTCTGAACACAAAACACAGCAAATCCAGTTTGGTTGGTGCTGCACCTGCACCAGGAATTTAATGGATCTGAGCTGGATCTGTACCACTTACCTCTACTGCAGCATCTTTCCTTTGCAGCTCACCAAGTGGCACGTGCACTCTGAACAGTGCTCACCATGCTGGATGAGATGTGCTTTTTGGCTAACTAGCTAAGCAAAATGAGGGGCAGGTAAAGGTGCCTTGGACATTTCATTGGTCTTCAGGTCCTTAGCTAGTCGTTCCTCATGTAATTTGTTGATAACTGACATGTGCAGTACAACGATTTTGTTCATGAAATAGACCTACTATTCTAGAACCAGACCCTAACCTTTTGAAGTTGTTGAGAAAAATTCTGCTAATTTCAATAGGGAGAGAATTTACATCTTCTCTTTTCAAAAGAAAAGCAAAATTATTTTAGTTCTGTATTCCCACAGTAATGAAAGGACTCTGGTGGTTCAGAACTCAATGAATGTAAAAAAATATTATGTGTGTATATATATATATATATTATAATAGAGACATGAAATTTGTGAAATCATGTCCTGTTGGTAGGCATAAACAACACTTGTTTAGTGGGATTTGTAAAAAATGCTGCCATGAAAGCAGAGTAACTAGTTGCGACAATTTTAATCCAAAATTTTAAAGACCGAGTTTTTCTAGCATATCATTCTAGAATTAAGCTAAAAGTACTTCATTTATTCCCTTCTGCAAGGAGGGTGCTTGGGCATTCCCATGTAAACCTGAACACATATTAGCCTGTTGAACTCTATTTTGTTGGGGCTTTCCCCCACCCCCAATGGATCATGACTGTGACCATCACTTTGACCAACAGTCATCAAAATTGCAACAATAAAGTCTGATTGCTCGATCCAGGGGCAGTGAGATCTTTTCTTACCCTTTGTCTTTCTTTCTTTTCCCTTTCTCGTTTTCTTAAGTGGTATTGTACAGATAAGAACAACCAAAATGGCTACATACATATTTTTCATTGCACTCTAATATTTCTGAAATATACCATTATAAATACATATATATATATATATATATATATATATATATATATATATATATATATATATATAAATATATATAAACAGCAATCATCCAGTGCCATTTCAGTCTAATTTACGTTCAATTAACAAGAGCCTGAGTTAGCCTTACCTTCAGAGAGAGGTCACAGAACTAAGGAAGATAATGATGACAGAGTTTTAGGCAGCTACAAAATACTCTCTTAGAGCATAATCAGGCTGAATCACCGTGAAGTGGTGAAGCTCTGGCCCTCATGTTAAGTTTTCCACTGTGGCAACTGAATGAACATAAGCTGTGCTGGCTGTACCAAATGCAGAATGGGAATATGTACCAGACTTCTAGCTGGTGTGACAATTCCATCTGCTCTGGGTTATGTCCCAAAGCCACATAAGGACAAGACCAGTAACTCATATCCTCTCCTTTCCTTTTCATGTAAGGAAAACCTGAATATGTGAGCCAGAGGTAAGGCACAGAAAATTCAGTCACATTTCTAGAAGAGAATCACCAATTCAAGGTTTCTCTCTTTAGACATAGGTTAAAATTACTCAAAATTTAGCACTGAAATCAAGTGTATTTATACACATGTGCACCTGCACAAATGCATACTAGGTTCCCTTGATACAGACAGAAAGATTTCAGACACTTAAGGGTCTCTGACACCTCCTCCATAAGACTGCTTTTTAGAGCATGAAGTTAAGGAAGACCCACATTGCCCTGGGTGGAGGATAAGGGGGTTCCCCTACAATGCCTAACATGATTCTTGACAGCTGTTTGTGCAACTGGACCCTGTTCAAGATGTCTAGCTTGGAGAATTCCATTCTGAAGTCCTTTATATTACCAGCCAAAAGTCTTCATCTGGCATTGCACATTTTTAATATTTTTTAATGAACATAACTGCACCTTTGTCCTTTGGCAACCAGTAGATTTGGTTCATGTACGAATGCCACATGTTCCTGTATTCTAGATATATATTACAGTCCCCACTATCCAAAAACACAACTGCACAGCTCAAAGACAGCACATGCAAAGTTATGCCTAGAGAAGGGGAGCCACACAGAGAGCCAATATTAATTTCTTAGTGGTGTCTCTTGGCACAAATAAGTCCAGAATGAGATTCTGCTATATATTTTGAAACTGGCCTCATTTACCTGCTTTTGTTATAGAACATTGTGCACCAGGCTGTAACTGTGAATGATTTCTGCAAAGCACCATGGCAGTGTGTTCATTCTGTACAGTTAGTTAAATTCTGGGAAGGAAATCAAATTCTGAAAATGTTATTTTCTCCCATGAACAGCAAAAACCAGTGCTCCATCCGTGATAGGTACTTAGTGTCACTTAGGGATACTATCCACTTTTTGTCAAGCTCCCTGCTCAGCTGTCTTTTCTTTTAGCTAACCTCAAAGATGACCTGTTTTCTCTTCCCTACTTTATGACACTTACACAAGCTGAATAGCAAATCAAAAGCAAGAAAGGTGTTTTTATCAAGGCACTGTTGTTTTTCAACTTTTCTCTTGTTTTTCTTTGCAAACAGCAAGGTGCCAAAAAAGCATCTCTTGATAGACACTAAAACATGAAGAGCAGACATCTCATCTACATTTTTACGAAGAGTAAACAAGTAGGACATTTATGTAAAGTGGGTATTAAACTTCCCACTCCTTTCCCTCCCTCCATATACATTCTTTACTACTGTAGTTTTGTAAGGGAGGAAAGGTTATGTGTTTTTTTTTTGCTTTTTTTTTAAATTTTTTTTTCCCTCCTGCGTTCCTGATATTTGTTTCATAAACAGTTAACTCTTTGGAAATCTGAGTTTCTATAATTTCCTTCTACTTTGGTGGAAAAGCTTCTTGGCTGTCTTTCTTGAGAAGGTGTTATGCAGGTGACAGTGAAGAAATGTGGCTGCTCTTAGCGCTGTCTGGTGTTACCCTGTGTCTGGAGCTCAAGTGAGCACTTACTGCAGACTCTGTAGAGTGTTTTACAGTGGCCTTACCTTGTGACACATGCTTTGCACTGCTAGCATGAGTGACCCAAGCCACCATCCACCCCTTCTGCTCTTTAGCTTTTCATTTGGAATATTACCATACGCAGAGTTTCCATTAGTTCTCAATGTTGTTACTGTTTTTCTGTGATCCACCTCTGTAGGAAGAGCTACCCTATTCCCAGCAGCATATCCATGGATATGCAGAGGAGATGCCAGAGGTAAAAATCAGTCTTGCAGTGTTTAAAATGGAAAAAATGCTTCTACAGAATATGATATAAATTTAATTTTTTTTTTTTTAACAAGTCCATTTGGTGCATGCTTGAGAGAGTCTGAGCCCGGAAATGGAATAAGTCTCTGCAGACATGGCAGGTACATTTGGTGCAATAGAGGTAGCATGACAGGACTCTATTACAGTAAATAATACAATTCCAGAAATAACCTATGCGGAACATATTGCTTCTGCTGCACATGTCAGGAAATGGACTTTGATCGATGCTGTTGCAACACAAAACCACATACTAAAACTTTTTAATTGTGATGACAGTGTAAAAGTGTAGATGGTGCTCACTGGTGGTGTTCATAGCATTTATAATTAACAAATGGACAGGGCAGATTAATTCTGCATGCTCTTCATGTTTCACAGTTCTTTCTAGTTGCTGCCATCAGCACGTATGGAAGCAATAAGGCACAAGAGAGGGCCTGGTTTTCATCACCTCTGGGGTGTTAGCAGGCATCCTCGAGGGGAGTGATTATCTCACAATAACCACACCACCTGGAGCTACCATATTGCTGCTATATAAATTCATTAATGTAAGAGAAAAACATGTACTTTTGTGCTAGAGGATGGAGTCAGGAGCTCAGAATGCCAAAGAGCTTAATCAGGAGCTCTAGTTTGTCTCTATTCAATTCCATATGAGAATATTCACTAGGCTACAGTACAGCTTTCTCAGTTTTATAAACTAGACCACTGCTTTAGCAATATTTTTGCAGAAGCCTAGTATGAGAGGCAACAATTAGAAAGAGATGGCACAACCCTCAGAGAACAGAACATCACATACCTCAGATTGCCTTCTCAAGGGGAGAGTCTCAGAAGATATTCTACACACAGTTTTTCAGAATAAAAAGCACAAGGAAATTACAAATCAAATTGGATTGGAGTGTCTATAATTTTAAATTTTAAATTGACTAATTTCTGTTCAGAAATACACATAGAGTATATTTAATTTGAATTTATCAGAAAAGTATGGAATGAAGTACATGGGAATGCAATAACTCATTGTCTGCTGTTCTCTATGATAATGTACCAAACTGTTATCTAATTACTTTGATGTTAATGGAGTCATGCACCCTGCCTGACCTTTTCAGTGCTGGATGGATGTGTATGTGCTTTTTCTGTCCATCAGATTTTATGCTTCACTCTCAACTTTCCTGTGAATTTTTTATCTTTGCTTCTGCTTAATTTCCTCTTTAGTAGGAGGGCAGATTTTATTTAAATTAAGAGTTTTGTTTCTACACTTGTAGGGATAATTTCTTGGATTTTAAAATCATCAAATTTTGAAGAAACTGTTAAATTACTTTATATCCATGTACTTGCATCCCAAGTGTATTTCTTGTTCTTTCATAGAAGTTTATCCATTTAATGAAATTTGGCTTACCTTTCACCCAGAAACAATAGGAGATACACTGAAAACATCTTTACAAACATGCTTTTGCTTAACAATTTCTTTTTCATCCCTGCTTAGCATCTGCAGCATGCCATGGATGCAAAGATGAACCCTCAGACTTTGTAGATGGTGGTGGGAGCCATATAGACAGTCAAGAGAATGTGGCCCAGGGAGTGCTAAGTGGCTACGATGGCACAGAAGGGTTTAATTTACAGGTGTCTCCTGCTATATGTTTATTGTGGTTAGTTAGCAGACGCAGAATCTAAGGTGAGATCATCCTTGGGGACAGGGAGAACTTGGGGATCATTTGCTTGTACAGTATCTCTTAGACACTTGGAGTCCAGCTTAAGTGCCTAAAGTTGGGGAGGCAACTTAAGTTTGTTTTTCATGAGTGTACAAGGCACTGTGAAATGCTGACTTCCCTGTTTAGACCCAAAGTGTCTGAGCTCTACCAAATACACAGGTGTTTAGGAAACATCACTTTCTCTTGCTAGACTGGAGCTTATGGCATGACTGAAAAGGTATCCTGTTATATCATAGCCATGGGGCAGGAGAACAATATATTTTTTCTTACATAGCAGCAGCAGTTACTGCACACAGTGATGGCCCAGACAGATTCCTTTCTGTGGTTCAGGGAATGGCTAGAACAGAAAGCTCTTCTCTTAAGGTCACTGAGACTTGGGCTTGTTAAGTGGACTTGTGTTTTTATCAATGATGATGAAATTACATAGTTCAAAGAACTTTATGACATTCTTTGAGTGCACGAAACCATGACAGAGAAAGGAGTCAAAACCACCTTTTGCAACACCTTATTTGGTTCCCCAGGTAGTTGCAGGGAAAGACTTGTAAAGATACATTTTTTGCAGATTTCTGCTGTTACAAGTATTTGCTGGGGTATTATTTGCGGCTGTTAACACCTAATGCAAAAGAAAATGACTGTATAACTGTTCAAGCTTGCACTTGAGAACATGGCTGTCATTTATAATATTTGGTGTGTGCAAGTCAAAAGTCTTGTTTTTATGGCTTGATCTAGTTCACCATTCTGGCTTAGAAAAGTATCTCTATAAGACACGCCACCAGAGAAGATCTTCTGGGTATTTGTTTTATCCTAGAGAGAATCTAAGAGCATCAGCGACGCCTTGTCTCTTGCTGACTCCACCAGCTGCGGGAATGGAAAGCTAATCAAAAGTAAATGCTGCTCAAGATCTTCATGTAACTTTACTGTTATGTTCAGGATTGGAAAAAGGACTGAACTAGAGACATGAGAGCTCCTGTAAGATTGATACTGACAGGGGTTAAATGAGCCTGTGGTGCTCTGCAGGGAGACAGGAACCAGCAGGGACCTGTCCATATGTTTGGTTTCTCAAAACTGCTGTAGAGCTGTTGTGCCTTATGATTGATGTCCAAAGGAATAATTTCTTATAAATTCCAGAAGCTTATATGCAGGAGACTTGGCTTTCCTTCTCTCTTCCATGTTGCCTAATGACAAGCTCTTTTAGACTGCCATGTAGTGCCATCACTTAGTGTTGGTCCTTGTTTCCTATAATTTCCAGCTCCTGACTGCACAAGGAACTCTGCAGCCTGGAAATATATTAGATGATGCCTAAGGCATAGTGTAAAGGTAGTATCCAGTAACCAAATGTGATAAATTATTAATGCCAGTCAATCAGTGTGGGTTTGTTGTTTCACTCTGCTACTGGTTTACTGTGTCTAAGATGGTCTAGACATGCAGACTGTGTTGCTTTTAAATGCCACTACATAGACAAAAGAAGCCAAATATTTTACTGCATGACATGTTTGTCCTTCCCAGATTTTTAACCTGACTGATGCTATTAGCTTCTATGACATTTTTTTTCCTTTATAAGAAGTGTTCAGGCTTTCCCTGTGAAATACTATTTTGTTCAAAATCTGGTACTTGCAGCTTTCACATGCTAGATTATATGGTTCATGAGTTCTGCCATGTGAGTTTTTCTTCATTGTGTACCATAGCTCACGGTGAGCTTCACAGATCTTGAACAGCTCTGCCTTTGATGGATGTTAGTACATTTTCTCAGTGGCTGCCTTTTATTAGTTTCAAAAGATAGCAGTCTGTGTAGCCACACACTCAGGTGTCTATGTGTGTGAAGGGCACCAGGAGAAAAAATGTGAAATCTCCTGCTCTTTGCCAGATTTTGCCCTTCAGAGCATTTACATCTGCTTGGAATGGTATTTAACATAACAGTGAAGCTGTTGGAAGCCAGAAGTGCCTCCCTGATATAGAGACAGGAACTGCTGAGATTGAGATTGTTCATACTTTCCGAATCTCCAAGTCCCTCTCTGCTCAAAAATATTTAAGTAATATTCAACCCCAAAGAGTTTTCAGATTAATAATTTTAAAGGAAATTACCACTTAGTCCAATGGAAATTCTGAATTCCTTTGTTATGCCTGAACATAGGTTGTTTTGGATACTGGAGGAGCCCTTTCAGACAGCTGAACTGTGTTTGCTGCATACATCTGTTTCTAGACTAACCCAAAGTGGGCCTAGCATAAGGGTATGGTTCTTGAGACTGAAGCCATTTAATGTGTACAACAGCATTGCTGCATATTCTTGAGCACCATCTGCTGGCATTTTCTCATCTAACCAGTATTTGCATAATTGGAAACGTCTCTCTTTACAGAATGTTCATGAAAGAGGTATGAGCTGAAGCCCTCAGGAAAATAAAGTCTGTTTCTTATGCATGCTTGGAAAGAGGCCATGTAGAAAAGGTCTGGAAATGGCTCAGGAAAAGACTAGCAAGATATTGCTAGCCTATGAAAATGCCCTAACTGCAGCATAAAGATTTGTACTGTGATGGGCAATGCCTGGAGTAAGGATTTTTGCATTGTCTATCTTTTTTTATTCTGCAGCAGGTGTGATACCAGCCACCATCTTTTGCCAAAGTGGTCCCAAGCCAAGGAGAAGGACCATGAGGGGTTTTCTATTAGTTATTCAGCAGTCAAGATGCCTAATTTGTTTAAGGACCTCCTGTGAAACTCTCAGGGGAATGTGAGGAGGAGGGTAGCAGAGATGAAGGAAGGAATGTTAACATTAATATTTTCTGGCTTTTTGATGCATGTATACTCAATATCCACATGTCCTCTTTCAGGACCTAGAAACTCAGTACAGTCTCCAAAACACATCTGAAGAGATTGTCCATAGTATAGTCCATAATAAAACATTTAAACATAGGCAAATTAGCTTTAAAATACTTATCCCAGATACGGTGCAGATACGTGTGCAGACACCTGTGAAGCCTTCAAAACCATTCCAATAATTTGGCTGTTTAGCCTCACCAGGTAGCAATATTGACTAGTGCCTGTGTGGCCCACCAGAGACTCTGGTTTAGTCTCATTTCATGAATGTGGTAGTCCTACAACAAAATAACAACAAAACTTATTTCTATATTACAGAAAACTAAGCTGCTGATATATATATTTGTGCATTTTTATTATTTTAGCACCTTTAATGTCTCGAAATGTTATGAATGTCATTCTGAGTCTTGTGGTGGTATAAGGACTCTTTAGTGGCACCTGCTGTATTTTGTACTTAGGATTTATGGCAATGAAAGCAAAACAAAGAAGGAAACACAAAACAGTGAATGCTGTTTCCTGCAGAAGGCCTTGTTTTTACTGAGGTTCCCTAGAGTTCAGGGAGTGGAGTGGAGTGAGTGGAGTGTCAGATATTGCTTCACCCTGCTCTATCCCTTGATAGTTTTTTACACAGGTACAAAATGTAATGATTAGAATTTTCAAAGTTACCAACGACTACAAGATCTGAAGCAATCATAGCTCAACAATATTTTTAGACTTCTCTGGAGAAGTTAATTTCTGTGAGAATAGATGTACATTGTTGCGGTGCGTTTTGAGGTGATACCATACATTTCGGAGGGGTGAGACAGAGCATACAATTTAAATAAAATGGAATACAACAGTACATGAGGAAAAATATTACATAGTCACTATGCAAAGTACCAAACCACTAACAATGAATTTAGACTCATGATTCTTTTTGATGCATCGCCTTATTTCAACTTCAAGGAGTGTCTACCTCTTTTCAGGAGTTCAGTGCTTTTCCTAGGGGCAGGATGAGTACTGACATTCAATACCACTGGGTATTCAAATGATAATGCAACTCTATTCAGATCCATTTAAAAAGAATATTTATTGAACTAAAAGAATAGTCAAAAATATGTACCATATTCTTATTTATACAGTTATGGCATATGCAAGTTTAGATGCCTCTTACAAGATGTGTGCTTGTGCTTTTTTATCAGCCTGATGCAGCTAGACCTAGCAATACATTTCCCATTTACAGGGAGGATAGAATAATCCATTAAATCCAGGTTTTTTAACTTTAGCTTCAAAATAAAATGCTTTAACTCCCAACATAAATAAGTTAGTGCATTCAGAATAGTGCATTGTCTATCAGAAACAAAATTACAACTGAAATTTAGCCTGATTTCCATCTCCAAATTCTGCATTTTTTTTTCCTGTCAATTGCATTACTTTCCAGTGTAACATGTCACTGTCAGGGACTGTGGCAGTCCAGCTAGTGATTAAGTTTGAGCTAAACCTTTAATTTGAATTCAAATCCTTCGCACAGCTCTCGGGTTTTGTATCTTTTTCAATGAATAATATTTTCCTCAGTTCTGAGAGGAAAGTACTTCTACATTGCTACTTCTGTGTATGGAGAAGTGTGGAAGGATGCAAGTAGCTTCAGTATTGTTTATAGTCATTATCACTGGTAAGTAAGGAATTGTAAGCTCTGACATCTTTAGCCTTCAGATAAAACTGCTTTCACAAACCAATTTATAATGTCTTGTCCTGGGAGCTGCATGTAGAGGTGGAAGAGGTGTTAATGCAGTAAAAAAAAAAGGAAGGTAGATTAATGGTCTTGTTACTCATGAACTTCTCAGTTGTACTATGCATTTATTGTCTTCTTCACTCATTTTTCCTAACCAGTGTAGAACTGTGGAGTACTGTGTGTTTGTACCAATTTTCTTGTTGCTGAAGGTGCACCAACAGTTGGGTTGGTGTTTTCTCTGAGGAAAAGGAAGACTTTCCTAAATGGCATTGATGGATATAACTGTTTATGCGAATATCACTAAGTCCTGTGTATGCAACACAAAGTTTGCATTCAAGACTTAAGAAAGTGCATTGAATTAAGGAGCTTAAAACCGAACTAACCAAACAAAAAAACAGAGGTAAAGGAACAATCAGATTTCCATCAAAAGTTTACAATTAATTAGTTGTAAGACAAAACTAATATTAACCCACAGGAAAGGTGGCTTTTTTGCAAATGCCAAAATGAGGACTGTGTGCCGTATGACTTCCTCTTAAGCAGATAAAATAGAGGTTAAGCTGGACTCAGGGAGACCAGGCCCTGTGCTGACCCAAGGCCACTGGCATAGAGGTGCCCCATAAGACTGCTCAGACCAAGACTTATTCACAGGTAAACCAATAGGTCCAGAATCTGCTTTTTCTTCTTATCTGGAGAGTGTGGCTTGTAACCTTATATCAACTTCAAAGACATTTTGTCAGCACAGTGCAGCTTCTCTGCTGCCATTTAAGGGAAGGCAGTAAAAGTTTTTCCTGACTTGACAATTCTCAGACTTACCAGCCCTCCAGTTTTCTCTCTAATATTAGAAGGAAGATTTAGAAAGGCTGAATGTTTTCTTGCCAGTATAAAAGCTGCCTTCATTATTGCAAACAGTAGACAGTTAAAGAAAATTAAACAACCTAATGCTACACACACACACACACACACACAAAAAAAAAAAAAAAAAAAAAAGTGTGGCAACTAATACTGCTAATACTGCTGAATATTGCCAGCACTATAAAGCAAGCCTTAAAGCAGTTAAAAGTTAAATTACATAACTCAAGTCTGCTATGGCCTGATTGAAAACAATTGGAATTAATGAGAAGGCTCATGTTGTGTGCTTGCATTATGGGAAACAAAGACCAGACTGGAACACAGGCTTATATTGTTTAAACTTGTCACACATTTTTCTGCTTACACAGCTGACTATTCCTCTCAGATCAGTGTCCAAAACCAGATCCATGTGAACAAAAAGAAGACAGTCTTTAAGCCAGGTGCCAAAGACTAGTTGTGTCCACCTTACCCAGCAGTTAGTCCAAGGGCTCCTATAATTCCATGTGGGTGCCCTGTGTGGTCCTAAAGCATAATTTTTAACTTGTGGGGTATTTTGAATGATTGTTATTCAGATCAAAGTGTGCCAAATACATGAGTGCAGCTATGTCTTCACCTCATGAAAGTGACTGTGCGTGCTGCATTCACTGTATGGTGGCAAAGTCACAGCAGGCAACCTCTTGCTGCACCTGTGAAACAGTACCAGTTTTAGCAGGATGTTGACATGACAGCAGAGTGGGTCAGCACAAGACCTGGTCCACCTAAGTTCTTCACCACCTCTGTATTAAATGCTGAAGAGGAACTAACAGGGTATGAAGACTTCATTTTGGCACCTGCACCATGTTTCTAGATTGGTTTATATTGTTTTCTTATGAGTAGCTGGTATGGGAGGTAGCCTGGGAATTGGGGATACTGTGGAACCAAAGGAGGGTAACTGCTGTGCGGTGCCAGGTGTACCCTAGTTTCTAGAGAATGGAGTGGAGATACCAGCTCCTGTGCTATGGGAGCTCCCAAGTGACTTGTAGAGTAAGAAAGAGCATCCCAGAACCTAAAGCAAGATTGGTTAGTGAGATAAAAGGCTAGCAATGGGGAGGAGACAGATACTTGTCCTCATGCATGATACCCAAAACCTGCCATCCCTCTGAGTCCTTCTTGGTCTTTCCTGGTCCCCATCCTGAAGTGCTAGGTCTGTTGCTCAACTGTCTCAATACCTTTCTTTTTCTCCCACAGTCCTACTGCCATATCAAAATCAAGTTTTGCTACCTTTCTTCCTCCAGACACCATAAAAAGAATGAAATTACTTTCTTGTTAGTCTCGGAATAAAATTAAGCTATACATATTCTGCTGAAGAGCTCTGAGTGGCTCTGGAAAAAATCCCTGTCTATCTTATAGCTAAGCACAAAGACATTTGTAAGCAGGGTGTAGGTATGGTAGAGCTTGGACAGAGGGAAATTTGGGCTGGCACTGAGCTTTGCTGCATTCTAAAATAGAAGGTTCTCATCATGACAACAGCCTTTTTCTGTGTCCTGATCTGTCAGATCAGGGTCTTATCACTGAACCTTGTCTTGAACCTGAGTGGCAAATTCTCATCCCAAACAAACCCTGCTGAGAACAGACTGGTACTTATGATCTCTGACCCTTTCCCCAGATAATATATTCTGTATTCCAGTAAAAGCAAGTTGCAAGTGTCTGTGATATGTTCCAGGAAATCGATGTTTTTTGAGGAGATAAACTAACTTTTCTAGCTCCTCTGCCCTCGTCTGGAGCGGGAAAAGACCTCAAAGATCATGGAGTCTGACATCCTGCCCACACTGTCAAGTCTACCACTGAAACATGTCTCTAATGCCAAATCTCTGTCTTCAAATACCTCCAGGTATAGTGGCTCAGCTAGTATCCCTGGGTAGCCCCTTTCAATTCTTGAAAACCTTTTCAGTGAAGAAATTTTTTCTAAAAATGCGTGATCACACTCCTCTTCTGCTCTCCCACAGCCCTACTGGGTGCTGGCATACTTTACAGAGCTCCTCTCATGTGGCTGGGGAGGCAGCAAGGAGTAACAAAGCCCCCTCAGGTGCAGTGAGACACTTTTCCATTGATATTATCTTTGTTCATTGCTTCATTTTAAAATTTGTAGTGGATTGATTGGGGAGCACATTTCATGACTTAATGGGTGGCATTATTTTCTTCTGAGTTTAGCAGTTCTCTAAAGCCACCAGTGACCTTTAGGCTACAAATGGAATGTTGCTGGTAGATTTGTTTCACTGGATGCCTTCAGAAATCCTCCCTCTAGCCCCAACAATAACTTACTAAGTGAGAGGGATGGGAACTGGGTTTATGCTGCTGCTGGTTAGTAAAAAACCTTCCTATCAAAGACACATTACCATGGAAATCTAGGACTTAGTGGGTCATTGGTAGTAAGGTAACCATCAGAAAATGCTACAGTTTGGCATCACAAAATTAGCCTCAATCTGTGAAGCTTAATCTTGCATGCAGTGATTCATAGGTACATGATGAAAAAAAATGTGGCTCTGCAACAGTGAAGTAAGTTTAAAGCTGCTGCAAAGGTGGGAAGAATAATCTTGGTGGATGAGAGAAGAGCAATGAGCATATATCAAGGAAAATTCAGGCTGGATTTGAGAAAAACCTTTTAAATGGTAGAAGTAGTGAAGCACTGCAGTAGATTTTCTGGGGGGGGATATGGATCTGCAGAACCAGAAATCTTTAAGAACTGATGAGGCAAAAATATATGAGATGGGACAACACTGAAGCTGATCTTGCCATGGCGTAAGGCAAGCTAGATGACCCCCTGAATTTCCTTTAGATTATTTTTGTCTAAAAGTGTAGTTTTTATTGCACAGCTCTTGACATTTTATGCTTTGCTTGTAGTACTGCATTCTGGAAACAAGGACTGTAGCTGTCACTTCACAATGTGATTCTGATGATGAATTCTAAAATGTGGCTAATCAAAAAGAAATAAAGTAAGTCCAAAGGAGGAAACAAAGTGATTTTGAGCCATGCCTGTGTTTGTGAATACTTTTTATTGACAAAACTAGAGAAGTCCAAAATATAGGGTAGAGGAACTTCTCTCTGGTGAGTGTTAAATACTGCCATGAAACTTGCATTCCAGTAAGAATTAAATTTTGCTAGAGGCAGAGATTTTTAAAGGCTTCCCACTGCCTGAAAAACATGGAGGCTGTTGTCTATGCATATTTATTTATCCCTTTTTCACCAGGAAAACACTTTTGCAGTCATTACAGCAGTGCATTAGAGAGTTTAATATAATTGAGATGCTGTAGGCAGGGGGAAAAAATTGTGTTTTGGAGGCGGAGCTCCCAAAGGAAACTGAGTTCTGGCTCCAGCTACATTTTCTTGCTAGAATCTTGCTTTTTAGATAAATGTCAGACAGGAGTTCGAAGCTGAAAATAGAAGCAGATGATGAAAATAATTCTAATCGCTAAAGCAAGATACAGAAACAGCAGAATAGGAAAGTGGTCCTAGGTGGAGCTAATAAATCCATGTCTGACAGCCAGATACATTGGGGTGTACAAATTATATGCTTTTATCCAAGGAGAGTTTTTGAGCAAGACTGAGGTTTTAATGTGATTGCCTTCTTGTGACAATTAGAAGGAACTGCATTATTCGTTGCAGGGAGAGGGCACTGAGCAAAGGTCACAGAGAGCTCAGTCTTCCACACTGCACTTGAATCAGCTTTGGTAGCAAATTGTATGCTCCATTTTAAACAAGAAAATAGAGGCAAATCACAATAGCTGAGAAAGAATGGAAGCATGCACAGGCTCTTCTGAGTGTAGATGAGCACTGAATGTAATGCTAAGAGAATGGCTAAAAGACAGTAAGAAATAAAAACATGTCCTATTTACATTTCTTTGTGTATTTTAAAATACAGTTGTTCTATTCTTATGTTATTGTTGAAATACATGGATATTTAAGTCACAGGAATAAAACAACACAAGAAATGTTACCCCTCCTTCCCCTATACCCTTCATTTCAGCGATTAAAGTAGTGTGGATACTTTGATGTTTTAAATTCTCATTCCTTTGTTATGATTTTTATGGTAGCTTTGAAGGTTACTTTGTTGCTTTTTTTGTATTTTCTTTCCTAATAGTTTTATCAAGAGACGCTTCTATTACAGCCAAGGCACTTAAAGGAAATACATTATTTAAATGTGAAATGGAAAGAGAGAAAATGTAAGACTACGGTACATTTTTCTTTGTCATTCACAGACATAATAGAGCAACTCAGAAGACAAAAAAAAAAAAATGCAGGCAACGACATATTCTCTTGTCTGCTAGCCACATCCAGATGTGGTTATTCCACCTTTAACTAACACCAGCTTTGTTTCCAGAATACAAACAAGTAAGTGGCTTATATCTTTGTATTATGAAGGGGAAAAAAGCAAGGCACCGATTAAAAAAAAAATGGCTGAACAAACCTACTGCTTCTGACAGTCGAAAAGGGTCTTTCTTTCTAACTACTTCCATGCATTTATACTATGCCAACCATTCTCAACCCAATGCATTTTATTATAATAATAATTGTTCTTTATTGCAATAACATGTAAGGATTCCAAATAGGGTTCAAGACCCTATTATTCTAGGCACCATCCATGTGCATAATAAAACCATCTCTGCTGTATAGAGCTTACGATCTTGACATATGACAAGGCATAACAGTAAAAGAGAACAAACAATTGCAGGGGAGGGGTGGAAAAGAAGCTATCAAGAAAGCCAATACACAGGGTGTGCTAAGTAGCAGTGTCTGAACACTAACTGATTAGCTATTGTCAAGGGCTTTGTATAATCTGTGGAAATAGTTTTTCACTGTGCCTTCTATATCACTTAGTTTCCAGTTTCTAAAATGCAAATGTGCTTGTTACACCTCTTGAATAAACTGCAGGGGGGAGTGGGGAAAGGAAAGCTGAAAGATGGAAATGATACAGGATCTCTAAAGGGTAAGAAGTAAGGATATGGGAGCTTGGTGCCAACCATACCTGATACCTGTACCCAAGTACATCTAGGGAAATTTCACTACTTTAATCTTTAAAAAGTCTAAAGGAAAGTGGGA
Source organism: Onychostruthus taczanowskii (assembly GCF_017590055.1). Taxonomy (NCBI): domain Eukaryota; kingdom Metazoa; phylum Chordata; class Aves; order Passeriformes; family Passeridae; genus Onychostruthus; species Onychostruthus taczanowskii. The sequence goes on from NW_024502347.1 coordinate 3,652,177, forward strand.
TCACTTTTGTTGTTGATACCTTTTCCAAAAACTTATTGTAGATATGGAAAAACAATGCATATATGCACAGTTTGTGGGTGAAGTATCTTGTTTTTCCCCCTTGTTTAAGAGTTCTTAAATGTGAACATAGTAATTTGGATGCATGGTAAAAAGAGGTTGAAATAGTTTCTTTGACTGAAATGCAGAGATCAAGATCTCAATTTTCTCTTCCTATTCTTGAATTACACAGTCATAACACCCCTTCCCAGAACAGAATTTATATGGATTTCCTATAATACACATGGGTGCTAGCATCCTGTAAATTTTCTGCTAGTCAATTATTATGTGAGCATATAAATGAGAATGGATTACCACAGAAGACGTGAAAGTAGAAATAAAGATAGCTGCATTTTATTTTGTCTCAGCAAAACCTTAAGAGAAACTAAGTATTGGCAGTTCCTCAGTTTAAGCTTTTAAATGTAATATTTCAGAAGTATTATTACTCGCTTCTTTGAAGTGAAAAAGAAGTTGTGGAAAAAAAAATAGGTGGTAAACAAAGTACATTAATATGCCAAAGAAAGATGTCATTTAATAATATTTCTCCAGGATGCATATAGAGAATCAATATAAGATTATGAATTCCTGGCTGGGCCAGGAGGAATTGTGCTCAATGGAGAAATTCTGTGAAGCCTTTTCAAATTGCTCATGTTCATAATGGTTCAGACAGCTCCCTAAACTTTTCTGTAGTTTTCTCTTTTGCCCAGGCAGCACTGCCTGTTCCTCACTGGCTCATTTTGTCATCAACACCCCTTTGAGTGATGCTGCCAAGAGTTTTCTTGTCATGCAAAGCTGTACAATGATGGTAGGGGTGCTGGGGGTGCCTCACACAGACAGTCAGAGAGTTATCTCAGGTGCCCAATGCTGAGCTGTGCTGAGGATCTGTTGGCTGTGGGGTGGGAACACCAGGCTGGGAGTTGTGACTGCAGTTGTCTCTTGGGGACCAGGATACTCCTGTGAGCTGCCTTGAATGTGAGAGGATTGAAGATGCTAAAGTGCCTGCAGAGCTCAGGAGATAGTGTGGCTCCCAGGGAGGCTTGCCTGTGGAGGTGGTAGCTGTGAACAAGGCTCATGGATCCAGTTTTTAATGGCCAGACATGGGCTGAGCCACTTTCAGAAGAGCATTGGTTGAATTTAGGCAGTTAGTCTGCTAAGTATCCTGGAGGTGGACTTCTCCAGAGGAACATTCAGAGCAGACTGATGTATTTCCTCTCAATCTAAATTCTGTGTAGGCAGTATAAAATTACTCAGCTCTGTCTTTGGGGAATGATCTCACTGAAAGTGAATCCCACAACTTTGTCATCTTGTTCTGTTAATATAGTTAGCATAAAATTTTACTATATGTTAATATAAAAGTTACAATAAAACAATGTTTGCCAGTAGCTTTTTCCTTTGGGTGATGAGCAGGGATATGGCTGTGTAACTATTTGTGCTGTGCATCCATTCTCTATGGGAGGATATCAGAGATATGGCCTTCTCAACTCCAGTAACTCTTGCTATCAACAAGTTTTGGCCCAATCCAACACAGCTGCCACTTCCAAAAATCAGTGATTATTGTGAAGTGCTTTTCCTCTCCCACTGAATTCCAACAGCTCTTTGGCAGCTTAATCCAGATGTCCTTTAGATGGGTAAAATAAACTGTGATGAATCCTACCTTGGTGCTACCTCCTTTGAAAGGATGCAATGAGTAATCAGCAGAAACTCTGTGATCACTCCTTTAGAAGAGCTTTGCATCACTCCTTTAGAAGAACTTTTCTGAAAAAGCTTTAGCTGGAAAACTGAAATGCCTGGTGTTTCCATCTCTCTGACTTAATGCACCAAAAGCATTAAATATATGAGTCTTAGCTTTTGCTCTTTTCCTATATTTTCCTTCTGGCTAGATCAGGTGCTGCCTTCTTTGGCGTGATGGCTTTGATGTATTGTTAGAGTTGTTATTTACAGATGACATGGAGAGTCTGGGGAACCAAATCCAGCTGAGCACTGCACTAGGCAGAGGCTTGTCTGAGAGGTAGGTACTGCTATGGTGACTCTAGCTACCATTTTCTCAGATTTAACCTTTCATACACAACTGTTTTGCTTATGAATTTAAAGCTGCTCTTTTCTGTTTTCTGTATCAAACACACACACACACGTGTACACAGATATCTACATGTAGTCTTTATATGTGCATACACATGCTTTTGCCCTGAATCTGTGTAACAAACAAATATCCTTTTCCTGCTCAGCTGAATTGTGTTCCACTGTTTGCCACTGTTTTACAAGGTGGATTTTAAGAATTTAGCAGAAAAAATAAAACCCGTAGGGGAAAAAGCTAGCTTTCAATCCAGTCAGTGTCAATTAAAAGGGAGCATTGGATGCAAATGCCACATCAGCACCAATTTTGTCACTAAGAACTTTAAGATCAGAAGCAATTACCTTCAATAGCACCTTGTTTTTATGTGTCTACCCTTCATAGCCTTGGCTAGTAGCTCGGCCTACACCATAATTTACACTGACATCTAATTTCAGTGGATCTGCAAGCAATCTAACTGAAGATGGAGATACTGAGAGTGAGGAGTCCTGCTTTATCACCGCAGACATAAAGATTCATTCTTTTTTGCCAATTCAGAAAGTGAGACTTATGGGTATGAAGCTTTTTTTTTCATGTGCGTATGTGCCTGTTTTGCATATCTCATTACTTGAATTATTTCCTGGTTTAGGCAAATGATTGCTGCCTTTAACTAGATGATTAAACACTCTAACAGCTCACAAAAGAAAAAAAAATCAGCCAAGTGCTACTAGCATTCAGTAGATTTACCATTTTCAAGTGTCTCTGTAAAATGAGAGAAAAAGAAAAAGGGTGCATTTATTGCTAATCATATTCTTTGAAGTATAGTAGAGACCCAGCAATTTCATATTGTGCACGAAAGTAACAGTATTAGACTAAGATTATTTTAAGAAACACTTTTATCATTTTCTAACTGACAGAGAGGACAAGCCTGCCAGCCGTGCAGGTTGATGTTTCCTCGTGAAACAATGAAAGAACCCCACAATGATGTGATTAATGACTTGCATCCATTTTCTCTGATCCTCAAACTTGAATATAGAAAGCAGAGCTGATCTCTACGCTATTATCCAGCCTTCTATTCAGACCAGGCTAATACCAGCACAACTTCTTTTGTGACGCTTGTTCCCCAAGCCAAGAAATTTGCATATCACAGAGAATAAGGTTATGTAACCCAGTTGTTGATTTTGATGGTGAAGAGAACTATCAGGGTTGTTTTTGTCACAAAGAGTGTGGTTTTAAAGTAGATGTTAAAAAACCATCTATTCTTGCTTGCTGTTTTACATGATGCAAAACTGCTCATTGTTGTAAATACATAATTAGTAAGAGAAATTCTTGTAAGTTGTATGTCAGCATATACCTTTTCAATTAGTGTTATGTAGATGGTGAACCAAGACAGTTGTTACTAAAGGCTTCTCTGTTTGAAAATGCAATTGCCCTTACAGCTCTCTTTCACAGAGTGCTTTGAGATTGTTGTAGGTCACTTTCTTACAAACTCTTGCAGAACAGTTGTAAATGCCATAAATCAAAAGTTCAGCTGACTTATGCTTTTAGTTCACATTCTTAAGGTTTGCCAGAGAAAGTGACCCATTTCAAACTGGACCAAATGACAAAGAGCCTGAACACTGAAGGACACTCTAGTCTGGATAAGGACCATGATGCTGAGGGCAGTGTACTTGCTCAGCACATGACTTGCCACTTTTGTCCACTTGCTCATGAAATGATCGCCATAGTGGGAAGGACTAAGGAAGAAAAAACCTGCTGTGAAGAGGGAGTAGTAAAATGAGAGGGAGAAGTTCCTACTGATGCCTGTAGTAAAAGTATTGGCCGAACTGATGAAGGAATAAAAAAGGACAGTTTTACTGCTTTAGTTTCTTGCCATTTTTCCATGATGGGAATTCAGGTTTTCTAAAGCATAACCTGTGGTACAGAATTTATAGCAAACAAACAAATAAATGCCAGTGCAGATGAATATACAAAATTGACTCAGTCAGATTCCTGAGCTTCTAGTACTTAATCTTCTACTGTAACACAGCTGAATTGGCAGAAGTGGAAATGCATTTGGAAAGTTCAAGCATTTTTAATCCTGCTGCATAAATTGAGCTATTAATTCTAAATTACAGGGAAAAAACACTGTTTTTTTCCAAAGCAACTTTAGCACTTTCCCTACAGAAAACATTCCACCTAGTGTCATTTAAGTGGCCCTAATTAGTTTAGTCAAAGGTTTAATAAAATTAACTTAAACACCAACAGATGCCCACACAAAGGGCATTTAGAACCAAAATAATTTTGATCTTTCAAGATGCCTTTTGTTACTCTAGGTGTTATCCTGTTTGCAGGGAAAATGCTATAAGTATGGAAACATAAATGGCATCAGGCCTAACTGAACCTTTCCTATGTACAGACCTAAGCCTTCATTTTGCCTTCCTGGAGAGCTAGGGAGTCAGTCACAACCATATAATGTACACACAGGGATGGCTTGCACCTGTAGAGCAAGCAAAACTCATCCCTCCCCTGCCCTGCACCTCCACAATGCCCATGCAGGGCACCCATGCTCCAAATGCTCTCACTCTCCTCATCAGACATCATTAACCAGGTCCAAATGCTCCAGTCTTTCTGTAGTGGAAGCTTCTTCTGGATAGAAGGCAGCCTTTTCAGAGCTGAAGCTATTGAGGCAGAACAGAGACCAATGACCATTTCACCTTCCTTGATTGATTTTCTCAGCAGTTACAGAAATGAAGGTCCTGAGAGCTCTGAAGGATAGCAAGGTCTTTACATCATTCTTTGGTGAACCGTCAGTCTTTCCCTTTGCTTTTTAGCTCTCCATTGACTTCTAATAACCTTTCTGAGACACCAATTTATTCCATTAGAAAAGGAACTTTCCACATGAGAGTTTCACAGTACTTGGGGTACAAGTTAAAGATAAGTTTATGTTCCTGGTTTCAGAGGATACCTCCTTGAGCTTTCCAGACAACCAGACTTAATCTACTTACTTCCAGAAATACTTCGTGTTCAAGATTTTGAAATTAGAAGCTTCATTACAAGTGTAATTTTTATGCACATTTTTAACATCATTTAAGGCAGCTGTGATAACTTTCAATAACATTTTGTATGATTGGCTCTTCACTTCTGACCCAAAGATGACCCATCCTTTTTGCCTTCAAAACTTTTCGTTAAAGAAAACTCATCAAATGCAATATGCAGAACCATCTGGGCCTTTAATTTTTTTCCTTGATGTAAGGCCAGATATCTTTTATTCACTACAGTAATAAAATGAAATCTTCATCTGAATGTAAATCTGATGCAGGGGTTTTAGAAAAATCTGGCATGAGACTAGTCTTAAAATAAATTTTGGTATAAAGTAGTTCTACTTTATCTGCACTATTGCTTCATATTTCTATTCTTTACTCTCTGTCACACTGCTAATGTACAGTGCAACTACACTGCCTTATGTTTATTTATGGTTTTCTAAAGAAAGCCTCTACCTGCTTCCCATCAGGATTGCTATTGCTCTATTTTTCTTTTATAGCTGTTACAGCAGTTTAATGTCCTGTACTATTCTCCACTTTGTTGTCCAGGCTTTTTGCATTAATCTAGGAACATTATTTCTCTCAGAAATCATCCTATTTCCTACATGAATTAAATTCAGTAACTTCTGTAAGCTGCACTGATTTATACACTACTCATTTATTTTTATATTATTGCTTTTTTTTCTTCTTTTTTTTTTCCTTTGTTTTTCTTTTTTTTTTTGGAGGTGTGGGGGGATGTGGGTGTATACGTTTCATTTTCTTTTATCTTCCTGCCTTCTGCAGTGTCTTATCCATTATTAGTCTTGTTTACTTGGCTTTTTTTGTCTCTGTGTATTGAAAACAGATGTAAATTATGTTCCAATGATGTTCTTAATTTCCATATTTACCTTCCTACACTCAGGTTGTAGAAACTCCGTACTCCAAGTCTTTAGTAGAAGTGAGTCTGATTAGAGGGTGCAGAGACACCTTTTCTGTTGCAAAGCCCCTGATAGGCCTTTAGGACTCAGACCCTTCAGGGACTTATGCAATGTTCATACCCAAAACCCTCTGGCAAGGATTCCCATTGTTTAGCCACTTCCTAATGTTGGTCTGTGAAGAGGATATTCCATACAACTTTACATTACCATCCAATCTTTAGCATCACCTTGATGGAATAGGCAGGAATCTGGTTTTAATAATCATAAGATGTGAGAAATGTCTCACTTGCCAGTTGCCCGTGTTTACCCCTATAGTCAAGAAATGTTAAGATGCAATAAATATGTATGAAATACAAATATTAATTAGTCACTTACTATATTTAGAGAAAGAACTACATACATAAAAAAAATCTGTGTGTTAGATAATTACTAAAAGGTTTCTTTCTTTATTTGATCAAACAAGCTGTCAAGATGGTTAGATGGACTTGCACACACAATGATTTATTACTCAAATTATTTCTCTAACAATATTATGTTCACCAAAGAAAACCCTTATTTTGAAGATACGTATTACCTGATATGCCATCAATTCCCCATGAGTTTCTCTTTAGATTCAGACATTCAGAATGTAAATTCATATCTGAAGAATTCATGTGAACTCTAATTTGGCTTGGATTCTTGTCTGAATAAAATGATTTATTGAGCTAACTAATTTTTATTATGATTTATGCTCTTTGGCTATAATTTCTAAAGCCACTGATTATCTAGGTTTTAGGCTGACTATCCTAGTTCATAACTAATCCCAAATATACAAATAACTAGGAAAATGCTCCTTTCCCCTCAGTGAGTGGGAATTAAAAGGCAAATAAATATTTGTCATCATCATCATCATCTTCATCATCATTATCATCATGTCCCCAAATTTCTAACAAACTTCATAATTCTGCTTCCTCCTTTTTTGCTCATTCCTATCCTTTTCTAGAAAATAAACAGTCCCCTAAAACCACTTCAGACCTCACTTGTTTTAATATCCACCCTAAAAATATTGAAATATTTTGATCTGAATGGATGTTTGGAGCTCATTTAATCCTGCTCGAAGTAAGCTCAGTTTCAAAACTTGATCAGACCCATTTTGAAGCAATTGTGAAAATTTCCAAGCATGCAGATCTGGAAAACTCTCTGGGAACTTGTACCAGAGCTTGGTCACTCTCACCATGAACAGGCTACACCCCGTCCCAGTTTGAAGAGAAGTTTGATTCTGTCTTTGCATCTCACTTTTAGGTAATTGAAGGCAGCAACCTGAATTGCCTCCTCCTCCCCATCATTGCTTTCTTTTCTCCAGAACAAATAATTTCCTTTTGGTCTCTGCATGTCATGTGCTGTAGTCTTTCTAGTAATATGTTGGGAGGATCCAAAGCTGGAGGCTGTTTTGGGTGGAGCTTCACAAGAGCAAAACAAAAGGAGATAGCCACTCTCACACCTCCTGGACACTTTTGCTGCCCAGAATGTTGTTGTTCTCTGCTGCCATTAGGGTGCACTGCTGCCCCGTGTTCAATTTTTTGTCCACCATGCCCTTTGGCAGAGCTGATTTCTAGCCAGCCACCTCCAGTTTGGGGTTAATGTCGTCCCAGGCTCAGGACTCTGCCTTTGCTTTCCGTCACCCTCATGGGTCAGCTCTTCATCCATCTCTCAAAGTCCCCTGCTACCCCTCCAGTATATCAACTGCTCCCCTCTGTTTGGTGTTGCTCATAACGAGGTGGTGCAATCCCAAATGTATTTGGTAGTATCAGTCCTTGTGCCGAGCAATGAGGAGAGTCAGTTTTAATCATATGCCTGTTAGATTCTGAACTGTTGACTGCAATACTTCAAGTGCAATGGTCCAGCCAATTTTTCCCTCTCCTTGAAGTATGCCCTTCCTTTCCACACCCATTCAGCATGCCTGCAAGAGTGCTGTGGGAGGCTGTGTCCAAGGCCTTGCTAAAGTCAAGGTAAATGACACAGACTGCTTTTGCTTTGTCTGCAGAGCCAGTCGTTTCATCGTGGAAGGCAATCAAGATTAATTAGGATAATTAAGGATAATTATAGATAAAGGATAATTATAGAATTTCTCCTACCTTCTATCAAGTTCAGAGCCACATTTTATATCCTTACTTTTGTGGCTACAGTGCTATTCCAGATTTTCTGTCCGCACTGATGACAGACTTATTAATTTCTCCTTCTAATTAGTCTCCAGTTGCATAGATTTGACTCCCTTCATGAATCTCAGGTAGTCTTTTCCTGCTTCATCACTTCTTTTCCCTTGAAAACTCTGTATATCACCCACATTTCTCTTTGGGCTTCAGTCTCTAACTATATCTGTCTCCTGTTCTTCTCTTGAGAGCCTAGTTATTTCATTAGTGGTGATGCAGCTTCTGCTAGGCTTTTCATTATACTTCAGAGCTTCAAAGCTCTCTATGTAGAAATACATTCATAACTTGGTTGTATTTACCCTTGAGTAGATTACTGGAACAAATACTGCTATCTGTGAACTTGGCATGGAGCTATGCACTAGCTTAATCATAGCTATTAGATATTTCAAAAATATACTTCAATTTACACAGAGTAGAATTTGCTTTACATAGCTTACTGATAGGTAGGCAAACGTTTAGCATTTGTGCACAAATTTAATATGCAAAAGTTGGGACTGCACACAAGTTGAAACGCTCCATAGATTTGTAGTAGGGAAAATGCATATGTACATCTGCAATTTCAGTTGGTGCATGCACAATTTATATGCAAAAGCTGCAGATGCAGGCTTTAAATGAAAATAGTAACCTGCTGTATATCTTGGTGTTTTGGCAGGCTTTGATTTGCACCGAGGTAATTGTCTTATACCGCAGACCTGAAGGATCATTTACAAAGCTTTTAGATGGTGACCACAGCAGTATTTAGGTGTAAAAAAGATTATTGTAGTAAATGAATCTTGTCTAAAAAAACAGCAGAAGAAAATTTGTATGGCATTCAGTTAAAAGCACAATGACTTTATCATTTTTCTTGACTCAGAATTTTGGCTGCAACTCTTCCAGCTCACACAGTTGCAAAAGAAAAAAAGGATACATGATTCCCTACCACTCTATTTCTTATCCAGAACCAAGAAATTATGTTTTAGAAGAAACCATTTAAAGTATGACCACTTTCACTGCAAGCAGCTAGGCCTCCAGCAGTTTAGCACGACTCTTGCTGCAGTGACTGCCGCAGGTGTGGATCGTTGCCGCAGTGTGCCTCCTAGCGTTTCCTATAATTCCCTGCTGGAAACCACATCACTTACTGCCTGCTGTGTTCCATACTGTATTCCAGTACTTACTGACATAATGGACATATTATGCTCACCAAAACAGTATGCCTGGGAAGATAGGTAGACATTTCTCTCTGTGTGCCTGTAAAAGCAAACTGCTCAGACTTATATGGTTTTATCTACACAAGAATGCATAATTGAGAGAAGTGAAGAGATTTTGACTGATATATGTAAATATATTTCAATACATCATGGCATGTACAGCATTCTCATTGTCCAGTATATTAGTTTTGAAATAGATACCCTATTTTTTTCCTGACTGATTACTTATTTCAGCAAAATGCTCTTTTCCCCCATGTAAGTGGATTATGATAAATAGGTAGAAAGTGCTGCACTTACCTCATGAGTTACTTTTCAACTAACTTGGTATCACCATTGAGCATTCTTGTTCTTGGAGCTGACAGCATCTGAAGAGTGGGTGGCAGAAATCCTTCTGTGGGTACCTATAATTTCATTCTCTCTACTTAAGACAGTATCTGTGGGACCAAAATGTTTGTGTCTGTACCGGGAGAAAGGCGTTCTAGTCCCTGCTGTCTACGTGTATCTGGCAGAGCTGCTGCATGGCAGCCTCACTCCAAATGATTCCTATGCAGGGCCAGAACTGACATCCACCCATCCCACTGAATGCCAAAACCAGACATGCAATAAATGAAACAGACTGAAAACAGCTAAAAGGCAGCTAACTACAGCTAAAAGGCAGAAAGGTTCTTATGGAAGTGCTGCCAAGCTGAATCTCCGCAAGGTAAAATGGAATGCAAATAGTTCTCTGTATTTTAAAGGATGCATTTAGCACAGTTTGGAAAGGAATCCTAAAATTAAAGAATTCTAGCTGACCACTTCTATAAAGACCTTTAATTTGGTGCTTTTTGCATACACACAATCCTGCCTTCTTTTTTATTAGATTAAATACAACTTTTTTCCCTAGCAAGATCCATTTTTTTGGTCTTAAATTGAACTTTGACACCCCTAACTAATCAAATTCCATTTTCTCACCTCATTTTTCACTTCCTCCTGTGTTTTTGCACCAAAGAAGGACTGAATTATAAGTTTCCATTTATTTTTTAAAGAAAAAACTCATCCTGAAACAGGCTTAGTCTCAACAAGAATGTTATTAAGAACAAAATGGTTTGTTCAAAGTTATGAGCATCTCAAAGCAGGGTTATATGCTGGGAAATACTGAACAAGTTTAACAGTAGGTTTGTTTTCAGTATTGTTTGGTGCATCCAGTTAAAACTAGGAGAGGAAGAGAAATAGCTGAAAACCCAGTCAATCAAACTTAAGCAGTGTCAGTCTTACCCTTTCAACACACCATCCCCACTTTTCTTGTCACTGTTAACTATCACTGCTTTTTCTGCTAATGCTAGCAAATCACAGGATTCAGAATCAGAGGAAATAATGGTGCAGCTGTCCATCAAAGAAAGCGAGGAACTGGTAATTTATAAGAAATGAGAAGGCCAATCTAAAGGAATTTCAAGAGTCCTCTGACTTTTAATCTGTGGCATTATGTCATCAGTCTGAAGCTGAAATCTTTGAATGTCCAAGAGGAATAGTCTGAGTATTTCTCTGATATTGCATAATTAGGCCAAGATCCTTCAGAATACTTTGCTAGATGTATTTGAAAGATGGAGAGGTAGGAACAACAACACTGTGTGTGTACGTGTGACTATTCTCAAACTAACCAAATCTGTATTTTAACATGTTGGTATAAACTGTGGGTCTAACCAAAAGTGGAAAAGAGAAGGATGAGGGGAAAACAGTGCAAGAAATGGTGGAAATATTGTCAAACACATGAATAGAGAACATATCATTGATGTAACCAGATACAAGGAAAGAATATTTTTTCATTACAGAATTTTGCACAGGATCACCAAGGCCTTGTTCTGTTGTTGGAGAGACACAATTCAGGAGTAATTTAGAGCTATCTCAAATTTAGACTAAAAACTCAGGTCAGGTAGCAAAATAGAGAGCAACATTTATTTTTCTTTTATTGTTGATTTAGTGAATTACTTGACCAAAAATTCCACTATAATAATACAGGAACACCAGATGGATTGAACTTTACAAATCAGTTGCAAACGGTACCTCTGTAACCTTAACAAATAAACAACCACTTGCAAATGACTGAGGGGGACCTTAGTAATTTGAAAATACGGATTTTTCGAGTAAGGGCAGGGCTCATGCTAAGGGCTTTGACCTGCTATTCTGATTTAAGCTAATTTCAACATGAGAGACATTGTAGCGCTGCAATGGATGGCTGCAGTCTGCTTGATTGGAACTTTGATTACTGCTTGAGTTCTCAATATTGAAGAGCTCACCCTAAAGCATATTGTCATTATTACTAGGTGTCCTTCTGTTGATATGGGGAAATATTTATTTATGCTAGCTGTGCTATAGTTGAAGTAGGATGGCAAGGGTTATGTTTTATTCACCTTTAGAAATGAAAGGCACTAGAATCTGGAGGAAGAGTGACTTAGAAACCAGTTTCTTTCAGAAAATCTTCCTAAACAAGAGAGTAATGTTTACAGAAACAGCTACTCTGGCTTTTGAACTTCTACAAAGTGAGGAGAGAAAAAATGCTGGTTATATTAGGTTGTGAGCAATAGGTATTACCTGGATACTTTGCAATCTTTTGGGCTTTTCTAGTTAATAGGATTTATGGTTCCTTCTTTGCAAGATTTATGTTTCTCTTATGCTAAGAGATACCGTATTTCAGTGCTGTGAGACCTAGAATGATGTCTTACTGCAGCAATGAATCTATGCAGATGACTGCAGGAGGAGAAACATAGAGACAGTTAATTCATTTTGAAACCTATATATAATTTTACATATCAGCCTGAATCTGAATCTATTTAATAGCATCATTTGCATTTACCATACATGTACTTCATTACGTTGGCATTTAGATTGATTTACGTGACTGCAGCCACATGAACAGATTTTTTTTTGAATCTCAGGCTCCCTGTGGCTTTTTCAATACCTGTTTGCTTTGATTCTTTTTATTACAATGGTTAAGAGGTGACACTGAAAAAGAGAGAAAGAAGTCTTGAATGTACTTAGGACCTAATATGAAATGGTAGCCAGGGACAAATACTTTCTAGCTCCATAATCCACAACAGAAAAAGACAAATTACAAACTACACTACTCCAGCTGACAGAATGCATGTAAGATGAATAAAAGTGGGATTGCTGATGAACTGGACCACTCCCTGTATGATGATATAAAAAGTCTCAACAAATGCCAGAGTTTTATTTATTAAAAATGTTTAGGGGCCTGATGTTGGTGTTTGGCCTTTTCTGTATTAAAATTCTGTTCCAAGCTGATTTAAAATAGCACTGTAGTCATAAAATTAACTTCTTGCACTGTAGTTATAAAATTAACTTCTTCATAGTATTGCTCTTGAGAATTAGGCTTAATTTGCCTAAGATAAAAAAGTCACAAAAGTTGATGCATCATGATCTGAAGTGTAATGCACATTTAGTTTTTATGGGGAAGAATAGCTTTAAAGAGCCAATTTGAGAAGTTGGATGAAACCACACCAGTAATAAATATGGATTGTTTGCAGTTGAAATTGGTTTTAAATTGCCTCCTTCAGTTTTCTCTTTTTACACACAAAAATGTTGCCTCTTTTAAGGAACAAGCACCATGTAATTTTGCTAATGAAAATATAGAGAAGAAAGAGATCAAACAAAATTTCTCTTATGGGTTACTCCCTAGATCTTACCTGTCTAGTTTTACCTTTTTTTACAAAATATTTTTAAACTTTTTTCAAAGCACAAATGCCATTAAGTTACTAGAATATTTTGACCTATCCATCTGTTTTCATATTTCAATGGCAGTAATTCACCTGGAAAGATCATCCTCTTAACACCTTGCAGCTGATGAATTTGTAGTCTATTTACCTTGGAAAATGTGAACTATTTGAAAGGACAAAAAACCCCTAGATGACCTAGATTTAATAAATCAAAATAAGGGTAGGCAGCTTTTATACCTTATTTTGCATAGTCAAAAGTGCATCTGATCTTGTCCAAAATCTAAAAAAAATTAAAAAATCATGACCTCACAAGGTAATGAAGACACTAGTACTTAATGGAATCCACTGGATTCTTGTAAGATGAAAAGATATGACCTTATTAAACATTTATCCTGCTATGTGCAGTCCATCTTAAATGCAACAGGTAGCCTGAAGAGTAAAACTGAGCCAGAGACCGTTTGCACCAGAGAACTATGAGCCGCATTTACTGTTTTAGGTTTTTTTAGGCTCAGTGAATTTTGGTACTTTCAGGCCCTCTCTCTTGTAGCTCCAGTTTAATTTCTGTGCTCATTGGGGACTTTTGTTGAGAAAAGACCACTTTGGTCTTAAGACCAGTTCACAGTGCAGTGAAACTGTGAAGACTCTGTTAGGTTCCTGATCCTATAACTAATCAAACATTAACTGTAGCCAAAAACCTCTAAAAAGAACGGAATAATATGCAAATTATTATTTCCTTCTGGAACAAATCCTTACTCTGAACTAACACTTCTGCCAAGATCTATATATGTTGTTTCATTGGATGAAACTCTTCCTTCATTTTATGTTATCATCTAGTGCCAATTTAATCTTCTTTAGCTGCTGTCTTTCCAAACCATAGTTGCAGTATGAAACCTAGCCTGGACAGAACTCAGAGATTTTTCTTCTCTTCGGGGCAAACTTTCAATCTCCACTGGAAGAGCTTTTGCACCCAACAGGCTGTGTAGTTCTGCAGCTTCTGCTTTCTCTGATGAAACTTACTCTCACTTACTGTTCTTAAATACCAGCCCAGAGAAGCAGTTCCCTGGAAAATAGAAAATAATATTTTTTCTTTCTGGAACCAGCCCTCCTCCTTCTAAAGGTAGACCTGACAACAGGAGGTATCAGTAAGAGAGTTGTAAAGTTTCTGTACTCAAAAATGCTTATTCTGTACTTAACTAGAGTCTCTTCTATGGATAACAAAATACAAACTGTTTTCTTTCCAGAAATTGCCTCCTTCCTCACCCAGAGCTTTTTTGAATATTTAAACCTGGTGTTTTTAGTTGCACCTTCCCACAGCCCAAAATCTAAGTCCTAATCAACCTTAAAAATAATAAAATTGAAAGGCCCATTTTTTTGATTTCCGAAGTCTTCATTCTAGATGGGTATCATATACAGGTTCAAGTAATGAAACTGTCTCTTCAAGATTTGCTGTTTTTATTAAGAGTTTCCAACTCACTAAGGAATAAATCTGTTTCCATATGCTCATGAGCTTCACAGGATCTTAAACAAATCTAACTTTGGTTTGTTCAGTCCATGATCTTAGCCATAGTTATGACCCCATCCCCAGGTTTCCAAACAGAACAGAGAGATGGGCAGGGGGAAAAAAAAAAGATTAAATTCTCTTCTTTTGGCCTCAGTAGAACAAAATGTTTCAGTGAGTCCTGGAAGATGAAATATGAATTTATGCTTATGGCTTCAGGCTCTATTCCCAGGAAAGTTAGTATGAACCAGAGTTCTACTCATATGCTAATAAGTTTCACATGTTTACAAGAACAGAGCCAAGCAACAAAAGACTTCCAATGTGAAAAGAAGCTTCCTTCTGGGTTGGCTCCCTGAAAGCTTCTGCCATGCAGTGTTCTGTAAACATCAGCAAAGTCAATTTCCTGGGTTTGTGCTTTGTGGTGGCGGCAGACCCATATATAAGTAAAAGCAAACCAGAATCTCCTGATTTGCTATTCAAGTATTGGAGGATGCCTCAGTAAAATCCCCTTTCCATGCTTTGTTCTCAAAAACTTAAACAGAACTCAAGAAAAAGAGAACAGTAGGGTTCATCTCTACTTCATCAAAAGAAAATGGAAATAGTTTCTCAAAAAAGATGGCTGAACCTCCCAGGATCTACCAAAAAGACTGACTCATAAGAGGAAAACGTTGTAAGAACAGTTTGAGAATATATATATTTATAGGACTAGAGGGGAGTTTTCTGGCACTGATATTTATCATAGGCCAGAGAAGGTTCATTCACTCTCTTTTCTACCCTACCAGTGCTAGAGTTTAAAAATATCCTCAAGCCATGAGCTACAAAATTTGAGCAATTCTTTACATCTGGCATGGAGCCTCATCCTAGGTCACAGAATCCTCATAAACTGTGCAGTTATAATAGTCTGCATCTGAGAATAACAGGATATTAGAGAAACTGTTGTCCTTTGTTACCCTTGTTGGACTAGAAGAAAATATTACCCATACTCTGGAATGGCTTCCAGGAGTTCTGCCACAAACCTGCAGTCCCCAGTTTTCCTGTGCGTAAAAACATACTGCATACCTTCCAAGCTATTAAAAAATATATATATATAAAAATTAAACTGCCTTGTGTTTTAATCTAGGCATGAACAAAAATAAAGGAATATTTCAGACACTATGGTAAGGTGATGCTTATTCATGACATGACCACTGCTAAACTTAGTGTACTCCACAGGCTTCTGCTTTTTCCCCTTCTCTTTTAGAGCAAGCCACAGTCACAGGGGAAAGAACAGGGAAAGTTGTCACAAACTTTGGTAATCATAAGTGTAGCTTCAGTCCCCAGCCTAGACCAAACCAAAAACTGGAGACTTCAGCAAAAATATGAAGTGCTCTTTCCCCCTGACTTGGAGATGCAGGATTTCAGGCTGGTGCAGAGCAGTGCTCCTCAATAAACCTAGCATTAGGTATTCACCAGCAGCTATGTTCCCGTTCCCAGTATTCCATCTGCAATTTTAAACTTTCCTGTTATGCTGTGCTTAAGAATGGAGATACTCAACTCTTGGGAAGTGAATGAAATAGGAATTACTTTTTTGTTGTAGCACTAGGTCATATTTTATGTTCCTGAGCCTTGAAAGGTCCAGTAATAGAGTAGGTACTTCATTCCCTCTCCTTTCTAATCCTAACCCCAACTATAAATTTAGTAAAGGAAGCCATCTTGGGAAAAATCACTCACACTGATTCACCTTTTACCATAAGTTTACAGAAATTCTATACAAGGAAGAAAATGAAATAGTAGCTACTTTCCTCCTCTGACATCTTTTATCAATTTGCATCACTGCCAAGATTAGAGGGGGAAAGAAACTTAGAAGTCACTGCCTCATTCCTGAATCATTCTTTACCACCTCTAAGCAAGTCCTGCAGAATCAGCAGGTTCCTGCTGTCCATGACCCTGAGCATAAGACTTAAATCGGGGTTTAACAGTAAATCAGAGTAAACTACCTCTCTCTGCCTTGATTGAGGGGCTTTAGTCAGCAGTAATTGTAGTTTTTAACAGACTGTTCTGCTTAACCAAAGCCCAAAGGCTCCCAAATTTGCTCTTCAACTGCAAGTTTGGGAAATAATGGCCCTTGTATCTGATATGAGGGAGTTTTAAAATTAATCCATAACTAATCAATGTTTTTCTCTAGTTCTGACCCAGTCTTTACCCTGCTTTTAAAGGTAATGCTTAGTCAATGTTTTTATTAGATTAGATAAAAAACACAGAAAGCATTCTCCCTTTCAGAATCATCATTCATCAATGACTGATTAGCTTTGTGGGATTCAGAATTTCTCAAGACCTTCTCTGTAACCTTAATTTAGGCTTAATGAAAGATTCCTAGTTCAGGTGCCATAACATTAACAATTACTCTTAATTTATAAAACCAGCTTTTTGTAACAATATCCATCACTCTGGTAGATACAAAACTTATTTCTAGTGCTGGAGCCCTAATACACAGGTCAACATTAGTGAAGGGACTGAGAAAAACTATTTCTGTCTCCATGATTCATTCTGTTTCAGAACAAGGGCCCAGGCATTTTTGACAGAGGAAAGCCCTTTGGTTATTGTCCTCCACAGCTTGCACAGTCTTAAGAAAAACCCAGGGAACAATCTCTGGACAGGAAAACACAAGAAGCATTTACTTTTTTCATACTCAACTTTCTACAAAATGTAAGTCATACAATAGAGAAATATCTTATTTTTCTGAAATTCACAACATTGCTCTTGGTGAAGGAGAGGATTCAGACATCTTAGTCTACCATTCAGGTTAAAGTATAAAAATCATACAAATTGCAGTTAGAAGTGAAATTCTTCTGGCTTTGAGGTTTTTTCTTTTCTTTTTTTTTTTTTTTTTTTTTTTTCTTCCCATAGCAATATCTTTGGTGTTTTACAGCACAATGCAATAAACAACAACTCAATCATTGTGTCACCACTATTAGTGCACTACATGCCCTGATCAGTCTCAACAGAGATCCTCAGCTTCCATCCATGGGCCAGGAGCCCTCTTTCAGCCTTGTATTCTGGCTGTCTGTCCTGAGGTAAGAGGTAGGTTCTGGCTCCTGCTGTCCTGACTTGCTGGCTGTACTCCTGAGTGGATGAGGCATTGCCCTGTCTGAAGATTGCTATTTCTGTCATCACCCCTGCCCTGCTGAGCATGATGGGGCTGGGCCCTGTTGGTGCAGTCACTCCTGGCTCTTTGGACCCTGGGGGACAGCTCTGCTCTTGCTGTCCCCTGACACTCTATGCTCAGCAATCATAACCTTAATTCCAGTTCCTTCTCATCTCCTCCTTGTTTGGGGTCAGTGAAATGGACAAATGGATAAGAAAGTTAAGGTCTCCTTCATTTTATGAAACTTTATCTGCAAACCAAGCTTTTCAATCCCTCCAACCTAATCCATGGACCATTTTTTCCTTCTTGAAGCAGCTTTTGCTGAAGTTCAGCAAGACTTGAGAACAGACCTTATTGGAATTATAAGTTATATAATCTCTTCACTCTAAGTGCAGATGGAGTTTTACCCCTAATGGTAACCCAATAACACAGTGCTGAGTGAAGCAAATGGTAATTTTCTCCTTCTGAAGCTTGTCCTCATGCAGATTCAGGGAACCTGAAGGAGTTCTGCAAGGAGGTCTCTAAGCCTGTGCTGCTTCTTTGCCTGACCTCCCTCTGCACTCTGCCCTCAGTCAACAGCAATCTAGACTGAAAAGAAAATCCAGAAGAGTTATTAGTTTTCCTCATTTGCCTAGTTCATGCTTCTCAATGTAATATTAACTGTGCAGAATATACTTTATATAACCCTGTAATTAACCACAGCACAAATGTCAAATAATGTACCTTAACAGTAATAGTTAATCATATAGCTAATAACAATTTTGCAAAACTCAGGTGTGTGTGTGATCCAGGCCTCAATTTTGAAACATGCAACTGTGACCTTGTCTCAATTTTATTGAAAACAAAAAATGAATCTTTTGTGAGAGTGTGTCTGCTCTGCAAGGTAACAAAAGCAGAAACCAAGTCAGAAGTGAAATCACTTGAGTCAATAATAGCAATAGCTCAGGAGAAAAATACTGGCCTGAAGGAAAGATATAAAATTCTGAGAGAAATCATAGGGAGCAGAAGAATGGCAATTTAGCAAGATCAAGGATCATTCTGCTATAGGCAGTAACTTGACCTTATACTTGCCATCTGGCTGATGACTGCTGGTCAGCAAAGAGCCATTGGTGCCTACTTTTGTACTGTGAGTATTACCTCTAGTTCCAATTATTTTCCACATATAGAAGATAACTGTCTTGTACTCATTTGTTTTGTATAATCATACTTACAAATCCCTTTCTTTAACACAGTTAAAGGTGCTCAAATACAAGTGGTCTTCTAAAGAAAGAGTTTTAAACCTTCTAAATAGTTACCAGGACACCAACTGTAAGAAAAAACACATAACAATATACCGTAAGTAATTTCTCTCTGTGGCATCTGGACCAGTCTTTGGTTAAAAAGGGCTTGCAAAGACTCAAAATAGAGCCTTTCTGTCTATAAAATTTATGCTTATAACAGCTTATAGTTTAAATGAGGGACATAGTTATCCTCTTTGGCATTAGAGAAAAATAATGACTAATCTTCTTTTCTGGAATTTAACACTTTCCTACCTGAGGGATATTGCATGGACAAGTAACGAAAAAGGTTCTTCAGTCCCTGAATTCCTAATCCTAGAAGCAGGTCTCTGTTGATCTTTAAGACATTGCAAGATCCAGCATTAAGTATTTCAATTCTTAGACTACTGATGCAGATTGAGTCACTCTCATGGGATTCCCAGAGAGGTCACAGGACTCTTTCTTTGATACAGCAGACAGGAGATGACACCAGAGGGCTTCTGATATGGCACGGAGTGCTTGTGCTCATTCATCTGATCTCTAACACTGCAGACTTTAGCCTTTATCCAGACTGCAACTTAACTTGTTTAATTTCAACTTGGCCTCTCAGCTGAGAACTAAAGCTTTCCCTCCATTCAGTGTGACAGCAGGTGAGTCTCCTGAACCTCTGAAAAGCTCTGAGCACTGTGGAAAGGGGTTGCTGCTTCTGTCAGAGCAGATATTGGTGTTTACAGACAAAACCCATCAGTTTTGAAGCTAGGTGATAAATTCTAGCCCAACAGTTGGCCTATTACTGACTGTAAAAATTAAGAATACCTGATTAGTTTTGAATTTTGTGCCTTTTAAATATTTCTTGCATTTTTTTTTAGATATTTTGGGTTTGCCACATCAAACAGTGACATGAAAACCTTGTCACATTAGTCAAACTTGCAAAATTCAAAATGGTGAAGTGTCTCTCCTCTCCTTTTATCAGATCAGTGGCATTAAACTCTTCATGAAATATCTGCACATGTTGGGATAATATGGTGTTATCCTGATTTTTATTGTGATTTCAACAATGTAATCACAAGTAATGATTAATGATAATGATAATGAAATCATAACTTTGAAAAATCTATTATTTGTACAGAGTATAGCTGAGTCTGATATTTTCAGTAGTTCTTGATGCTAACAAAAGTAATTTCCCATTTATAAGTTACACATGCTGGACTAAAGTCATTCAGTGACACTGTACAGAGTGTCAATTGAGTGCCACTGCAATTTCAACATTTTCTCTGGGCTTACAGATATTATTACACTGTTTAAGGTATTTTATTTGAGAAACAGATTTGAAATAAGAATAGTCCAGGATGACAAAATGTGTATTTTCTACCACTAGACTCTCAAAAGTTGACAAAGATACAGCCACACAATATGTTGTAGTTACTATGATTTTCATATGCAATCACTTTGTTATGCTTATTGATTTCCAGTTCAGAAATGTCTGAGCAAACATATTTTTATTTGCACTGCTGTTAGGGGCACAACAATGTTTTAGCATACTTTTCTAGTCTAAACAAATGTAATTATTTATAAATAGATTTATTTCCCATTTTTCTATTTCTTTAAAGAGAAATTTAGATCCTCATAACTTAATGCAGGTATTCAGATGTGACTCTAGTGACTGGTTATCCATCATAAACAGTAAATAGATGAAGTGAGCATTTAATGAACATCTTGAATTCTTTAGTGATTAGAGACATTTTTGAGAGACATGGGGCAATAATTCAAAGTGACTGAAACATGTATTAATCTTATTGTTCCTTGACAACAGAATGAAAATCTTTTTAGGGCAAGAACCATCTTTTTGTTCTCTGCTAGTACAGCATCTAGTGCAATGACAGGTACTCACTTAGGGCTCTGAGGTGCTTTTAAATTATAAATGGTAATCATAATAATCTTCCAATAGATGTAGTAGATTTAATAAACCATTCTCAATGCAAACTCTAATTTAGAGATATCATTATTGCATGCACTTTGAAAAGTCTATTGAGGGAATGTTGAGTGACTAAGTCTAGAAAAAAATCTGAACGTTTAATTAAATTTTATTGGCTCCTCATTCTTGACAGTGATTTTTATGGCAATGCAGTGTCTAGGAAGAGGGTGGCATATCCCCAAAAAGAGACACAACAATGAATTCTGTGTATCAGTAAAGAGTTCTTTGACAGAGTTAATCAACACAGCTGTGAGGAATGGAGAGTTTCTTTTCACTGAAATAGGGCCCACTTCTGAGAGCGTGGTCAAGACAATCAATTCAGTAAGCTCACTAATTTTATAATGATTTTCCTACATCATGGGCACTAGGTACTGCAATATTAATGAATTTTGATGAAAGGTGGAAATACCAGTACTGAAAAATTAAAACCTTAACCCTATGGTAGAAAATTCAATTCCTTGAGAATCAAATAGGGATAGATATACACTATACATAAAAAAGAGTGAATGCTTATGTGAGTACTGTATAAAACGAGGACATATACACAGGAGATATGTATTCTATCATTCATTCTCTCTCATAATCTCTAGTTCTAAGAGTCTTAGAACAAAGGTGATTATCTGAAACTGATTTGTCTTTTTTTTTTTTTTTTTTTTTTTTTTTAATTTTTAAAAAATTTGTCATTTTTTAAAAATGACTGCCTCAGAGCACAAGCTACCATAGAATCAAATGGTGGTTTGAATGGAAAGAAACCTTTAAAGATCATCTAGTCCAACCCCTCTGCCATGAGCAGGGCCATTTTCCACTAGACCAGGTTGCTCAAAGCCCCATCATACCTGGCCTTGAACAATCCCAGGAATGAGGCATCCACAGCTACTCTGGACAACTATACCAGTGTCTCACTACTCTCAGCATAAAACATTACTTCCTAATACCCAATCAAAATCTTTCAGTTTAAAACCATTGCCCCTTCCTGTCAGTAAAGATATTGATAAAAAGTCCTTCTCTGTCTTTTAAACCTCTTTTAGGTAGTGGAAGGCTGCTATAGTTGTCTCAGTGCATTCTTTACTGGCAGAACTGCTGAGCCTTCTCCACTATGAATATTCCCAGCTCCCTCAGCCTTTCCTCACAGACGAGATGCTTAATTATCTTTGTTGACAGTCTCTTCATCATACTTGTCCACCAGGGCCACCAGGTCCTTCTCTGCCAACCTTCTTTCCATCTAATTGAACAAATGCTTTAGTAACACTGGGTCAGATTTTAAGCAGTACAAGACATATCTCATAATTATATTGCTAGAAGCTCACTGGTGCTGCTTCCAAAACCAAAGTATGTAAAAAGATACAGCTTTCTAAATTTTAATGATTATGTCATGTTATGAGAGGATAATACGATTGAAATGGTAATCATTTAACCTGTGGCCCTGAAACTAATGTAATCTCAAAGTGTGTCTACGCACCAATCCACAGCTGGCAAAAACAAAATGACAATGTAGAATTGTGGTATTGAATCACAGACTTGGCTTATAAATATCATGCTCTATTTCAGTTCTTATCTTTTCATAACTCTTGGTTAATAGAAACAATTGTGAGAAATGACTGCTATTTGTCGTGGCCAGACAGATGGCTGTGTAACTTTTTCCTGGATGTGGTCTGGTTGTAAAAAGTAGTTTTGTCCAAAAAGCCTAAATCACTTTCTGTGTGGGGTGAATGTCCACATAGTAAGAATCCGAAGGCTTCTATTTAGTGTGCCAGCACTTACCCACCTCCGTAATCTCACTGGATGCAACGACAGCATTGCAAGATTTACTGCATCAAGAAGGGCTTCCCTCTAGAAAAGGAGAAACATGTTCACAGGTGGAAAACCTCACTTTGTTCTTTCCTGCAACATGGATAGAAATTCAAGAATCTTGCTTTACTTAGCCAGTGTTAGCAATGTAAACAGGAAAAGTAAGCAAAAAAACCAAACCACTGATCAAATATTAGAACATAATTAGTGACCTAATAAGTAGAGTTAGTTGAATAGCAATGTCTGAGTGAGGAAAAGTAATGCTTCACTGCAGGGAAGTGTTGTATTCCATCTTATTTAAATGAAGGATTTACTGGTCCAGAAAACCACTTCAGGAACCTTTTTTTCTTCACATTAAAGGAAATAACAACAAATAATTAAGTTTCCAATTTTCATGCAGTCGGTTGCCTTCCTGAAGTTTAACATTTTGCTAAAATAGAAGGAAAAAACCCCTAAGTCACGATAAAAAAGGGAAAAAAGGGAAATACTTTTGGAGATCTGACACTTCTTTCAAAACATTGCTTGTAAACAGGACACAGCACACAGCATAAATTGAAGTAACACATGCAACCACATCTTTTCCTATTATTTGACCTCTGTTTTGGTACTGGTGGTAAGCATTGTTAAAAACTAAAGTACACAAATTCCGTAAGAGTCGCCTCTGAGTAATTTGCCAGCACTATTATGCAAATATTGGTTTCTGCTCATTGCAGTTTACATTTGTGATATATGCAGGCTGAAGAACATCAGCGCTGAGTCATCTGCTTAAGAGTCCCACACTATAAATATGATGGATTGTAACATTTTGCAGAGCACAAAAGGTAATTGAGTGGAGTCAATTAGGAAAGTAGGAGGGCTTAGTGAAGAAGAGGTGAGCAATCTGTAAACTACTGTGACATCTTTTTTTGGCTATGTTTTTCAAAACAGCTTAGTAGGCCATCTAGCCTTAAAATTTAAGGGATAATTGGAAGCAGCTACTTTAAAAATTCTGGCTTTTATACTTATAAAAAAATGGAAGGTCTGTTATTGTAGAAGGAGGAATGCAATTTTCAGAACAATGTAGGTTGTAAACAAATGCATTCCTTAGAAATGTGAGATGCTTTAAATGCTATTGAAATTTTGTTTAATTCAGAATTTATTGAATTCAGAGTCATTTGTTACAATATTTGCCATACTGTAAGTTAAAAGCAATACTTCTTGCCTCGTTAACATGTATTTAGAAAGCAGCCCCTTATAATAAGTTACTTCTCTTTAGTTAGGTCATATTATCACTGTTCTGTAGCTGGTTTCTTTACTCTCCTGACCAAAATAATGTGCCAGTTGCTTAAGCAGTCCTAGTTTTCCTCAACATGTTAATTTTTGCAGGGATGGGAGGTGGAGTCAATGATCCATCCCTATGAGTCCCTTCCATCTCAGCATATTCTGTGATTCTGTGCATTAATTGAGGAGACATGGCTGGGATCACCAAATGGAAATAACTGACTGAGCTCTCCAGAACTTTCCTTAAGGACTTCCTTAGCATGCTTCTAATTAGAGAAAAAAGATGATGTGTGACAAAATGCTACATTCATCTTACATTTTAGAGGTATGCTTCACACCAGCTGATTTTCTAAGTTATAATTTTGAAAGGCACTGTTTTAACACTGTCTTTTTTATAATACTTCAAATAAAGCTTTAATTTTAAGAGTAATTGCAGAAAACCTCAGGAGATCTAGCTGAAAAGCTGACAAAAAACAACATAAGAGCTATAGTGGATAGTAACTACTGATTATAATAACCAGTACTTTTAAAATCTTAATGAGGACACAAAATGGCACAGTCTGCTGCCCAAATAAGAAGTTATCTGTCAAAGAGCCCTGTGGGAGGTGAATTGAGGAAGGAAAAACATTTTTTAGACTGAAATAAAGAAATAATTTTATTCTATGCATTAAGTACATCCCTTTTGAATTTACTTAAAGAAAATACTTAAGACATGAATATGCTACCAGCAGAAAGGAGGTGCCTTATCTTACTCTTTATATATGGAAAACTTGGTTCTTTGCTGCAAAACACATGAAATAATGTGAAAAATGGCATTGTTATACCACACTTCAGAAAACTGTTAAAGTTATAATAATTTTAAGCATAGAAATAGTCTGCACCAATAAAATTACACACATATACTCATCTTGGTAACTGGAAAAAAAAAATCCCCAACTGTGAGTACAGTCAGTCCTGGCACTACAGAATTTTTAATCTTCAGAAAATATTATGTGCAAACTGAAAATCACAGTGCCTGTATGAGGGAAAAGTAGTTCAGAACAAAAAGCCTTGCTGTACTTATTTAGCAATAATAATATCTTCATTGAAAAATTTCTGTGCCAACTCTGATTATGGCTTTACAGATTATTGTTCAATAAGATTAGATCTGAGAATAATAATCAGCCTATGCATAAGAATTATTAGGCTGTGAAATTGTATGTTTGTGAATAAAATTTCACTATATTCTCTGCTGCTCCAGGTTGACTTTTATTTCATAAATATCTATCAGAAGAGAATTAGGTCAGATTTCTTTCCTCCTATATATTTCAGCATCTGGTTCTTGATAATTTTAATTCTTGGTAAAACCTTGTTCTGTGCTTATTATTACTACAATTGTTGCCTCTGTTACTACAACTGCTACTCTTATTATTTCTCATTGAATATTTATTATTTTTGTTACTGTGTATATATATATATATATATATATATATATATATATATATATATAACTTGTCACACACTCTATATATATATATATATATATATATATGTATATATACATAACTTGTCACCCACTCTATTAAAATGGTTATAGATACAATTCTTTTACATAGTGAGAGAGTATAAAACCCAAGTATTTAAAGATAGCTATTTTATAAAATTTTCAAAATTTCAGCACAGAACCCTTGAAATTCATTGCAGGCTGTTTTACAATTGCCATCATAGTCAACCCAAAAAAAAAAGGACTCTGTAAATGTAAATTAATTGCTGCCAAATCTATATCATGTGTCCTTGACTGTTTTTACAAATCTGTGCTAAAATACAGTAGGTGCATATTCTCTAGCTTTCTGGGTGTAGACAGAAATCTAAACAGTTCAAATGGGCAAAAATTATCAATCTTTGTACAGGGTGAACTTGCACTGCTATTAATTGAAATTTGTTCTATACACAGACTGGAGGATTTAATCTGCTGTAATAAATATTCATTAATATAAGTATATATTCTTCCTTAACATTTCTCATTAATGTGAGAGAAGGAGACATAATGTAAAACTCCAGCTTCTGATTGGAGCCAAAGTAGTAGACAAAAAGCTAGACTCTGGATTTCTGTGTAAGTTAGTATTTGAACAAAATAAATATAAAATTATCTCTCAGACAAAATCTTGAACTGGAAATAGATAGTGGATTTGTATGGTAGTTCTGCAGTGGCATGTGACTTTACATGTGTAAGAAGACATAGTTGTTCAAAATTACCTCAGAACAGTAGAAAACACAGGCCTCTACCATAATTTTTTCTTGTTGTAATAATATTGTCTGCTGTAGTCTTATTTTAGACTAAATCACCGTGTGTGCACCAGTTCCCATGGTCCTTTTGCTTTGTGAGACATATCACTATAGTTTGTCAAAGAACTCATTCCCATTACTCTTTCTTGCCCCCACCACTGCAAGGCCAAAGGAAGTGCAGCTGATATGAAATTATTGTCATGTGGGTGCTCAGCTTGATTTGTTCATTGCCAATTTTGTTCTGCTTTTTTTGCTAATCACTCGGATAATGGAAAGGATGGCACAATAAGTGCTTTGTCTGACATCAAACTGGGAGGATGACCACCACATTCAAGGGCTGGTTCAGATTTCATTTACCCTTGACAAAAGATGAGTAGAAAGCTACACTTGATCAAGGCTAAATCAAATGCACAAATGGGGAAGGACTGGCTAAGCCAATATTTGGGCAAAAGGTGTCTCACAAACTGTGTACAAGTCAGTGCCATGGACTCAGATTGTTACCTTTGTCTCAGACTTTCATTGCTTGTTGAATAGAGCCCATGTCTCTCAAGCTGTGGTGATTATTCTGTCTGCATGATTGCTTCATGTAGCTGAAATAATCCTGGAGAGAATCCCAAAGTTAAGGCAATGTATCAGAGTGGTAATAAGGTGAGCAGATGTGCTTATCTTTTTGTGTTTTTCATAGCTTCCCAACTGTAGTTTTCATTTGAATGAGCTTACTAACGGGTTGTCTGCAAATTGTTTCTTAGTACTAAAACCAGGATAAATACAGATGAATATTGACTATATCTACTGCAGTGTATCCAGTGTAACCTATAGTTTTTCTAGACACTGAAGTCCACTCTTGTACATTTAAGCTCCATTATGCCAGTGTAGCTCCAATTAGAGGAAGAAAGAGTGCCTGACCTGTCCCAAACCATGCCCTGGAACTGCATGGAAGATAAGGTAAGATGGGAACATATTGTCCCTGTGACCATGCCAGGGAGCTGGCATGGCTAGGTATTGGCACTGGTAATTTTGTCCAAGTGTTCAGCAGTACTCCTGAGTCTTGCCTCATTTAGAGGAGGACACTGCTCCTAACAAGTGCAGGTTCTCATCCCACAAGGGGTAGGAAATGTAACTAGGGCTTACTAAGATCGCCAGGCCCTTCTGGTTTTGGGAATCAGAAAACTGCGGACTACTCTAAGATGAGAGGTTGGCAATGCAAATTGCCAAGTGAGAGGAAAAAATTTTTTTTTTAAATATACTAGTCAGATCCTACAGAAAACCATCTTAAAAATGAAATGGGTGTGAGAATGGACATTACCTTGGACTTGTTACAGAAAAATTTAAATCACTATTGAAAAGTAAGTAAACCTAGGTAATTTATATATATTTATAACTACAAATGTTTTTTAAGAGAAAGTAACTTGAGAGATGGTGAAGTCTCAGAAAAAAGTGTTTTTTCTACTGTTTGGTAAATGGGCTTAAAGTAAGATGTAAGCAAAATGCATCAGAGTCCAAGAGAGATCCCAAAGACAGCAAATGGATTTAAAAGATATGATCTATGAGGAAAGCTTGAAATAAGAGTATTTGTTCAGTCTAGGAAAGAGGAGGCTGAGTCATGAAATTATATTCTTGTGTTTAAGGGCTGTTATAAAAAGGTAGTGAAAATTGTTCTCTGTCTGCTGAGCAAGGACAAGATGGAATGAATTCCATTTGGATCAAGGATTACTTAAACTGAGTACTCGGAAACAATTGCTATTAGGATACACTCAGTCCATTTAGAGAGTACTTTCTTTCTCACTGGCTTTAAGAATTAAAAGCAAGCAGCTCTCTCAGTTTTCAATGGATTTGACCTCATTTAATGCTGCTGATTTTTGTCTTGACCTCCCTTCTGGACAGTTGTATGTCTACCACTTGATGGTAAAAATCTCACATCCATTCCCATTCAGAAGTACAGGAATAAGAATAGGGGGCTTCTTACTCTCCCCCTTTTCCCTCTCCCCCACCCTTATGTTGCTGTATGAGAAATTCTTGTGGAATTAGTGGCTTGCATGTCATAAAGGACGTTTATTCCCTGCAAATTGCAACAACTTGAGAGGAATGCTACTGCAATCATAGCACAGTCTGTGTAGCAAGAGCAGTGCCTGAATAGCCAGATAAATTCAGCTGATTTGCAGTTTAGACATGGAGGGTAATACTGGCACTTTGTTGCTGCTGATTCATAAAACATAAAAATTTTTGCAGCCTGATATTGCACAAGGTAAATTTCAGCCTAAAATACTTTCTGGAAAGGCTCTGTTGCTTGAAGTTTAATTGGATTCCAGGGTCTGTAAGTGTAGAGGATGGTGTGTGCTACTTTGAATCAGCTGAAGGGAGTCAGGCTTTCAATTGTCTCACTGAGACCAATAGGATCCATAATTTATTTTCAATTATGTCATGCTGCTGAGTTTTATATCTTCAGGTTACCAGTATGAACAGCCAAATATTATTTTATTTAATAAGATATTTGCTCAAATTTTGTTTTTGTGGATGCATGGAAGGGGACAACAGTCAGTACCAGGTTTTCAGACATAATAGGGCTTTATTCATTGAGGCATTACTTTCATAGAAAGAATTATTATACCAAACTTTTGCAGAACTTCAGCAAAAGTTGCCGGTATTTTTTAGTACTGTAACAAAATAGCAAACCAGGATTTTTAACAGCTTCTGACCAAAGATGCTACATTCTTTATAATTAGACTATGTCATTCTGGCTAACAAGTTTCTCTTTCCAGACCTTTATGTCTTGAAAGGATGGAAAATGGCTTTGCTTTGACCTTATCAAACCATGGTTGATCTCTGCAACACGTTGCTGCACTGATCATCTTCACTGGTTTGTGCTTGGAAAGGCTGCAGAAAAAGAGAATCTCTGGAGTAAAAAGCTTCCTTCTTTGCTGTCTCTCTTTGTTATTGTTGTTGTTGTTTTTGTTCAGATGGACTTCCACTCTGATACCAGGTTAATTGGGTGAGGTATTGTTCATCTCAGTGAGATAACTCACTGCCTCAGCTGCATTATCAAGCCACTGTTTTGAGTGATCGTTTTCTACTGTTCAAAGTGCTCTCTAACAAGCTCTATCCTTTCAAAGCAACATATCCTTAGTTTAAAGGTTTGGAGGAAACTCAAAAGGCTGACATTCTTCATAAAGCGCAGCAAATCTGAGCTATCCATAGGAAAGCACTGCATATCAATTATGGAAAATGTTAAAAGAGAAAAATTGAAACTACAGAGCTGTAAATACTTAGAGAAGATCACTGATCTCATCTACTGTTTTGGTGCTTTAATGAGTCAGTACATAACCTAGGCTAAAATTTAACATCTAATTTAACACTGTCTCATCAGATTGTGGGAAGCCATCCAGATGACATCATTAAAATGCAGCAGTCCTTATCTGGTCCGAAGGTTAAATCAATCACCTAAAATAATTTGTGCCCTTGGACATGTTGTGAACCTTTAAGGTAAAAGTTACCGGATGTAGCTTTGTCATCGCTGGTGCTCAGCTCCTACTGGAATGGATAGTTGGAGGAAAAGGACTCTTCTCCCATGTCTTTTTGAACAGTGTAATTTTTGTTCAACCTCAGCTTAAAGCAACATTTCCTCATGGGCAGACCTGCTTCCTTGGTCTTATCATGATCCAGTAACTTACAGTATAAACTGGTCCCTCAGGCTCTTGAACTAATATATCAGATAATAAACAATCTGACTAACTTTTTCCTTGGTCCTGGTTATAATACATTTTTGCATAAATCTGGCATTAAGGGTATTGAAAACAAGTTAATTTGTGCCTCCTAAGGTATCATTCACATGGTCATCTAAGCATTGCTGGCCTTTCAAGAATCTGTTCTCCAAAAGTTCCTGATACTCCCCTCCATTATCTGTGAAGTCCAACCATTTTTCACAAAACTAATTTTTATCCATCTGCCAAGTCCTGATGTCCCTTTTGGCACAACCTGTAACCCTCATCAGGTTCTTAGATTCATCCCTGACATGTCTAGCAATTTCTCATGTCATATGCATAGTATTCCATGTCCTGTTCATCCAGCTTCACCTCAGGGTAGGGCAAGGCCAACTGCCTAGTCTTTTTTCTGCCAGACTAATGTGGACATAGTGAGTATGTTACAAGTCTTGTGCAATGAATATGACACTTTTTTTTTTTTTTTTTCAATGGAAATTAGGGAAAAAATGAATGGGAAAAGAAAGAAAAGGAGGGAAAAGAAGAGGCATGTATATATGTGTGTTTGTTTGTGTGTGTGTGTGTTCAAGGGAAAGATGGTGGTAAACCTTACCATATTTTACAGGATTAAACATAAAAGGAGGGAGAAAAGAAAAAAAGTGGGGTCTTGAAACGTAAGAGAACAGAACTAACATCTAACAATGTTATCATTAGTAAAACATTGTTAAAAGCTTTTCTATACATCACAGGGCTTTAAATTCTACCTCTTTCTGTATGCTAGACTCAGTATTGGAACAATGAATTGACTGGGGTTTTCAGTAAGAAAACTGTATTTTCTCTGTGTTAAACTTTCATGAAACATACATTAGGAACTCCCTGACCATACTGATTTAGCTTGTCCCTCCAGAGAAGACTTCTTCTAGACTAGGTAGAACAATGACACAGCACAGGTGGGTTGATCCCTGCAGGAATATGCTGTATAGATGCTAATGTACATCTGGAGTTCCAAATGGTGTAAATAGCTGCTTTTTCTCAACTCAGAACTCTTTCAAGCTACTAGTAATATTCAAACAGGTAAACATAAGCATATTTATCTCAGGGAGAATACTCAGGTATGGGTTTCAGTCTTGGCAATATTGTGGTATCACAAATGAGTATGATAAGGTCTCTTAAAGAATCATTGGCAAAGTAATCTGCAAAACTAAGTTTAATATAAAAGCAACAGCACGAGAAAATTTCTCAGCTCATAGTGCAGCCTGGGATGGAGAGGTGGGAAGCACCATCACTCGAGCGAGATGTCCACTACCAGTTCAGTGGAAAGTGGAATGAAATATGTTATCTTTGACAACTAAGCTGTATTTATTTCTATATTAGACTCTCTTAAAATCTATTTTTCTGAATAGGATTCTTGAAAAAAAATGGCAAGTCTTAGAATACAATGATAATATTTTCTATTAACAGAACATTTATATTGCTAAAATATATTCATCCTCAGTTTGAAAACACATTATGATATTATGATATAAAAGTACTCTAACTGCTTAATGATGTTCTACTCAGTCGCAGAAATAATATCATAACTCTCTACTGTCCCTGGACACAGCTCATTAAGTTCTAAAAATACTGTCTGAAAAATTTAAGTCATCCCAAGTCTCTATTCACTTGCCATAAAGCTCCAAAAGGCAAAAAATGCTTAGGTGAGAAGGGACTTTACAGATGCTCTGTTTCCAGCCACCCTGCCATGGGCACCATGGGCAGGGTCACCTTGTACTGGTCCCATCCAAGCTGCTTGCTCAGAGCCCCATCCAAGCTGCCTAGGAACACCTCCATGTATGGGACACCCACAGCTGGTCTGGGCAACCTGTGCCAGTGCCTCATCACCCTCAAAGTCAAGAGTTTCTTCCTAATGTCAATTCTGAATCCACCCTCTTTCATTATAAGGGCATTCCCCCTTTTTTGGCTGCTATTTTAGTAATTTTTGAAATTTGTAATACCCATTGTGCTCTTTCTTTAGCACTTTTTAGTATGGCTTTTGAGATTTTTGTACTAGCAGGTTTATTTTAAGGTATTTGTGATTGTTTAGTGGACTAGGTAGGTGTTCTGGGAATAAATCTAAATTTTTCCCTAATCATATTACAGGAAGACTTGATTAAGTGATCTAAATGACCCTTTCCATTTCTCTGTCTTAAACGGGGGATTTTGTTGCCAATAGATTTTTTTACTAGCAAGTACTTTCTTTTCTTTGATAATACTCTTTGGGTACTGAAAATAAGTAAATGCAAGATGTGGTAATTAAGTCTATATCATCACACAAGAGAATGCATTTATGAAGTTTAAGAGCTCAGAAGAGTGCATCTTGTCTGCCTATGCATGTAATGGCTGTGTGCCTTCTGGTTTAATGTGAACAATGTGACTTCTACTGTTTGTTCATTGATGCCTTCTTAATGTAAGGATTTATCTGTTTTCAGGAGCAGCAGAATTACTTGAAAATAGCTAATTTTATAATCATAATTCTTAAATAGTGTAATAATAGTTTAAAATAATATTCTACCCCTTAAAGGATGAGTGAATCTCTTTATAAAAATAGACACTTGTCCAAAGGAAGGGATTTTTATAATTTTATCTGAGTAAAACTGACTTATGCAGCTGAAGTATTTTGTTGCATAAATGGCACAATGTACTTAACTATGCACATCACAGAAGGAAATTATAACCTTATAAATAGAGTTGTTTGTCATTTTGATGTAACTTTGTAGTAGTTTTTCAGAACTACAGCAGAAGATTTTAAGCATTATCAAGTAGATTACGGGAAACCACATTAGACAAGGTTCCTATTAGAAATTGAAAACAAACCAGAAGTTTGTGCATAAAGTTTTTCCCTCTCTTCTTTTAACTTCACTCTAATTTACTGGGCAGAGATAGAAAATAGCCTTACCTGTCTGGTCATGCAGGCACACACATAAACATCCATGTAAAGTCAATGGAAACCATCTAAAAGTTCAGTAGCATTTCTCTTGAAACACAAGCTGTTTTGCTCTGCTTTTGTTGTCAAAGTGATTAAAGAAAGACTTGCTTTCTGATGATTGGCAGTATAGAAATAACAAGTGGTATAATTCTATATCCATTTTTTAAAATATGATTTGAAAAGCTTGGTATTAACCAAGAAACAGATTCCTCCAGCACAGTAAGTAAACTTCAGTGTTATGAACCATGTAAGAACGTGTGAAGGGACAGAGACAAATAATTTCCCCCTCCTTTCACCATCCTGTGAGTACAGAAAGCCTTCCCACAGAAAGAGGGAATCTATTCTGCAGACTGGGGTGAGAGACGTAGGAGGAGGATACCTGTTCATAGCCCAGTAACTGAGGTGTTGTAGCAATGGATGTAGTTCCCTTGTTTATATTCTCCAGTGACTTTCCAACATCCATTTGATTCATTAAAACTGGGCTCAGAGAAGATCTTAGTCTTGAAGTTTACTTTAGGGACACCTTGCAATGGAACATCATTTTCATATCCACAAATGCGTAAGGACAATGATTTGGTTAAGATAACATGGAGAGTTATTGTGTTTTTATGCTTTAAAGCTTGAGAACTCCTAAATTAGCTGAGGGAAAAGCAATGTTTCAATGTTTCAATGTTTTATGGTACTTGCTTGTTATTCCTTATGCAAAGAATCCTTCAGCTCAGTATTTGCTCACACTCATTTGCTCCTGCTTTAAGGGAAAACACATGTCATTTGCCCACCAACAGATATTTTCAGGTCAAAAGGTTTTTACTGTTAATTGTATTCCTATCTCTTTCCAAGTCACTGTGCCTCATAACATATAGGCACCATTCATATCCATGAGAATTTCAGAGATAAAAAGCTAATGTGAAAGAAAAGGAGGGATCACTTCCACAGATAAGGCAGCTTTACTTACATTTGGAACATAGAAACAATTGAAATTGTGCATTTGCAAAAATAAATTTGGCAAGATAATGCTTTTAGACAAATTCATATACCTCTGCAGGAACTTCAAGCTTATTTGTAATATCAAGTTTGAGAGAAGCTGGTGAAGACTCACCCCAAAGTGCTCCTCTTTACCTGTTGTGAGGGAGACAGTGCTGTGCAGGTTGCTGTTTTGCACTCTAAAATAACAAATCTGTTACTGCTCTTTAAAATAACAGATCAAACTGTAGAGGTCTCATAGGCTTTTATGCCTGGCTTCATACCCTGTCAGTGTGGATGATGTTTTAGCTGGTAGAGGGGATCCAAAAGAGAGTTCAAAAATATTTTCACCTCAAGAAAAGCAATTGAATAAATTCTTGATCATGACCCTTTTGACTGATGTCAAACATGTGGCAGAAAAGTTAGGCTAGAATGTAACATTAAATTTCAAATTACTTGGACAACATAATCCTTGGGGTAAAGATCAGTATGAATTCTAACTAATGAACTGCTATGCCTCACTGTGCAGGAGGCATAACTTTAATAAAATTTAATTTGTAACGTTTTATGCTCTGCTTCTTCCAGTTTTTTTTTTCTCTCCTTTTCCCACAATTAGTAAAGTTTTTTGAAAGGACTACATGATGTTCTTATGCATTAAAAATGCCTGGTGTCCTATGTGGGTAAGATGATGTGCTGTGGCATTTTAGAGCAATCCATAAAAAACAAAGGAGAAATAAGGTCAACAGGAAACATCATACATTATGAAAAATTAATCATTATTGCTTTAGTCTCTTGTCTATCTATTATGCCAAACTTTGTATGACCCAGTGAATTTGTAATATTTCACAGTGTTAGAACTTTTGTAAAAAGAAGCTGTGCATGCAGTTTGATCCTTTTCCAGGTTTTGATGATAACTCATATAAAATATCTGCAGAAGTATAAATTGGAAAGTGATCATTGGATTCATGGATCTAGCTGGTTTATTTGGGGTGACTAAGGAAAATTAGTAAAACAAAAAAGTTTTGCTGAAGTGTGGTAGCTGTACTAGCCTTTCCAGCTTGCTCAAAATCTATTTTCATTGGAAAAATTTCCCATGTGATGGAACTGATGCTGTTTGGCTATGCTTAGCTATTTCTAAGAACACTCAGCTGTTCCAGGACCAGATGTCTTGGCCTTGTCCATGAACTGTCAGAATGAATGACTTTTATGTGGCTCCTGTGACCTAAGGGAGAAGCTGAGGAATTAGAGACACTGGGCATGCATGGAGCTGACTGTGACAACCTCTTCTGCTGCTTTTGCCACTGCTGTGAGCTCCTGTCATGCACTAGCACAGGTGCTGCAAGTTTCCAGAGCAACAAGGAGAATGCCTTACCTGAGATGAATGCAGCAGAAGTGGGCTCAGGTGCCGGTGAGTGGGGCAAGTAAGGACTAACACATGCCCCGAAGAAGTGGTGATAACACTGATGATGGCAAAGTGCACCTGCTTGAATTAATAAAAACAGTAGAAGTAGAATGAGGTGAAATTGGAGGACAAAACCCAACTAACTCAATTTCTGCTGCAGGCAGGCAACTGTAGCAGAGCACTGTATTTGTGACTGCAGGCTGCTTAGATGAAACACTGCTAATCTTTCTGAGCTCTTGAAAAATTAGTTACATGTATTAAACTTATATGAAGTTCCCCACAACTATCCTCTTCCCCTGGGCAGCAAGGAGTCTTTAAGTTACTCCTCAGAGCTGTGCCAGGAAATACTTTTAGATGTTGGAAAATATGACAGATAATTCTTTAAAACCTTTCTGCTTATTTAACTCCTGGTTCACTCACCTTAGCTACAGAAGAAAGATTGTAATTTAAAAAAATTTTCCTCTAGTACACACAGAAAAGATGTTTTAAATATATTGATTAGTATGAATTGATTTAGGGCTTCAGTCAAAGGCTATTTTTGGGGTTTTTCTTTTTTTTTTTTTTTTTTTTAAATTACTTGTTTTTATTTTTTTTTTTAATTACTTGTTTTTATTACAATAACACTCTGTAAACCCCCTTCCTAAATTATGCAACTATCATATGATGAGAGAACTAACATTTATGCAAACTATTTTATCAGGAAAAAAGAAAAGTCTAAGTACAATAAGAAACAAAAACTTCCTCAGGGTCACAGATTCATTTTTTGTTTTACAATTCCCCATGTTTGGGATATTATATTTAGATTTTTCTGGATATAATGTGTTGCTAGTATATGTACATAAAAGCTTTAAAATAAGTTTGGAAAGTGCAGAATTCTTGTGTGAAACAGAAGCTTGCTAATCATTAATTAGCACTGCTAAAGTTAGAAAGTGCTAAAGCTCCTGTCAGAATCAGACTCATTGTTGCCAGGCCTTGAGGTTTTAATGCAATAGGTGCCTTTCCTTGAAGGCCTGCCATAAGTTCAGTGATTACACTAGAATTTCAACTTCCATTAAAAAAATTCTAAATTAAGATGTCTTGTTAAGCAGAGAGGCTTGAAAATATGAGTTATATATAACCTAGTATAAGATGAAAACAGCTCATGATCATTAATATGATCTCTTTATTTCTGAATATTAGAAAGGCAAACATTCTCAGCTGGCAAAGGAAACCTTTAGTTTGGCATGACAGGACTTCAGAGTGTTCTTTTTGTGCCAAATTTGATTTCTTGTTGATTGGCAGTTTTGCTGCCACAGTCATTGTCATGTCTAAGTCTTACGTGACAATGCAGAGCGGCGCAGGGTGCCCGGGCAGTGCAAAGGAGAGCTGCTTTATTGCAAAAACCAGGCCTTTTGAAGCAGTTAGCTGTTACCAGTTTACACAGTTTTAAGGCACAAGACCAAGGCAAGCAACCACCACACAGCACCATGTGGGCATGTGGCAGTCACGCAGCACATCTCTCATGTCTCTCACGTCTCTCCACCCCTATTCCAGCTGAGTCCCTCTCCCATAGTCCTCTTCTACTTAGCTGAAGTAGCAGGCTTGAGCCATGATTTTACAAGGGTTGCAAGGCCCTTATTTTATAAGGTTTTATCTATATGCAACCGTTTTACCTCACTGTCAACTACAAATATCAGATAGCAGTCTGTATTTTTCAGGTACAGAACTTGCCTTCACTGGGAACTTGCCAGACAGTGTATTGACTAATACTGTTATTGACTGTCAGCTGTAGTTCATTGTGTGAAATTAAAAGTTAGGGACAAAAAAAAAAGGCATTAGAGGGGAGAATGTCAGAGAACATAGGAACACCTACAGGGAAATATAATCTCTTTTTTTTCCCCATCACTGGTCTCCTTCAGAAAGCCTTTGCGAAACAGCATTCTGCATAGCAAAGTTGTGAAGCTGATTCCTCTACATTTGCTGTGAATTTTATCAATATTTGTATAGCAAGAATATCAGGCTCTTGTGCTCATTTCTACTTGTGAAAAAAAGGGTGAGCCATTGTTGACTTAATTTCCTTTGTGTAACACTTACAAATGAGATGTGGCACAAAGCTGTAGCATTCCTAGGGTGTCTGCTCAAAGTCTGTCCTAACCCTTCTCTACATTCAAATTGACACCATGTAAATTGTACATACTCTGCCTAGAGAGGTACTGTCCATCTATTCAAAGCCTCATTCAACCCTGTAACATGAGTGTGAGTGCCATAATACAGTACTTGGGGAAGTTAAAGTTCTTCCTTTTCTGGTCAGCTATATATAATTTGGATGACCAGACCCATCACTGTCCCTTGAGGGCCTGTTATATGGCTTAAGTTTTCATGTTATGGCTTATGTTTAGCAGGAGTCATCTATGTACTGTATTCTAGCAGGAGCCATCATATGATGCAGGATGTGTGATTTTCAAATGAGTGGAGGCTGAAATACTGAGTTGCTATTTCACTCAGAAGAATTTCTGTTTGGAAAGACTAAAGAAATTGTTTTTCGTTGAAATCAATTTAGCGCCAAAAAGCCCAAAAAGAGATTTCCCTGGATGCTTAAGTGGAATAGGTATGCCATAATAACTATGATTTAAATATATTTGTCTGGACATGTTGGAATACAGTACAGCAATATATCAATGCAAAAGCAATAAAGTAAAACTCCTGAGCAGAGTTATTGTTTCATATTTTAGTGCAGTGCTATTGTTTTGTTAGTGATTATTTTTTATTATCAATATGCCTACATGCTCTGCTCATGGACAGGGAAATGACCATGCAGGCATAAACAGAAGGATTCTTGTTCTCCAAAGACTTTACAGTGTAATTGTAAGTCTGCTCTGTGCACTCAGCATACTCAGTCAGGGAAGCTGAGAGACACCCATGCCATATTGCTCCAGTGGAAAGGTGATCTCCTCTAGGAACAGTGGTGGAAAAAGCCTGTTTTGATAAACCATATTTACATTATTTTATACACAGTGCTGCTCCTTAGTAGCTGGATCTAATTTTTGTTTGCTTCTGAAGACTGCAGAAGTATGAAGGCAACCACTTAGGTGGGCTGGTCACAGGGAGTGCTGGGCATTTGTCAGTTCAGGTGTTGGCAGGGCTGATTGAGGAAGTGGGAAGCTGGGATGGCTCAGTGGGGGCTCACCAGCAATAACCAGTCTTTGATAGTGGTAGTCTTATGTTACTGGTCACTGCAGTGATTTTGAAGATTCTTGTTCGAATAGTTGTGTTATCACAAGAGAAAAATTTTATGTAGTCCAAAGGCACGTTATTCGGGTGTTTTGATAAAAATTTAAATATATGTTTATGTAGGTAGCTTGAATATTTTTACTTTTAGGTTTTTTTTTTAACTGAAAAGAATCAGAATTACCCATGACACTGAGTAAGTGTGAGATACTGACTTTTGCACTTGATGAGCAGAATGTGTGTGACAGTAGACTTCAAACATTTTTCTTTGTTTTTATTGGCTCCAAAACACTGGAAAATTGTGTTTTATCTTTCAAAAATATTAATTGTCGTCCATATTAGAGAAAACATTCTTTCATACAGCATTGAATGATAGGATTTTTTTTCGTTCAGGCTCTGTGATCCTAATAGCTCTTAATTTTTTTCTTGGTGCCTCAGCCCATCTTCTTAAGCTGATAAAATGTAGAGAGAAAAGTGGATAAAACAATACAATTTACTGTAGCTGGAAACCTTCTCAGCTAAAGTACCTGTAGCTGTCTCCAAAATGTGTTTGTTTCGCTCAGCTTGATCAAGGTATAAATCAGAGAGAAGAGTTCTTCCCACTGAACATTTTAAAGACAGCTAGAAATGCAGATGGGTTCAGGAAAACATGAGACTGAATCTAAATGTGAAATGAAATATAGATAAAAGCGTCTTGCCTCAGACAGTTTTAATATTAATACCAACATCTCTTGGATGAAAAAGACCAATATTTTGTGGTTGTGACATTTTCCACAGGTACAAAACAAGCAGGTTTCCTAGGGATATTTCTGAACTTGATGTAAAAAAAAAGTAATCTATTTTGTAAATGGTAGTATGATTTTAGATTCAGTCCAAAATGATACATTAAGTTCCATTACCCACCTACATTTTGGTTTTTAAAAATAAAGAAGGAAAAACTTTTAATGGATATGAAAGTAGATATACAGCACTCTATTCTGCAATAATTGTAGAGTAAACTTACTTGTTTTTGTTGCTTATGTAAAAAACCTTCAGAATCAAACATTCTATACAGATGGAGACTATGAATTATCTCTTTGCCCTAGATAGCAAACACACAATTTTTAATGGAATTGGATAGCATTAATAATACATAAATTTTCCACCATCTGGCAAAAAAGTCTTGTAGGAAACTTTTTTAACAGAAAACAAGGTCTGATTTGTAAAAGCTGACTGAAGATCAGGTGTTCTGGGTGTTTGATCTTAAAATGAACAGTAGATGGCTTCAGAGAACGTTCCCCTCAGTGATGGCTAGCTCCAGATAAAGATAGAGGGCACAGCCACAGATTATTAAGAATGGCCACAAGGAGTTTGCGTGGAAAAGTCAGATTTTTTTTTTTTTTAAATTTTAAATTTTTTTTTAAAAATACACTGCTAGTAAAAAACAATAAAATTAAAAATAGGACTTCTTGACTAAAATACACTACCAAATATCCAGATCTAATAACATTTAAAACACAGCTGTACTGGATCACACTGCTGAGTTCTGCTGAGCCTAGTGTCTCCCATGAGAGAGAATCTTGTACAACAAGGGTAGAAAAGAGGTTTCTGAAGAGGGTGAGTGTTTATTGAAGCTTACCTTCATAAGCCTTTCCATCTCCCATTGATTTGTTGTATCCACTGTTGTGTTCATCATATAATCTGATGAACCATTCTGCAAATCTTCCTTTGATGCTGGTTTCCATCACATTATAGCAATGAACTCATAGGTCAAGTACACCCTTCACAGTAAAGTAATTTTTAATCACTCAGTTTTATGAGAATCATGACATCATAAACTGTGTGTCATGCCTAAGTCACGATGACATAGAACCTGTGACTGTTTCTGATCCTGAAATTTTGAGCAGCTTTCTCAGCGTTTCTCAATTGTTCAGTGGCTTTGTTCTTCCTTGTCACCTTCTCTGTGCATTTCCAGTTCTGCTATCCCTTTTTTGAGATGATAGTGTGATGAGTAGGTTTGCACAATGCCACAGTGGCACTTTACAGTTTTCTTTTTTGCTCTTGTTTAAGGTAGAAAACCACAAGTGTTGTATTGTCTGCTTCCTTAAAGCAGTTTAAGAGCTTAAACCTCAGAGCACAGCCCTAGTAAGTTGAACTATGTTATAGATAATTAAACCTTAAAAAATATTTTTGGATGTGAAAACATACCTTGCCCCAGATCTCCAACTTAGTATGTAGACAGGCAGGCATCTTTTAATTTTTTTTCTAATGAAAATGTCTAAATTGTCTCACACTATTGTAATAATTTCAATGCTGGGCCACAGTATTTTGTTCCATGTAAAGAATCAGGACAAGTTGCTTTTTTACACCCCTCACCTACATGTATACATTTGTGTATGTTTATGTAAGTATATGAGAAAGGTTTTGTATTCCTCACAATTAAAAATACATGTAAATGCTATTTTAGAAAAACATGGAGCTCCAAATTAACTGGTTTTCAGTATGTTAATACATTTACTACGTTTTCTTCATAAAATTCTGCAGTCACATAGTCTTGTGGCCTGTCATTAGCAATGTCTTTCAAACCTTGAGACAAAATGAGAACATACCTCATCTTTACTATTTCAAACAAGTACCTTTCTTTATAACACTACATTTATAAAATGCTGCAGTAGTCATTCTTACTGTTGGAATTTGTGGACTGAAAATGATGAATTTATCTGTAGAATTGGAGCTCCTCTCATGGTCCAGAGTGTTATAAAATAAAATAAACACTTTTTGTCAACTGGCTGATACCTTGCTGTTCTATGTATGTGTTTTTCTTTCCCTGCTTAGCTATTGTTCCTCAGTCAATCAGCTCTAATAAGGGATGATTTTCTTTTCTTGTCTGTAACTTTCTATGTAAAATTACAGAGTTCAATGATATATAAACAAGTTAGCATTATTCAAATAGTTTTAAATTATAAATTAACTTCCTTCTTTAAAGGAAGAAAAAGAATATGAAATCTGGTGGCCTTTTATCCTACTCTGTCTCTTTTCCTCCCCTCATAAAACTTTTTTTTATGTACATTGATACATTCACATGAGTTTCTTTATCTAGCTTCAGAGGCAAATAAATTCTCTCACCTAGAAATTTATGTAAGAAAATTCTGGGGAATTAGTTACATCAGCTAGATAGAATGAATGTGTTTATAAATACCATGTCTTCTTTCAGCAAAGAGAAAACTATATATATATATGAGCATGGCATTAACTCCGTGAGGAACAGTCTCTTCAGAATTAATTTTCATTTTTGAGGAGAACCATGGTACTTACATGCATTGACCATGAAATGAGTGCTGTCAGGGATCTGCAGGTTTGCTGAATCAGAGCAACACATTGCCTGTCTAATGCCTCCCTAGCTCCTCTGATGATGGATATCGACAACAAGGAAGCTGCCTGGTTGTGTTGCTAATTTGTTATTTTATTTATAGGTCTTTTGTGTGTGTGCCACTTTTATGTATTATTTATTTCCATTGTTGATGTGTCTTCCTCCTGGTCTCAGTGGTGTTCCTGTGTTCCCAGCAGATTCATGTGATTGTGGCAATGAAAGAGAGAGAAGTGACGACTGTCCTCCTAGGACACAGCTCATAAATTATCCCTTACAACCAAAGCACCAGACAAAACAGTTTTTTGAAGTGGTCACAGATGAGCTATGTCCAAAGGAATTTGCTTTTTCAGATGTTTATTAATGCATCTGTTTACTGATCTAAGGCATGCAAACTGCAAAAAGGTCACCATTTGCAGGTGTAAATGCATTTGCCAAGCCCCCTGGAGACCAGCTTGATTCTGATCACAGTGGATGCCAGGTAAAACCCAAGGTCTTAACCAGATGGTTTCCACTGTTTTTTCTGGTTGAAGTGTTACATTGAGTGCAAAATTTTTCTCTAGCATGGAGAAAGCACAAAATAAAAACTGAGAGAGAAATGGAGGCAGAAAGTAGAGCAATTAATATTACCAGGTGTGACTAAAGCTGCTACGAATATGGTGAGCTCAGAATATTTAGTATATTTATTCCAAAAGATGTTTTAAATAACTGTAATTATATAATTAAACAACTTCCCGTATACAATTTTATCACATAGAATTAAAGATGACTATATTCTGTACAGCAAAATGAAGGCAATACTAAGAGGGGAACAAAACTTGGGATATTCTTTC
Organism: Onychostruthus taczanowskii; assembly: GCF_017590055.1. Taxonomy (NCBI): domain Eukaryota; kingdom Metazoa; phylum Chordata; class Aves; order Passeriformes; family Passeridae; genus Onychostruthus; species Onychostruthus taczanowskii. The sequence continues at coordinate 3,694,866 of NW_024502347.1, forward strand.
TACAAAAATTTTAAAGGGTGAAAAAAATAAAAAATGCTAAGAAATAAAAAATATACCAAAAAGTCTCTCTTCTGGAGGCTATTTTCTTTTGTACATGTAGGAAGAAAAAGCTGAAAGAGTTGGAACTTGGAACTGGGACAAGTTAGTCTCTTGTGCTGCTGAATTTCAAGATACTCCATTTCTGGGGATCTGAAAATGTAGTGAAGAGTCACCATATTAAGTAAGCAGCAGGAGATCAGTGTCTGATAGGACATCAGTTGGACCTAATACATACCCTTTGCAGTTCTTATAGAAGTATTTGTTTTTGAGAAGTTGGTACTTGCAAAGCAGGAAAGGAAAGCATGTAGATTTTTTTAGTTGTCTCTCCTCCCCATCAAAAAAAAAAAAAAAAAAAAAAAAAAAAAAGAAAAAAAAGGCTAAGAGCTAAGCATAAAGCCTCTGCATTTGCCTAATGTCACTAAGCATACTTCAGCTAGGCTCTCCTTTCTCCATTCTTTCATTCTTTTGCTATCACCTCTGGCATAGGCACTGAAATCTTTCTTCATTTTACAAATGTCTTGCTGAAGAAGAAGACCCATCAGAGTCTGTGAACAATTATATTGTGTGCTTCACAACAACACCCAAATTTTGTAATTTTTGCATAGCAGTAGTCTATAGAGCTCATCACACTTGTTCTCATTAGATTTTCAAAATAAAAGCCATGGGTATGTCTGCACTGCTCTATGTCTGCACAGAAAAAGTCAGCAGTGAATAAATCTAGCACTCTGCACAGGGATGGCCACATGGCTTAATTTTCTGCCTTGCTGACTGTTTTTTGCACCATGTCAAGTTCCTGAGCAATCTCACCAACCCTCCTGGCACAGATGGATGAGCTCCTGCTGCCTACTTGGGCTGGGCTGAGCTGAGGAAGAACCAAGTCTACAGACACACTGGTTTTTGGGACCCCTGTAAAAGACATTTTATTTTACTTATTCAAGGTATCATTGTACCAGATCCCATGTAACCTTATAACATTAGTTTTTAATTTTGCAAGTGTAGGTTATGAGCAAAGCTTGAGCATATTATGCAAGCTTTTTCTAGAACACAAGGGGAATGGCTTTACACTGCATGAAATGATATGAAACAAATCTGAGCAAATAATATTTTGTATACTCTATTGGACTAAAGAAAAAAAATCTGTTTTTTTTTTTTAAGCAACATCTTTTCTCACCTAAAATGAAATCTCAAGACTTTTAAGGTTAGTGATGTGGCTAATTGGGAGTAGTTTCCATTATGGGTATTTGGTGAGAGGAAGGAAAATAGGTCCATTTATGAGGAATTGATTGCATGAAGCGAGGTAGAGAGACTGCAAACTCTTATGGTGCCTTAATTCAGGTCTCCCGGGGAGTGCACCTGGAGACAGTTTTGGCCCCTGTTGAGGACTGTTCTTGTGAACCCATTGTGAAAGTAATTGATGCAGGCAAAAGGTAGCATTCAGGCCTTCAGATGCTTTTGCTGTTTTCCTCAGGCCATACAACACCGATTTTAAATCAATTTTTTTTTCAGCAAAAACCAAGGAGGAAAGCTGAATTCCCCCTTTACTTGTAGATTAGCTCTCTGCTTGTTTTTAATATATGTATCAGTTACACAAAGCTTGGGCAGCCCTCTTTTAAAGGACTGAGTAGGTTTTCAGCTTGTCCTTTTTCTTGTCATTTTCAGTGGCTTTGGGTACTTTTCTGATTTCTTTATTAACCTTTATTCACTGTGTTTTATTTGTCCCAATCAATGGTAAGTGCACAACTCTCTGTTCTATACTCTCTGTACACTATAATACAGTTTTGTTCCGCTGATTGAGTTGTTCTATTATTGCTATTTCTGTTTTCACTCTTAAAGCTTGCCTTTCTTTAATTCACTTTAAACAAACATCTGAACTTTAAAGGGTAGATGACACCAGTACTGTCAAGATCCCATTGATCTTCCAACTGAAGCTGCTGGGAGGCAAGCTGGCTACTTTCTGCCTCTGTTTCGGTTCTTAATTTTCTGATTATTTTGATAGTTTAGAAGTTTTAGTAGCAATGGAGGTGAACTCATCCTTGCCTTTTCATGTACACCTCCTCTTTGTGTTAGTCCCAGACAATATGGCACTGTCAGAAAGTGTTAGATACAGCTTTTTATGTTGTCTGAAACAGTTTCTCAACTGGAAGCTGGAAATAGCACTTTGAAAGCCTGTGTCCTGGGCTGAGTTTAGCATATTTTGTTAACACTTATCTTCATTATGGTTATTTCTGCCAAATATATTCTGCTTTTCAGACAGTTCCAGACAGTTCAGTTTCCCTGAAGGAGAAGATCTGTTGGGCATTAGCTGTGGAGATAAATAGATGTTCACTAAAAATGCAAAAGGAGAGAATTAGCATGTAATGAGTTATTTTTCTATACACAGGAATTATTTTGTATTGAATTAGGTACAGGTAGCTATATTCTGCATTTTTAACTTTTATATCCTAATTTTTGGTATGTGTTTCATATTGTAAACTTTAAAAAAATAAGCCTTTTTTAGGATAAAGAATGGTGATGACCTGAGGGTAGTTCTGCACATTAGAGAGAAGGAGCTGCATAGGTCCCCGAGCAGTTGGAGCTGTGCACTATTAAGTCTTTAAAGCTCAGCAGTATCTTCAGGGTTGGGTGTATGCTGTGCTCACTGAAGATCCTGCTTTTGGGGTCAGACAAGTGGAGCCATTTCAAATATCTATGTCCCTGATATGCGAGGTGTAGCCCTAGATTTTGCGGGGATGTTTACTCATCAGGTTCTTCCAGCTGGGCCAGAAAATCAGAACTTCACACATTCATTCATTGCAATAACATGCTTATCTGATTAAGATGGCCTGTTGGCTTCCTTGCAATAAATTAAATGAAAACTTATTTTTGTCTGAAGCACAATAGGAGAGTAATGAAATAGCTCTACCAGTTTTGTCAGCTTTGGAATCCATAAGGAATTTCCCTCTGTCAAATTAGTAGGGATGTTTTCCACTGTTGCCTCGTAGTGTGGTGAGAGCTATGCTGCAGGATCATTTGGCAATTTATCTAACCACACACATGGGGAACAGCAGCTTCAAGGACTGAGTCCAGGCTGTATTTATCTTATGCCTTATTATGTGGTGATTCTCTTGGTCTCTTCTGTTCCTTTCTTCTGGGTCTCCTGAAAGAACTTGAACAGTAAGAATAGATCAAATAAATCTGAACTCACCTCAAAATCTCGGTGGAGCATGAGCATTGTACTGAGTCCACTATATAATACAACAGAAAAGGTCCTGAAGCCACAGTTTAAACTCATGTCTCTCTGCATGTCAGCCTGAATTACCTGACACAGTTGGACTACTCTGGCATAAAGCAAACCCAGTGAATGTAAAGAAATTCTTAAGCCTAATAAATAATACATAAATGTAACAAAAACCTCCCAAAAGACCCCAAATAAACATACACCCCACAAAAAAAACCTTCAAAAAACCATAAACAAAACCAATAAAAACCCCCTACCCAAAATACTTTGGGTCCACAATAATTCTAGCTATTTTATTTCAGTATTTTTCTAACACTAAGATGTTCTAATTTCCTACATTGCATCATAAGCTGAAGGCACTAGAAAGATCTTTGGTCCACTGACATCTTCCAGTACTTCAGCTCTGAGGAATTTGAAGTATCAAAAGCTCTAAGATTGGCTTTAGAAATGCAGAGGCCTGCCTGAATGAGAGCTGTTGATTGCCGATTCAGAACTTCCAGCAGCTACACAGATAATATAATTTCAGTGTATGTATTTTTTTTTCTTTTTGCATAGAAAACAGAATTAAAGTAAAGCATGCAGGCTCTTGTATATTGCAGATGGTATGATAGAATTTGAGATGCATGAAAAAAGGAAGAAGAATTTTTCATTTAAACTTATCAAAACAATAAAATTATAATAGTGTCAAGCTGTAAATATTATTGTAAATTGCACTATATTAATCTTTGAGTGTTTGTATGTGTATATATCCATGCCTACATTAGCTCACTGATTTGTCTTTGTGTCTGTGTAACAGCTGTACCTCTTTATGCTGTGATAGTAATGTGACCACAGATACACAGCTTTTGTCCAGAGTTTCAGTCTGTAAGGTCAAATGCCATCAGTAATATTCACTACTTCTAAATTAAGATTATAATGACCTTGCTGACACTGTAACTTTAATGTTCTTTGATCTAAGAGACACTTTGTCAAACAAAGCATCTTTGAACTGGAGAGGGGGTAAGAAAACCGGGAAAACAGTCAGAGTGTAGTATGACATTTTGGAAAGCGGTGTTGGAAGTCAATTTGGGGTTATAGAGGACAAGTAACTAAACTTGTCTTTGTGCTCTGCAGCAAGGAGCTGGCAGATCCTTTGGTGTATAGGTGGGGGTCCACAAATTGAGGCAGCAAAGTGATTTTAATTCTAACTCACAGCAGTGGTGAGCCTGGTACAGAAATATCGTGTGCTACTCTGGTATAGACATTTTCTAAAAGGATGTTGGAATGGTGGTACAGAAAAGAACTGTAAAATGCCCTTTGGAGACTGCACAATCTCTGAGAGATAATTTGATTATAGTGTTTAAGTATCTTCAAGGGAAAAATACAGAACAGTGAACCAATGACTGGGAGCTGCAGACAGGCAAGTTAAAATTAAAATGAGGTACAATATTCTTTAAAGTGAGATTGATTAACCATTGGAACAAAGGAAGTGCTTGAATCCTCATTGTATTGCATTCTTCAAATCATGGCTGAATGTCCTTTCTGAAAGTCAAACACAACTTATGGGACTCAGAGGGAAGTAACCCACAGAATCTGAATGTCTTGTTTGAAAGGGTCTGCAAGAACAACTACAGAATTTTCTCTCTTCAACTCTTCAGTTTTCTAACATAAAGCCGTGTATTTCACAACTTCTCTCAGACAAGTTTGTTTCGGGGTCATGTCTCTCAAAATTCTCACATCGGACTGTGAATTCAGAAGCATTCAACTTATATGTTCTCCTCTGAAAATGACACCACATTTCTCTCTGATTAGTATTGTTGGTATCAAAATTCCCCTTCTATTGTTGAATGTTTCTTACGTTGCCTCAAGGATGAGCATTAGTTATGATAAACACATATGATATAAAGGCTTTCTGTGCTAAGTCTATCCCTCACAGACAGACTGAAAGCTACAAGATTCTATATATAAAAATGGGTTCTTCAAAAGCAGTGTATATCCAGCATAGTCCAACTCTAATGAAATCCTGTTGGACTGTGGTGAACTCAGGAAAGCTCTGCCTCCAAAAGTGAAATACTGTAATTCTATGCTCAAAGTTACTTCTAGTATTTACAATTTATGTTGCACCTTATGATATTTAATTTAGGACGTCCATTTTAGCCTAGGCCTACTATGTAAACACAGACAAAATTTTGTATATTAAAGTACTGCTCTATACAAAGCCTTGGTGCACTACCACATATAGGACTGAAACAGGCCACTGATTTAATGGTAAAGTACAAGTTACCATGCATTCACTGATCCTTGTGATCTGTCTGCACACAGCATCCTCCTGACTGCTAATAACTTAGAATCCCAATTACCTGGCCTTTGCTGCGGGATAGGAGCACAAACAGAGATAATTTCCATGGACCTGTTGATGCATGGTTGCTTTCTTCCCTATGGTATGTCTCTTTTAAATCTGTATTTTTCCTGCTAGCTCAACAACACCTGCAGGAGTTACTCAGCTCAGGAAATACCCATTTATGCATGTTAAGTGAAACAGTAAAAATGAAACAGCTGATCACAGTAAAAAATGCTATGCTTTTTCTTCTTACTTCCTGTGCAAGTAAGAGCTGATGTTATAAAGAAAATCTATTTGCTAGAAGTTAATGGCAGATATTGAGCAGAGATCACAGTTCGTCAGTTCATGACAGTACTTCCTTGTGGAGTCAGCTTTTTTATTTTTATTTGCAAAGGAAAACATTAAATACTCAGTTTTAGACTCTTTTTCCTTTAAAATACAAAAAATATTTGGAAATTTTACTCAACTCTTGTTACAGACTGTCTTGGGAGAAAAGGAAGCAGCTATAAAGGGTACACAGAACATGAATTGAAAAATAATGATATATAGCCTATAGAGGTGTGGTTGAAAGTGCACATCACCTTGGAGTTGTCAGCAGTGGTAAACAAAATAATGTTAGTAGCACTCTTAGCCCTTGAAGAGACAATGGACAATGAGTTTTAATTTCTAGCCAAATCTTCAACAAGACCTTCCCAAGCACACAAAACACTTCCAGCATTTTTACCATCATAATTTCTGGTTAAACTCTGAGAAGTAAGTCAGATGCTGTAAATGCACCCAAAGAGCAGTGGCCAGTGGCTCAATGTCCAGGTAGCAATCAGTGACAGGGGTGTCTCTAAGGGGCCAATACTGGGACCAGTATATTTAATATCTTCATCACTGACATAGAGAGTGGGACCAAGTGCACCCTCAGTCAGTTTGCAGATAACAAGAAGATGAGTGGTGCTGTTGACACACCTGAGTGATGAGCTGCAATCCAGAGGGACCTGGACAAGCTGGAGAAGAGGTGTCATGTGAGCCTCATGAAGTTCAACAAGGACAAGCACAAGGTACTGCATCAGGTTTGGGTCAACCCCTGGTATTAGTATAGGATGGGGATGAACAGATTTAGGTCAGCCTTGCAGAGAGTGACTGGGGGTGCTGGGGGGTGAGAGGCTGGACAGAAGTCAGCAAAGTGCACTCACAGCCCAGAAATTCAAACTGGGCTGCATCCAAAGCAGTGTGGCAGCTCAGGGGAAGGGATTCTGCCCCTCTACCCTGTTCTTGTGCAACTGGAACAACACATTGAGCTCTGGGATCACCAGCACAGAAAAGACATGGACCTGTTGGAGTGAGTTCAGAGGAGGGCCACCAAGATGACCAGGGGGATGGAGCACCTCTTTTACAAGGAAAGGCTGAGATAATTGTGAAAAGAGAAGGTTTTGGGATGAACTTAAAGGCATCTTTCAAGACCTAAAGGGAACCATGATGACAGACTTTTCAGTAGGGCCTGTTGTGATAGGACAAGGGCTAATGGTTTTAAACTAAAATAGGATAAATTAGAATTAAATATAAGGAAGAATTTTTTTATTTTTTTTTTTTTTTTTTATGATGAGAATGGAACACAGGACTAGGTTGCCCAGAGAAGTGGTAGATGTCCCACCCCTGAAAACCTTCAAGGTGAGGTTGGATGGGGCTCTGATCAACCTGATCTACTCGAATATGTCTCTTCTCATATAGATGGACTAGGTGACCTTTAAATGTCCCTTCCCACCCAAACCATTCTCTGATTCTGAGACTGCATGATTCTCTGATGATCTTTCTACTCCATACCTCTGTAAAGTACAAAAAATACCAGAAACAACAAACCTTTTCAAGTTGGAGTGGATTGTATTTTTTTCAAACTAATGGTACTCCAGTTTCATCTTTTTTTATATGTGATGTCTAAAATACTGTTTTATGGATGAATTTTTTTCTCTTTATCCTTACAAAGTTATTTTCCAATTCAGGTCTATTGCTAATGTCTTATTTAAGGCATTGTACTACCATTTTATTATTTGGAACATACTTCCCAAAAATTCTTTTGAAATAACATTGAACTGTTTATATAAATTGCTTTTGTAGCTGCATTTTCAAAATACTGAGATCTAGAAATTAACTTTACAGCCCCATTTAGCATGAATAAGAGGTACAAATAGCTGGTTTCATAGTTTGCTCTTTGTAAATGGATGCATACTTCCCTAAACCCTTTCAAGGAAGAGCCCTGGCAAATGGTGATGCAGGATTGGATCTTACACTAGAGTATATAAATAAAAGATAGGAGGAAATTCAGTTATAGTAATGGGAAAATGCAGCTAGCATTATTTGTGGGATAATGCACCTCTTCCTTTCCCAAATTCATATTCTGTTACCTTTTGTTACACAAGAAAAATCATTCAGTGAGGTCAATGCACTCTGGCCTAGAAGGCAAAAATTATTTGCTGAACTCCTGAATGAGGCTGGGGTCTTTTGGTTTCCATTTCACTTCTTGTAGGGGCTTTTCTTATTGTAATGCCTAATTTCTTGATTCCCCATGGAAGCCCACACTGAATAAAATTTTATTAATAAATTTAAATGGATTTAGCTGCATAATACAGAGCCAACCTGCCCCTCTCAAACTCACAAGTCATGAAAGTTGATCAATTTAATTTGAATAATTCCATAAGGTTTAAAGACATTTTCCAAATGAGAAGGAACTGGAATTTTCAGTCCTTAAAAGTCCTAAACTGAAATTAGTATTAAAGAATAGGTGTGTTCAGTTTCTTCAATATTCTTGAGGCACTATTGTCATTTCATGGTCAGTACCAGGTCTGTTCTGCTAATAATTTTTATGCCAATTATCATCCTGAGACTTATCTGGTCTATTACTCTCTCTCTAAAATAGAGATGAGTTTCACTGGCTTGTGTCAGATATGGTCCCAGGGAAGGGAATAGCTGAAGGCAATTTATCCCAGAACAACTTCCATCTGCTTGCTTTGAACACTCAGGGACTTTCAGTTTCATGATTCTCTTGATCAGGGACTGTTAACTCCATTGAAGTACTGTGATTTCCACAAATGGATGCCAAAATGAGAAGATCAAGCTAATTTTCTTTTATGATCCAAGCCTGGATTTCAGTTTAGGTCTTGAGTAATATGAGGGTGTCAGGCTAATACTCTTTTTCATTCTATTGTTCAAATGCTTTTTGTTTCCGCTTAGCTACCCTGTGCCTTACTCAATAGATTTATGTTATAGATTTAGGTCACTTCCAGGGTTTTACATCTGGAAATAAAATTTTGCTATAAAATAGTAGCAGTCATGGGAAAGCCTATTTTAATGTCACAACATAAAAGCTGCATATATTATTTTAGTTTAGTAGAGATAAAATGAGGGCTGGTGCTGTGAATGTATGATACAGTAAAAGACCAGATGAAGAAATTACATCTTGTTCTGGTGTTGTACGAAACAACAAAATACACAACTGAACTGAGGATTTTCATTTCAATTTCCAGGAAGCTTTTCCATTTCAATATATGTGGAAATCTGGAGCATTCTTTCCTTGTGTTAGACTGTGGTCTAAACTAAATTGTCAAGGGCACAGTAAGGATTGAGAGAATGGAGCATTAATTTATTTATTCATTCATTCCTGTAAAACTTCCATTTAAATAATGTGCAGATACCACTAGAGGGATATGCTTAATACCTTTCTGTTTCTTATTGAATTTCTTGTATTACATATACCTGCCCATGATATTCAAGTTACTGTGAAGAGGGATTTGGTTTAACAGATGAACAGCTGAATCCCCAAGATAGTACACTGGAAAGAGAAAGATTATTTGTGAGCATGTTAATTTGTCTAAAAACTGTAGTATTTATATCAGTGATATACTGATAATGGCTTAATTGCTTATCCTGAGCAATACTTATTTTGTACCTTCAAGTCATTAGACTGACCATAAGTGGCATCTTAAAAAATATGTTTACAAAGGCTTTTGTAGATAAACATGAAACAGTATCAGGTTAAAGAACAGTCACTGAGACTAGTGGTGGAATATATATTCTGTATTCCTCAACTGATGTGCTTACAGAAGTGATTTTCTTCAAAGTGATTTTCTTCTTCACAAAGAAGTGATTTTCATCAAAGGTTTTATCATAGCCATAGCCATAAGCATGTACATTCAATTCACAGCTGCTTGTTGTGATCTAAGAATTGAATTTATATTGTTGAATGAAATGTACAAAATTACTTCCGTAGCTTTATGGTTTGCTTTGATCCCACATTTAAAGAAAAGAAAACAAAACTGTTCTCTCTGCCACCCTACATTTTAGTAGTGACAGTGATTAAAAAAACCCTGAAGACACTTAATTTCATGCAGCCACACTTTTAGATGTTACCGTAAACCCCAAAATGTTCTGCTTCACACCTCACAGAGCACATAAAGAAAATGAAAAGACCTGCTCTAGCTCCTAAATAAGGGACTCTGGATTTGTATTGTGACAACTAAGATGCTAATGACAAGGAAAGATCATCATACAGAATCATAAATAGATCTGTAATTTTAAAATAAGGTGAAGGTGTTATGTGCTGGTACAATGATGCAACTCAATAATTAAAATGATTATACAACAGGTGGCATTCAACAGCACATAAAATCCTGTGCATCAATCATTCAGGAAAGGCAATCAAAGTAGTTAGTGCAAATGTAAGACAGAATATTGAAGCTGTGTTATAAAGGCTCGGTCAATCTCGGGTTTCTCCTCTGTAAGAAAATTCAAAAAGGAGTTAAAAGAGGATTTAAGGAAGATTCACTGTAACTCTGGGACTGTGTCAAAAAATCAGTGGTCCTAAGTACTTGGTGAACTGTTCTTGCCACAGTGATATTTTACAGAATTTTTTCAAATAGCAACATAGAAGTTTGAAGTCTAAACATGAAGTCCTTAATTTGTATTAAAAAAGGATTTAATTTGACTATTTAATTGAACCTGATAATAGCAATTAGATTCTCTTAGGTATTCGAAATAAGCCAGAATGGCAGTTCCATTTGTGATGATAGCCCACAGAACAAGGCTCACTGACACTAATAAACATTATTGAAATGCAAGAATAATACACTTAAAAAGTTGCTAGTGCTTATGTAATTTTTTTTTTTATAGACCTAAACTTCCCTCACTCTCCTCAGTTTCCCCCCCTACTTTTAACAGCCATTCAAAGAGTGTTTCAAATAATTATTTGCAAGCATAATAAGTACAAAATGTCTGGCACAGTAACAATCATATTGTTGCACAGAATTAATAGCTGTCACATCAATAACCTTCCATGACATATAACAGAAATAATGTTCAGAACTGCAGTACTAGTAGTGTCTGAAAATGGTATGGTTTACCACTATGGAAGGTGGTAGAAGCCATCTTTTTTTGATGAGCAGTCCTGGTCTGTAATGTTTGCCCTAGTGATCAGATCTTGCCTTGGACACGTCAGCGGGGGGCAAGCTAAAATTACGTGTCTATGTGTCCGTACAAGAGGGAACTGGGTGAGGGCCAGCATATCTCAGTTTCAGAAATATTCCTCTTGACTTGTTTTATCCTACAAAATTCATCCAGTTAACTTTAATTGGTAGAACAGAAAGATTTGCTTTCACTGACACAGAGAGAACTGTAAAGGAACTTTGCTTTGTGTTTTTTTTCCTACTGCTGTTATTCTGCCCTTAATAGATATTTTCTTTTCTGAGAGTATATGTTGTGGGACTAGCATTCAATACTGGGTTTGGTTGAGATAATTTTCTTTGCAGTAGCTGGTATGGATTTATGGTTTGCATTTGTGCTGGAAACAGTGTTGATAACTCATGAATTTTTTTGTTACTACAAAGCAGCTTTTGCATAGAGTCAAACCCTTTTCTGCTTCTCACACCCCATCCCACTGCTGCAGAAAGGTCTGAGAGGGGACAAAGCCAGGACAGCTGACCTCAGCTGTCCAGAGGGATATCCCACACCGTATGACACCAGCAGGTAAAGTGAGCGAGTGAGTGAGCGTGGGGCTGAGCTGCCCACCAAGGCTAAACCCACACCTTGGTGTGCCTCGGGAAAACACACGCAGCTGTTTCTCTTTCGTGTATTCTGGCTTTTGTTATTCCGCCTCTTTGCAGCACACTTGCCTTGCGTGCGGTGCAGATGTGGCCAGCGGTGCTGAGGGAGTGGCTCTTCACACCGCACTGCCTCCCGTCTGTCGGCGAGCCCGGCTGCGCCCGGCTGGCTCAGGCTGTCAGCTCCGCACCAGCAGCACCCCACGACACCCACTTCTCTGCTAATACCTCCTGACATCTTCCAGACTTGCCTTAAAAAACCCCAAATAAATAAGGAGTAAATAAATAAGGATAATTTGATGTGTTAAAGTGTGTTGCTAAGAACAAAGAAACAAATAAATGGTTGACCCTGTAAGTTATGGATTATTTCTTCTATTTATCCATTCAAACAGGAGGACTTAGCATAGGATATGTTTTTCTGTATGTAAATTATTCTTTTTAATAAATATTCTGGGAATAGTTTAATACATTTTGGAAGCTTGAAGTCCCCTGGTTATAAATCATCTATGTTCCATATGGCACAGACATGTTTTAAACAGCATACCCACTGGAAAAAGCTGTATATTGTTTTTCTGAATGCTTTTCCCTTGCCCCCTAAATTTATAAATCATACTGTCACCTTCCTAAGTGGTTTGTGGTTTATTTTCTAAATTTTTGTCTGTCTGCAGAGAGGAAAGAAAAAACAAGAGGTACCAGGTCTTTTCTTGTAACTGTAGTATTTTAGCTGGTAGAAGTGATGAAAGGCTCAGACTGTATTAAGTATTCAGCTCACTTTTCAGATCACCTGCATTGCTATTGAATACCTTCCCTTAAAACAAGTGCAAAGAGCATTTGATTGCCTACCTAAAAATAGTGTGCCTTTTAATGGAAAGTAGGAGATGCTGAACCCGCAATGGAGAGAGTAGGAAGCAGCCAGGGCTGTGCTGGCCTGCATGCAGCCACGGAGGATGCTTTCAATAGAAACCTGGGTGATTTGGTCTGATCCCAAATGATTAGGCACTTATGACAGTCACAGCTCCTGCCAGGTTTTAGCTTTCCTTCAGCAAATGACCTTCAGGATGCCCTACAGTAAGAAACCTTTCAATACTACTTCTTGAAAAAAGGAAAAGATTTAATTGATTATTATTTTTTTTCAGCAGCTCACTTTTAATAAAATGTTCAGATTGCAGATTAATGCTTGACATAATTATATTTCTGTCCCTTGGAAAGGATACACATCTTGAAAAGGTTGACATATGCTTTGTTGAAATACCATGCAGCTATTATTACTTGTACAGATGCATTGCTCTATCACACATTTTCTCCAGCTTCTCTTGCTGCATTAGAACCCTCTGTTTTCTGGTGCATGGATTACAGAAGCTCTCAATTTAGAATTTTGCTCCTATTTTCATGTATATCGTACCTCACTTCTGAAAATGACCCACAGTCTCATCTTAATGGTTTTATTACCTCTTGATTTGTAATTTTGAATCATAGAGAAGAATATATTCTGTTTTGATTATAAATACTAAGAACACAAACAAAATATATCCTATTACAGTAGTCAGAGATTACTCAGGCAGGTGGGATTGTCAGCTTCATACAAGTCCTAAATGCAGGAGTACTCTACAGTAAATACAACCATCAAAATCATACAGACACCCAGCTTCAGATTACATTGCTGAGCACCCCTTAGAATGATGACAGGTGCCTTTCATCTTCCCCCTGTTGATTTCCCTGTCTGAGCTTGTGAATTTGAAGCCACTTACTTCCTAGGAACTGCACAACATCACTAGCAAACTACTATTTGTGTGAACAAAGCCTCACTAAAGATGACGGTGCAACCACTGCTACTGCACAAATGGATAAGAGTTTTGTAATGCAGCCTAAAGCTGAAAAAGGAAGCAGTAGGTGAGATTCATAAAAGCCCGTGACCAAAAGCAATGTGGAGAGTAAGTTGCCAATTTATTCTATGAATCAAAAACAAGCAAAGAAAGAAATAAATGCTATTTTCCCTGACTCCAACTCCTGAGCCAAGTTGTAGAATCTCTTACCATTTGCGACTATCAAGAACAAGCATTTCTTTAGGAAACAAACACCCCCACCCCCAGGTGCCAAACAATAGACATTTGAGTTAATTGAAAAATTCCTCATAATTCCATAAGAAAGTCAGAACAAAGACCATGATGTGGTTCCTACTTCACAGGAAGTGATTTTACAACACCTGATGGTGTTGATGGGAAGTAGAAAATAAATATTTTTTGCCTTTGTTTGCAGCCTTTGCTTTTGCTTTATTAAGCTGCCTTTATCTTGGCACAAGAGGCTTTTGTCAATTTTATTTTCTTCCCTGCCTTGTCCTGCTGAGAAGGGGAGTGATAGAGTTGCTTGGTGGGCACCTGGTGCCCAGCCAAGGTCAAACCACCACAGTGTTTTAAGAAAGGAACCCCATAGACTAATCAAGTGGAAATAAAAGATTTCATAGCCTGCCAAAAGATGAATAAGGTTAGAAAGAGAGAACACTTCAGTCTTAGAAACAGAAAGAAATCTGTAATGAAATAAAACATATGAAAAGGTGTGCACTTCATAGGAAAAGGAGGAACAAATCTAAAGTTTCATGTGCTCTAAAAGATATAAAAATCCTTATGTTAGCAATTATAAGATGAACTACAAACAAAAATCTCTTTTTCTTCTAGGTTAACAACAGTCATTTTCAGACTGTCACTATGCATTTTAGTAGATACAGTCTCCTGTTAATAGTGTCTGTGTGAATGAATATATAGTAGGAAAAAAAAAAAAAGGGAAGAAAATGAGAAATAGTAGGTCCTGAAGCTATTGTGTGTTTCCAAATCTTAATTTTTGTGGATTTCAGAATTTTGGTCAGATATGTATGTAGAAATTATCTTCTGCCTGAAAGGAATGAGAGGAAAGACACCAACCCAAGAATTATGTGTTGTGTAATTAACCACCTGAACGGAGAAACAGTATTGGATATTTAATACCCATCTTGTATTTCTGCTACAGTGGGCTGTCCCTAAGCCAACAGGGATATCTAAACCATGTCTGCTTCCCCAAAACATTCTCTCTGCAGGCAAATGCAGAGGTTAAAAAGGTTCTGATGGTGTCTGGTTCTTCTGCATAATTGTATTGCTTTATTATTACAGGGGATTATCCCAGTGAAGAAGTCAAAGCTGAAGCATTGATCTCCTCAGATTCAGTGACCTGTCACTGGTAATCTTTGAATGTTTCTAATCAAACCAACACCAGCAGCGTGAAGCAGGTCTATAGTGTTACTGGAGGTCTGTTGCACTCTGTGTCTCAGTATTTTGCACTCACAGCTTCCACTGGCTGTAACTAGTGAAGGCACACCTGTGGCTTGGCAGCCAGCGCTCAAACTATTTTGTCTACACTCTTGATCTCAGCAAGCTCCAGACACCACCTGTGGCTTTACTTCCTAAAAAATGGATCTATTTACTTCAACTCTGGATGTTACTTGGATTCTTGAAATTATAGCAGCTCTCCCCTAGCTCCTCATAGAGCTCAGAAGTAACTGGATGTCCAATTAGTTATCACCTTGTTGGATACACACTTTGAAGAAGGCAAGCAATGATTGTTAAGGAATGTACTGACTCCATTTTGTGATTCAGATTCTCTTGCATTAGCTAAAATAGTGTTTATTGAAAGGTGCTTGATTATTTGATCTACAAAAGATCAGCAAGTTAAGGTGACTTGAAATAAAAGTTGTCCAGTATGCTTGAATAGAGTGAAAAAGAGCAGGGAAATAATCATGCTGTGTTGTTACTGTACAAGCAAATTAGAAAGAGTTTGTCTTCTTTCATCTAGGACTTCAAATACACTTTCAAAGAAGAATTTGCATAATGTTATATGCAATGACTAAACTTTCCACAATGGGAATGTCTGTACTCACTTTGCTTTTAGCAACATTCCCTCACTCTTTTTTTTTTTTGGTGGATGATTGCATTTGTTGTGGTTAGGTTAGGGTAGAGTTAGGTCAGTGTAAGAAAGAAGAGGATTATCTTGCTGGTATAGCAAGAACTATACATAGTATAAGTATACATAGAGTTTTATCCACCTTCATTCGAAGATCTCATGGTCTGTTTGGGATTCAGTAGCTTTTGTTACAAATCAGATCTTTATTTTGCTTAAAATGGCACAGTATTATTATGGCCTGCTCAATTATAGATAATTTCTGTATTGGTAATCTAGAGCAGGAAGACTCTATGATTGTGAGCCTATTTCCTTCCCTGAAATATGCTGTATATATTATATGCAATTATTTAAACTAATCTAGTACAAATTGAGAGTAGTTGACATTGATTCACAAATAACAAGAGAAATCACACTTATGGTACGCCTTTGTGTTTGTGGGATACAGCCTTTCTTCTGAATCAGAAAAGAGGTTCTTATTATTAAACAGTTTCTCTCGTGGATAGAAAATTACTCACTGCAGAACACCATCACAGCTGTGAGTCTATCTGCAGTTGGATAGAAGTTTGCTCTGCCAGATAAATGTCAAGGCCTGAATAGCCCTTTTGTGTCAAAAACCCTTCTGGGTGGAATATGGAACAGGTTTTGAACAGGAAAGGAAAATATTTCAGGCCAGATGGTTAATCTGATGGAGTTGTATTCTGACAGAAGGAAAGAGTAGTATTGTGTAGTTTGGCAGTTATGTCAGGGAGAGAAGAAAGTCCTTCTGCTAAGTTAATGGAGATCTGTGATTGTGCTGGACTCTAGGGTAAGATGACAGTTCCTAGTAATACGTAATGGGAAATAGCTAATATAGTATGATAAAGTTTTCATGCTGTTTTACTGTTTCAGCATTTTCTCAGTGGCAACCATTTTTCTGGCAAACAATTCCTTATTATTTGAAGTGTGTATTTCTACCTCCATATGTGTGATCAGGGTTTGGTTGTCTTAATCTGTTCTCATAATTTTTATGAAGTGTGTTTCATTCATATGAAGTTCTGGAGAGGGGTTTCCACTAGACTGTAGAGCTAGAAAGGGTTTATTCATTTTATGGAAAAGATTGTAACTCAGGCTACTGCTCCTGTTATAGAGTGTCTAACTTGTCATTAAATGCAACAATTTATAATAGTCCATTGGGGATCAACAACTTATTAAAGAAGAGCAAAAACCTGGTAAAAAGGCTGGGTTAGGATTTTAGCTAAAGGGCCAAGAAAGCCCCAGCATTTTGGGTGAGGAGGCAGTGAAAGGCAGCAACATGCTGAGATCCTCATTTCCTGCTATCTGTGCCTTTCAGAAAGGCTGATGCACTTGCTGATAAGGCACCTGTGGTTTCTGAGAGGCAGTGCCTTTTGGTCCTCACTGATATTACTCTTTGACCTCTTTGATGTGCAAGTTAAGAAAGAAAAATGCAGGCTGGCATGCTGCCTCAAAACTTTCTCATCAAAGAGCAGTCCTTGAGAAAGCAGGACCTAGCTTATATGTTGATGTTTTATTAAAACAGAAAATGGATGTAAATCTGAAAATAAAATGCATGAATAACAGGTTTCATTACAGCGTCATAAAAGAATCTTTATGAGAGAGCTCAGTGAATTGTATTTGGAATATGTCTGTGGTAAGCACCTAGGAAAGGAATTTATTTACAGATTATTTAGGCAGTTTATGGAAGTTCTAATTAACCTCTCCATCTGTAAATGAGATCCATGGTTTTGAAGACCAAAGTAATTTGAGAATACTGTATAATATTACTATGGTATGTCTGATTAAAATAAATAATCTCAGTGTCTCCTTTCAATGTCTTACATCTAATATGCAGGTCGTATCCTTTTGACATGTGATGTGAATTGTCAGAATGAGAATTGAGTAAAAACAGAGATGAACAAACAGAAGTTTTTTAATATGTAGATGCAATTTAAAAATAAAAATAGGCAACATGCAAAGAAATCTGGAAACCTAGACATCAGATTTTTCAAAAGCACCCCAGAGTTAATTTTGTATGTACTTATTAACTGAAATAGGATAGTAAATTTCAACTCTTCTTTCAGATCATATTTCAATTAAAATAAACAGGCTTTTCATATCTGATAGACACAGGGATTACCTGATAGATTGATGCACAGATTATCAAGACAAAAAGCTGGTTGCAGAATCATGGGAGAACTGTGGTGGGAAAGGACCTCAGGTGATTTCTAGTCCAATTTCTGGCACAAAGCAGGGTCAGCTATGGGATCAGACCAAGTTACTCATAACTTTATCTAGCTAGATGCTGGAGACCTTCAGTGATGAAGAGTGCACACACTCTCTGAGGACAGCCTGCTATACTGCTTGGTACATAGAAAAGACATTTTCCCTTATATCCAGTGGAAATCCCTCTAATTTTCAATTTATGACTATTACCTGTCCGTCCACCATGCACAACTAAGAAGATCTTGGCACATCTTCATTGAGACCTTCCTGATGACCTTCTCATCTCATATGTGCTGGTGAACTCCCATTAGGTCCTCCCAGAGCCACTTCTGCAGGCTCAGCAAGCCCCATTTCTCCAGCCTTTGTTAATTAAGAAAGTGCTCCAGCCCCCTTCACTGTCTGGCAGCTCTCTGTTGAAAGCTATCTCCATTTTACCAAAGTCTTGCTGGCACTGGATGGATCAAAACCAGATACACTATTTAGAAGTGCTCTTGAGTGCTGAGTTCAGGTGGATGACCCCTTCCCTCTGTCTGTGGGCTGAGAGACTGTCAGTACACCCCTGGGGTGCTGTTGTCTTTCCTTGCTCAGTGCACTGTTTGCCACCATGACTGGGGCATTCTGCAGACCTATGCCCCAGACAGGCAGTCAGATCCCTGCCTGTATTACTGCACAGGGTCCTTGTTTCCCAGCTGCAGGGTTTGGCATCTGCCTTGTTGTTTTTTGTTCCCGTTGTCCTGTGCCTCCAGCCTGCCAGGATCACTCTGAATGTCAGCCTGCCTTCTGCTATACAAAAATTGTTCCTCCAAATCTACAGTCATCTGCAAACTTGATGTGATAACAATCCACTACCTGTTCCAGATCACTGATAATGGTATTGAACAGCACTCATCTCCTTGTCTATCCATCCAGACTGTGACATCCTAACATGAATGTGTGAATGCCATGTAAGACAGTCTTGCCATGGAATAAGTAAATGACAATCACTCCTCTCTCCTCATTTAAAGTGCTCAGTGAGTTCACAAGGCTATATGGATTTTTTTCAGTCAAACTCTCTAGAATGATCATTTACAGAAATTTTTACACTGATCAGGAAATGTTACTCAGAGACTAAATCAGAACCATTAAAATGCTAAAATGTTATGCAATCTTCTCTCATTACATTGTTGATCATAATTGTGGTCATGATCCCTTTCAGTAGAGATATGCTCTAAGATGCGATACACACTGCTTTTGTGACTTGTCTTACAGACATATGCTTTGGATCTTACAATGGACTTGTCACAATAAAGTTTATATCAAATATGAAATAGAGAAAAATCCAGATACTTTATTTCTGGCATTAGTTAGGGCTCATCTGTGCTGAAACAGGATGGACTCTAGATGTCTGCAAAGTAGTTACTCAGAGGTGCATGTGAAGCTGTTACCCAAAGGGGTGCTTCAGTGAAAAGGATGTCCTCAGACATTTGTAAGATTGCAAAAGGTGCTTTCATCATCTCAAATACACACTGACAGTTTATTATTTTCTTGTAGTTATGCAGGTTTCAGAACAGCTCTGCTGAAACATGCTATTATATCTGTGGAAATGTCTCAATAAGGTAGATTTGCTATAGATTTAACATATAATTGTGGTTTTAAAAACAGGAAAATGGAAGACTGGCATCCTTTCTAGAGCATAATAATTATATTATTCTGGCTTATAGTTGAGTCAATATTGCCTCTAGAACCCATTATATGAAGTCCACAGCCTTTCAGCCTGATATCTTCAAAGAGGAAAAAATGCAATATATCTAATATAATTATCATTAAAAATCTTTGAGTACTGCTTGGTTTACCAGGTATAAGGTTATACTACAGTGAGAGCCTTGGGGAACTGGAGATAATTGTGTGGTCAAAACTGTTCTGATCATGAAAAGCTGTTAATTTGTTAGCATCTGTTATTTTATTAAATACTCAGGCATTTGTTTAATGAACTGTCTAAATTAGAATGCTAACCAACAGGAAAATATTAATAAATCCTATGTACAAAAAGGATTTTACGCTATTATTAAGTCTTTCCTCTTCTGCGTAAGGGTTTTTATTTTCTCATGTGAATTTCTCTTGCTACACATTTCTTTCAAAAACAAGACATGAATGGTACTTAAATCACAAATAGCAACAGAACATTGAGTTTTATGCATTTATATGACAGGGCCCTTGCTGTGTTTTCGTACTGAGGATTTTGACATTAACTGAACGAAGTATATCAGCACAGTGGCAATGTTTCTGCTGTCAAAATGCAACTTTAGAACTGTTAAAAATGTGGGAAACCAGCAACATCCTTAGAAAAACCTTGTGTAGATTTATTTCTGTCTGGACAGAGAAAGCAGAAGGTTTGCCAAATTCTGACAGATGCAGACTGAATTTGCCACGCAGATTCAGAATGGAAGTCTATTAACCTGTTCCTGGCAGTGGACAGTACCACCTGTTACGTGAAATGAACCCCTTTTTAAAAAAAAAAAAAAAAAAAAAAAAAAAAGAGAAAAACCAAAAGATGACTGGATATTGGAAGAAATGTTTTCCTCATAATAGTCTAGCACTTCCTCCCATCCCAGCAAACAGACTGGTGCAGAGAGTTTGAGCTGTAGCTGCTGTACCCAAATGACAGGGGGAAGGCTTATATTTGAGCTTCAAAATTTTAGAGGGAGCCTGTGATCTGTGAGAAGATCCTACAACTGAAATTAAATTTGTAACTACAGCTATAAAAGGTTGGACATTTTCATGGAGGACACTTTGAGCTCTGGTGTATGAGAACATGTCTAGCAAAATTTCTGATTAGGTTTTTATTCCACTGTAACTGATATAATTATTATAATGTTTTTACAGGTTTGATCCTCCTCTGAAACCTGGCTGTTTTATTACCACCAGCAATAACTTGTAGTAGGAGACTCCATCGTTTAATTGCTGTTGGGTGAAAAGGTTTTTCTATTACCAGACTGATGTTTCAGCCTTTCAATTTTGTACAATTCCCTTGTGTTCTTCTTTCATGAAAAAGGGTACTTAGCAGAACCCCATTTAATTTCTCTGAACTATTAATTTCATTTTTTTTTTCATTTAGTAATTTTTCTGCTTGTCATTTCTAGAGGAAAAATGTTTTGATTTTATTTTTTTCTCCTGCTTCTTCAGTTATGATTGACTTTACACAACTGCACTATTTATAGATTTTTTTCTTGAGTCATGATGACCACAGAAATTATGCTAGTTGACTTTTATTAGTTAAAACCCCCAAGTGCTACATATTGTGAATAAACAAGGTGATTGAAAAGGTTTACCTGCATGATTCTAGATATATATCTTGGATAGTAAATCTGAGATTAGAGGAAAAACTAGCAGTTTTGTCCTGTACTTACTAAGCCCATCCATCACTGATCAGGATTTCCTACTGTTGACATGCACCAGTTTAGGATCACTTAAAGATACTAAGATTTTCAGCTGTCAATGCCTTTGTAGAATTCAGTAGAACTTGTGAGATGCTGGTATCAAAATGTCTATAACAAAACATGCTATCATCAGAAGAAAGACTTATTTTATTTTTTCAACTTTTGGATACACCAATTTGTGCAGTAAATGCTTTCTGGGTGCCTGAAATCAGGCTGCACTACAAACAGTTGTGTGATGTAAAACACTAGAATTCCACGTGTCTTTTACATGAGAGCAACTTGAGAGGATTAGACCAGTGTGGAAAATTAAATGTGTACTTCTATTTATAACAAAGGAGACCATTATTTTCCTACTTAAATTTTTTATTTCAGAAAATATTTATGTAGGTTTAGTGCTTTCCATTGGTATACCTGTTTCAGCATTATTCCTTTGTCTTTTCCAGTGTATTCATGTTAGTTTAGTTTTTCTAAGATTATGCAGTTAATAAAATATTTACAAACAAAAAGGATTCAGGACACAGAAAAGTCATATTTATCCATTGTACATTAAAATTATTGATGCAGTTGAAATACTTAAATTTTTACAACTTTGAAACCTATTTACGCACTGAAATATTAGTTTTATTATGACTAATTTATGCATACGTCTATATCAGTAAAATATGTTTATCATAACATAAATGATGGAAAAGTGACATAAATCCCTCATTAGTCATAGTTTTATTTTACATTGTAACACAGGATGCATCTGCTACAGTTTTCCAATGTCTTTTTCTTGCTGGGATAGAACACATCATTGAATGTCTTTCAAGGGTTGTTATATTGATATGAATAAGAGGTTTTTCATTGTTAGCACAGAGCAACTTTTTTTGGGGTTAATAAATCTTTACATAAGCATATTAAAAAAAAAAAAAAAGTTTTTATATTTATCATTGTAAGGTATCAGATACATGTTCTACACCTGGGAATTCCCAGCCAGATAAGCAATGTGCTCTCATGGCCAAACTGCAAAATTTTGCAAGCACTTAGCAAGCATTATATGACCCAGCAACGACTGGTCAGTCAGAGAGGGGCATATTAAGGGTTTAATACTGAGAATGTACCCCTTCCAACTAGTAGTATTTTGTTGAAATTTTTGATGGTTTAAAAAATTTTGATGGGGGATAAAAGGGCACCATCAGCCCATGCTACCTCTCATGTAAAAAAAAAATGTACTTGATACCAATTTCAACTTTTGAGGCAGCATTATACCCATGGGTTAACAGAGAGTCCTCTTTCTATTCATATTGGAATATTGATAGGTAATCCAAGAAAATTTTGATTTATGAGAAAGAAATGAATGCTTACATGAACTGATATTTTTCTAAAATATTGAAAACAGAACAGAAATTTTGGGGAAATTATGCAACACTAAGTGACTCCAGAAATGAGTAACACAGCACAGCACAATTTTCGGTAAAAAACTTTAATAAATTATTAGGATGAAGATAAATTATCTCAGTGAATTTGTAGTAAATGAAGATACAGCTGGAGAGATTTGATGATGTATTATCTAAAATAAAAAAATACATGCTCTTAGGTACTTCTTAGGCAGTTTATAATATTCTGCATCCCACTGCCCCTAATGATAAAGTATGAGAGTCTTTAGAGTGAAGCCACATGGGAACCACCATTGATCTAATACTTGTGATGACAGTGATCTTATCAGTGTGTGTACCAGATGGAGGAATGCTCAGCATTTGGACAAGGTCAGGAGCACTGGAAGCTAAAATGCTGGGTCAGCAATAATTGTTGTAGTATTCATTATCCCTTTTTACAGCTTCATTAGGTTCTACATCTGCAGTAATTGTAACTTGTTAAGCTAAATTCTAATTGTCACCCAAATATTTCCACTGCATTTTTTTAAAAAGTATTATTTTGTCAAAAACAAAAAGATAAGAGGAATTTATATACTCAATTTAATATTTAACTTTTTTTTTTTTTTTTTTTTTTTTTTTTTTTTGTGGGAACTGTTTTACAAAAAGAGAATTATCCCAAGTGATTGTGTTTCTTACTGATACGGAGATGTTTATTTTGACACTACATGAAATATTTTACTATATAATTATTTCATTGTGAATTATTGAATGTTCTATATGATCATATAAGGGTTATGACTCTAAAAGAAGAAATGCCCATAGTTTGGGCTAAGAATGTATGTCTGAACATTCAGGTGATAAAAATGCCATGATTTTTCCAGACTTATTGTCATTCTAAACACTATGGACCATTCTGGGCACTACATGACTATTAAAACAATTAATAGTAATTTGTGGATTGCTGTACTTTTGTAAATCTTTAATTACTCACAGTATTGGTAATAAATTTCACATAAAAATGAGAACAAGAATTTGTGATGATTTATGCTGCTTAGCTCAGAAAGAGATTATTATCTTGTATACAGGGTTTTTCCTCTGAGGGGCATTTGATAGTGCACAAATACACAGAATTGAATAACTTTAAGACTGTCAAGTCAAGAAGGTTAACTAACTTCAGTTTGATTCATTAAGATATTTGTGGTGCTCCTGACTGAGTCTTGGAATATGCTAAGGGAAGGAAACTTGCATAGCAATTAAATGAAAATTTGTTTTCTGTCTCTAAAAATTACATTTGTCTATTTCTATGATATGACCTGCTGAATTTATTTTCTATGTTTTTAATATTTTCAAGGACTTGGTTCTTATTTGCTTATAAGACAAGATTTTTGATAAATTCGCTGTTACAAAAGCTCTGTGTTTGGAATTGCTCCTTACAGAAAAAAAACCCCAAAAAACAAAGGAATTATCTTTATTCTGTACAGTAGGCATCCTCAGTAAAGCAATGGTGTGTACAGAAGAATTATAATGAGATGACACCTACATCAAATTTTGTCTGGCATCTTCATAACAATGTGTCACTTGTCACATCTGTTTGATCATGCAGACCTATGTGTGTATAAACACCCCTGATGAACACAAAAGGCTTCAAATTTGAAAATAATTTGTCTTCATAGCCAGGCTCACTTCACTATAGGGATGTTGCAGTAAAAGTTTGAATTGCAGTAGGAGTGAAATGAGTAAAAGACTAGTACACATGACTTTGTGCTGGAAACAATATTTCAGAAACTTTTAATTTTTTTGCTCTGTTGCCCTCCTAGCTCTTCACTCTAAATGTAACTCAAATTTTCAAAGCTGATGTTGGCTCTGGACATCCAGGATTTTAAAATAGAAGATGGTATTTTCAAACATGCATAATTGGACTCCATGAAAATTCCATTTTATAGATATTTTCAGTTCCAGAGTGCTTGAAAAATCTTCCTTGAATTAGGAATACAACTGAGGAAAGGAGAATGCAAACAACTCTTACACACACAATGAGAAGCTTCTATTTTCCTGTGTCCCTGTATGACAGTATTACTGGGGTGATCCAATGTTCCAAATGAAATATAAGCATCAATTCTCTAGCCTGTCATATATGAGATTATTTTTATTCTGTGTTATGCATTTTTTTCTTAATGCGAGCTGACACATTTATAAAGGGAAACAGCCCTCTGGATAAGCTAACAGCTACCAGAGAAGGTGAATGTGAGTGTCCGTAGCCAAGTGCCTTCCCTCAAGCCTCTTATTTTGCCAAA
This sequence comes from Onychostruthus taczanowskii, assembly GCF_017590055.1. Taxonomy (NCBI): domain Eukaryota; kingdom Metazoa; phylum Chordata; class Aves; order Passeriformes; family Passeridae; genus Onychostruthus; species Onychostruthus taczanowskii. The sequence continues at coordinate 3,719,734 of NW_024502347.1, forward strand.
ACCCACACAGCCCAAATCTGAGAGCATCCTGATTTGCCCTTCAAAATGCTTTTAGAACCTTCAGTCTTTTATACCAACTTCAGAATACTTCTTACATTATTTCTGATTTAATAGCCACTGCTTGGGATTTGTGCAACAGAACATTTCAATTCCTCTTTGTCATCCTGCCACGCAGGAGAGCTCATGAGCCCAAGTTAAATGCCAGGGCTCTCCACAAAAGGGGACCTAAGTGCCTAAGAGTGAAACTGGCATTTGCTATCATGTGTTAACTGGTCACTAAAAAATGCTGAAGTGCTAAAGCATGACCTTATCCCAGTCATGCAAACATTTAGGAGTGTACCTCACAATCAGAGAAACTTACAGCTGCCAAACCTATCCTACATCTTAGTGTCAAAACCAGGTCAGACACTTATTTTATGAGGAGGACAAAAAGACAGAGAAGAAATACTTTTGCATTCTTTGGCAGATAGATTACTGAGGAACCAGACCAAGTAGAGAATTGTAGGTTCAAATGCTTATGCTCCCTGTATAGGAATCAGGGATTGACACAAGTAATTTCTCTCTGCTTTCCTTTCCTAAGAATAAAATTACGTCTAGATTGTCACCCCTGTCCTCAACTCACTGAATCATTCCACAGATGATGAGGACAGTCAGTTTAAGAATAGGCTAAAAATAGAGCTCTCACATGTGGAAAAGGAAATAATTCTCTATGTATATTTCAGACAGTCGTGTATGACGTTGACTTTGTCTAATTGTCTAATAGAAAAATATGGAAGTGAGAAAGTAGTCAGTCTAGATCACGTTTGATGTGCTAAAATTATTCCTGAATGGAACTGCTGGTTTGTGTTCTGCACCAAGACTTGGAGTGCACTATTAAGCCTGGATTCTGATTTTATAATCTCCTTGTTGCAGCTGCCACTCAGTCTTTCAAATCGCATACATCTTTGATGTCAGACCATTGTTCCACTAAGGTGCAGCTCACTGCTTTTTTCAACTCAATCTCTTTTAATCTTGCAAATCAAATAAAACTCAGTAATGCAGATAATATGTCAAAAATGTCCTTACCTCATTGACATTCCCAGTGGAAGCCTACTTTTGAAATAATTTCTCAGCTAAGTTCAGACATGTTCTGTAAACCATGAAACATCATTGAGAAGTGCTTAGTGAACATCAATTAAAGGAAAAAGATGGCCAACAGCTAACATAATAATAGTTAACTGCAGGGTTTTTGTGGAATGTATGTAAAAATAAATTAAAATTTTATGTGCATGCTATGATTGTTAAATATCACTTCTTTATAAAAAATAATAGCAGATTGTACTGCTAGTGATATATCAGTGGGCAGAATAATAGTTGACTAAGCCTGCTTGGAAAGTTGTGATATTACAAGTAAATGGTCGTTGCAGGTCTTTAAGCAATGCAGCCCATTATGGGATTTATCCTTGGTGGTAAATATTTCTGTTGGCAGTTTGAAGACATAAAAAAGCCTTCACCTTGATATAACATCATATGCATACCTGAGATGCCAGCAGTTTTTTCTAATGTGCAAGATTTAGATAGGAGGGACAGAACAGGCTCTAACTCATATAAAGATGTCTCAGCTTAGTGGACCAGGAAGACAGCAAAGACTTGGGACCTCTGCTGCTGAATGGTATTGAAATGAGCCTCTGACTGTGTTTATGCTGTGATATATTCATGGGATGTTTACATATTTAAAATGACATACCGAATATAGAAAAGGAATATATTGAAATCACATAAAAAGTGACAGCTAAATTATATTCCTAATATAGTTTTTTTCCTTTATCAATGCGGGAAAGGTAGATTTGACAGGTAAAAGTTTTACAGCACCTAATCTGGGTGCAAAGTCACTGTCAGTTGAATGCAGATGTCACAAAACCACAAAAAAAAAGAATGATGGAGGCTGGATGGACCTCTGGAACTCACTAATCCCAGCCCTCCAATCAAGCATGGCCAGCTATAGCCAGTTTTCCAGGACTGTATTCAGGCATCTTTTGAATGTCTCCAGTGACTGAGACTCTACAACCTCTCTGGGCAGTCTGTGTCAGTGCTTGGTTACCTTCACAGTAAACAGCGATTTCTGACTTTCAGATAGAAAATGATCAGATTTGCGCTGGATTTTCTGTCCCAAGCCCTTCTTCTGCACAAGGCCGGATGGGGCTGGAAGTCTCAGCTGAATCCTTACACTGCCCCAGTCATGACAGGCAAGTTTTCATAGCCTTTCTGTTGAAAAGACTGTTCTACTTCTTTGAGACTGAAATACATTCATATTGTATTCTTTAAAAATGTAAGGACAATAGGAAGAAAATAGATTGTGAACCATAAAAGCAAGAAAAATCAAGACTCAACCATTTAAGTCTTTTTCTTGATAGTATGGGGTTAGCCATAATAGTATATTCTTTAGCATTTAGTTCTGCCTAATGTGTAATTGTTTTCAGCATGAAGATTTCTTCATCTGAGCAAGGAAAAATCATCTTGAAATTAGTTAGGAATCAAATTTGATTTCAAGGAATCAAATTAGTTTACCTATAAGCCTTACTCCCTAAAATTCTTTTGATTACATTTATTTTTTTTTTGCTTTATGTAGCTGACTGCTTTCCACATGGCTCCTGTTATATGTGCTGATCTTGCTGTAAGCTCCTTTTGGTTCAACAAAACTACTGCCCAGTAAAAACACACTCTAATGCACAACTGACATGTGGTGGAATATGCTCACCCTGGAATATGTATCTTTACATTTATATATATATATATATATATATATATATATATATATATACACTTTTGGAAGGATGGAATAGTGTTTTTCTGTAGCAAAGAAATTCAAGGAGACATGGTGTTTTTGTTTTATTCAGTTATTTTTTTTTAAATCATCTTGAAATCATAAATATATACTCAGTGTCCAGTGATCCATCATCCAGTGGCACATACTGCTGTAAAATGTACTTCCAAGAGGCACATGGAAGAGCAAAAGCAGGAGTGAAGGGAGGCTTAGCTCAGTAGCAGTAAATCACTTTTAAGTTGTCTCTGGTGGTTTTGCAGATCTGGCAGTGCAGATATAAATGTGCCATGCAAAATCTTTTCTTGTGATTTGCCATAGAAATTTCAGCCATACTATTTGTTATATTTGTTCTGTAAAGCCATGCAGATATATTAACATATCATATTTCAGGCATAAGTAAAGAATTGAGATACAGTTGACATAAAAGCAGTGGATCTCTTTTTGGAAGCCACAATAACTGAAAAAAGTCAAGTCTTTAATTTTAGATGGGCCTATAGACAGAAAATCAGAATTTTAACCACTGTCCAGTCCTTTCCTCCTTGTTTTAGGGTGTATTTACCATAAAAGTGAAATATAAAATGGCTATAGACTACAGATTAGGTAAAGCAGTTAGACTTACCAGGGAGCAGAGATCACTGTGGAAGCATTTGTCTTCAGCAATAGTTATTAAAAAGGTTAAAAAACATAGGCCTTTTAGGTACTTATGACCAGCTGAACTGGTGTTAACTGGACCATGGTCCTTGTTAATATAGTTCTAACTTTTATTTTAAATATTTGCATCTATTTTTAAAAATCTGTTTCTAGATCCTAACTATTAATTTTCTTCCATTTAACTTTGAAAATAATAATTGTACTTTCCTTTTATTTACAAAAGTAAGATCTTTTTCTCTCATGCCATTATTAATAACTAACTGACTTAGAACAAAACTAATCCTGTTCCAATACTAAAAATAAATTCATGAAACTAGCACTTAAAATTGCAAATATATTATAAAAAATTACTGTTCTAACAAGAGAGTGGCCTTGTGTGAAAAAAAATGTGCTGCCCCTATAGGAAAAATAAAAATTATTATTTGTTATTTCTGGGAAAATACTGCAAGAAACAGCTATTTTCCAATTACCACTTTTGTTCTGATTGTACTAAATTCTCCTTTATGTACACTTGCTACCAAAAAGAGTTTGAACTGAATTGATACTATAAATATTTCAGAAGCAAAATTTCTATGTATATGAATTGGCACATAATTAATTTAGATTTGAGAATTTGTATAAATAGACAGTCACAAGTGATGAATTCTTTCATAATTTTGAATATATCAGACTTCATACTGAAGAAAAAAGATGTTAATGAAGTACATTTTCTCCAGAATCTGGTCTGTGGACATTTTAAAGCAGAAAATATATTATTGCTCAAATGTACTATTGAGAACTTTTAATTTCATGATAAGGCAGTACTTGAAGATTAAAATAAAGATAGCAAAATCAGAAAGCATTTGTGGACCACTTCTTCAGGGACATTAATCTGTAAAAGTCTGAAGAGCTTTCTAGCAAATTTCTGCTCTACTGTCTTGATTAAGAATGAAGTCCTAAACTTAAAAAAAATAGGCTGAGTAAATTTTTTAAGTATTGCAAATGAAGCTTGTATGTATACAGATATTGAAGATCTTTTTCTCATCCTGATATGAAATACTAATCACTGTACGTGGATGGAGTACAATTTGCAGACTACCTTAATACGGCATCAATAAAGAGACACAGATGTTAATACTGAGGATAGTTGATGGAGATTTTTTTTTAACTTACAATAGAAAAGAATTAACTTTACTTTGGCATAAGATCATCAAGAGTATAGCATTGTATTGTTGGATGTTAATTTTGGTAAATTTATGTTGAAAGTAAATGTGCTATGAACAGGTGCAATTGCTATGACTTCTGTGCAAATTCATCCAATTATATCAAAAGTTATCGATGACTTACAAATTCAGTTTTTCTTGTTTCATTGGTTAAACTTTGTCTGAGTAGATTTATCTTGTTTTCAACCAGGGTTTGTTTTGTCATGTTTACCAGTTTTCACAGATGCTGATTCTCCTAGAGGGTATTTTGTTAAGGGATCTATTCAGTGAAACTCATGTTGCAATTTCCAGGGGAAAAAAAAAAAGTAGAAATAAATCATATTTTGTCATGTCCTTTATAAATTTTACCTAGGATTTCTCCAGACAGTGTGACTGAGTTTATGGAAACAGACACTGGTCTTTTTAGTGCTCACTGAGAACAAAGGAGAAGCCCAGAGAGAGCTGGAGATACTGTAGAGAGCATTTTTTTTCTGCCCTCAATACCACTGTGCTTTCATAATCTCTTTGTGCAATTAGCTCCTGGAGGATTGTGCCCAACAGACAAAGCCTGACCCTGAGAACAGGGTGTCACTGTATTCAGTCCAAATCTTTTTGATACATATACCTCTGGGGAGTGAGTATGGCTATGCCGAGAGCTAGTATTTCAAGAAAGCCACAAAAAAAATTGCTTTCAGTTGAGATACTGCAACTATTGGCAATAGATTTCAAGGCCAGAAGGAGCTGCTGTGGTCATTGCAGTCTATGCCTCACCAGAAAAAAAAAAATTTGCCTGGTATTCTCCTGAAGTTGAAGAAACATGTTGAAATACAGCACACATTTTAGAAGCATGTTTTATCTTAAGTTCAGTGTTTCTAATGATGAAAAGATCCCTTCCCTTGGCAGATTGTTTGGTGGTAAATTGCTTTAATTTCTAAAATTCTGCCCAGCTTTTCTTAAATTTGAATTTATACAATTGGTTTTACTACTGGGTCTATTCCTCTCTTTTACCCAGCCATGACAATTACATGTGTGCTTCTCAGAACATACCTCTCTATCTTCAAAACTTGTTCTTCTTAGGAAAATATCACGCCATATGTAAACAAAACTTGGGTGTGTGGAGTGGTCTGGGGTTTTTTAAAATTTAGTTTGTCTGTGACATTTTACTGAGAGCAGTTACTTACCTACGAAGGTGGTGACTGTCAGCCTAATCAGCTGACTTTACAAAGTCTCAGGAAGTTTCTGATTAAACTGGGAGAACTCACAATATTCCAAGCCTGTCTTTCATGGATGGTTATTTAATGGCATTGGTTAGTTCTGGCTTTGTTTCCATTGTAAATATCAATTAAATGGTATTTGCAAATGCCTTTGGTATTTGCCCTAGGTATTGATGAACTAAATTTATTTCATTGAAAAGAAAATGACTAGAAAATTTTATGATAATCAGCGTAAAGATTACAATATGTTCTCTGAATAACTCATGAAGAACATTTCATGGATCTGATTACCTACCTGGAAATTATGCAAGAAGTGCTGATGGTATCTATTCTTATTTATATAAGAAACAACTTGATTGTAGAGGGACATTTCACTAGAACCTCTATAATTACTGAGATTTCAGGTAACTGGCAGCAGGTCTTGCATATATATATTCAAAGGGTACATTTGGCCATGGGGTTGAGATGTAATGGTTGGCAGAAAATGTAATATTATCAGTGTGATCAAGGTTGTATGTAGAATTTGAATAAACTCAAATACACTCCTGAAAAAAGGAAAAAAAAAAACCAAAAAACTGGGAGAATTTGAAATGCGGAATGATTCATAAGCACCCACAACCAGCTTTAAACAGAAATTAAAGACATTGTGGTTTATATCACGTCTGAACTTCATATACTTTGGATTTGCTTCTTATCTAATTCATAGCTTTGGTGTATTGAGTAACTTGTATTGTACAAAAAGGATTGGCTTTTTTCCTATTATAGGTTCAGCAGACTTTGGAATTATGATGTTACTGTAGTTAGTTTTTCTAGTCTTAAATTATTTTGTGATACAGTGCAGCTCTGGTCAAAATGAATATAATAGAACTTCATTAGAAGTTAAGTGTAGCTACTGATATGCAGAGAGTGCACTATCCATCTGATAAAGTAATGCTGTGACAATCTTGTGTGTTGTTGCAATTCAGTTTATTAAAAGTCTCAGCTATAAGTCTGTAATATTATATATTTAAGTAGAAAATTTATTTTGTGAAAACTGGTATTTTGCCATATTTTAAAAAGGGAAGACAGGCAGTTGCAAGAAAGAGGGAGTACATCCTCTAAGGCAGCTCTATTTTGGCCAACCTCTTACATGTCCTGGATTCAAATTTTCTTTCCACATTTCTGAAATTTTGGCTCAGCATTTTATCAAATAAAATTCTCATAGGACATGAATTAAATATTATGTAGAGCTTGTTGGGTGTTTTAACTTGATTTTTCTTCCTCATAAAAATAGATTTCATCCAATCAATTGTAAATAGATGAAATTATGTTTCAGTAGAATTACACAAGACTTTTTTCTTCATCTAAAACATTTTCTGTCCAAAATAATTACTTGTTTTCAAGTAGTACCTACACTCAAAAATTACTTCAGAGCTGGCTTATCCTTAAGTATGCAAATATTACAGGAGGATTTAATATTCTCATGAAAGGAATGGCTAAATTTAATCCATTCAGAACAATTAGGGGGTGCTGAAGCAGGGAGTTCTGAAAGGGTGCACCCACTGTGGGTTGTCTTGAATCCAGAGACATCTCTCATGACTAAAGTCCTTCTCTACTGCAGTGAATTCCACAGAATTGTAATCCCCCTGCCTTCTGGTGAGAAAAAAAAAAGACACTAGAGGATGCCTTTTCCCCCCCACCCCCCTCCCCAGTTATTTCTCTGTCCTTGTATTTGGTCCAGGACAGCTCTGAACTCTGTTTAATAAATTTATTAATTTATTTCATATTAATATTTATTTTATATAATTTATTAATTAAAATAAATTTAATTTTAATCAATTAAAATCTCATGTTTTAATTTATTCATCAGCAACTCTCTTACTCCTGTAAATCAGTTCTGTAATGCTGTAGTTCTAGGGCAGAAGTCATTAAAAAGAGATATTTTGAAAGTATTATGAGTAAATAACTTCACTAGAATGAATTGAGTAGGAATTGAATGTCATTGTTTCCACCTGAAAAATCGACTACCTTCTCCAGACATCTAGAAAGCTTCTTGCAAGATGATAAAAGTTCTCTTTAAGTTGAGCTACCTGACAATTAGGCCATGCAAATTTTGTAGTAGCCCTAACAATAAAGACATATTAAAGTACTGCCAAGATGTATGTAAAATAACAACTTCATAACATCTATGTATATAATGGACATAAAAGGTGATGTACAAACATGAATTATAGAACATAAATATATTTATATTGTATATATTATAACATAAAAATATTTCTGAATATTTTTATGTTATAATATATACAAATATGCAATTTTCTTACATTTCTACTGCATGTGAGTTTATTAGCTCCTTTCCACCTAAGCATTTTCATACAAATTCAATGTTCTAAAATGTTCTAACAATTGCAATTAAGTGTGTGGTTAAGTGTGCATGTACTGAGGCTGTATAATGAGGCATACTCTTGAGACTTTATTGATACTTTCACTGAAGATTGAAATGATTGATTGTGATGTCAACAAGGCCATCACTGAACATGGATGAAAAATGACTGGAATGATGCTTGGTGCTTTTCCTGCTTTTCCCATTGTTTCTCTAAGAAATCAGCACTCCTTAATATGGTTTAGGTAACACTTAATCTGAGTTCTTATGATATTAATCAAAAAGAAATGTACAAATAAAGATGTGTTGCAATTAAGGGACTAGAACTAAGGGATTTACCAATGAGTTCAGACATCTCTTTTTTGCTCATGAGAGAAAAGAAAAAAATTTGAACACATATGTTGTGATTTCAGTCCATGAAGTAGAAAGGCACAGATCTTTAAAATCATATACAACTGGATCAATATTTGTCTGACAAGAGAAACACACTTGATATATTATTGATTGGGAAAATAATCTGATATTGGAAATTCCTGACCACCCATGTCAACCCACAGGGACAGATATCTCATTCTTCATCATGTTGTCCATTTCAGTGGTAGAATTTTTTTAATTGAGACCCTGCTTATAATCTAAAGTGAAGTTAGTGTGGGGAGAGCAAGATTCTTGTCAGTATTTTTCCAGATTAAACAACAGTTTGCTGAATAGGTCTTTAGCATAAGATAAATGTAGTTAAAGTGTCAGGCAGAATTATTCAGTCAGAACTTCTCATGCACTACTGACAGCAAGCTTTTAGGAAGCATGAAATTATCCAGCAGTCAGTAAAGCAAGAGAGGAAAGAAGCAGAGTGTGTATGAAGAATTTTCCCCCCAAAAGAGCAGTGCTCAGGTTGGCCTGGACTCTTGCCCTTGTTCTGCCATTTGCTTTGTAAGGAGGCCTTAGTCCTTACAGCCTCAGAGCTGGGTTGTGACTTTTTTGAGATACAGCTGGAAACTTACAATAATAAATATTGACCTTTTATATCAATGGCTACATTTCCAAATAATTTTAAGAGACAATTGAAAGTATGCTCATGTTATAAAATTTTCTAATTCTGATTTAAAGATTCAGTGATAGATATGTTATCATATTTTTCAAGAATTATCAATAATTAATTTACTTTTCAGTATTTTTAAAGACACTATGCCTAAGGTTTTATTCTTCTAAGTCTAGATATTGTTTTCCTTCATTTTCCTGTGTTTTCATTCTATAGTTTGAAGTGTTCTTTTTCTGCTTATGTCAGAATCCTGTCACTGCTTCAATTTCTTGTACAAAATGAATTTATTGAGCTCCTTAAATTGCTTATTCTTCGAACCCACTTCCAGTTCTCAATATTCATTTTTACAGTAAATAAATAAGAACTAGGCAGGCTGGATTCTGTCTGGCAATATTGGGTACCTTTGGGTTGGAAGGTAATGTAGTTGTTTGAAGTTCAACGAGGTTGTAAAATACTATTACTCTCCTTCCAAGGAGATTGCATGAGCAGCCTCAATCAAACCCACCTTTATGTAGAGAGAAGTGAGAACTATAAAATCTTCAGCACGACAAAGCATCTTTTCTCATTTAAACCCACAGAAAAATGTAAATCAGTTGTCTTTTCCCCTCCATCACTAAGATAACATTTACAATGTATCCCAGGTAGAAGAAGGGATGAAATATTTCTCTATTAGACTTGGCTGAGCATAGTGTAAGAATATGATTTAAAAAATAAATGTCTTTGAACATTAGCTTTTGGGTTGTTTTCCTAAAATCTGACAAGTGCTCAGAACATGATATGTCTGCTCTTTATACCATCTAACCATTTGTAAAGCCTAAAGATGAAAAATGAATTTCCCAAACATACATACAGAAAAACAAAATTAAGCAGATTGTCTAAGAGATATGATACTCTTTTAAGTATCTGAGTGCAATACATATGTGCTCACCATAATTAGAAACTTTGCTAGGCACCAACAACTAGGTCCTATATTTACATGAGTGGCTGTGATCTGCTTGTGAGAGCATTCTGCACCAATTTCAGTGCATGCAATTTCAAAACACCTGAGAATATTTTGTTTTCAATAGTCAGTATTATTAAAATGATAAAAGATGCATTCATTATAATAAGATTTTAAAAGATAATGACAGACAACATATAAAAGCAGGTTGTGAGAAAAAGTATGTATAGCAGCAATGTGTAATAATATATTATTAAAAGATAACAAAAAACAAAGAAAGAAATGATAATTAATAATAACACATTGTATTGATAGCCTCTGAAAAAGGGACTATTCAGAAAATGAAAACATTATTTCTAGGGAATATCCCCTCTAAATTATATATCTCAGTTCAGATTTGAACTATGCGAAACTTAATTACCTTGTGCATTTGCCAACATACTCATCAATTATCAATCTTGCTTATAAATGCCAGCCTTATTCCTTTCTTTATTGAAAAATTAAATAAAGGACTGAAAGTATTTGACTCCTGCAAATACAGGACATTATAAATATAAATAATCTAATAGCATATGTATAATTTATTATTTTCAATGAGAAGTCCCTCAGATATTATTTGCAAGTAACCATGATGATCTTGCATCCAAGATTAAACTTGTTAAAGTATTATTTGGAGGTTTTGAGTTTGTTTTGAGTTCATGCAGAAGCCTTCTTTTATAAATAACCCCCCAACCTGCACCCACCTGTCTGGTACTTTCTTTTGTGTTCTGCTATACCACAGGATTTTTTTCCTCCATCCTTATCAATGAAATCTTTTAGTAAGTGGGATTTTAATGAATGGTGCCGAAAAATTGCTTGTTTTTGCACCTATTTAATTGGCTTTAAGTAAGGCCCCGGTTCAAAAAAGGTCATGCTTAATTTTAAGCACTTAACTACTCTCATGAACTGCACAATGAACTGCTTGAATAAGGTTTGTCACGTCATTCTTGCTAGAGCATAGTCTAGTGACTAATTGAAAAAATAATGGTTTCAGCTGTAAACTAAACAGTCTAGCCCCTATTGCTAATATGTAATATTGCTGTGGTCAGTACTGACATACAGAATCACTTTTCCTTTACAGAACTATGCAAAGAAAGTCAGTTTTACCTTCTGGAATGAGAGGCTAGTGAAAACTGGCATTGATGCCAAAAGAAACAGTTTGGCCCTTTTGTCACCTGTGGCTGGGGGTGTCTTTTCAGTGCAAGTGCCTGGATGCTCAGTTCAGCCAGTTACCTGCCAAATTACCGCTAACATCAGCTTTCAACACCTCTCATTTCCCAAGACCTTGTTACAAAGTTGTATAAAACCACATCACCGTAAGCATTTCAAAGAAGACCTCCATCACAGCAGGGGCTCTGACATCAAAGTAACAGCATTTCTGGGGGAACACTGTAAGTTTATTCCTAATATTCTCATCAGTGGAGCCATATCTGTAGGTGCATTTCTGTCTTTTTATTTTGTCCTTGCCTTTTTGTCCTAACTACAAGTTCCAAGGCTCAGAGATGAAAAGAGAAAGGTCAGGGAAACATCTCATGTAGGCTGATTCTTGTACTTTTTAGCAACTTTCTAAGGAATTAAAAATGTGAGGGAATCTTTTCTTTATTTTTATTAAAGCCTCTAATGCAAAAATACACACCTGCCTGGTCTGAATTTTTCTTCAGATACGGTGTTGTTTTTCCTTTTATAAATACTCATATGGATTTTTAATGGCTCTGTGGAGCTGAATTATTATGTATTTATAATTAATCATAAATTGACTAAGGAATGATGAATATCTGAATTCTATCCTGGTCTCACAAGCTGGAAAAAGTATATAAAATACATCAGGCAGTACAAATTCCATTTTAGGAAGTGAGATTGAGAATCTAATACTGCCCAAATCAAGCAGCCACTGTGGATGAATGTTTTTTATTGTGAAGGCTTCAATATTGCCTTATATGATACTTCGTCCTTGTTTTCAAAATTAGCACTTTTTACAGTATAAACACTTTTATTTACATTATTGCTGAGAAGAGCTTTGTCTCGTGTTTCTAGCAGATTTGGTTTAAGCCCAAAATTTAATTACAAATTAAGCTGGTATATGCTGAAACTTACTCAGGGATGTCAATTAAAGGCAAACCTCCAATAGTAATAATTATCCTATAATGGCCTAAAAATCGTTAGTTATAATCTTTAACATTCCTAAAATCAATTGAGCTTCCTCCTTCTTTCACTTAAACTGCTAATTTCCTTTGTTATATATTTGTTTTAGAACCAATTTTAAGTGCCATTTGGTAGCTTCTGTTTCAGCTGTACAATTAAATAGTGCCAGTGCATGACAAGCTTGAAATATGTGCCTTTTCAGAGTACATGAGAATGACCTACAGCCCAACACGTGATATTGTGAGTCTGTTGTGTGACCAAATAGACCCTCCCCCTGTGTGAATCTGTTGTGGGTCAGACTTTTACAGGTATAAGTGTGGGCCAGTGAATCTAAATAATTCTGCTTCCCAAGGCCCTTTTTCTGATCCCACACCAAAGCTGCTCCTACATGCATGAGATAAAAGCACTGCACAGAGCCCTCACACCTCTGACCCTCTGTCTCAAAATGAAGGAGCCACCACGCTGCATCTGACAGATTCATTTCTCTCTTCTGGGTGGTTGAAGTTGGGAAAAATTGGTAGAAAATTTCAGGAAATGTTTCCTTTGAAAATAGAAAGAGCACTAAATGCCCAGTTTGTGCACATTTTAATATTGTTGTGCTGTTTTTGCATTGATTGTGTCCTTGCACTCATGGCTCCAACTAAACTATAGAGAATAAACCGAGAAATGTCTTGAACACACAGTAAATGCACACAAAATCGCTCACAATTCAAGATGCATGCTACTGATCCATGGTGAAGAGGTACATGATCTGAAGGCTGAAACAAATATCACTGATACTGTGCAACTGTGGAGCGGGGTAAGGCAGGCTGGGTTGGGCACAAAGTGTCAGATATTGGTGAGGCAGGAATATTTTTTGACACATAAAGCCATACCTTGGGTTATTTTCTCTGGAGGAGTAACCAAATAATTTGGGAATACAGGTTTATATGTGTGAATCTCACTGTTTTACATGTGGCACTTAGCCAGGTGTTTTCTGCCATAGAAGACTGGCCTTAATTTCTTAAGGCAAATTAAGGTCTTAATTCTTATATTCTCTGATCTTTCGGACTTAGCAGAGATTATTGTCATACACCAAAACAACAACAACAAAAAAGAAACTTGCCATTGCAGCATGAAATCACATTTAAAAAGAAAAAGCATATATGTATAATTTGCAAAAAGAGCTGAGAATGGGCACTGCCTGAAGTGTGAATAAAAAATGTTGTTGTCTAATCAGCATAGGCACTGAGATTTTACTAAGCTTTTGTTGCTGCATGTCACATTTGGCTTCAAGAAAAATACTTATCTGATCTCTTAATTTTTGTTTGTTCAGAGTTCCATTTTTTTCTGCTTGGTCTTTTCTTCATGTCAAGGCTACAGATATCCTTATATATCCTTCCAATATTCTCTATTTCCTTTTTGGAACCTTCCTCTTAAATCACAATATGAAAGAACCCACTTAGTGCCTACCACTATTTCACACTGAATAACAGGAAAATACTCATGGCTGAATCTCAGAAAGCCTACAATAGAAGGCCTTTTGAAATCTAAACCTCTGCATTTTCTTTCCAGCCAGAGATGATGAAAATAAAAAAGTCTCTCTTAATCTGAAGGAAAAAGGAGAGGTAGGAGGTTTTCAGAGCGCAAATGAGAGAGCACTTTTATAGTGATTCAAAATACTTTGTCTATTGAGGATATTCAGTTGACAAAGCATAAGGCTAAATTTGGAGTTGTGTATATAACTAGGCGGAATTCATAATAGGTGTCATTTCAGGGAATGCTGGTAATAATGATGTTTGTGAGAGAGAAAAGAATGGTAAAAATATTCTTCTTGACACCCATTTTAATGGATATGATGAGATGAAGAATACATAGTGACTAGAAAATACAAAACTAGAAAATGGGAAAAAACCCCCAATCCTAGAGAATAAATTGTAATAATTGGGTTCTTGATACTAAAACTAAAACTTTATGCAGTCCTTGATTTTTCTTAAATGAAAAACTCTTTTTTTGTTATTTTAAAAATATTTATACCATGTTTTTAATATATGATGGGATACTGTCTTAGAATATTTCAGCACACACCCTGCTTAAAATACTGTTGCCCTTCTTCCAGAATTTCAAAGGCAAATTTTTTTTTAATGGTTTACAGGGATTGTGCCTAGGCTGAAATTTGTTCTGTAATAAGTTCTTCCTTTTTTTCAAGTTTTGTTTCATTTTGAACAGAAAATACAACAATAAGTCAGTGTTTCTGTTGCTCATCATTTCTGAGAGACTGACTATAACTTCAGTAATTTCAATCTTTTTGACTGATGGAATTAGTAAGAAGAAAATTAAATGAGATGAAAAATTATAACATATTTATCAAGGGGACACAACTGCATAGAATTAATAGTTCTTCTTTCTAAGATCACAGAAAATCGTAATTAAGGGGAAAAAAGAGAGATTTTACTGGTTTATAGCAGTGAATTATCTTATCCAGACGTGGTTTAAGTATACTCCAACTTAGTGTTCCCACTGAAGCACTCCAAATGATGCTGCTCACTCACTCCCATCCTTTTCCCTCTCCTCCTGCCATGGGATGGAGAGGAGAATTGAAGGCACAAAAGGTGACAACCATGGGTTGAGAAAAAAACAATTTACTGGAAACAGCAACAAGATAAGAAAACAAACAGTAATAATCAACAGTATTAATAAAACAGTGTACAAGGGAGGCAAACAATTCACGAGTGAATGCTCACCACGTGGAGCCCAAAACCACCAGATCGTTCACTTCCTGCTACTTGACCAGAAAGAACTCCTTCCCTCACCACCAGCAGCGATGTCAGGTGGTACAGAATAATGTCTAGGTCCCAGCCATGCTGCTACTGACTACTTCCAAAATTAGCCCTGTCTGGGCTGGAACCAAGACATATGATAATTTAATATACGGCAAGTAAATATTTGTTAAAAGTATTAAAACAGAGGTAATATAATTATTTTAAAAATTATTGTTTTACAGACACATAGTGTACACACGTTGAAAGATGGTCAGGTGTTTTAGGTTAGTTGGTAATTTTCTTATTAGAAGGAGTTATTTTTAAATACATTTATTGTAGGTATAGACATCTACCAAGCAATAAAGACTTGTATTTCTGATGAATCTTGTGTTGCTATTCCAGACCTTGTTGCCTGTTGGGATCCCTTTTCCAAGTCAATCCTTTCCCAGCAAATGAATATATATATAAAAATCAAAATCAGGTAAATAGTAAAAAGCATGGCTCACTCACTAATTTCAATTAGGTCAGTGGCTCTGCTTCTAGAAGTCCTGCTTATGCTTCCTGGCACCAGTATTTTTCTCTTTTTAATGATAAAAGTTATCAAGTACAGAAAGAGAGTCAAAAGCTTTCTTCAAGTACAATACAGTTCGACTGTTCAGCAAATGTTCATGTCTTGACTTAGATCAAGATCCATTTTTGCCTCCTGCCTAATACTGTTCTGTGGCTCTTTGTCATTGTCCCTGGGTAGAACAACCTGTCAGTCAGTTGAAAGTGCCCTTTGCATTGGTAATAGTATGCTGATTTATGATTCTTATAATGTGAGTAGTCACCTTCTAAAAGAAATTTGGACAGAGCTTTTCATTTGAAACTACATCTAGAAGTATTTCTTTTGAACGTGCTATGGTTTAAAATCCAACACGTCAGTGTTTATATGAGTTAGGCATAGGTTTACATGGTTCTGTGGAGTTTTTTTAAATTAAACTGGTTCTTAGTATCACTGGAATGAACAGCATGCTAAGAAATTCAGAACTATAGAGCTGTAACATCTTGTCTCTCTTAATGTAACTTTAGACTTGATTCATAACACAGTTTTTTCCCCAGAGACTCAAATGAAAGTTTCATTTTCAGTATAAATGTACCTAACCAATGTTACGCAATCATAAGTGGTGTGAATTATATTGATCTTAGATTTATAATCTGCCTGAACCTAACCCTGAAAATCATCTGGCTATTTGCAAGGAATATCTTAGAAACTTTAGAAGACTTATGCAGTCATTAAATTCTCATCATATGCACACATTTAATAGGATTTTTTTGTTGCTAATCTCAGCTCAGCAGACTTAGTCCTTCCCTTGTTGCCACTATAATTTATATGTAATCATAATTTGACAACCTTAGTCTAAAGCTGCACTCTGTCCTCCAAGGAAATTTAATACCTTCTGCTCTGTACACTCATAGCATTCATCACTCTAACAATAGGTGTACATGACCCTGTTCATTTACCCTCCAAGGTGTGCAAGGAGTTGCTTCAGTACAACCAGGTTCCCAACATAATATTTCAGGGACTGTTTTTAGCTGTTGACTTGCATATGGGGTGTTGCTCTCTTCAAACTGAGTTAAAATTTTTAAAGAATGTATTGTTTCAGTGAATTTTCTTACCTTGCTTTCTGATGTTATGCTATTAACAAAAAAGTAAAAGATGAGCATGTATGATTATCATGGTTTTACAAATATACAAACCTGATTTAAATGTTTTCTATCAACTGGGAAGTGCAGCTAAGATTTGTCCCAAGGCACAGAGTTAGATATTTCTGACTACCAGATAGGTGTTTTGCATTCTTTGCTAGTTTCCACCTCTTCTGTTGATCCAACTGTTCTGTGGTGGTCATTCCCTGACCATCAGCCAAATGCCCGCCAGGATATTAACACTCATTCTCCTCTGTGGGATGGGATGGAATCCCCAGGATGAACAATCTCATGGACTTTCCTACCTCTCAGCCCTGCTGAACTCAGACTCCTTTACTCCCAGCAGAAGTGGCACAAGGAGAATGGGGTCAGCTAGCATTAGTCCACAGCAGGTTCTTGCTGCTGCTGCTTATTGCCTATCACAGTCACTTCACACCACCACAGACCTGCAGTGGGCTGCAGAATGAATGCCTGTTCCAGCTTCTGTTGTACTGCCTCCTCCTCATCCTCTTTCTCTTCTGACCTTGAAGCTGGTTTTTTAAAAACTTTTTTGGTCCCTTTTTCCTTTCTCTGAAAGAGTCTGGTTGAGGGGCTTTTCTGGCTTTTCTTAAATATGTTTTCCCAGAGGTACCATCTTCTTGGCTGCAGGACTCAGCTGCTCCCTATGATGGGTTAGTTAGAGCAAGGCCAGCCAATGCCTCTTCTCACAGAGAGAAGAATTTCTACATTAATTAAACATTAAATATAATTAAATATAGACCACTAAAGAGTTGTTTTGTTTTTATGAAGGAAGGATATAGTGAGCATGTAGAAGTGACTTCCAGTTTGATAATTTGAAATCATTTGGGTAGGAGGTTTGGACCTTATCTACATTGGTAAGTTTTCCTTGACCAATGAGAATCCTTCACTGTGAACCTGTGATGTTAGAGATCTTCTTGAAACTTACACAAGTTTAAACAAGTATATTCCTTCAATTAAATTTTTTGCTTGATGTCTCTAAAACAAAAATGTCACCAGTCATTGTGCCAAAGGACTAAGGGTTCTATCTAGGTACTTTTATCATCTTTCTGAGGTAGTCAAAAGTAAGAGCCGGTTGTCCCAAGCGAGAGCTCTAGGGAGTGAACCAAGATAGACATTTGGTGTAGATGATTTAAGTGCAATAGACATTTGAGATGATTTATGTCCCTTTAAACTTTCTCTTGCTTTCTGCTCAATCCCACCCCTAGGTTGGGTGAAGCCAATATGAACTAAATAAACCAGCTACCAGCTCAAGAGAGGAGGGAAGGAAGATACTTCTGTCTTTCACATCCCTGCAGCTGGAGCAGCAGATAAGCTACAGCAGGAGTTAGTCACATCACTTTCATATTTACAGAGATTTCCTGGATCATGAGGATGTTCTCCTTTCCTGGATTCATCAATCTTTGCTGCTTTGTGATTTTGTGAAAGACTCAAGTACATGAGACCTTAGGTACCTCAGTATTTTTGCACCATGCTTACAAGCTCTATAGAGTTTGGTACTAAAGTAAAACTATAAAAGGGAGATACTAAGACTAAATCTCCTGTCTGCAAAGGTCTTTTCAGCTGGTTCCTGACATTATTCAATTCAGCGTGACCAAAATATTGTTGAAGTTTTATTTAGTTTTTGTGGCTGTTGCTCTGTCATTTCAGTGACATGGACTTTTGTAGAACTCAGGTTAAAGCAGAAGTCTGGACTTGAGGCACTGAAGTACGTAGGTACATGCATGTGTTGCAAATCACCAGATCACAGGCACAGTACCATCCAAAACTACAGCAGCAAGATTCACCAGATTTCAATTCTTATTTATCTAAGTAAATTAAAATTCAGACCTAAGCTGTGAACAAAAGAGAACTTTACCAGGTAAATATCTGAAGTGTTTGGAAAATCTTTGCTTCTTCTCTCATATTAAAAAAAAAAAAAAAAAGAAAAAAAAAAGATTATGTCAAATAACCAAATAACTTCTAGGAGTGAAAAGAATTGTCATATGGAAGACACTACCCTGAAAAGATTGAAAAAAATCAGTTTCTCTGAAATCTTTCTGTTTTCAATTCTATACAGGAAGTCTAAAATAAATTACATTGGTAAAGCTCCCTAGGCATGAAAACAAGGAGGCTCAGAATTATATGCTGTTTTTTTAAACTGTGCATTCTCTTTATGGCTCAAGGTCAGGAGGTACTTTATCTGCACATCATGTGAGTCCTTAACCACAGCTGCATTTGTAGACGATAAGACCACTGTCTTTATACAATCAAGTGCAACATCCAACCAAAGTACTTGATTCTGTCTTTGATTGTCATTTCCCTTCAAGAACATTACTGAGACTCCAGTGGCAGAATTTAAAAATAATATATCCATTTAGCACACTTGGTGCTGACTTTGACAATGTCTGATTACTCTGTTTGCCAATTTTTGTTTTAGCAATGACTTCTGATTGCAGTATCTTGCCACAAGCTGCACCAAATGATCATGAAAGGATTGGCCAGCTTATCAAGTACTGCATGATTCTTGCTGATCTCAGTGTTAAAATCTCTGGGATGATGGGTGGCATTGAATTTTCTCCAATATTATGTGGTAAGCAGAAAAAAATTATGACTAGAAAACATCATTACTTTTACCCAACAGTCAAGGGTGTCGTTTGGTTCAGTATTAGCTATAGATCACCTTTGTGCACCATGGACCTTTCAAATTACATTTGTAAACACTTAATTGCTTTCTTCTCCATGTTCCTAGCAGTTGCACTTTGTACCCTTTTAATACAGTGAATTATGCCTCTTGTCAAGAAGGCAACTGTTTGCAGGAGATAAAATGCAGAGCCACAAACATTCAGGCTGCTGAACTTTTTGTGCGTGAAATGCTTCTTTGTCCTACTTTTAAATATTTTAATGTATTTTGAAACAGGAAAGACAAACAAAAATGGAAACAATAAATAAAGTAAACAATAAATAAAGAAAACAAAGAAAACCCTGAAACATTTTTGATGAATACAACCGAAAATCTAGTGAGGGAAAATGTGATTCCGAAGAAAATTGAGCTCTGCATTTTAAAAAGCCACTTCTTTTCCTAGAGTTACTACAAGTTGTATATTATAACATTTACAAGAAATGCTGTGGGCTTATTTTAGTCCATGAATGATCACTGTTTCTTGGAGTTTATTCCCTGGCAGCATGATGTATAAGAAAAAAAAATGTTGTGGTTACTTTATTAGTGGTATACTTGTGCACTTCTCTGAAGTAGTGAATAATCATTTAGTTAGTTATAAAAATAAGCTTGGTGCTAAAGAGTGAAACATATATTTTTAGGCACAAAACTTTTGGTTGTGTGCAGTAATCTTTTGATTTAGCTGTGGAATTGGGCTATGGCGTTGTTAACTTTCATTTATTGGATTGGGAAAATCCATATATTACATCTCATTAATTACAGCACTTATAAAATGACAAAAAATCAGATCCTTAGAGACTTTAAATCATATAAGATATTTATCATTTGTTATATAGAATGAATGCACTGATACCCTGTCTCCTCCAGTGAGGGAGGTGGGGTGAAGGGGAAAGGAGGCTTGTAATAATTTCCTACTGTGTTCATTTTACTTTATGATGGTTCCTCTCAGGAGGCCATAATGAAAAGATAAGAGACTAATGATCCATAAATTTAACAGAACTCAGATTGAGCAATCTTTCAGTCTGACAAAATTAATTAACATTAAGACACATTTTCTTGAGATGAGTGTGTATACATGTGTGTGTGAAATCAAGCCCCAAGGTAAGAACACTTCTTAACTTCTAAAAAGTTTGCTTTTAGACTGCAACTTTAACTTTCCAAATCTGACTCCTTTTAAAATGTAAATTTGCTGGTTTCAGTTTTATTCATGCTTTGTTTTAAAAAATACAGTTGTCACTGCTCTTACTTCACACTTGATCTTTTATTCAGATATACTGTCACAACTACTTATTTAAGTGACAAAACTAAGGATTTTTTAATGATTCCTTTTATTCTGATTCTATCTCTAATATCACAGGTAGGAACATAACCAAGGTCTTGTATTTGCTTGTGGTAAACCAAAACCAACACTTATACAGAGTGTATATCAAGTCCCATCCCAGCACTGACAGCTTCAGTTCTTGTATGGAGAAGCTTTGAAGACGAGTGGAATGGCCTTGTCACCTACTCAATGACTCAGTCATTTCATAGTGTAGACATCCTCACTAGTGAGTATGAGAGTATATTCAGAATTAAGTTCTCTTTGAAATGATTTTCAAAGGAGGTTAAATTTCCCTCCTTTGTAGTGAGTTGCTGACACAAACAAGCATAGGCAGACCAGTTGCACCATAGAGTTCAACCAGTTGAGTTGCACCATTGTGTTCAAGCAGTTGAGTTACACCATTAAGACTGATCTTGACAGGCCTGCCCATAAATACAGGCTCACCCTACCTCATTATGATACAGGCATCTGCAAAAAATCAGTGTAACTGAGGAATTTAGGAACATTTGCTAAGATTGTAACAACACAATTTGGGCTTGTACTGTAAGTGATCATATCCTGTATTATTTTTATTTAAGATAGTAATGAGTTCTTGAGGACTGAGGTTTAGGTTTAGGCTTATACAAACTCATAGACGGCCCGTTCATACTTGCCTAGCTATATTCCTGCTCTTTTATATGCCTGAGCATGCTGAAGTCAAATTTCTAATGGCAATACAGAAAAGATCCTCATTCTTTTCTGCTTGTGATTTTAGTGGGGTTGTTTACATATTTTTCTCCATGGCAGTAAAGCTAATACAAGACTGTAAGTTATGTGTTATACAGATGACAGACACACATTTCACAGGCAGGAATTTTGGTTAACAGACTTAATAATTCTAACTTCATCAATCAATCAGAGATAATAAGTTGTACAGTCTGATTATTTTTCTGCCTTTTTGCTTTGTTTTTCCTCTACCTACTGTGTTGCATGGCAGAAAACATTCTGTCCTTGCTTTCATGCCTTTTTCTGCTTTGTTTCTAAGGAGCAGTTTCAGAAAGAAGCAGTTCATTTTACTGTGTGAATTCTTAGTGCCTTATCAACATTTTGCTTATTCTCTCATCACTTTTCAATATGACAGTGCTCCATATACATGCTGGAAGCAGTGCTCTTCATAATCATTCCCTCTTCAGTAAAAGTCATTAAGTCTACATTGTCAAATCTTACCTTGATTACAAATGTACATATTTTCCATACTGCTAATATAAAATAAATGTCATGTATTTTTATTTGCAGCTCTAGCAAAGTGGTTGATATTAAGGAGCCATTAAGGAAACCTGAATCCCAGATCATTATTCATTCAACAGTCAAAAAAAGCATCTGTGCATAGATGCTATTAGCACATGCAGAATGCCAGATATAATGATCCCATTAAATCAGACTTGATTAATAGTTTATAAAGACTGAATTTATGTTATTTTTGGAAGTACAGTTTATATTATCCATCTGCATTATTTTTTTGGAAATACTGTTTCAGTGAAGAACAGCCTGAAGGCCCTTCCTTGGCAAGTATACAGTGTTCCATCTTTTCTGATCCACTGCCACCTAGACCAGGGAGGTAGAAGGTCATTATTTGGAGAAGATTGGATTTCTCCAAGCTTGCATCTACAGAAATATGCTTTTATTACGTGTCACCGCATTAACTGTTCTATGTACTTAAAACTTGCTCAAGGATTCAGCAAAAGTTTCTACTTTCTCTGTCCATCAAAAAACAATGTTATTGTATTTATAGTTTTAGGTGTGCTGTATTAATTTTATCAAGTTAATTGGAGACATGACCTATGCCACTTGTAGCATTGAAATAAAAGCACTGAATTTCAAATGGACTTAGTCCAGTGGGTATTTTCTTTTGCTGAGACAATGTCTGTGTCAGTATATTGAGTTTTCCCTTGTTCCCACAGAATTCCCTAATGTGACCTCTTGTTTATGGCTAGTGGCTAAATTTCCAGGGCTGCCAAGAATGACTGAAAAACATCCCCTTTCCCCCCCTTTTTTTTTTTTTTTTTTTTTTCTTTCTTTTTTTTCTTTTTTCTCTTCTGGGCTAAAATTGTGTTTGCCTTTACTGACCTAGCAGTTTGCTTGGTGGCTTTCTAATGCACCTTGGTTCAGATGAGTTGCACAGAAAATGTCAAGGCTTGGTACCTGCTTTTGCTGTCAGACTCAACCATTGCTGCATCTTCCTTTGCTCTAGCTACAGCTTTGCTTAACTCTGGTTCTGTCTTACATGAGGAGTGTGCACAGCTTTAAGTTCTCTCCAGAGCATGGTAAGACCTTTATCAAGTAATGCTTCATTTTATGGATTGCTATGAAGGATTAACATTATCAAAGATCTCATCTCTTCTAATCACAATCAGGACCATTTTTTCCCCCTAGCAGAAGAAGGAATTGTAATTCCTGTATTTGGGAAATTATAGCTAATCCATACTCTCTTCCTTCAAAGGAGATCTTGATCTTTATCTTCAAGCTTAATCCACACACAAAGATTATCTCTTTTTTTGTTTTAGAGGAGCTGAATCCTCAAAGGTCTGAAGAAGTTTTTAGTTTTTTTTTTTAAAATTCAAGCGTCCTTTCCTTTGTATTCCAACAGACGTTACATATTTTTATCATATTTTGAAAATGCTTTTTCTTGTTTAGCTGTCTATTTCAGCTTTTTATTGTTCTGAAAGAAGTTGCTGTTAAGAACTCATGCAAATTTAAACAAAGATGCAGTTCATAAAAACAGTGGATGGACACTCTCATCAAGGGGAAGGATTGACTGTTTCAGCAGGCAACACACCCCTGACTGTTTTAAGCACAAGCCCTTCAGGAGAACTCTTACTTTTGCTCACTGAACCACAAAATTGAAGTACCATGGAAGAAATCCAGACATGCAACAATGCCAAAATATGTATCGCACTATACTGAAAGGCTTCAAAATTACTGTATTTACACAAGGGTATTACTGACAAAATAAATGAAATTTTTATGGTCTAAGAAAAGAAACAATTTTAGTTAACTAGCATTTTTCTACTGCTCTAAAGCTTTTATTGGGAGCAGAGGGAATTTGTACTCAGTGAAGTAGATCAGTGAAATGATAATTTGTCTTTGAATGGAGTACTTTTATCCCATTAATTTCAGCCATTATGGTGTGAGATAAGATGTAAGCCAGTGACTAACTGAAAATTAAGGTCCTAAAAAAAGTCAAAGAAACAAAAGAGTACCTTATGCAGTATTATACAAAGCACATGCTAAAATTAATTTTTACTCAATCTTTTATTATAGCCACTTTTAACCTTGTTTCTTTATGCACTTAATCATGCCTGCTTCTGCTATATTTAAATATATTCAGCTTACTCATCAGATCTTATTTTAAGGACATTTGATTAAAATCCTTTCTTGGTGCAGTTAAGAGAAAAAGAGCATTTCAGTGGTGACATGCTTTAGGTGAATGTATGGTATTGAAAATCTTCCTTCCTTTTCTATACTTCAAATGAAGGAATCATTTATTATATTATAGAGAAGCATACTTGAGATTGTGTTATTTTGAAAATTAATCTGGCATTGTATGCTGACTATTACTGATAATAATGTTTTTACAAAAAAGTGTAATCACTGATGTTTTGAAAGTACATTTCAGGGTAACAAGAAAAGAAGAAAGGATCATAGGCATATGAAGGAGGGAATATTGTCAAAAGGAATCTCCAGAGTTCAAGACATTTCATTCCATCTATTGCACTGAAGCTGGATCATGTAAAACTACCATATGTTTGTCTAATCTGTTCTGGAAAACAGTGAAGGATAGTTCATCACATCCTTGGGTAGGCTGGTGAAGTGCCTCATTACTCTTCATTAGAATGCTTTTACTGCTCCAGACCTGAAGCCTTTGCTGAATTCTACTTGTCCTTCCCCTGAAGTGTATGAAGAACAAACCATCTTCCTTTTTTCTAACTGCTTTTAAGGTAATGCTTTCTACCAGCCAGACCATTCTTTTTTGGACTGAACACAACCCCTAATTTTCTCCTGAGTCATGCTTTATAAAACCCTTTGCATGTTCACATTTCTTCAATTTTCCCTGCTGGAATCTGCAGTTTGCTAGCATCATTCTTAAGACATCCAAAATGAGCCTGAATCCTTCAGGGACTCCATTCTACCAGTAAACAGGGCAAAGAAAGCTACCTCTCTTGTTCTGTCTTGGACCTCCTAGGACACATCCTGAAGTGAGACCTGTCTTTACAACAGCAGTCCCTTATGAATTTATAGTGTACCTCTGATCTTTGTATGCCCTTAATGTGTTTCTGCCTGATGGATTTTTCACCACTGGGAATGATGCATTCAGTTGAGTTGTGGCTATTATTGTCCTTGAGTACTTTCTGCTAGAGTTTTGAATTTGTCTTGTTGAATAGTCTTTTTGGGACTGTCCAGCTAAAATCTCCCAGTAGCTATGCTTTGAAAAAGCAAAAGCTATCCTTTACTAATCCTTTGGAGATTGCAAGTAAATCTTTCATCTGAAAAGGAGAACAAATTCAGTCTAAGCTTTTAGAGGCACATCCTAGGATGTCCACCCTTAATGCCCCAATTCCACCCACAGATTGTCTTTTGTTTGCTTCTTTCCATAGTCTGGCAGATCAAACTTCTATACAAGGACTCTACAGGTTCTGCTGTAATGGAAACATGAAGAAAAAGAAAATACTTTAAAACAGGTTTCCCAGTTCTATGTTTTTAGGTTTCATCAGGTTTATTTTCCACTGTCACCCACAAAATTTATTGGTAAAGAATGATCATTATTCATGGACGCTCTGGGCAGAATTTCCATCTGCTCACCATATCGTCCCACTGATATTGCTAGTTAGCTAAAATATAACATCACCACCCTCCTCATGTTGCAAGAGGATTAGATTTAAGGCTCCCTGGGTAGTTTTTGTACTCACTGGTAGAAAATGTGATGGTAGAAAAACTCAAGGCAGAACTGAGAACTGCGTGCTACATGGCTGTGCAAGTGAACCACTTCCAAATGGGCAAATGCACCTTGCTTGCATGCACACAGAAGGCAAAAAAACCCTAAGAGGGTTTCTTGCCCTCTACCCAGCCATTCACTCCTCTTTCCTCTGCCAGAGTTGCTTGTTGCTCCACATTTGCAGACTGACAATCTCACTATGTGTGTTTGCACCTCCTGACAGAGAGGGCATAAACTTCTCATAGAGACTGCTGCTTAAGCAGAAGCTGGAAAGGTATTTTAAGTTGATAATAAAAAGTTAAATACATTGTCACTTTCTAAAGTGATAATTAGGAAACATTAACCACTAATGCTTATTATCACAAAAGCCAATTCTAATCAGCTTTTAAATCAGCTTTTAAATGTATAATTAAATTTATATTTCAGTAATTTTCTGAATCTGGACTATGTTTTATTTGGGAAACCCTGGGAGACTGCCAAGCTAAAAATATATCTTAGGGACCCAGAGCTGATGTGGAAACTTAGTACTGCTGCAAGGAACACAGAATTTATAGAAGGTTCTACAGAGATTTATAGAATTTGTAGAGGGAAATCCAGAGCAGGGTTTTTAACAAAAATGTGTGCATGCAGCTGCAATCTGACTTGCGTCACTGTATGCCAAGAGGCTGAAGCCATAGAATGGGTTTTATAAGTAAAGCCATTTGTGTGCATGATCAATGTTAAATTAATTATTTACTTCTTCTGAGGAAAAACCAGAATAATAATGGAATCATTGATACAGTCTCGGGAAAGGCTTTATTTTGTTTTGCTCTCATTTTCTTCAGTAGCTCGTAAATATCTTCAAGATGTATAATTTCCAGAAAAACAATTGAAAGGACACTAGTGAAGAAAGGAAAAAGAATTGTTCTTGTCACAGAAGTAAAAACAATGCTGTGGTGTAACCAACACAAAGAGTAATAATAGAAAGCCCAATTCAGAAGTATGTTTCAGTTAATTTGTTTTTGTTTTTTGGGATTTTTAGCTTTTTTTTTGTAAATAAGAACAATAGCCTTATTAAATGCTTTACACTGAGTTTCAAAGAACTTTAAAAATTTTCCTGCAATTAGGTTAATTCTTGTATTCATTATTAATTGACTGGGAATTAGAACCCTCTGGAAAAAGAAGTAAGGGGACAGAATCAAAGAGAAGACATTATACTGCAGAATTTTCAGTTGTAAAGCAGAAATTAGTGCAAATGATTTTTGGTGGTGGTAACACACTTGGTTTACAGTAAAAAAAAAAAAAAAGGTGGAGCTTGTAGACTCTTTATTCTATCACATATAGCTCAGTCTATTTTATTCAGGCTCCCTGATATGGATCAGTTTTTCTAATTCCTCTCAGGTTTTGATCCTCACAAACAGGTGAGGGGAGTAGAGGCAGAGGCAGAGGGACATTATTGTGTAAAGATATTAGGTCTCCCTTTATTTGTAGGCACATCCACTAAGAATATTTTGAATCTTTCAGTCCATTTTATTATTTTCTTTTTTCCTTTTCTTTTTTCTTCCCCACTGTCTACCAGCTGAAAACTGGAAATGTGAAACATTTCCATAAGTTTTCAGTTTGAGAGCCTTGGCCCAGTTCGTCTTAGACCTGACTCTATGTAAGAGGTTGTGGAAGTGTCAAAAACACAGTACTTGTTCTTAACTCAGTCATCCCCAAGAGAAGAAAGAATGGGAAAAAAGCACAGAAAAAGTGACCTGGGTGATTCTCAGCACCATCCAGGGAGCAGCAGTAGCTCCTTTGGCACTATGGAAGAGGACAGCAGTCTGATCCATGGAAAAGGTCATTACAGATCCAGTTACCATGATTTCTTACAGTACATCCAACTTCTATCTCCCTGCTGCTGACAAATCAGAAAGGTTTACGTGGGACCTTCTTCTGTGTCGCCTTGCATATCCTCCCTTCTGTTCAGGACTTGTTTTCCATTTATTTCTCCAATCTGATGAAATGGGTAAAATTACCTTCAAGCCAAACAAAATTAATGATGAATAGCCATTAAGGAAAAAAACAAACCAAATATGAATAGCAAAATATAAAGAAAAAACCATCCCTCAAATCCTATATTAAAATAAATTTTCTTAATGCTTTGCTATAATTACAGGTTAGCTGACTTCTTAAAATTAAGAAGAAATATGTTCTATGTCTTAAAAAAACATTTGCAATATACCTAATAGAGTTGTAAATGTGTGAGTACATTGTTACAATGGATTATGCAGTGTTTAATGTTTTTCAAAGATGAGGAAGAAGCAAATTTTGCTTATATGCTTCATGTTTTCTTTAAAAAAAAATACAACTCCAAAATTAAAGAAGATTCTGCTTCTCCAAAAATGATGTTATGACTACGTGACTGGAATATAAATCTATACTATGCAGATAAAACTTGGAGTGGATAGGGGTGTCAAACTAGGGTTTATACAGTGAAGACCAGATATAGTTATATTTTCTTTTATTCCATTTATTCCTTACTAATAATAATAAGGTCATCTTCTATGGATTGAAACTCTTTCAATTACTACATTTTTCTTTCCATTTTATGCCAATTAGCTTTTAAATACAACAGAAAAGTTAAAAGATGGCAATGTGCCAATAGTAAAAATACCTACCTGGAAAATAAAAATAGTGTCTAAATACTGACTGCCAGCACCATCCTGGGGATGCTTTAGGATGGCTGTTGTTTGCAGGTTGGAGCTGGTGATCTACCTATTCTATTCAGTTCCAGTGAGACGTATCTGGTATGCTGGGTCAAGCTCTGGGCTCCTCAGCACAAGTATGATGTAGACTTACTGGACTGAGTCCAATGGTGGGTCATAAAGATAATTAAGGAATTGGAGGATCTCTTACATAAAGAGATACTGAGGAAGCTGGGCTTCCCCAGCCAAATGGTGGCTTGTGGGGGAACTGAGTATTGTGCATAAATACTTTTATACACAAACCAGTTGTTCTGTCTAGCTCACAATAACATTCATACAAATATTCTGTCAGCATCTTAGTATTTGTATGTTCTACTTCATTGTCTTTTATTTAAAAAATTTTGTAGTGTGAAAAAATTGGAATTAAGTGGGATTCTAAAATGTATCTGCTGTGGATGGCTCAGTAATCACAGCAGTCCTCTCCAGAAAACCAAGGAACGCAGGGCAAGTCCTTCTGTGTGTTACATACTACCCTGAGAGCAGCTGGATGAGCTGGTTATTATTCCAATCTTATGTTATGTAAAAATTTGTTTCTGGTTTTGGATTGTCTGTTTGTTTTTTACTTTTTGGTTTTGCTATTTTAAATATTTTAATAATATTTTTTTGTCTTCCTGGGAGAATGGTTATTGCTTTGTTTGTTTAGCTATTGTTATTTTATTTTGTTTTATCTGGCTGCTGCCTCTGGAATACAAATTTGGAACACAGAGGAAGTAAGTTTAACTTCAGTGTAGCAAAGATATTTAGCTTTCTGCAGTCCTCTTAGGAATAGTCTGGTATCCAGTTCATCTAGCAAGGAGCAAAGAGGAAGTTGTGTGTCAGCCTTGTACAGATGCTTTAGACACAAATATTTCACTAGAATAAAATAGAATGCTAATATGCATTATACCTTTTTAGCATATAGGCCTACAGTCATGCCCACCTTTTGACCTTATGTTTTGAAAATATTTTTCTTTAAGTTCTTCTGTGTCATTTTGAATGTCTCTGTTTTATGTGGTATAAAGGTATAGTGGCTTTCAAAAGATATAGAAGTAAGGTGTACACTCAAGTCAGGGGTCAGAACTCTCTTATAGCAAAGGATTAAGTAATTACTTTATTTATGAAATCTAGCACATCAAGCTGACATCAGGCACTTTAAAACAGGACCTTATTTCATTATGCTGTGTTGTGCTTACTTATTTTATGCTGGAACTGTTGGACTCCTTAATTTAGCTGACATAGGGCACATAAATACTGAAGCATAAACATTTTATCATATAAATTGCCGGTATGAGACCTGTATAAATATAGAATTAAATCAGGGCCTGAGCAGCCTGGCTTAATCTCCCCCTCCCTAGCCTTTGCACAGCTTTTGCACAGAAGACAGGGAGCAGAGCACAGTCTGTCCTGTGGGCTGTGCCTGTGGTGCCCAGCCACGCTTCACCTCCTTGCTGAGCTGCTGGGAAAACTGCAGCTCATCCTGCAGCAACGGTGCTGCACCAGGCTCAAAGCTCCCAACAGACAGGAAGGGAGCTCATTGCTAATGGAGAAAAAGAAATTTAGAAAAATGGTCTGGAGGAGACTTCTAGGAGGAGGGCTTTCTTGTCAAAATTTGGGCACAGAAGAGGTGATCCTGTGAAAGGTAAAGCACTTTGGAAGCGGCTTTCATAAATTTCATTTTCAGTGTCTATCTAGATCAGCCCTGCATCTCTAATGAAGGAAAATCAAAAGTCGCATTCTATAAGCTCAGTCACAGCTGTTGTAAAGTTATTTTTAGGTTAAGTTCTCAAAGTTACAGAGATAAAACACTGTCAAAAGGTTTCGACTGACAAAGAAGAGAAATGAGATTTGTTAATGCTCATAAGACCAGCTATTGTGATAAATGAACAGTTTCTTTCCCTTATGCTGAATAACATTACATTTGTTGGTATTTGTTTTACACATACTCATGTATTCAAAATGCTTCAGTATTTTACAAGAATTAATGACAGTTTTTAAAGGGTCAGGCCATTTTTAGAGAAAAAAAAGAAAAAAAAAAGGAGTCAGTGAGATGGAAATGAGCTGCCCCTACTGTCAGCTTTTGTGCTGCGTGTGGCCCCAGAGTGCAGAATGCAGCAAGCCAGCACTAATCCTGCAGATGGACACAGCACCATCAGCTCCTTCAGGAACCATGCTGGGGGTTTGAACCAACCATATTAACACCTAATTTTGTTCGACGTGGCGTCCTACAGAGAATATCAGTCTGCTCTCTTGTTGTGTAAGCCCAGGCCACAGCTTAGTGCCTGGGACTGGTTTCCAGACCACTGTTTTATTTACACAGTTTGATCCATCTCCTGGCCACCTTCCTGTGTTCTTAGGACAGCAAGCCTCTTTCTGAGCTACCATGGGGGCACAGCAGCTCCTTCCCATTGCAGGAATATCTCACTACTCTTGTTTCAAACAGAATCATCTTTTAGCATGATCTGTCTGAATAGAAATTACACTTAGGTGTGGAACACCTTTCTTTAGTAAAAGCTACCAATAGCTGAAACAATAGATTGGTTTTTAAGTATTTATATTTCTCAGTACCTGGAAGCTTGGACAGTTTATGCTCATGCTTTGCAACTTTTAATAAGATTTTTTGGTATCCCCAAAAGAAATATATCACCTAAATTTTATAGAAGACAGTAAAATTTCCCAGCGTCTCTTTTTATTTAGATTTCATGAAAATATGATAGAAATTACATGAATATCAAAAAGGACAGAATTTGTTTTAGAGCCTAGCAATATTAAGTTTCTCGCAAGCTTATTTTTATGAGGCAGTATTGGAAACTTTGTTGATTTTTAATATTGCATTGTCCTAGAGACAAAGAAATAGTAAATCTACCTCATCCTTTCTTTTCATAGACAATAATACAAGGCCAGCTCTCTGTGAAGTGTGTTTTCTTTGATTTGTAACAAACTAATAGAAAGCTGAGAGGAAAATAAAACCATGACTATGCAAATTTGGCCAGAAAATTTCCAAATAAATGAAGCATTAAATTCAATGATTTGATATGATGGCAATAACGTTTAGGGATTTTTGTAAATCTTAGCAGTGAATGCAATCTTTCTTTCACTCCAGGAAAGCTGTAATAGCAGGTGTCATCACAGGCTACTTTGCTGACAAATTACACTTGTGTCAACAAGTTCATTATATAAAAGGTGTTCACTAACCATAGGAGTGATTTAAGAGAAAATAAGTTTCCCTCTTCCTTCTGAAACCCATGATTTTGACACCTAAGTCAATCCTGTTACTCCCGTAATGACACTGAGACACAGTGAGAAACAGACTTAGGGGTGAACCCCTCATTCACAATGTGCAATAGTTTGGTTGCCCCAAAACCT
This sequence comes from Onychostruthus taczanowskii, assembly GCF_017590055.1. Taxonomy (NCBI): domain Eukaryota; kingdom Metazoa; phylum Chordata; class Aves; order Passeriformes; family Passeridae; genus Onychostruthus; species Onychostruthus taczanowskii. The sequence continues at coordinate 3,751,573 of NW_024502347.1, forward strand.
CAGTGAAGGCACTCTACTGATAGATCACTATATGGGTATTGATTGTATTCTCCCTACAGGGCTTGGGTGGCAACTGCAGGGCTGCAATCTCAAAGGAGAAATTTTTCCCTGAAGCTCCCTTCCGCTGTTGAGAGAAGGAAGTTTTCTTGTGTGAAAACTGTGTTCTTCAGTAAGATTTTATCTACAGCTCACATCTCAGGCTGAGTTCAGGTCTAGCCTAGCCTTGCAGGAAAAGAAACAAACTGTGGGCAATAATTTAAATATAACTGTATTAAAACTATTGCCATGTCATGGGGAGAAAAGGACAGCAGCCTTGAATCAATTAGCGAAGATACAGATATCAACAGAACAATTAAATAGATTTCGAACAGATATCACAAGAACAATTAAACATTTTCTCTCTGCTGAGATGATATAACCATGGATCCTTAAGACACTTCTGCTGAATTTGTGTTCATGTGTGGCTCACTGACAGATTTGATTTCTCCTCCAGAGAAATAGGTGCTCTGGATTTCAGGAGAAAAAACCCCAAATTTCCCAAAAAATCAACCTGTCAATCAGCAATTGCCTCCAGTGTATATCTTCTGTCTCCTTGGTAATGCAAGAATTGGGCTTTTCTCTTAAGGTCCTTTATTGCATGCAGTTCAGGCTAATCCAAGTATAATTCAGTATGTGATTTTCTAATAATAACTCCTTCTGGATAGCTGGATGCATGCAGAGATTCTTTTTGAACATCTAATTGCCATTTTTTTCCCCTAATTTAACTAAATATATGATCAGGCATAACCGCTAACAAGCTGATTACTAAATTCAGGCAAACCAAAAATATAAAGACTTATTATTTAATTCAAAATCAGTAAATTTCTTTTTTTCTGTCTATTGGTGGCTAAGACACAGGTTTAAGTTAGCATGACCAAGATATGGTCCTATTCTGTAATCAGTAGAAAATGTAGTACACTTAAACATTTCTTTTCCTTTGGCCAGCTGACAGTCTGTCTTCTGTCATCTGCAAATTTAATGAGTATCTAATGAAGACATAGACTTGGAGTCCAATCTATGAGGAGCCCAGAAGTAAATTTAAACTATAGCAAGCACTAGGATCTGAGGAGAGCTAACAGTACTTTTAAGTCTTGTTTGTAGTGATAGAACTGATGTTTCTCCTCCATCTCTGTTACCATGAAATTTTCCTCGCTAAATGTAAACACTATTTGGCTACTACCAATTTATTAGTAAGCCTGAACACCTGTATTGCCAACAGTTTTTTTCCAAACCCTGGTAAATATGTGCCTCCAACAAGACCTCAGCTTACTTTCAAGTCAATAGGAACAGTGATGCTAAGACATACTAAAACACCATAATGATGGTCCATTATCAGCTAACCTCTTCATTAGCACATTTTTATTGTATTTTGTATATGCAATTATCCACTCATGTATCTGCCAAACCTGACATGTCACCATTCTACCTTTAATTGTTATGAATTATTTGAGGGAGAATCTAGTTGAAGAATGAGAGCAAGAGTGGAAAAAAAATAGATTCTCTCACACTTCTATGGTTTTTTTCTCCCCTGCAGATTTGGGTTTTTTTCTATAGGTTTTTGTTAATTTTTCTTCCTTTGTGTGTTTTTAATACATAGAACCTCTTGAATTATATTCCTTAAAAGTAACTGAAAAAAATTTAGTGACATAAGTAAGTGCTTTCTCCTGATTTATCAGAGTTTGTCGGAGGCAAACACTCTAAAAGGATTTTTGTCTGTTTTCTTCCAATTGCACTGATCTGGAGCTTCCTTAAAAATACTAAACAAAAAAAGTGCTCTTAATCAGGAGAACAGTGAAGCAATATGTGACATTTTATGCAGCAATCATGCTTCATAGTCAATAATCATTCCAGAATACTTTGCTTGCCAGATATCTATGATAGGTATAAATATCTAGGTGGGATGATAAATTATAAATAGGAAAGTCATTGTTTTGTTTCTCATGGGAAAGATTCTCTAAACCATTCTAATACTCTATGACTCTGTTCAGCTCCAATGCCACCTTCATCTCTAGAATTGGTATTCTTGCTTCACTGCCAGATGTTGTGTACATTTAGAAGTGTGTTCCACTAGGATTGTTTTATCACAGACTGCCTTTCACAGTCCTCTCTGTTGTGGAACCCCATAAGCCCCACACAGCTCTCCCCCACACACTGTACTGCTTGAGGAGGTTTTATTGTCAGTCAGATCCCTTTCTGTCCACTTTCTGCTGCCAAAAAATAGTGCTGAAAATTGCATTTCAGATGTGCACTTTCATTTCCTTTCTGGGAGACCAGTAAAACATAATGTTAAAATCAGTGAATGCCAGAAACTGTTATTTATCTGGGTTTTTCAGTACTCTGGCTTCTGCAAAAACACCTGTTTCTATTTATGGGTCAATTTTTCAGCATTTTCAGACAAATTAAATGACAGAAAATGTCCAACTGGAAAATAATTTGGTCTCAAGTTTGCTTTTCAAGATCTAGTTTTAATTTTGGCAATTTGCAACATTATTTTCATTCTGGTGTTTTCATTCTGTGGTTTTCATTCTGGTTACTTCCAAGGCATGACAAGAGAGTCAACTTTGGAAGGAATGTGTGCTGTAGAAGTATCTTGCTCTCCTATAGACCAGTTTTGCATTGACACGTTTTAACATTACCCACTCTATTTAAGTCCTACAAGCAGTTTTCTTCCTCTCCTTTTTTACTACTCTCGTGTTCTTTGATGCAATTAGAGAGAACTAATTCCCATATCTTTGAAATACAGCATTGCAGAGGGAAATGGAAGTGATTGGATGCCAGGCACAGAAAAAAAGGTCCACCTCCTGTGCTGAACACGAGGGTTCTACAGTTACCCCCCAAAAAATATTCTTTCTCAAGGTCTACTTTCAGTTAATAATTGAAAGTCTGCAGTAGATTTTATGGAAGGTTAGGAGCAATAGATAATATTTTTGGTGGAAAGAAATCTTGTGAGAAGTATGAAGATACAATTTATAGTGTAGTTGTGGTGAAATTACCTAGGTAATTTTAATCTAAAGTAGAATTATTTCTAAAAAAAAATATAAAGAGAATAAAATATATTCATAGTAAGAGTGGCTAAGTTTTTTAGAGCACATCTCTTTCTAAAAAAATAAAATATTGAAGAGCTATGCAAGTGTAGAAGCCTTATTACAGTGGTACTGTATCATATGCCACTAAACTTTTGAAATCAGGATTTTCATTACAGTTGCTTGTGCTATCATTTTGAGTGGTTTATAATTCATTAGTACAAATTCAATGCAGGCTAAACAGCAACATACAATTTCCAATCCAAGGAAAATATTTCTTCTAGTAGATTGCTTTTATCAAATCACAGGACCCACACCAGTTGTTTTTTTTTTTTCTTTTTTTTAATGTGGACACTGATGCTGCTTGCTTTTATTCTTTCTTTAAGACATAATCTTTTTCTATTGAAAAAACCCCAAAACCAACCAACAACCAAGAGCAGAAAAAGACAAAGAAACTTCCTTCAAAAAAATCACATCTATGTTCTCTCTTAGCTGATGTAGTGGTAGAATAGCTGTCCCTTGAGTATTCTAGAAGACATTCTAAATCCTTCTAAAAGTGGAATATGAAATTTATTGTTATTTTAGGCAAACTGAAACAATAGCTAAAAAAAAAAAAAAAAAAAAAAAAAGCTCCAAACCCCCAAGCAACTAACTAAACCCAAGAGCAGAAGCAAACTTGGTAAGTGGGAATTAGTTAAATTTCTCTTTTACTGGATCTCCCAAATAAATCCATTCTGCTTGTTGCAAAACTCATGCAGGCAGGTGCAAGAAACACAATCTCCCCATTTCCCTGATCTGGTAATTCGTTGAAGGGCTCTGCTACTCCCATCTAGCCTACACGCTTGTGTTTCATTTGTGTGGAAACCAAGAGCTGCAGAGATGGAATGAAAGCCTGGGCTACCACCAGTCCTTAAGACTGGGTTGCAAGCACATTGTTGAGAGAGTTCCTGGACCAGACAACATGGATGTGCTCCTGGATACAGTACTACAGATGTCACTTAAAATGTGGAGGTTTTATTGAATACATGAACAAAATCTCATCCAACTAGTGTAAATAATTAAGGTTAAATTGTTAAATTTTTGTGAATAAAATATATGTGCATATCGATGCCATTCACCCTCTTAAAGAAGAAATTGCTTGCATGACATTAGGACAGACTATTTGGTTAACTCTGCATGTCTATTACTAGAATGTCATTCAAAACAGATGCACTCTGCATTGTAATCTGAGAGTAATTAGGCTCAGTAATGAATATAGAACAGTGTAACAGCTTTCTCTCATGGGCCCCATCAGCCATGGTGTTTTCTCTCAGCACAGCTGCCATGAACAGGAACAGAAAAGAATAATTCTTGTGATGTATCAGTCAAGCGTTTTCATTGCTCAGAAGTCTCAAAGTCAATAACACATACTCTGAATTGGATTTAAACGACAAAACTGGATTTATGCCAAGTGTTTTTTTTAAATACAAAACTTTAAAAATCCTGCTGCAGTTCATCACTTCTTGATGCAGTGAGCTACATGTTTATGTTTCTCAAGAACAGGAGTTCACAGAAGCAATGGAATTTAAAATGGCAATTGCAAATGGCCTCATGGAAAGAAAAATCACTTTAGGAAGAAGTAAAAATGATGACTATGCATACTTTTAGCAGTGTAAAACTGCTAAGCTAACAGTAAACCTTTTTATCACAGCTCTGGTTTATGACAACATGACTGATGCAGCAAGAATAACATTTAGTTCTCATCTTTGCACTGCTTACAGAGATTATGGTGTTAATAGCTATCAAAACATAACTTTCCTGTCCTATACTGTAGGTTAAAAATGTGTCATAAAAGACACACAACATAGGGATGTCTATAGCATAATGGGAATTCTGTATGTGCTATTTCATAATTTTTTAGGAATAGTTCAAGCAGGAAAAGCTGTATGTAAGTAGAAGTGGGAGAGGTTGATGCGGTTTCCCAGCAGACTTCATAGTCAGATCTTTTGTGGGTGTGATGCTAAACGATGATAAACTTATGGAAAAAAAAGAGTGTCTTCAAAAGAATTTAAGTTTAAAATATTTATTGCTTGACAATGAGTGTTTTAAGAACATACACATTTTTTTAGAAGTGAGAATAAAACTGCAATGTATCAATGATCTCAATGGTCTCAGACGCATACAAGCTAAAGTGTCCTAGAAATACAATTTCTGCATTAGTTGCTGGCATAGTAAAAAGACCTGGCCTCTAGTTGAGGTTGGATCAAAAAAAAAAAAAAAAAAAAAAAAAAGGGAAAAAACCTAACTGCATAGCTTTTTAAATAAAAATTTTGTAGAAATTTCCTTTTTTTTCTAACATTCAACTTGCATGTGCAACCTTGTAACTCTACGGAATATATTTTCAGGAAATAAAGACAAAACCTCTGTTTATTGAACAAAATTTTATACAGGGATATCAAGTAACATATTGAAATCAAGATGAAAATATCTTTTTACTACATGTCCTTGAACTACAGTAGTATTTCAGTTTCTTTTGGTTTCCAGCCTTTATTTGTTGTTTCTTTTTTATTTTTTATTTTTTTATTTTTGTTTTTAATATTAAGTGTGAATTTCTCCCCTGCTGCACCAGTTTATCCTTCATTCTTAGTCTGACTCCTTTTTCTCTGCAGTTTGTTTGAATTCCAGTGGGAGTCATGCTATAATAGATCTCACACTGAAGTGATTCCCTGCACTATTTTGACTAAGTGATAGTGACAAGAATTACCTAATGCCAATAACTTTTGTTCTTATTTACCTTATGACTGTTTCTCTAGCCAAGCAGCGTGAAGGAGCCTTCATGCAATAGAGAATGAGGCACAATGAATTGTTTTCAAATTGAATTCCAGCACATATCAGCATACCTGGGTCAGTCTGTTGTGAGTGCTTGTCATTTAGCACAAATCCCTGTTATATCCTTCCTCCTTCTTGGTGCCTCTTATGGTTATTTTTCATTAAAGTTTGCACTTTGTATAATATTTCAAATTTTTTTTTATGGGCCAAAGAACACTGCAAATCTGCATACACCATATCCCAGTGTGAAACCCTTCCAGTTTGAAAACTCTTGTCACAGTACTGAAAAGTAAATTCAGCTTTTACTAGACTCAAGCTTAGCCATTGCAGTTCATTGTTCCTTAGTAACAAAAGAAGTTTGAAGAAACTGCTTTATTTTTCAGTTGGTTTTACAATATATAGATATTTTTTAATTTTAAAAGTCAAGATTGTTTTTTTTTTTTTTAATATATTCTAGATATCCTTTTCTGTTTGTCTGCATTGCTGTTAGTGTCCAATAAATCATGGGTTTTATTCCTGATTTGCTAGTGGTCTGTTGAATGGGTTAGGGACATCTATTTCACCACTTATGTTTCCTTTTCTCAAAAGCAGAGCTAGTGCTGATTATCTCTTTCCTACAGCACTCTGATGTCTGCTGAGGAAAACTACTATATGAATGTGTGCTTTTAGTAATAGTCATACAAAAGGTACAAAGTAAAACAAAACCAAAAAAAGGTCCAATTTTTACTAGGCTTGCTTGTCATGATATCAAACTTAAAGAGGCTCTCATAAGGAAAGTTCTGCATCATAGAAAATGGAAAGGTAATCTAAACGAGAACAAAAAGAAAACCCATGAAACATGACATTTTGAGCTTAAAGTAGAACAAAATTTGAGCAGTGGTTTGCAATGCTTAAGCTGCTAGTAAGAGATTGTTTGCTTCTTCATCAGGTATAGGAAGACAAACAGAAAATTTGATGACCAGGATTGTTGTAGGGTATTCACAGATGAACAAGACACAGCACAAGACACAGATTTTTGTATTAGTCTACTGCTTAAGTCTTGAAGTCTTGATAATTCTCACTTCCTCACCATTCTTTGCAGCAGAGGGATTGGAGGAGTTAGAGAAATTTGTTGTGAATATGCAGGAGGAATTAGACCAAACAAAATTTAGATAAGTCTCCAGAAGCGGGTGACATTTGGAAGAAATCTTTGCAGTAACTCGGATGTGAAACTGCGAAGCATATGGTAAAGGCTTGTAAACTGTAACTGTAAACACTGCAATGCAATTTCTACTGTGCTAGAGGAGTAACTCCCATTACAAAAAAAAGTCTGAGAACCACAGAGGGCAGCCTGGTAATGACAGAGCAGAAAGGCTGATTTCCACCCTGGCAAGGTGAACATATCTAAAAGATAAGACTATTGAGCACATGACAAAGCCAGGGATGTTGAGAAAGACTCATTGAGCTTCAGTAAGTGAAAATCCAGACTCACACACTCGATGGAGTACTGTGGGACTATCTGACTGAGCAGTTGCACTTATTACTCTTTTTGTTTTAAGAAAAAAAGGTAAGCCTCCTCTCTTTAATTCCCCAAAAACACCCTGAATAAATTTGATTCTTCTCTATGGTTCAGCACATCTGCAGGATGCTGGTATAGTTCCTTTTTCTTTCCCTCCAGTGGATGAAGAATTTTGAATCTGATCATCCTGGTGTTTTGCAAGCCATTTTAAGTGCCTTGCAGATGGCCGTGGCTGGACAGGAGATGATTTGCAGCTACATTACTGTTTCAACAGATTTTGGGACATTGCCATGGCTGCCTGATAGCAGGTGTCCTGCTTGTATGCTTAGTTAAACCAAGACTTGGGTTTGTCAAGAAGGATTTAGGTCTTCACATTGGATAGATTTTTTGCTGCCTTCTTCTGTGGCCTAGGTTGTAGTTTACTTTGAGGGCAGTTTGAGTGAGTAAATTCCCTATTCTTCTGTAAGCTTTCAGCACATATACACTCTCTCTCATGCACATAGAAACACACATATGCACACACAAAGAAAGAAACAGTCTCTCATGTCCTTGTATCCTGTTCTGGGTAACTTTTTGTCTGGACAAAAGGGCCTTAAGAAATGAGGCACTGAGAGCAGGGGGATGGGAGCAGGGGAGACTGCAGCAGGCAGGAAGACCACGCAGGAAAAGTGTGCAGTGCACTGGCAGCTTGGATGACGCGTCCATGATATAGTTCTCAGGGTGTTCTCTTATGAGAATTCCCATTCTTCTACAGGCTGTGTTTTAGTTTCTAGGCAGTTTTTTTAAACTTTTGTCCTCCACCTTCTTTTCATCCAACTTCATACCATGTGATGCTGCTGCTACTTTTCCGCATGGTGGCAGGTGTGTTATCCTGAAAATCAGACAATTTTTTTTTTTTTTTGCTTGGTTGCTTCTTTGTAATTTTGTTGGCTTTGCATGGCATGGGTTTTGGTAGCAGGGGGGCCACAGAGGTGGCTTTTGTGAGAAACTGCTAGAAGCTTCCACCATGTCCAGCAGAGCCAATCCCTGATGGCTATCAAGATGGACATGGGTCAAAACTGGGTCAGTTAGAGAGGTTAGTAATGTCTAACATATTTAAGAAGAAAATCAAAACAAAATAGGACACAATTTTTTTTCTAGCTAGAGAAGAGGAGGAGGTGAGAACATTTGAGGCAAAACAACATGGTGACTCCAAGGTCAATGAGGAAGGAGGGGTAGGAGGTGCTCCAGGCACCAGAGCTGAGATTCCTCTGCAGGCTGTGGTGACATCATGGTGAAGCAGCTCTGCCCCTGCAGCCCATGGGGATCCATGGGGGATGCAGAGATCTACCAGCAGCCCCTGGGAAGGTGCTCTTGCTGGAGCAGGTGGATGCCTGGAGGAGGCTGTGATCCAGTGGAAGACCTGGTGAAGAGAGTGGGTCCTGCTTCCAGGCTGGAGCAGCCTGTCCTTGGAGGACTGCACTCCGTGGGATGAGTGACCCAAGTTGCAGCAGTTATGGGAGGACTGTGCGCCCATGGGAGGGACTGACATTGAAGCAGTTTTGGGAGGACTGCTGCTCATGAGATGTGGACTCACACCAGAGAAGTTCATGGAGAACTGTCTCCCATGGGAGGGACCCCACAGTGCAGCAGGGGAAGAACTCCATTCCGGAGGTAGTGGAAGAAAACCTCAGGTGATGAACTGACCAAAACCCCCATGTCCTGTCCCCTGTGCTGTTGGTGAGAAGGAGGGAGGAAAAGGTTTTTAAAGGACTTATTTTACTTCTCATTATCCTTCTCTGATTTTGTTACTAATAAACTCACTCTCTAAGATGAGCCTTTTTTGCCTTTGGAGTGTTTTCTCCTGGTCCTTAAGTCATGAACCCTTTGTTTAATTTTTTTTCCTATCCTCTGCCCAACTGTATTAGGAGAGGGTGAATGAGTGGCTGTCGTGGGTGCCTGGCATTTAGCCAGTATCAAACCATTACAGTCACACACATAATTTTTCTCAAGTTTCAAATTCTTCAGGCTAACATTTGGTAAAGTTTCTGGTCTTAGAAAATCCATTGCTTTGATTAAGTGAGTTTCTGCAAGATGAAATGTACTACTCACTTAAATCATCCTCAACATAAAGGAATGGAAGATGGAAAATGAGAAAATGCATGGGGTTCTTGGGATGAAAAAAAGTTTCAAGCAGTTTACATATGTTTGTGGAGTTTACCTCAGCTGACAGGTAAGCCCCCAATGAGTCTTTATTTGCTCCCCTCTTATGGAATGGGGTGGGGAATTGAAAGGAAACAGTGAGAAAACTCAAGGTTTGAGCTCAAGACAGTTTTCTGTGTGTAGAGGGAAAAAGAAAAAAAAAAAGAAAAAAACAGGTGATGCAAATTTAACTTACCACCAGTCAACCAATTCCATCCTCTGAGCACTGGTTACTTGGGAAAAAAATTCCCCAGGTTTTATTGCTGAGCATGATGTTTTTTGACAAACCTCTCTTCTCAAGAGAGATATTAAATCAACTGTTCTACTTGCATCCTCTTCCAGTCTCTTGCCAATCTCCAATATACCTGTGGGCAGAGTGAGAAAAAGAGTCTTGGAACTGTGCAAATAATGTTCAGCAGCGGCTAAAACATTATTGTGTTATCAACATTGTTTTAAGAATGGAATGGAATATTTCAGTTGGAAAGAACCCACAACAATCATATAGTGCAACTGTTAACTCTTTAGTCACAGATCCAAAGCACAGAAACATATGGGTTGCTATGAAGAAAACTAACTCTTTCCAGCAAGACCCAGTAAAATATGAATAGAGTTTCAAGAGATGAAGAATTTTTAAAACAGCTGAGGGAGAATTTGATAGAGGAGCATTCAGAAATGCAACAGGCTACAATGATTCCCCTTTTCCCACAACAGGTCATTGGAACATCAGATGAAATGGTCAGGCTGCAGGTATAAATCAAAGAAAAGGAAGAGCTTTTATAACAGCATGCAGGAAAATCTGAAACTCATCACCAGGGCTCCTGTGGAGGTTCACTCTGTAAATAGGTTTGAAAAACTCTTAGGCAAATTTATGGAAGAAAAATCAATCAAGGGCTATAAGACAGGATGCAGATATGGCTTTTACCTAGGGGAAAAAAAAATATCCCCAAATGGCAGACTGCTGGAAACCAAAGAAATGGGGAGACAAAGTAGCAGTATCTTTTTTTGGTATTCCTAAACTCTCTCAGCATACATTGTGTACAGGCCCCTTTCAGAGTGGGATAAAAGCTACATGGACCTTTGCTCAGATAAGTTTTTCCTTCTCTGCTCTTAAATTTGTATTCCTTCATATTAGATGGAATTAATTTCAGATTATACTTTTACAGTGACTCATTTTTAATAGAGGGGGCCATGGAAGATAGAAACCAGGATTTCCTGACAAAGACAATTTAAAATGTTCCTTATCTAAACTGATTTCTTCTCCAACAGGTGATTTCCATTCAGAAACATCCCTGTTGATCTGTGTCTTAAATTCTTGTTTGAACCATTTGCATATTTTTTCCCCCTCCAAGTGGTCTAATTTCTTGCACAGAAGGTGTTTAGTGTTTCTTTAAAACCTTCATTCCTTATCTGAAGTCTGTGATGTTCCTTGACAACACTCACCCCTCCCATTTCGCAGGTCAACCTGTGAGGAAGGAAAGGTGATTCTGGTTAAAGATGGACTAAAACAGCTGATTCTAATTAGAGGAGGTTAGAAAATACTCAATTTCAGTCTGCTGCTTTCATTATAGACAGGTTATCCAGTATCTAAATTAGAAGCAGCAGGTATCCGATCTGAAAATAAATTGTTTTTCCTTAAATCTGAACCTTAGTGCTTTGGTGTTACTTTCCCTGATACTACAGTCTGAGTTAGTGGGAATAGCCACATCAAATTCTGTTTTAGAGCTGTAAAACTTGCAGCACTGGTCTATTCCCTGAGGGTGGTGTATGGGCTTCAGTGAGGGCTTTTAGACAACTGTTTCTAATATAGGTAATACATCCAGATAAAACACCTGTTACTTGGCAGCTTGAGTTCATTAGTATGTTGAAAACATAAAGACTGAGGCCCATCTTAAAAAGACTGCCCATAATGATGTAGGATTATAAGCAAGGCATTTTATGCATATGTCTTCAACTATCCCATTTTCTAGTTTATACAGGTTTAATAATGACTTAATGAATTAAATTAAAAGCCTATCTTAAATCCATCATTTTTAACCAAGAAAGAGTTGAATCTGAATTTAAGATCAAATTAAAATAACTAATAACATGTTTAAGTCAGATTTTCTATTTTTGAATTGTGCAATAAAGTAGTATTGGCATTTAGGTTCAGGCTTTGCACTAATAACAAATGTAGTGCTAAAGAATTTTAGATATAAATATTTTGTTCAGAGAAGGAACCTACATAAGCCCAAATATTTATCTACAAATTGACTCAATGGCCCTATTATTTAAGTATATAAATGCAAATATAAGAATAGTGCAGACTATACCTTTCAATTTCTGTTTTCAGATCTGTTTCTTCACTTAAAATTTGGAATACAGTTGTCTCCATAGTTCCTCCAGCAGTGGAACTGTCTTTTAGAATAATGACACTGAATACATAATATCTAAAAGAGGCAGAGAGGGGTGTTAAAAATTATATCCTGCTTGATTTTATAGCATCATCCTTAAAACAGCTGACACCAACTGCACATCTGGGTCCTAGTGATTTGCTCCTCTACCGTGAAACAATGATTTTTGGTCTAGGTCTGATATGTTGAATTGGGTCATGTTTTGACATAACATATATTGCCATGTTAGCAAATGTGGTTTTAGAGGAAAGACTGAATTGTTTCTGGACATACCTGTGCTCTGTGCACTGTGCTGTGCCAGAGAAAATGTGAGTTCAGAGCAGCAAGCATTTCTTCTACAGACTACCTGCAAGAAATAGTGAAAAACAGGACATACAAAATTCTGTGCAGTAAATTTTAAGAAAAAGATCATCTTTAGTTCTTAGATATGTTGCTGCAACACTTTGCAACAGAGAACTGAAGGTTAGAAAAATGAGAAAGGCAGGAACACAACACATTTGCGTGAGGTAGAGGTTGGAGCTCGCTGTCAAGCATGCAATCTTTGTGTCTCGTGGTTTTTTTCCTGAACATTTGAATTGAAATGTAATGAAACTGGAAAAAAAAAAAAATCTCAATTTGGTTTGGGAAATGGAACCTGGACCCTGATCTTTGTCATCTTTTCCAGGAGCCAGGCATTCTCTGAGCACCTGGAGTGCAAGGAGTCTCCCATGGGGTTTAGCATGGCATGGAGCAGGGCATGGCAGCCAGGACCAGTCCTACCATCCCAGCCAGGAGCTGGGGAGTCGAGATGGGGTAATAGGCTTTAGTCTTCTGAGGGAGTCCTGGGGGCTTGGGAAGGGAGAGTGAGGCCCACTGGCACTTGCTTATAGTGCTTTGCTCTTGTTCTTTCTATTTCCTCAATGAATCTTTCTTTCCTAATAATCCTGTGACAACATGAACAATGGGAAGTGATCCAATCCACAACTTGTACCAGCCTATTGTAGAAAGAGACGTCAAACCACAGGAAAACTAACAAGTTTTCTGTCAGGTGAGAATATATTTTTATTTCCTAAAATAACAGCAAATACTCAGGATGCTTCACACCTTTTCTTGTCTCTGTTGAACAAACAACATTACACAGGCTGTCACTTCTGTTGTAGCTTTTGGTGTCTAGGACATCACAGGTATCTAGTAGTGTGGAGCTCAAGTTTATAGTGTGATGGGTTAGCACAGGGGGAACCACATTGCAGATAACTTATCTTTTTTCATTATGTACTGTGATATTTTCTGGATGTGACAAATTTTTAAACCTGTATTTTTCTAGTAGGTGACCTCTAAAGAGTTTCTTGTGACACTTTAGAAAAAATATCTGATGATTGCTAATTCATTTGCCGCTGCTCTCTAATAATGTAAATCATTATGTTCTTCTGTGGCATTAGTGGGTATAATCTCTTTCAAAAATCCCACAAAATCCTGTCTCTTGTCTCAGTACAGTCAAGTATATCTGCTTTAGTGTATCGAGATTTGGCAGTGCTCCAGTTTCTTTGATGTATTTAGTTAGAAAGAGACTTGATAAGTAGGTACCAGTGTTTAGGGATGAGTGAAGTCAGTTTAATATAGATATTTTGAGATTCAAGAGGTTGTCTTTTCTCTAATCTCACTTTCCTCTTCTGCTTACCCTTAAATGTAATTAGATGGAGGTTTATTTGACACGGAAAAAAAATCTTCATATCTAAACTTAAAAGAGAACATAGCAACACTGCCGGTTTTGTGTGAAAGAAACCCCAAAAAACAATAGGAAAAACCCCAACAAACAGAACCCAAGGCTTTTTGCTTCTCTCTCACAGTACCAGAAAGAAATAGATTTTGCCCCTAAAAGTTTTGCCAACTGTCAGGTCTTATTTATTAGCAGAAAACAATGAGTGACTAGTTTCAACGATGGTTTAAAAGACACACTTGTCAAGTGTCTTACAATATTTGAAGTAGTGTCATTTCACCAGTTTTAATTTATATGAAATTCTTCATGGATAGAAGCTGTCCTTGTATTATACAGAGCACAATTTCTTTTCATACTGAGGTATTTAGTTATTAGGGTCACAAAACTGAACTGTAAGCACTTGACATATATTGTTTCTGCTCATACAACATCGTGTCCAGGACGATGGATCATAAGAACTGAAGACATAGGTAAGAGAAATAGAACTCTATTTTGCTGTTCTTTTCTCTGCTGAGGTCAGAAGGCAACTGTGTCCAGAAACACATCATGCAGATTAGCTGCTGTACTCCTTATTATGTTACAGCACTAAATATGTCTTCATTTTTCTGAAAAGTTTGCATTTAATAAACAACATGTCTTAGTAAATCAGAGTGAAGTGAACCTTAAAACAAACCAGTTTTCTGAAGGCTGGGTCACCTGTCCCTGTATCATTACAGTCAGAGGTTTGTTCTTTTTTATCTTAAAATCTTCCAGGGATGGTGACTACTCAAACTACTAAATAATCTATTCCAGTGCTGGGTTATGAATAGAAATATTCAGCTTGAATTATAAATTTGTGGTTCTAAACTTTTTCCTGTACTTTGATACAATTGGACTGTTAACCATGCCCAAACATTCTTCTTATCTTTCAGTGATTTTTAATTTTTTTTCTTTTTTAATAATTCAACTTCCAGTGTTGAAACACCTATTGAAATACAGATGGGAGGGCAAGGGCCATTCATTTATTCTCACTTATTTTCCCCTTCCATCCTCTTTAAATTCCTTACTTTTTTCTTTCTTTCATCAATTATGCTTAGGGACTCAGAATTGGTTAAATTAAATTTTGAAATCATATCACCTCTAGAAACCTAAAAACCCTGTGATCTTGGAGGGTATCATGCAGTCTGTGCCTTACAGAAATAGTAAAGAAATGCTGAGTTTCTCAGGAAAACATTTTTTTCATCATTAGAAATAAGATTTGCATACGTACTAGAGTTCTCACAGTTGAATTCTAAATCTGGAAATTTCTGTGGAGAAAAAGTGGTTAACCATCCTCTCCCATTTTATCCCATACCAAACTCTCAGGCCTCTTTAGAGAGAATGTCTTTGTATGCCGGGACTGATTTTTGAGGCTTTTTTTTCACTGTTTATGTGTTGTTAAAAATCAGCATGTGAAATGGTTTTGCAGCCTAAGGGCAGAGAGAGGCAGCAGGAAACAGAGATGCAGGAGTTCAGCTTTGTTTTTCTCCTACATGCCCATTGGCAGTCCCTCCATATGTTGGGATTCAGTCTCCCCCAAACCAGTTCCTGAAGCCTTCACAGTGTGTTGCTGCAGTAGAGCAGCAAGCATTCAAGGGTTTATCTCTAATAGATTTGATCACTCACTGTTTATGAAGCAGCACAGCTTGTGTTGATAATGAAAGACCTCCTCTTCCCTCCCCCTCCCAATTAGCAGGTCTTGTCTGTCTCATATTCCTTATGAAAAAGTTTTCTGTCAATATTGACAAGATGAGAAAAGGAAAATGAATTGACTTTGCACAGCTTCCGCCTCATCCTGTGAAAAATTCTGTGGGAGCCATTCTGTCATCCTTTAACACTGCCCTAAACATGAGTAATACCTTAGATGTTGAAGATGATACACACGACACTGACTTTTACATTTGTTTTATGTTACTCTAGAGTGTGTTCAGGGTGTTATGACTCACCATAAAATGATGCTAAAAATCCCTCAAACCCCAACCCCTTTCCCACTAGAAAGAATGAAAAAACCACTCAACTTCTCAACTTTCCTTCCAAGTGAGGAATTACTTTATGGGAGTTGGCATTGTGAAGAAGAAGCAAATGCTACAAATCACAGAATTTCATAGGGGCTTTGTTTTGTGATAAAGGAACTGAATCTCATGAGTCAGAGGTGTGACAGCCCATGCAAAGTAGTTAACCTTTCTGGGTTTCCTATTTGCAAAATGAGATAGTAATACATCTACTTACCTTTCCTCTGTTTTGCCAGGATCAATTCCAGACATTTCAAGAAGTGCTTCTTTAAGGCAATGTTTATGCATAAAGTCCAGACAAAGTCAAAATGAAAAAAAGATGAGAATACTTTTAATACCAATCTAAACTGGGTATTTGCTTTTTATCAATCATATTTAATGGAAAAGTAAATGTCAAGGAAATGGATGCCTACATTATTATCTTTAGTAGTTAAAAAGTGTAGACATAGAACAGAGCAGTTTAGAACGAAAACAAGGATCAGTACAATGTAATAACAATTTATAAAAGAGAAACACAAAGTCAATTTATTGTTTAGTAGAGATTCAAGTAACTGATTAGAGAGTAATTCTGATGTGCTACTGTTCACCTAGTACAAACTGTGGTGAGTCACTTTGTGAATTATCTGTAGATGGTATTTTATTACAGGTGCCAGCAAAGTTTTTGGTATCAAGTGAAAAGATTGCAAAATGTTTTTTCTATAACAGAATGCAATTTTGCAGTCTACTGTTAGTGGCACCATTAGGCACCTAATATTTTAGAGGCTCACATTTGACAGACAAACTGTGTTAAGGTTTATTAACATTTTCATTGACATAGTGCATTTCATCTTTGAGTGGCAAACCTATTTACTTCCTATTCTTTTATTTCTCTCCTTTTCTTCTCCCAGTGATGAGTCACATATACCTAGTACCAAAAGAAAAAAAAATGGCATGCTAAGAAATAATCAAAATTAAAAACTTAAAGAACACGCCCAGCATTTACAATTGTTTTTTTCCTCCATAAATTCTCCTAAGTCTTGAGTTGTCTTCATGCTTAAAGTTTGCCCATCTGTGGGAACAACTTCTAGGTTTGTAATCCCAGTTTGATACTTTCAGCACGACAGTGAAACTGAAATAAAAATCCGAACCTAATCATTGCATTAAACTAAACAGAAAATGAGTGCCACATGCAAGTTCCTATGGGTTTTGTGGGAGGCTGGGGTTTTTCCAGAAAATGGATCCTTTTAAGGGGTAATGTCTTAGGAGAAGATCACACAGTGAGCTCACAGTGCTCGTCAGCAAAGTTAGATATCAGGGCTCTTCACTTGGGTGTCGTGCCTAAGGCCGCACAGGCAGTGGAATACCATTAAATCTACTTCCTCTGTAGACTTCAAAAGCCTTCCAGCAGGAAGGCTTATGACATGGAACCTGGTTTTTGAAAATGATCAGTACGTTCATTTGTGTTGTTAAGTGAGAGACCTCATTAAAAAGACAATTAGAACATTGTATGCCTGAATTGTTCCAGGGTGTGGTGAGATTCTAAAGCAACTTTAAGTGGGTAAATATCAAAACACAGAAGTAAATAGAAAACTAACTAGGTTTGAGGTGTTGCCTAATGAACATGATATTGTTACCTTACATAGTCAAGGACTTTTTAAAAATGCCTATCTTCCCATAATAGCTTCATGGACTTCTTTTCACAACAAGAACATTTCTGTGTCTTTCTCCTCAAACTCTGATGCCTAACTATTGAACATTTCAGTAAGAATATAATTTCCAAAGCCTTCCACATATACCACAGTGCTGTAGAACACATCTGAACATAATGCACTTATACAGGTCTCCAAAAATGCTTGTTCTGCTCATAACATTAGCTGAAATAAGATTAGTTTGTCAGGATACCAGATTTTTTTCTTGTTATGAATTATTACTCTATCCTTTAGTATTTTTTTAGAAAAATTCATTTAATGTAGCAAATATATTTTGAAAGACTTGTGCATGTCTCATCTATAGTGGTGGATTATTAAATTAGCTTGTTCACTGTGTTCGAACAAGAAAACATCATATCAATTTCATTACTGACAAATACAAATTCTTGTTCTTACAAGATCAGGTTTTCCAACTGCCAGCATCCCTGGTAGAAATATATGTGTCTGTCTGAACTTCATAAAAATGGCCACACACATTTTAGAGAAAAAGGTAAACATGCAAGAAATAGACCAGAATCAGATTTTAACTAATTGCTAGAAAGTTATTAACTATCTAGGAGCCTCTCATTGAACATTACTAAGTGTTTGTTATATAGTTAAGCTATATTTAAAGAGATGCTTGAAATTAATTTTAATGATTATTTTAAAATGTCAGACATATACGGTGTACATATAGTTCTCCTGCAAAATGTAACTTACATTCTGAAGGTGATTATTTTTAAACTCTTTATATTGGGAAACATGAGGAGCACCTTTCATTAGGGAACACATAAGGAGTTAACAATTTTGATATATGGCATTTTGAGATGCAAATTACTATATAGAATCTTGTTGAAAGTTGCTAAAAATAATGTTAGTTCTTTAGCATATACATAGCTAGTGACTGTGTTAGATCCTTGCTTATATGTTTTATGAAATGCACAACTGAGGTGTTTTGTAAGCAGAAAACATTTTAGAAGCACATATTTGCATTTGTGTGGGTGAACAGAAGGAAACAGAAGCAAATTCCCTCCTGACAATGATAATTTATCTCTAAATGAGGAGGATTTGATCCACAACATTCATCACTGTAATTACAACCAGAACAAAATTGCTCAGATATAAACATAGGTTATTTTCTGATTTTGTGAGAATTTCAAGTAAGTAGGTTTTATTCTACTATGTTGCACACATTTAATATTTCCTTTATTAAATATTAATATTAATTAATGCTTACTACTGAAAAATAAAAATACTAATTACAAATGATTTTAAATAATGATCCATAATAGACATGGATGCTACATATCTGTTGCCTTTTCCATCATATTTAAATGAATGGGAACTAATTTTGACTTGTAATTTATGTATTTTAGAGTAAAATTGTAGCAGCTCTTATGAAGGTTCTGTTATCATTGATGATAAGAATTGCACTCGGAGGCAAACATTATATGCTTGACCCACATCTATGTGGGCATTGCTTTACATTTTATTTCTGTATATGTGTTCCTTAAAAAAAAAAAAGAAAAGCAAGTGTGCCATTGTTTTCTGCTTTATTTTTTTAGAAAAGACACAGGACAACACTTACATCATCTGGGCTTAACTGGTTTCACTTAACTTTACATGAGACCACTCAGTCTTTTTTTCTGTAAGGGAAAAAATTATGACTTTGATATTTATTTCACCTATTTTAAGTGTGTATTCAATTCTGTTTTAGGGCAGATTCAATGTGACTATTTCAAAGTGATCACGCAAACCTGACAGAATTCAAGAAACATTTGGACAAAACTCTCAGGCACAAGGTGTGATTTTTGGGGCTGTGCTATGCAGGATGAGGAGATGGACTTTGATGATTCTTATGGATCCCTTCCAACCTATGACATTCTATGATCTTTAAAATGTATTTGAGGTGCTTATCTTTCAAATGAATGCTTAATATTAAGGTGTCTAATTTAATCTAGATAAAATTCCTCCATAATATTTAACAGGTCTGGATTTTCAGAGGTAAATTAAGATCACCTTTGGCATATATCTTACATACCATATATTTTAACAAAGAAGAAGTTAATAGCATATTTACATCCTCCTGATTTTGTGTTTGTGTACACTTAAATATAGGAGAACTATTCTCATCAAAAAGTCAATAATTCAGATCACCTAAATTTGCATGAAGGAAAATATTGGGGTTTATTTCCTGGTATTTATGCTAAATGAGCCAAGTTTTACTCTGACAGGTAATGGTCTAAACCCATTATAGACACAGTAACTTCATTAATTATAATTAATTATTTTTCTATTTTCATAGGATAAGTCACATAAAATAGAAAATGGAAGAAAACCCTCTCTCATTAGCAGTGAATTTTTCAAGCTAGTCTATTCCTAATAAGTAGCATAAGCTTTTATTTTTTTTTTTAATCTGAATATTCTACATTGGTTCTGAAAATAGAAGTTATTATTATCTCACACCTCAGATTGAAACATTAACACAAAACTGGTTTTATACATTAACATTCCTTCTGGCAAGGTAGACTGAAGATTAAAATACTTCTCTAACAAAATTCTTGTAATTTCACATTATTCAAGTATTTTCCGAGACAGAAAACTGTGGTGATTTATTGTGGAAAAATTAGGAGGCCTATTACTTGCTGTGGAAAGTACAGACATACTGTTAGTTTGACATAAACCACATAAAGATATTAAATGTGACTCTAATTAGTTTTACTCACCACTCGAGTCTCTGCAGTTGGATTCCTTTGATGTCATCCCGCTTCTATCTAACATGAGTAATGGGAATGGTTAGCGAACAATATTTCATACTGCCACATTCCAGAAGTGGTTTCCACTTGTATGCAGCGTTCCAGTGGATGCACTGTGATAAAATGGTAAAAAGGAGAAGCTCATAACTATTTCATTTCTTGATACAGAAAATCCTGCAGATTGGCGATACATCAACATGTATGTACAAAATTATCCTTTGCTAATACAATGAACCTGTTTATTATAAAACACTATGCTCATTTAGTCATTGTTATACAATAAATGATATTTGTTATATAATTACATAATGCTATTCAGCAAAAAAGACACATTGTATAATTCAAAATATACTTAATTAAACTAGTTCAAACCGAAATTCCGACTTGATAAAAAACCCCAAACAAATCAGAAACAGAGAGAGAGGATCTGCACCTTACCCTAAAAGTTCTGAGTCCTAAAGTATAAACTATCTGTTGACCAGGGAAAAATCTACATACTTGCTGCTAAACTAGAACCTTAACTTTGGTAAGTTGCTTTACCAAGGATATGTGAAAGCTTGTTGTGGGTTGACTTTGGCTGGTATCTGGCTGGCTGCCAGACATCCCCCCACCTCTCACTCCCCCTCCTAAACAGGACAAAGGAAGAAAACACAATGGAACATGGCTGAGATAAAGAAAAAGACATCAACTACTGATCAATTACTAGTTACTGTCACAGACAAAACAGGCTTGGCTTGGGGAAAATTAATCTTTTGCCAATTTAGTCAAAAGTGAGAAACAAAGACCAATTAAAACAATGTTTTTCCTCGCAATCCTTGCAATCCCTTTTTTTCTTATGTACAATTTTACTCCTTTATTCCTGACTCCTTAGCTCCTCCACCCCTACCAAACAGAACAGGGAAGTGGACAGTAAGAAGTTGAGCTCCTGCCTGCCACTCCCTTGTCCTCACACTTTTTTTCTGCTCCTTACCCTTTTTCCCTCTGTAGTGTGGGTTAACCCTATGGGTTGCAGTCCTTCCAGATAAACCTGCTCTATCTTGGGCTCTTCTGCACTTGGGTTCTTGCTGCAGTTCCTTCATGTTTATCTCCTCTGGTATGGTCTTTTTCATGGGTTATGTAGAAATACTTGCTCCGGCTCCTGGAGCATTCTTCTCTCCAACTCCTCTGAGCTTGGTGTTCACTGTATTGTCATTTTCCTCACTGGTGTGCATCTTCTTTTCCTTCTTGAAAAGATCACCACCAGATCACCAGCAAGCTGAAGGGTTCAGCAGTGTCCTGTGGTAGGTCTGTGGGAGCTGGCAGTGTGTGATGCACAACAGCCCCTGTACTTTCCTCACAGAGGCCATCCCTGCAGCCCATCAGCTGCCAGCACCTGGACATGACTACCCCCAAAAAATATCTCAGACTAAAAGAGACTCCTAATTAGCCTGATAGCTAGACTTCTGAATGAGGAAGTTAGTAAGTAAATAAAATATGATCATACTTTTTCATACTCAACAACACTTTGTCTCTTCTCACAAGGAACATGTTAATTGCATTTTGCATTGTCTAGCACTCCGTGTGTGGCCTGCTGAATGAAAAAGACAATGGGAAAAGCTGTATTACATTTGCTTATGACCCAAATTGGCCATCTGGGTCAACATTTACCAGATATAACAATGCCTGGGTTAGAGGGACAGGGCTTAGTAGAAGGTTTTCTAGGATATAATTGCACTAAAATATCGATTCTTCCATAAAATCATAGAATGGTTTGGGTTGGAAGGGACTTTAAAGGTTATCAAGTTCCATCCCTCCTGCCATGGACAGGAACACCTCCCACTAAATCAGATTACTCAGAGCCTATCCAGCTTGACCTTGAACACTTCCAAATATGGGGCATCCACAATTTCTCTGGGCAACCTGCTCCAGTGCCTCATCACCCTCACAGCAAAGAACTTCCTCCTGATACATAATGTAAGACTACTGTCTTTTACTTTGAATTCTCTCCCTCTTGTCCTATCATTCAGGTACTGGAAGGTCACAATCAGGTCACCCCTAAGCCTTCTCTTTACCAGGCTGAACAAATTCAATTCTCTCAGTCTTTCCTCATATTAGAAGTGCTCCATAATCTTGGTGACCTTCCTCTGAACTTGCTCCAACAGGTTCATGTTGTTCCTGTGCTTGGACCCCAGAGCTGATGCAGCCCTGCAGGCAGGGTCTCACCAGAGCAGAGCAGAGGGGCAGAATCCCCTCCCTCACCCTGCTGGCCACACTGCTTTGGATGCAGCCCAGGACACAGCTCGCTCCCTGGGCTCCAAGGTCACTTTACCAGCTCATGTCCAGCCCCTCACTGACCAGCATCCCCAAGTCCTTCCCAGCAGGGCTGCTCTCCATCTGTCTGCCCCTCAGTCTGTGTCATTAATGAGGGTTGCCCCTACCCAGGTGCAGCACCTTAGTCTTGTTAACCCATATGGGATTCCCATGGGCCCACTTCTTGAGATTGTCCAGGTCCCTCTGGATGATATCCTGTCCCTCAGATGTGTCAACAGCACCACTCAGTTTGGAGTCATCAGCAATAGAACTATGAGTCATCTAAGTGGTTTTCAAGATGAAAAGAGCAGTCTAAATAAGCTAAGCTAGTATTTGTTATTGCATTTGTAATTTTCAGCACTGAAATGCACTTGGTGGTTTTTTAGTTGCAATCAAAAAATATCAAAAGGAAAGGGGAGTTTCAATGAAGAATAACAGTGATGGAAGCAGGATTAATTGTTATGGTAATTAGAAAATAGGTTCCAGTTTAGTCTGCAGCTTAGAAAAGGCACAAAAAATGTTGAAGAATTCCTCCTAAAGAGAGCAAGGGAAGAAGAATATTCTATGTCAAGTATGAGAGCAATAAGAAATTCTTCCGTTATGACCTTAATGCTTTTCTCATTTTTCTTTTTTTCCTGGCAAGCTGGGAAAGACAGCGCTGAAATGAATTCTTAATTAAAATGAAGTGAATTGAGAAAACACTGATGAGTCTCTGTAATCTTGAAAACTATTTTACTTTGGAAAGGAAAATGAAGAAATGAAAGGTCTGTTTAGTCTAAGAAATACCAGGATAAATTTTACATAGCTAATTATTATTTTTATATACTTTTAGACTTGCAGTATGATGATACGTAGTGACACATATTTGAGAAAAGACAAAATTTTAAAAGAAACTGAAATAGCCACCAGTATTTTGATACCACAATGTTTTAGCCTGTAAGATAAAGAAATATTTAGGGGATAAGTAGGTAAAGTAGATAAAATACATATCAAAAACTGTTTTGAAAGAGCATTTATTCGTGTTCAAGTTGATACATTTCCTTCTATACCTCTTCCCTGTTGTGTGCTAAAGCAAACAACACAAAGACATCAGCCTGTATTAAAGACTGCTTTGCCTTAAGAAATGAGGAAATATTAACTCAGCTGTGTGATTTCCAATGAAATAAATTTTGGATCTCTTGCAAGAATTTCAGTATGACTAGAAAGAATTGTTGTGAAAAGCTAAATGTATTGATTTGTACAAATATAGCGTCAGTGTCTGTAAAAAGGAGATAAAACATCTAAAAACCACAAAAAGATAATTGCATGAAGACACACCCAGTTAAGATTTAAATGGGTAGTCCTGCCAATATTTAATGTTTAAAGGAAGAAAAAGAAAAGAAATAATAGTTTGGGGTTAAAGAATGAGCCATAATGTGTTAAATTAGAACAGAGTCAAAAATAATGGCTGAATTTAGACTGTCTGTCTAATTGAACATTAATGGGATTTGGGTATTTTCCTCCCATATGACTGGAAATTTCAGACCTAATTACTAACAGATAGAAATAAAGAGCAGAACACAAGATGGAGAATTGCACATAGAAGCCAGAAAATAAAAAAAAAAGTAAAATAAAAGCAAATATTTTCATATGCTGAAACCATAACCATGGAAAGTATAAGCAATACTTGCTGGTGAACAGAGGTGTTAGACGAGAATCAGGAATGTATTTTTCCCAGGGTTCATATGAGAAAGGAGTCAGTACCTGCTGGTAACAGTGGTGTTGATTTTACATTGAAAACATAATATTTGGGAATATGTTTGTGAGTGACCCAGACTCATGCCTCACTGAGAAAACTTTTGCTATTATATCTCCAAAGGAAAAATATAATTTTCTCAGCAACTAGAAAGCATACCAGAAAAACACCCAAGTTGCCCACAAAAAGGATAAAACACAAAGGATTTCTTATAAAAGCATTTTTATAAGAAAGATACTTTTCAGAAGAAATTGGCTCAGATTTGTTAATCTAATCCTGAAGGAAGTCATGTCCACTGGAAAAATATAAACTTTATCAAGCTAAATCATAGAAACATAGAGAATACTTAATTAATCCATTGGAGAAAAAGTAAGAAGCAGGGACAACTGAGCTCCAGATGAGTTTTCCAAAGAAAAGAAATGGCTTCCCTTGGTGCAGGACTTGTGAAGCAGAACATCTTCAATTTGCTGATGGGAATGAGAGCCCGAGTTGAAAGCTAATTAGCTGTATTACGTAGCTGTAGCTGAGCAGACCTTCTCTGGAGTCATGCTTGCAACAACAGAACTTTCCATTGTAGTGCATAACTCCATGGCTCAAGACAGACTCCACACCAGTAGAGACTGCATTGTTACTTCCATGGTTTGCTTGCTGAGTATCCACTTAGTATATCTGATTTTAGACTCATGCAATATTTTACACAGTTGGTGAAGAGAGCACTAGGAAAACACAGTCCAGGATTTCTTTTTATTCATTTAACACATTCCTGCTGCTCTCACTTTTCATCTATTCCTGTGATAAGAGGTGACACAGTAGAGGCACTTACTTTATTTCCCCCGTTACGGTGGCCCACACCAACTGTATTTGCAAGCTGTATGAGTGTTTCTTCATCCCACATTTGCAAAAAGTTTGTAAAAATAACTGTTGAATCTCAGTCTTTTCAAGACTGTTTTCACCCATTCTGTCATGAATATAGGAATACGATTTCAAAGTAGAACAAAGTGACAACAGAAGGTGAGGCATCAGAAGAAGGTTGTTGACTGCAAAAGAAGGTGCTCTTTAGTTGTTGCCTTCACCTTAGAGGGAGGATAGACAATCCGCTCAGTGCCTGGGTCACTGCTTGTACCCTCCTTGAATAAATAAAACCCTTCCACTGCTATTTGAACTGGCTAACATTTCTGAACTGTCCAAAACTAACAAAGTCCTAGCAAAATATTATGCTTAAGAAAATATGCTCACTTGATGAAATACAGTCTTAGCTACATCTCTTCTTTTACCAGTCCTGTGAGCGGATGTTTTTTGTTTTTTTGGTTTAGTTACGCTGGGGAAATTACACCTTCAAAATGGTGGCATTAGCTATGTGAATTACTAAAGCCAAAACTGAAGTTTTTGTAAGATTCCTAAAAAATCCCTGTATGGTGCTGAAAACTTTAATCTGAAAAACAATATGTAAAGGGCTTCAAATTATGATTTTTGTGACTTCTCCATCAGCAAATGTTTTTCCATAATTCAGCTGGAAATATATAATAAGCTGTTGATAATATTGAAAATACTTCTCCCCTGAAAATGGATTCTGAGTTTCTTCCATGTTGAGGAAGCTGAAATCTAAGTAAGGATGTATATTTGCACATTTTGGAATCATCTGTAATATAATTATGAATTGAATAAAGTGCATTCATCTATATAATTTAATATTCTTTGGGTTTTTGACACCTAGTGCCACATCTGTTTGGAAAAACACACCAGTAATGCTTTTAAAAAATTTGGCATGTAAAAGAAATTTCTGTGAAGCTAAATGTACATTTATCCAGCAGCATTTTAAACTTGGGAAATGTCTAGTATTTTTCTATACAAATTTTGCCCCCAGGTAAATGGGTTGCTTTTTATAATATACATGCTATAAGAAAGCTCTGAATACACACACTCTGCAGTCTATTACAGTGACTGTTCTAATAATCAGTGGAAGTAAACATAAGTGTTTTCATGTTTCCCTGGCGCTGGGATGGAAAGAGAAACTGAAATCAGGACACTACATCAAGAGCTAGAAGCTGTAAATTTGTTAATTTTGAAAGGAATATGTATATTTGAACTTGACTAATTTTGCTACCAATAGTTCCCCGCAAAAAAATCAGACCAGAAAGAGTAATGAACCATAGGGTTATGGTGAGAGCTATGCAATGAGATAAACACCTAACAAGAAACGTGATGCAGCTGTCATTGGAGAAAGCATGCAGATGCAGACAGAAACAATAATGATCTGGTATTTTAATAGTTGGCTTGAATTGATACAGTAAAAGACAGAGATGGCATTTCTTTGTCTATAACACTGATTTTTCAATGAGTGTGATGAGTGGAAGCCATAGAGTAAGGTGCTTATTGTGATCTTTCCTGAGATTAACAATCTCTTCCATCAGCAACACATCCTGTTTCTTAATTATTAATTTGTCCAGTGATAGAATATTTGGACTACCCCATTAAGCAGCAATAGGCCTCTCAGCTGAAATACTGAATGCCTTAGTTGGATCTCTGAGGTATGCAGAGATGAATTTCAATCTACTCCCTAAAATATATGTCCCTGAACACATTTCTCTGCACAGGATCATGTGCTCTGTTGCTACCAGCTAAAAATTTTTGGGTTAACAGTTTAGATGCTCTGTTTTATTGGCTGGTCTTCAGTTCAAACAATCTCCTGGAGTGATCTGAATCTTGCAGGCTTAGATTTTAAACTTATGGAGTAGAATATGACTATTTCCCAAAATAATAAAGTACATGATCTTTATAACTTGGCACTCTAATCAGAATTAGCCATAGCTTTTTTTTTTTTAATTTATTCCTGGTCTCAGAAAATATGCAAAAATCCTTGAACTATTATGCAGTAGATGAGTGAGTATTTACCTATATGTTCAGTACTCTGCCACAATCAACTTTTCAATAGAGTTTGAGAATTCTTGGCTAGGAAAATAATAAAACAAGAAAAACACTGTTATGTTATTACAGAAATTAATAGTGAACTAATGAATCAAAGGAAGAGGAGTTTAAAAAGGGTAATTTAATATGGACATACAGGTATAACTTTTCTCTTAGTATGTTCTTCAGCCAGAGACTGATATTAGCTGAGAAGAACCACTGGGGGTGTACAATAGTATATTCATTTTTTCAGTCTTTTCTAACCTCTGTCAGAAATTAGTTATAGAGAGCTCAAGGGAGGTCATATTCCAGTGGGGGCATCTGCAAGCTTAAAATGAAGCATATTAATTGGTGCTTAATGATTGAAGAAAATGCTGATTCTTGAAACCAAGCCAGCTTCTTATTGTCTGGATGGAATTGATTTCTGCTGTGCTTGTATTCATCACAAACTGTAGGCTTATAAGATGCTATTTTTTAAAAATATATCAAAGTATAATGATTCATCTGGGAGAAGTTTAAAAGTCCTTAAATACAATTCCTCAAGAGAAAAAAAGACAGACGGAAACACAAAACTTTATGAACAGAACTCACTTTAAGTTTTTGGACATCAAAAGTCAGAATTCAACAAACACAAATAATCAATTTACTTGGATGCATTGATGTAGTGCCTGTGGTTTTTGTCTTTGTGAGTTTTTAAAGACCTATATTGAAAAAGCAAACTTAATATCCAGGAAAAAAAACCCCAAATATACAGCAATCCACCAGGGCCTGTTTCTTTCTAGTCAATGTGTCTGAGTGTGTTGTCTAAAATGTCTCTGGTCACTGGACTGTTTTATAAGAACACAAAGCTGGAGTATATACAACTTCCACATTTCAAAGTTAATTTTAATGTGTAGACAAAAAAAAAAAAAAAAAAGAAAAAGGGAGTAGAGTATGAAAAATTGTTTAAAAGGAAAAAAATACAGCAAACAAACAAACAAAAATGCTGGAAGAGGTCAATGGAAGACCTGCCCATGAGGACTGATATAATTTCTAACTTGAATGCTTGGAAAGGTCTTTGAAATCCCTGGTAGGACATATTAAATGTGCAATATGTTACTACCTTAGCACTATGAAGGACCAAGCAAGATTCTGTTCTTTTTCCCTGATTATTTCTGAACCACTTTGTTTTCCCATCAATGCGCTGCTGATTGTACAATGTTCACCTGCCATTTCATACAGACAAAAGACCTCGGGGCAGACAGATGACTCCAAACTACTGCTGACCAATTATAGAAAAGAGATCCTGTTCCTAATGAGAACAGCAAATTTACATTCTCATGCAAATTATTACTTCTAAATCATACTCTCCAAATCATTACAATCGGATATTGGATTCCATGTAACAAAATGGAATTGCTAAGCAATATGAGTGGTCAGCCCTTTTCTCGTGAGAGCTGGCTTTAGAAAGTACTTTATATATTCTATTCTGAAACTCAAACTATTTGTATTTAAATATGATTGCAGACATGTTAAACAAAGGTTTCATATCAGCCAAAAAAAGTAAGATGCGTCACTTGAAATTTGCTCGTGAATTACAAAGTTTTTCATTTTGGGACACATTTTCCACTGTAGCTTTGCAGGCAGAACCACCAGAGAACACTAATTAGCATGTTTTTAGGATGTAGTGGATTTTAATGGCACAACTGGAAAATCGCCCACATGTCCCTAGAAAATTATAAGCAGAGATTTTCCAGCTGAGACAGAAAAGCAGATGGATAAGTATGGAACTAATGTTATTTCTTCTGGGGCCAGAATGTCAAAGTGAATGTCTAATGAAACTTCTTTTTTTAACTTGAGCATAAACCGTACAATACAGAAATATATCAAGTATCATTCTAAGACAGGAAAGTAAAGAGGACTTGAAGTCATTTAAATGTATATTAGAAAAGAGTGAAGAGCTGGAGCTTTACTTAGAGATAAGAGTAAATAAAGTCCTTTACTCATTTTATGCATGCTGGGTTACAGCATAGTCTGACTTACATTAGAAACCAATCTTCAGTCATAGAATTCAGATCAGGATGCAGCTCTCTGGAGACTGGATTCTGGGTCATCTATCAAGGGCAGATGATTCAGGGGTGTTGCTTATCATTTCACACCCATTTCACAAAGTAACAAGTAAATTATTATTTTCCTTAAATTACTTATGTGAAAGTTGTTTCTAAAGACTGGTCTGGGAAAGGTTATTGCAAAGAGTGGAAATAGAAGTTCCTCTAAATTGAAAGGTTTGTCTCTGCAAAGTCAATTTCACATGCACAGCATTGACAATATTTCATTAAATAATATTATAAAAGTGTTGTGCAATGACAATGTAGCATATTACAATATACATTATGTTCAGCAATGACTCAAGCTTACAGGGCCCAGGATCAGGACTTCTTAAACTGTTGGCTAAAAGAACACTGGCAAGGACAACAGGATAACCATGAATATAGTACTACTGGGGGTCTTTTGACTTCCATCTGTCAAGAAAGGCAAGCAGATGTGGCTTCCCTGTAACACCTCACTGAAAAGGATAACAACTCTAACAGCACAGCACCTTGCCAAAGACCATGGTAACTGATTTGCTTATTTGGTTTCACAGAAATAATTTTGTACCTTCAGCAACAAGTTAGTGAACTTGATCAGCCATACAATAACTACAAAATTGGTGTCCTTAGAGAAGAGATTATCTATGTTCATTTAAATAAGTGGTTTCAGAGAACACAGTAAAATTAAGTCAGTAATTACTTGCCCCATGCCCAGGATATGAACCAGAAAAGGTTGCTGAGGGGTTTTCTAATTATATCTCTTTTAAATGGATTTGAAAAGGCTAAATACTAGCAATGTCAATGTCTTGATCTATCACAGATATGACCTGTGTGTATGTCTCTAACACAGCTGAAGTAATGGGGCAGTAAATATTTGTGATAATAATATTACAGCTCTTTTCCTAGATTCTTGGCATGTCAAAATTTGAGGTGATTGATGTTGCATATGATAGCAGCAGTGTTTCATATTTCAATATCTTTGACTGAGTTTATGGTAAACTATTAGGCTTGCCCTTGCATTAAATATTGAAATTTCTAGGAATAAAAAGTTATCTCTCTGTGCCAAAATGTCCATATTTAGTTCTCCAACTACAAATATACTACCCAAATACATATAATTCAAAAATAAACAACTCAGATTAACCTATTCAAAACATAGGCTAAATTACTTTTGATAATTGAATTGGCTTATTGGTAGGTCATTTGTTATCTCTAGAGAATACTATAGCCTTCTATATAGTTCTTAATGTCTATATTTCTTATAGAAAATGTCTCATCTTTAAATCAGGAGCTGAACTGAAAATAGCTGAAAATAGGGGAAAGCATTAGATGTGCTTACCTCATTTTCACTCTTAGAATCAAAGAATGACCACTTTTGGAAATGACCTTTACCATCATCAACTCCAACCATCAACTTAGCCCCACCACCCTTAAACCATGTCCTCAAGTGCCATACTCACACATTTTCTGAACCCTTCCAGGGATGCTCACTCTACCACTTCTCTGGATAGCCTGTTCCAATGGTTTGTGAAAAAATGTTTTCCTAATATCTGAACTAACCTTTTTCTAGTGCAACTTCAGGTCGTGTTTTCTTGTCCTGTCACCTGTTACTTGGGACAACAGGCCAATGCCCACCTGGCTACCACCTCCTTTCAGGTTGTTGTAGAGAGTGATAAGGTCTCTCCACAGTCTCCTTTTCTCCAGGGTAAGCATTCCCAGCTCCCTCCATCACTCCTCATAGTACTTGTACTCCAGATCCTTCACCATCTCTGGACATGCTCCAGGGCCTCAATGTCCTTCATATAGTGGGGGGCCCAAAACTGAGCACAGTACTCAAGACACAGTCTCACCAATGCCAAGGAAGAGGAAATGATCACTTCCCTAGTCCTGCTGGCCACGTGTTATGATTATAGTCAGGGACAGTATCCTGATCTTGATGGACCTTTGGATCTCTTGATCCCTTCCACATAAACATTGACTGTTCAAAAAGAGACTGGGTATGGTGGAACATCACTGTGGTACTGAAACTACATATTTCCTGTTTCCTTTCTGTTTTCAGTTAAAACAAACATGTTTGATCAGGTTCAAATATTACTTTAAATATTTCTTTTCTAAATTTTAATTTTGAGCATGAAAAGTTCAAAGGTATATTTGGGGATGTTTCAGGACAGAAGTGAAGGATGGGGTCTGAATCTTCTGTTAAATAATGGTGATTAATGTGGTGAATCATTGTCCTCTTTATTCAAAATAGCACTAATTCTGCGTCTAGTAAGGAGAGAAGAATGACGTGCACAGTAGGAGCCTCAAATTCCTTTGATCCAATCTCATCCCATTAATTCTAAGAGACGGTGTTCTGTATTAAAGAATAAAATTGGAAAGGTCTCCTAAAGAACTAACACAAAAACCCTCATAATCTGAAAGAAACATAATTTGTTCATAACAGCAATTGATCCACAGTAGGAGAAATTGAAATTATTCAGCAATTAAAACAGAGTAATTCTCACCTTTTTTTTTCAAACTTGCAGCTTTTGTTGTTTGGCTTGTGCAACTGATGGCTCATTAGTGTTTCATTAGTAGGAAACAGTACAGGAACTCTGATTACTACAGGGCAAATTTATGTTATCTCTGGTCTTAACATGCTTTCTGTGTTTCTCCCAGATATATATTTGATGTCTTATCAAGTAGTGCTACTTATAGTAGTTTCTATGTTAATGGCAACTTTTTTATTCTCATTTTCACGGTTCCTTTTGCAATGCCTAATTCACATTATTGTAAGTGGAAAATTAATGCAAGCTAAGACAATGCAAGCAACGGAGACAGGAAGTGTCACCAATAAGAGCTATCAGCAAAGACAAATACTGGTAAACAGAAAATAAAGACAAATGCGTGCTCTCATAGTTCAGCGTTCATGTGTTAAGAAAGGAACAGAATTTAAACTCCTACTGCAAACAACTAATCAGAAGCATCCAGACCGATTTAAGTTGTCATGGTGATCAGCCACTCTTTGCAGATAAGCCCCTGACTGCGCTGCAGACCAGAGTACAGGCAGTAGTAATTCACATTGTTGTATATAAAAGGGTCTCTCAAATATTAGGGAGATGTCTTCACTGAGCTTTGATAAAAACTCGCTCTCTTTTGTTAATTAAATATCCTCTCTTTTATGTCCATCTTCCCTTGTATATAATAGGTGGCTCTTTGATCCTGCATTACTAGGCTGTGGGAGACACTAAAGTTAGCCTCCTTTTCTGACTCTTAAACACCTGGCAGGCACCAATGCTAGAAAGTGATAGTCTTTTTTTTAGGGAAGTGTTCATGTTGTTTCTGACTTAGTGTTTGGATAAGCCATTTCAGAATGCCTGGCTTTGTTTCTGGTGGCGTCTATGCCCTACTGATGAGAAGAACTAGCAGAACTTCCAGTGGGATGGAAAATAAAATGGCACATTTCTTTCTTACTTTTTCAGAGTGTATGAGACATGACAAATATAAGAAAACGGTGTATAAATGTGCTTCCAGATCTTAGAGATAAAGTATTCCTGTGCCAAAACATTATTCAAATGTGATGAAAATTGTCTCCAAAGATGTTGTAGGTGGTAGAGAGACTGATAGACCTATTCACAACACTTCAAACTCCCTACCAAATACAGTTAAAAAATAACATGACACTGGTTTGACATAAATTGCTGCAGACTATACATTTGTCATTCCCATTACTAAACAGAAACTAGGAATTATGGGTTAACATGCTTCTTATTCAAGTACGTCTGAGAGACTTAGATGAGAAAATAAATGAAACAGTCGATACTACTTATATGATTAATATAGGGTCTGGTTTGGCTGATTTTTCAAGTGTGCTAGAAATTGCTTGTTGGACATCAGAGTGTTGTCATTGTGTAACAATTAGGAGATTATGGCTGTGAAAAGCACTTTCGATGTCAGTAAATCTGACTGTGAGGTATCATATTTGAGAAGCATTTGTGTTTACAGTGGAACTGAGTATGCACTTTCATTTTCATGACTTGATATTTATAGAAAGCTGTTGAAGAAGGGGCTCCAGCTCATTTTGTAACAGTTCCTGATGCTATAAACATCTTCCTCTTGTATTAACCATGACCATGTTCTGAAAACAACTTCAGCAGATTTAAGTATGACTCAAGTATATAGCCCTGCCAAAAGCAATCATGACTTTAAGTGTTAACCTCTGTTAATACTTAAAAACATTCATAGGTTCTTTGTATCAGATAATTTGTGGAGTGCTCATTTTCTATGGCTTTGTGAGAAAATTAACTTACTAAGTATGGAGGAATCACATAGAATCAGCAAACATTAAGCAAATTCTGCATAATACAGTGGAAAGACTTATTGTGAAAAGGTTCTACTGTCAATGCTGGTCGATTTTTTAAATAATCTAATCCTTTTCAGAACAGTTATAATGCCCAGGGCATTATAATTCCTCTTAATGCTAAAAAGAGAAGTCAGTAACATGAATTTTAAATATACATTGTTTTATTTGCATCTGTATACATGTGCTGGAATATAGACCTAAACAGTCATCACTTTCACAGGTGTCAGCTTAGTATTGTTGAGAAAACCAGCCTTGGGATTTTATTCTGAACACAGCACAGTTTAGAGATGAGAACACATCTTACCATTAAGAAAAATTCTGCTGTCTTGAATAAGAGAAACTAGCATGTTAGAAGATTACTTTTCTCATAGAGTCTTTGATAAAAATCATAGAATAAGCAAAATCAGCAGGGTAAATGTAGTTGTGACCCAGGATGATATCCCAGATAATAACTGTAAATATTTACAACTCAGTAGAGAAGTTGTCTTTGAGTGCTAAACTTACATATACAAGTTGCAAGAACAAAAACTTGATCAGGAATGTTAGGATTTTTGTTGTTTAGCTTTTGATTAGGTATCTTCACCCAGTTTTCTCACTGGGGTCTTCCTTTGTAGCCAGTGGAGAGAAATAGGATGGTTCAGACATGCATGATGTAAAATCAGTTCATTTAAAAATGTCTGCTGTTATAATGGATGTTTGGGGTGAAATAAATTTATTCAATTATTTCCTGTGTTTTTGTGCTTTTAAATGTTAAACATTCATGATTCTCTTTGTTCCTGAAAAATGTACCTGCTCACAGGGAGAATAGGACTTACCCAGTGAATAGGAATTCATGCCTCATTTCTGTTGTCTACAAAATGTAAATTTGCATAGATGAAAGTGACTAAAGCTGTTTTTTTATGGAATCCAAAATCCAAAGCTTCTAGTATATTTCTTCTACAAATTTTAAGACCAGCCTGGAAGTGAATGTAGTTGCCAGGATAAGTTTGCAATAAGATTAAAATTTGTTGCCTGATTGTTGGAGTAAAAGAATCACTGGAACCCTTTGCAGTAAGAACTCATATAGGGCAATGTACAATAGTCTTACCACTGGCAGCTTGGGTAGAGCCTGTTTTCCCCGACTTTGGTTTTCCCCGTAATACAGACTATCAGGTGAGACAGAGTAGGACAGTTTTCTATCCCACCACAAAGAACTTCTGGAGAAAGAAATAAATTAGAGCTCTTTCAACAGAATGGAAAGAGCTTGCAAGTGAAGATCACATCTGACAGATATTATCAAGGTAGAAGAGTAACCAAAAAATGGAGTCAAGATTCAGATATTATCTGCTTAGTTACTCAGATCTGAGCTTTGTCCCAGATTTTTTCTAGAATGATTCAGATCACCAGACCATATTAAATCCTGGTGTTCCAGAATTTCTGCCTCTGCAAGTTTTCAAAAAAACCCCCAACTTTTTTAACATTTGTGTCAGAGAACTAAACTCTTAAAGGCAAGTGTTAAGCAGTACTAATGGAGATGCTGAAACTAGAATAGGCAAAAAAGGCTGGATTTGTCTGACCAAATTCAACATCTGCAATATGTATGTTTACTGCCAAAAGCGTGTGTCAGTTCTGTTCCCTGTCAGAGAAAGAGGCTTTATAAGGTATATCACACAGGAACAATCAAAAACAGGCCACTGAGCCTCAGAGGCACCTCTTTCTTTCTGTCACCTGGGAGGGGAAGCAGGCATTACCTGTTCATATGTAGAGGTCTTTATTGTCAATGACTATGGTCTGTCAGATTAGAAGAATGTAACCCAGTGGTCAAGAAGGAGCAGGAAAGTCCTTACTCCCTCTTTGTCCTGAGCTGCTGCAAATAAAACAAACCATGGCCCAAGTCTGACATAGCTCTTTGGAGCTGCTCAGACTTACCTTTCTCGTCTCTGGCCATTCCTTGGAATGCGTCTAGCTAAGTTTCAACTAACTATAAACAGTAGGCATAGATCTTCACACTCCCAGGTTCACTGCTTGCTTCCAGGAGGAAGAAGGTGCCAAAGTGGGCAATTTTATTCTTCCAGATCTCTGGAGCCCTAACAAAGGAGCAACTTATGCATCATTGAGTATTATTAAGAAAGGGAACAATTTTTACTCTGAAATCCTCAGATGTTGTTTAAAAAGAAGATTACTAAATACAGAAAGCTTTTTTGTTCTTACTATTCACATTTAGTATGTGTATCATACTTATATTTATATATTCACATATATTTATTTATTTTATATATAATTACATATATTAATATAATCTAATTAATTTTCTAGAAATATATTAATAGACTATGTTTAAATAAATGTGTTATATTTATAATATAAATTAAGTATATCTAGTATGCATATTTAGCATTTAATGAGCATTTACCTCATTAGTAAATACTCTCATCTTCTTCAAGCATGCTTCTCAGTACTGTGCTCTAAATCAGCAACATTAAAAATCTAATACAAGTCCAGAGGTATCTTTTTCTCATTCTCTCATTCTTTTACCTTTCTTACGGCACAAAATAGCCCCAAGAGGCTGTTAAAATCAAAACCAGATAGATTTTAGAGCAAAAATCTTGCTTTATATATATTTCCTGTTGCAAAATATATTGAAATAATAATAAGAATAATCTTTCACAGCATAGCATATGTATGTATTTTTGTATTTCTAAATTGTGTAGAGAAGATACACATATGTATTAATCTGTACATAGATAATATGTACATACTACCTAAATATGACAAGAGAAAACACAAATTGAAAAGAACCAAGTACTCAGTTAATAAAAATCAACAAGCCACCTGAAAGCCAGGAGCATCAGGTGTTCAAAGTGAAGTGCTGAGTTTGATCGTAGCTAAGATGGAATGTTTGCTTAAGACTCACCTGTACATGGTTTTATACATGGACCCCTTGAACATGTATGGGTTCTGGTGACATTTAATGTCCAAAGCTTTATTTTTCTTCTCTTTGAAGAGTTCCATCTCTTTTCTTGCTCCCTTTTTTTTAAATTTTTTTTTTTTACTTTTGTAAGAAAGATGATGAGGTCCTGTGAATGAAAAGGACGACTCTACCAGAGTAGCTGTTTGATGAATGCAGACTTTTATTTCAACTTGCACAATGGTGCTCACAGGAGTGAGGACAGGGATTCTCAAAGGCATAAACGGGAAACAAGCAGAAAGTTTTATTGCCTTCCACTGGGTTCTTAAGAGCCTTTGTTGACCTGCTTTCTTAAATTTAGGTAACTGTATATGTTAGTAAATCATCTATAAAAAGAATACAAACCAGCAATCTACAGAAGGAGCTGTTTATAATGAGGTGTTTAGCAAAAAGAAAGGTACAAAGCAGCAATTTTACAATGTCTGAGTTGAAAAGAAACAAATGAATCTCAACTGCAGTAGGGACTTTTTTTTTTTTTTTGTGCTAGCTTCTCATCTCTTGTATTTCAAAAACAAAAGGGGAGAAAAATACATTGGGAATAATCCGTATGAGGACTGACTGCAATTCCTGTTCTATAAACACTTTATTCAAGCAGCAGGTCAGTGTAAAATAATACTCACTGCCTACCTGGTACTAATTATTGTTTACATACCATTTAGGTAATTTGAAAATATGTGGACATCATCTTGCAGCATGTGTCAGGTTTCAGTTTTGATTTTGATATGTTAATTTTCAATAGTGAAGAGTCTGGAAAAAAAATAAAGGAAACCATGCCAGGCTGTAGAAATATAGATCTGTTTCAATTGAATTTTGGCACTGTCATTTGCTTCATGAGATCTTGAAATTTTCTCAAATGAAAAATCCTACATTTTGACATTACACAAACTAGATATACCAAATTTTCTGGGGGATACAAAGTGTGGACTGAGAGGTGTCCCTTCCAAACAAAGTAATTAAAGAAATAGTTTTAAAAAGTGCCTCTCAGTACAGTCTGAAAGAAAACTGCAGGTTCTTTTACAGGAAACAATGAAAACCAGATAAAAAGAATTCCCTCCCCACCTCCTCTCCAAATGAGTGTAGTGTATAGCTGTATGTAAGAAAAAAAGAGTAAATTTACATACACCTGTAACACAACAGAAACAAAAGAATTTATGTAAAAAGCATACTGTTATCTTTGCAATTAATTTTGCATATAATTTGTTTCCTTCATGTGTATAACTTCAACATTTCATATGGGAAAAAAAGAAAGCTCATTAGCATTAGTGGGGCATTTACATACTTCATGCTTTTTAGCTTAAAGCTGCCCAATCTCAGAGATTTCATTTATTATGAATATTTATATTCTTCTGCACCATGATAACCACATTTTATCACAGTACATTGTTCAAACAAAAGGGTAGACTATAAGATTTTTCCCCACACATTTTTAGTAATCAGTTTTCCAACAACCCCTATTATAAAACCCTTTCTTTATGTGGAATATAAACTGTAAAATAAGAGTCACTGCATTTCTGCATGTGCACTAAATGTTCTTTATGTAGCATCTAGATAATTTAAAAATATAGAGACATCATCTTGCAGTTCCATGAAACAGTCAAATTCACTACTTCTCTATATTTTTTCTTATTTTAATCTGTAGCTGTAGGCCTTCCTATTAGCAGCTTTTCCCTCTTTCTTTGGCCATTATTTTATTTTATTAGTAGCTTTCCCTCTTTTCTGACAGCATGATTTTATTTTACTTTATTTTTTCTCTTTTCCATCCAATTTTGCATTATGGAGAAAGAAGTCTGGAAGCTTTTTGCTGACATACAGTGAATAAAGAAACCGGATGGCAGAGGTAGTTGATCTCATAGTGGTAATCATGCACAGAAATGGAAGAACTGCAGGGTGAACTTTTTGATCCATAGCATGGAGCTGTGCAATGATCAATTGCCTGTCCAAATCTGCTCCGTACTTATTATTTTTATGGAAATGTATCTTCCCAGTTTCTGTTATGTATACTCAAGCTTTGCTCTGTCTCCACCCCTTGATGTTCCAACTATTTCTGTAAGATTTAATAACATACCCTGAAAACACAAACATTGGGCCTTTTGAATGACTGGATTTTGCTCTAATTGTGGCTGGAAAATCAGAGCTCCAACTCCACTTCCTGAGAAGCAGTATTAGAAAATTCAGATTGGGGATAGTTTAATGGAACTGGCCTACTTTCTAGAGCCATTTGTTTTGATGAGAGCCTGAGTGTAAATTCTGTGCAGAACACAGACAGCTATTATGCAGTTAATTATGCACAAAGTAAACATGTACAATTGCAAACAGCAGAATGCCACCTAATAATGGATAACCTGAGATTTATGGTATGCATGCCCAATCTGTAAAGGCTTCTACTCATGAATCTAAAATGAATGGAACATTACCCAAATGATCCAGAATGAAGGATTTAACGTATCTCTCTGCCTTATTGCTACTTATTCCCTGTCAGCAGATTTTTCATCTGGTTTTTATTTATTGCACATAAACACTACTCAAATGATTTGGTCATATTTAAGAACATATGGTCTGTATTTCTGATTACTGGTTATACATTTTTTTTACCAATTACTTGTTAAAGTAATCTCTTTTTTTAATTACACTGGTCAGCAGATAATGATTTTGCCTTCATTTACTTGAAGTTTACCTGCAGCAAAGTAAGTTGCAATGTGAATGTCCCTGGAAAAACAAGGCACATCCTTTTTGCACATATTCATTCTCTTTCTATGTAGGTGTTAATAAATGTGATTGCAGTCTACATTTATTCTTACTTCAGGTTTTCTGTGCCAGAGACTGGTCAGTGCTCAGATGCAGTTAGCACAGTTGTGACTGCATCAGAGCTCCTGCTAATGGGAGTGCTGGCTCACACACCACAATTAGCCCTCATCATCTCTGCTGTGCCTCCTCTGCAATGAGAAAAAGGCTTCAAAAATTCATAACTAATTGTAAAGTAACAAGTAAACTAACTAAACTGCTAGAGCAGCTTGTCAGTAAAAGGAGTTATTATTGTCTCTTTCTGCACTTGGATTTCCTAACTTGTATTTTTTAAGGGAATAAGAAAAACCAAG
Source organism: Onychostruthus taczanowskii (assembly GCF_017590055.1). Taxonomy (NCBI): domain Eukaryota; kingdom Metazoa; phylum Chordata; class Aves; order Passeriformes; family Passeridae; genus Onychostruthus; species Onychostruthus taczanowskii. Next base: position 3,791,042 of record NW_024502347.1, read on the forward strand.
CCCCCAGACCCTGAGACACCTCTTGTATCTTTAATGTATGGGATCTGTGACATGGGGGACAAAATATTTTGCGTGTTTGAGTAGGTCACCACATCAATGGAAAGAATGCTGACATGGCTATCCAAGCCTCTTTTTCCTTTGGATTATAATTAATTACATGTAATGTCCTGCTATAATAAGTTTTTTTGTTCCTTTACACGTGCTTCCTGACTCTATTCTTTTTTTGCTGGCTGCTAGGTCCTGTTAAAATATTTCACTGATTCAATTGCATTGTACAATCCTTTTTCAGAGGTATTCTAGAAAAAGAAAATACAAAAGAAGTGGAAAAATTATTCAGGAATATGTGCATCATAAACTTTATCTACATTGCTAAATAAACCAGATGCAGGGATGGGTTTGAGGATGTGCTCTGTCATCGTGCCTGTTATTTAAATGTTATCATGCTCCCAGTCACAGTTTTGGCACCAGAATTTTCTGAAACAATGTCTGGGTAAAATTTGGGCCATAGGATATGTTAGGGAGCTCTCATGTCCCCACTCATGAGCAATATGCAGTGTAGCAATTGTGCCCTGTACAGTCCTCCAACAGTCGCCAGCAAGACTGACATCCTCAAGCACTGCCATGTGCCCACACACAGAGTACACCCACACCCCCAAAATCCCCCATTATCAGGCAGTAAAACACTGGTAGACTACAACACAGACTTCTCTGTAATCTAGACACGTTCAACTGAAAAAAAACCCATATAGAGATGATAAGCATGACTTAAGGTGACTGAGGCTCAGGGAAAGATGAATACTAAGTGCTGTGTAGTGTGGATACAGCTAAGCCAAACCATTTGCCCAGAGACTGGACCCTGTCTTTGTTTTATTTGACAGCAAATATTGGGATTCCATGGAGAGAGATGGAAATGCATCATACTGTGAGATATTCTTGTCTGCAGGTGGATGGATAGAGTACTTATCAAATGTAATTAACAGATTTTTCTGATGTTTAGAAAAGGACAAATGATGTTCCCCTATGAAAAAAACCCATGAGGCTTAATTAAAATATTTTGAAATAAATAATAAATAATAATAAATAATAAATATTTTAAATAACTAAAATATTTAAAAATATTCTAATTTTTTTTTTTAATGCAGCATATTCCCCTCATACATCATTGTAATTCTACTATCTATTACTAATGCTGCCCAGGCTAAAGAGACAGATGTGCTGGACTCTATAATTCTCTTCATATAGATCACATCAGGAAATTCATTTGAAATAGTGCAGGAGGCAGTGTGGTGATGTGAGATACATTGCTGTTGGCACACAAGCTGTCTAATTCAGAACTAGATTGTACAGTTCTTCTGCCTTTGACTGCAATTCAGACATGCTTGGATAAATTACACTGTTGATGTTTGAACTACTTAGGCACTGTTGTCTTTCCAAACATTATGACAGCCCCTATCCCTGTAGGTAGAGGGAAAGATGCTGTACAGCCACACTTTCTTCCAAGCTGTTCCTTCTTCTTCCACAAGATGTTACATCTGACAAAAAAAAAAAAAAGAAAAAAAAAAAAAAGAAAAAAAAAAAAAAAAAAAAGTTGAATATCCTCCCTCTCCCAATAAACAAAATCAACCAAACCATTCAGTTATAATATTAGTAGTAGAGGCATATTTTGCGAAATTAAGAAGAAATTAAATGGACTGGAGAACTAGTAACTACAGAAACAAACCCCAAAATAAGCAAATAGGTATGTCTTCTCTCTTCTGAGCCATTAAAGTTTGTAGGTCACTATCGTGTTCTGCTTTGTATTTCATCATTCATTTTTACTACTTTGATGGTCCTGCCTTCTTTTCCCGCATTTCTGTTGAATACATCCATTCTGCCACCTGCATTAAAGGGTTATTTCCTTACCCTGTGTAAGGGAGAGAGGGAAGTGCTCCTTTCATCTTTAGGAGACAGTAGTGGGTTTTTTTCCCCCCCAACTCGTTGTTTTTTTTTTTTTTTCTCACTTGTTCTTCTGTAATTAAAGCTAATACATTCAGTTGTTCCTTACCAGCATTTTTTGCTTGCATAGCTCTTTAATCCTCTCCATTAACAATTTTTTCTTTGATTACTATTCCTTTCCTCTAGATCAGTCTGCTTTCACATCAGATATCTTGTTCCTGTCATTGCAACCTGCTGTGTGAATCAGGTGAGCCTGGTAAGATACCTTTACAGAGCAGTCTTGATTGTGTTTGCTGAGCTGTGAGAAAAACAAGAAGTGTAAAAAGAAAATGACTTAGAAGCTTGCTTGTGAAAGAATCAGCCCCTGCTGAACCTACAGTACAGAAAAAGAAAGAGAACTTTACACTTAAATTTAAAGAAACTTAGTGAAGTCTCGTGCTGAGAAGAAACCATTTCATGTTGTTAGCTTGATCTTAGTAGCTTTCTTCTGTCTAATATACTGCTCCAGCAGTATGTTGCACCCAGTTTGCATAGAGGTAAATGATGGCATGCTGCCCAAGGCACTGGGGAGTCAGGCCCTTACACTTTACCAAAGAGTTGTGGAAGCACAGCAGCCACACCAGCAAGGCTGAAACTCCATTGTAGCAGCCAGGCTGACAGGAGGGCATACAGCTGCAGAAAGCCTCTGGGGCTGGAGGGGACCTCTGATCTTAAAGGCAGCTTTGCAGCTGGAGCAATTACTGCCACACATCCAACTGCATGTGAGGGTGATGGCTCCCAGCCTGAAGCCTACAAACAGGCATCCTCTGCTAATTGGGAACAGAGGAAGAGGAGATCAGAGAAGTTAATAAGCGTGAAGTCAGTATTGTGGCCAGTTAATAGCAATACTCTTTCTTGTTATGCCCATGAGTGTGTTACAGAAGTATTGGCAAATCTTATCCTGCCTGTAGGGAAGTGGGTGGCTGACATGGAATAATAAAGACTCTTTTCTTTTAGCTGCTAGTTTGAAGGCTGCTCAGACTAGAAATGGAAAAACTGTACCAGATGATGGTCTCTCCAATGGCAATCAATAGTCTTGAAGTATTTATTTGTTAGCAGGAGTCTGTCTCATGAAAATTCCCCTTTAGCAATAGAATTACTTGCATTTTAACAAATCAGGCCTGGGGCATGGGTAACCTTTGCGACTGTCAAGAACGAATGCTTTTGATGGTCTTGCTGTTTCTGCCCTTTTCATCCCCTGAGAGTCCAACAGAAGTCAGCAATAACTCTTGGATTAGGACGGAACTAGGAATGCCTCCCTGCTATGAAAATGAGCTGTCAAGCAGTCGTGGAAGACAGGGGGAATACATATCTTGAATGAGAGGATTTAGCAGCTGTATTGAGATTCTAGAATTGGAGAAGGTTTGCTGTTGGGTCAAAATATGGTCAAGTAGTAAATGTGGAAGAAGTCAGGTAATTGCTTAGCCATGAGCTTTCTTGTACTGTAGCTGCCATCAAATTGTGCTTTGGAACAAAGATGTTTTCTTTTATCTGACATTCCCCCTGTGAATTCTGGGAGGCCAGCTTTGGACTTGAACAAACAACAAATTTATTTGTTTTTAACTTCTGCTAGTTTCACCATCTGGCATGAATTATACTGCACTGAACATGTTCTGTCTTATCAAATTCTATTATCACTTTGTGCTTATCCTGTAGTTTATCACTTTGCAACTGCTTGTGTAAAAATAAATAAATAAAGAAAATAAAAATATTAGTGGTTTGAAACCCCTTTAAAATCTTGTTGCAGCCATTCCTGCAAATACCTGAGGCTTGGATCCTTGTTTCAAGTACAGATAACACTATATTCTTTTTGTTGTCTGTATGGCTTCATTGTTCTATGCTGTGTTTTTATGACAAATTAAACATCTTTGGTTTTACCAAGCAATATGTGCCTTTTGTTTTTACATAACTTATTTGTCTCTAATTGTAAAGGATTATTTATTTCTTGCCTTTTCCTTCTGTTATTTTTTAAAATTTCATTTGATTATTATCGAGTTCTAGATTTGCTACCTCAATTCTTTCTTATTTTTAGGGTAGTATAATTTCTTTAACCTGGTTTAGTGTTTCGTATTAAATGTGTGCTTTTCATTTACAATTTATTCCAAAATAATATCTCTGATTTTTTTCTTCTTCTCTCTGTCCCTTTTGCCCTTTCATTCATTTCTTGAATATTCTGTGTTTGTAGTGCAGAACTTAAGAGCTGACTACTTTCTTTCTTGCTCCTGTTAGCTAACCCTTGTCACAGTAAGCTGATTTATTTACATTTGCAGGTGTTTTTTCAGGATCAAATCCTTCACGCTGTATCAGATAAGTGTCTGAACATCATGAAAATAATAAACAGAAGAGATTTCACTCATAGCTCCAAAGTGTTAGGGAAAACTACTTTCAAAAGCCACTTTTGCAAACCATTACATATAACAGGTTGAAATCTTTGAAGCATCTTAAATCTGGTAGCTTTAAATTTCAACTCTCACTTCTAGTTTCACCTTTTGAAGCTTTTTTGGCTTTCACGTAGATGTTATACATCAATAAATATTTAAGTCTGACTCCTCATGTAAAAAAAAAAAAAATTCCTTTGGCAAAATCTATGAATAAGAAGTAGTTGGTCTAACCTGATGATCAAATTGCAAACAGTAAGGATAGACCAAGGCAACAAACCTTGCCTGTGGTACTAAGACAAAGGCAATAACTGAATATTTATTTATTCTCTTATTAAATGATGAAAATATTGTTCCCAGTGTGCTTCTGTTTAAAGTGCTTTGACCTACAGTGCCATATAATCTTGTTCTGCCCTGGTGAATTCAGAAGTGGAGCAGGTTTGGGGATTCTTGCTGGGATGGTCAGTATACAGCACAGTTGTATACTTATTCCTCAAGAGAAATTTGATGTTAGCCACAGACATTTTCTTGTATGGCTGCAGTATTACCTAATTTTTTTTGAACACTACAGAATGGAAATCAAATTATCTAAATCAAAATTTGGTAAATCTTTTGCCACATCCAGACTTGAGTCACTCTGGCCAAAGCATAAAAATCCTTGGACTTATGCTGATGGCATAGAGATTATGACCAGAAATGTAGCCTCCCAGGAATGTGAATGGCAAACTGTCTTCTTACAGATAAATCCTGAAGGAAGATATAAAAACACTGTACTTAGTTCTAAACCAAAAATATACAATACAGCAGAGTAAATAAAGCTGGATAAGTCTGAATCTTCATTAATTAAACAACATAAATTGTTTCTAGTTCTATCTGTCAAAAAGGATTTATTAAGAAATTTTGGGTTCTGCTACTCCTCAGTTGAAGTGGAACTTCTGATGCATAGATGAACGCTCACATATCTTGTGATTTTCCAGGTAAAATTATATTTGAACAAAGTCATAACTTTATTAGTTTTGAATCACAAGAGACAAATCAATTTACTCTTACAGTGCAAGAAGGGGAACCCTTTGCTATTCCACAATGATCTTTTTGCTTTCTTGGAGGCTTTTTAGTTTCCATTTTTAAATAACTTTTAGAATTTGAATCTTCTTGATAAAACTCCCTTTCTAAAACTAGTATCAAAGGGGTCTGAATATTGTGTTGGCTTTTTTTACTAGAGGTCTTGATACTGACAGCCAGGTTTGATTTTGGAATTGAAACATATGGATAAAGTGAAAAGTCACTAGAACTATGGAATCAGCTGTAAACTGAATAAAGGAGACTGAAAGAATTTTCTTGGAAATATTAATGCTTATGCCAGACAAAATAGTCTTAGAATGAGCATTTCTATTCTGTAAAGCACATCAATTTTGTTTTCATAGCAAGACGTGAGGAGTTAGTAAATAACAAGATTTATACATAGATCTCCTGTGTACTGAGTTGGACAATCACATTATTGATTGACCACCATGATGGCACTAAACCTGAACCTTCTTAATGTCATCATCTGTAATCATCTCTTGATTAGACACTCTGAAGCACCACAGCCAGGATCAGGTAACAGGAGACAGTGCTGATTGAGCAAATCAGTTTGGAAAGGGTCCCTGGAGAAGAATTTCATTTTCCAGGCCAGAATTATCATCTCTGTGCCTTTGAATCTATACTAATAACATAATGTGGGAGAAAAAAATGTTTCTCATGATGAAATAAAACATCTGTTTCCTCCCTTTCCTCTGGGTTAGGTTTATCAAATTATGAGCTGAGTATTACACAGCTCTTTTGCAGTAAGCAAAATGGACTGATAGTAGATAGATATTTTTAATTCTTATGTTATCTGCTGTAGGACTGTTGACATATGTAATTATTTAGCATCGTATTTGAAAGTGCTTTTAAAACTCCAGATAACATGAGATAATTAGTGTCCCTTTACAGAAAAGTAAATCCCATGCCAACTTCACGCAACTGAAACTAATAATATTATGGTATCTCTGATCTTTACAGAGTTTGTGGCTGGAGCTGAGAATCAATGATTTCCCAGTCTGTGATGCTCCTCTGGAGAAAATAAAAACCAAAACAGACTACAAAACAAAATCCCTCTAAAACTTACTTTAAATTAAATTTTGTATTAAACTGTTGATGACAGTCAAGAAGGCTGATGATTTTATTTTGTTTGGGTTAAATTACAGCACTGTTACTCTCTAACACTTGAAAGAGCGTACACTCAGAGAAATGAGATAAAAACCATTGGCAGTCCTTGCAGGCTGGGGCTGGTATCAGGTGACCAGATGCTGTGGCACTGGGTTCATCCCATCAGTGCACTGGTGTGTATAATGTCTCTCTTTGAATGGGTAAACGTGGTAGAATATCAGAGCAGTTGCCCCTGGAGTCTCCCTGTTTAAGAGGGTAAGGTGGGAAACTCTGGGCCTTCTCTTCATATTCCATCAGTAAAGCCTGTTATTAAGAATCCCAAGAAAAGCAGATGCTTTAAAAATAATATAAATACCTACAGTCATGTATCTGATCTTTCCCTAAAAGTTCATGATTCCTGAAATATTTTGCATGGTACTTGACATTATTTTCCCATGTCTTTCCAGAATTGTCCTTATATTTGTATAGGCCATAATATGTTTTTCAAAACTGCTTTTTTAGGGTTTTTTAGCTGTTTTGTTGATTTTATTTTTAATATTAAGTGATCTCTTCCATAAATTTCCTTAAAATCAATCATAAATTGTGTTTTGAGCGTATTTACTGGGTGGCAAGAGGTTGAATAATGTCCTATAGCTATTTCTACATAGGAATGGAATAAAGCAGATAATGTTAACAATGGGTTTGACAGATCTATAAAGAATGCAGTCATGGTTACCAAACAAAGAAATAAAATCTCAGTATGAAGCTAGAAGTATCAACGCAACCAGGAAACACCCATAGGAAGTGCCCAAGTGCCATACTCCTGCTAAACATGGAGTATGTACGGAGTTTGATGCTTGGGAATATCAGGCAAAGGATGATCTGCATTGACCTATCTGGGAAATCCATCCAACAAAGTTGGAAATGGACTTGCCTAGTGGTTGCTAACTGAACCTGTGCTATTCAGCTACAGGAAAATTCAGTCAGCTCAGAGCAGCTTCTGATGGGTGTTCACAGCCAATACTCTGTTCCTTAACCAACACAATGATAATCTATTTTTCATCCATATTGACTAGGGTGCTACTCCCTCTCACTTTGCAATGTTGGCATTGCTAATTTAGACTCCATCAATGGACAGTGAAAAGGAAATAGCGCAATTTTTATTTGCTGGGAAATCTGGGATAGGATTCTGTGAAACAGTTTGAGTCATTTCTATGCTTGTCTGTTCATTTCTGCTTGTTGTTCTGGTGCCAATGTGATTTGAACTGTGGTTGTGTTCACAGCAGCACTATTTAAAAACAGGTGTGAGAACTCCCTGTAGTCAGTTAGTATGTGAATCTTCTTGTCCAAGGAATTCTACACCTTTATGTAAGGTGTTCTGGCATACTGAGCTCTGCTTTTGCTATATGTACTACCTTTACCAGCAAAATTTCATGGTTAAGTGTTCAAAAATTTTTCTCATGCTTTCATAACACAGACACAGGCACACAAATCCCCTACAAGGATTTGAAAAAGCCCAAACAAAGAATAGACAAGAAAAGTTTATGACTTCAAAGGTACTCTTGGAGTCTTCTTAAGCAGAAAATGCAATTATAAATCCTGAATCCAGGTTTTATATCTGTACGTCTTCACAATGTAACATTAACTCATAAGGTCAAAATGACAGCCTGAAGATCACACCTGACATATTTAACATCTCCATCCAGCCCATGGCTGCTGGCAGGGGGAATGACTGTACCAGATAACCCCCCAGACACCAGGACTGAGGAAAATCCTTCAAAAATTGCTGGTACCACATTACACCCCCATAGAGACAGAATCAATATCTGTTGTCTTCTTATTTTACATGCAGAAGCTCAAAACATTGTTAATTTAGTGCCACTATACCAAGACTTACAACCTCTTTGAGAGAGAGCTATTGCTGCATGTAGGGAATGTTGGGAGAGGCCTCCAGGCAGGCTGTAGGTTTGGTTATAGCCAGTAGTTTTGTGGTCTGTGGCAAAGTCTGCACAGTACCTGTGAAACTTCTCTAGAGGGTGACTTCAGAAAAAATGAAAGGTTTACAGGCAGAGAGAAGGGAGACAGGTAATTTGCTTAGGAATATCCAGCAGGAGAAAGTCAGTTTTCTCCTACTGTGTGTGGGTTGTGATGGGATGAAATCAAATACTGCAATTTCTTGGGTTTTTTTTTTTTTTTTGAGAAAAAGTAGCTATTGAAAAATATCCAAGAAAAGTAAGCTGGTTTAGAGAAGGAAAAGAATTAACCTATGATCAGGATGAATTATCTGAAAAATCTCACATTTGCTTCTACAGATGTTTAATCCTCATATTGCCTACAGAACTCTCAAAACTATTCAGTCTTGGTCAAATGTAATGCTATTTTTGGGTAAGAACTGTTGACAGGATTTTGGAAGAAAAATATTAATACTAATATTAACTCTTTGCTTAATATTATGGATAAATAGCAACTACTGAAACAAAAAAAATATGCTGTAGTGGGAATTTGTCAAAGTGTTATAGAATTGTATTTTGTATCATCTAAAAATATAGAAAGGACTAATAAAAAATTATCTAATACTGTATGAAGTTACTAACACATTTGTGGTGCTCCATATAAGGCTTTCCAGGTGGTGATGCTAAAACCAACATTAATTTGTCACTGGGTGCTAGATTTATTCTGGCTTCATAGATGTAGAAAACAGACATCTGTTTAAAATAATTGCTGTACACAGACAGCAGGCTATTATGCTACTCACAGTGAGTTGGACCCCATTGGTACAAAATGCACAGGAATCTACTGTGTCGCTAAATTATTTTACATTACCTTTGACCTAAAACCTTTTTTTTCTAATGAAGAATAATTAATTCTTTTTGAAATAGCAATAAGCTTGCTCCTAACAATTACATAAGAAAGAAACAAATCCCCTAAATGTCTTGATTTTCAGCAACACACACATGACTTATATCAAAGTGAATTCCAGGGTTTCCAAGTTTTTCTGTGGTTTGTAATAAATACTCAAATTAATCTTGTCTAAGAGCTCTGCAGAAGTTGTGTGCCTCTAGTTCCCTGAATAAGAAACTTGAGGCATGTTCTGTCATTATGCCACAAATATGAAAAATATGACAAAACCGTATGTTGCATAACAGAAAGAGGACAGTATACATCAGTTTAACTGAGCTGATGTTTATTTTTTTGGAGGGAAAACCAAACAAACTTCAGATTATTGTAAAATCTTTGTGAAAAATTTTTGTCTCCATTTTGTAATTATATGTTTTCAAATTTCTTTTTCATTTATCTCTTACCCTTTATCCTTCTCTATTACTAATTTTATTTTATTTTGTTTCTCCACTTTGCTATTTTGGGAGACAGAAAAAAATATGGTAAAGCAGGGACAGTTTGAAGAAACTTAAAATTAAAAAAGAAGATGAAAACAAATAAATAAAACATGGTTTCAAGTTTCTTAAGATAAAGCACTGCTAGGGAAGACAAAAATTTTATTTCACTTCTCAATGAAAACTCCTGGTGAGTTCTGTTTTGCCTAAGCAATTTCGAGCTGCTGAAGCACAGAGCCATCAAAGGTACTCAGCCCTAGGGCAAACTTACTGGAAAGAAGGAAGAAAATGCTAGGTTTCATCAATGAAGACCTAGACAGAGTACTCAATCTGCCATTTTTCTTCTGGTTTCTTGGAATTGTCCCACTCTCCTTCATAGGTTTGCTTGAAAGCACTAAAATAAGTAAATATTCATACTCTTACTTTAAAGCCATTGAGAGTTAAGAGATATGCAGATTGGATGTAAACATCTGGACAGGAACAAAAAATCCAATAACTGTGCAGCCAGGATGACTCTATTACATCACAATCTCAAAGTGACTGTTCTCTTCAGAGCAGGCTGTTATCTATGAGTGAGGTGGTAATGTTGTCAGTCACCTCCTGCGCTGTAGGAAGCACCAAAGCTTCCTCCTTTCCCTGAAATACTGAAATACAGGAAAGGGTAACTATACAGGACTGGGGGTATTAGCAGGAATCAAACAGATTTGTACTGTATTAGTAATGAAGTAATTATTAAGATATGGCCACCGTACCCATTACATATGGCTGTAAATAGGCCAGATGTAAATAGGCCAGATGTGAATTTTTATTTTACTTCTGCATTTTACTATATTTTGTGTATCTGCTGCTTTAGCTTCAATACTCCCATGCTGGGTTTTTTGCATGAGATTTCTTACCCCCACTTCCTTTTGTTGAATAATGGATATATAAAGAAAGTGGATGAAGGTATACCACTTCAAATTGAAATCTATAATACAGAATTATTAGTATGTGCAGCTGGTATAAATCCATGTCTTTGTCCTGTAGTATGAAAAAGCCATGTGCTTCCCAAATCCCTGCATCTTAACTCAGCTAGCTAGGAATTTAACAGAGATTGCTTAGCTGTGTGTATGTGTTTGAGACTGCCACTTATTAATTAAGACTATTTACTGCAGCTCAAGGGACATGGTATGTTTTAAAGTTCTCATAAATTTTATCTTTGCGAGCACTTGCTTTCAAATGACCCTGAAAGCACAATAATCTTTATAGTCAATGTATGTATAAAATGTGAAGTTTAAATATGCTAGAGTAAAATCCATTTGCTTTGCTGCTTGGCATGGAAAAAAAAGGAAAAAAAAAAAAAAGAAAGAAGTAGATTTTAAACTATTCTTTATTTGTCTGAAGGATTTTACCCAAATTTATCAGATTAGAGAGCAACAAAAAGAAGATATGTCTCAAATGAAAATTAAATATAATGTTTTCGATGTTTAAAGGAAATGTCAAATAATGTCCAAATTTTTCAGGAATTAATAAAAGGTAATGGTAATGGTTTCTATTCATAGATATTCAGGGCAGCAGTTGTCTACTCTTCACTTTTCATGTCTTTGTCTTTTCTGCACTGTTATATTCACAAACTGAGGGTATTACAATAGTGCTGATCTGGATATTTTTTCTTACCATAATCTAAGGGTATTGTGTATGTCTAACTGGTACAAACCAGCACTCCTACCAAAAAAAAGCATCTTCAATAGGGAATTGTCCTTAATCCCCTGCTGCCAACAGTGGAGAAGCCACTGAGGGTGCCACACTGGGACTAAAGTTCTGGGGAGAACTAGGGAAAGTAAAGCTTCACCTAGATTACTCTCATGGTATGTGACATTTCTCAGGAAGGAAACATAAAACAGTGTGGGTGGGTGGGCAGTATCAGGAAAAGCAGATGAGAGAGGGTAGAAGAGAAATTTTGATGCATAATTTCATAACGAGAATCACATTATGGTAGGTATTGAATAAGAAGATGCTTAGTAATATTTTAATAAGTATCATGGATTTGACTAACTGCCTGTGTAATAATAACCTATTACAAACACAAAGTGAAATCAAAACAATTCTAAGAGGAAGGTAGGAGTTCTTAAAGATGGAAACACCTGGAAAGTATCAGAAACACAGTGGAGGAACTATTGTAGGACACTTTCTATTTGACAGCTCTACAGCTGGTCTTTTAGTATGTAGTCTTTCCATGCCAAATATGCAGAATTTCAGATAATATTAAATTAGGCATGCCAGACTAATTAATATGAGTAAATTACAGAAGAGTAGTCTGAAATTCACATGCATAGTTTTAAGAGAGATGTAGGGCAACTGCTGTAGTCAGATCAACCTGGTACTCCTAGCTTGGCTATGATGAGAAAGCCTCACACATATTCCAAGGAAAGATTCCTGTGTTCTTAGAGGAAACATGCACTTTACCAATTGGTTGTTTTGACACTCTGTGGTGTGTTTTATACTCTCCATGTGAAGAGGTAGCATTCTGTCCTGGAGGATCCATTTCCTGAGTCATTAATCAGCCAGAGTCTTTGGCTTCTGAAGAGTCTCAGCTCTGCTGGTTGTCTGGTTTTCCACAGAGCTGGAAAACAGATGGAGGTCTAGTCAGGGCGTCTGGACAGGTGGGGGTTCCACACTTAAGAGAGGGGAAGAATCCTCAACCTGACACTTGAAAAGAGAAAAACCTAGTGCAAACATAAATCTCACCTGGTAGCATGGAAAAGTACTCTGACACACTGGACAAGTCACATTTTACGTACTCAAGGGAGGAAAGTTTTGACAATTTGAGAAACTGCACTAACAAACATACATACTAATAAACCAGGTTTGCCAGCTCAAGAGCATGAGAGAATCATCAAAAATATGCAGAAACACTAGATAGTGGGAGAAAGCTGCCTTTCCAGAATGTAGGCCACCACTTTATACACGGATTATGGCAACTGCCTGACGGCGTTATAGCCTACAGTCAGTATGCAGTGAAAGGAAGCAGAAAGTTATATCTTCTATTATCTCACATGTTATATTATATACAGGCTGTTCCCTGGCCTCCCTCCACTCTGGATGTGCTCAGATGGCAGTGAGTGTTTTGGCAGGGAACACGCTGACTGCTGTCTAGCACACACTATCCAGTGAGAGCTATTTTTGTTATCTGCTAAAACTACAGCTTGGAAAGAGGTGCTGTTGAGACATTTTGCTGTTTGATAATGCTCCAGGAACTGGTTCTGTGGCTGTAAATCAAGAATTATAATGTCATCAAAATACCAAAAAAACTTTTTTTCAGGCTCAATGTGAAAATTTTATGTTCATCTGACATGAATACAATATAAACCAGAGGGGAACATGAACTCTTTGGTAGTTTTCCCATGCATGATGCTAATGTTTCACCATTGAACTTTGGTTTCTGAATTTCTGTTTCACTTACATTAACATGAAAATTCCTACCTGTCCACAGTACTTGAATATTTTGTTTTTTCTGAGGACAGAAAAATGATACGAATTCTTGATTCTGCTTTAGCTTAAAATTTCTTAAATGTTGACCCATTTAAAAAGAAATAGAATTTTATATTCTTGGGTTTTTTTTTTTTGACTATGGAAGGCTTAATTTATAAATCTGCATACAAGAAACTAGTTTCCTTAACTTTGAAAGTTGGCAGAGAAATAAGGAGAGAGAAAGCTCATTACTCTGAGCTTGCACATGACCAGATACTTGGAATTTCATTGGCAAGCTCCTGACCTGAGACTTGAAGGACATGTAACACCCCTCTAGATTTATGACCAGGTTTCCAATGAGATTCTCTAATGCAAGTCAGAAATGTAAATTGTCAGAATGTGAAAATAACTTAACTAATGCAGTATCAAATGGCACCATTAAAATTCATATGTGTGGCCTTCAGCTGAAGTCCATGGTCCAGAGATGAACAGTGTATCCGAGATGAACAGTGTATCCCAGAGATGAACAGTATAGCCCAGAGATGAGTACTGACTCCTAAACAGCGTATTGAATGAGGAGAGCAGGTAGATTATGGTGCCAGCTTGTACACATATCTACACTATTTTGCATATTGGGTGTGAATTTTTAGAGATGTTTATTGAAGTACATCCTCCTCCGTGATGAAGGTGTCTTATTGAGCCCTGCCCGTAAGCTGTGCCTCACCTTTCAGTGCTAACAGCGTGGCTGGGATCTGACCTCACTTCAGCCCTCTCCAGCATTAACTGCCAGGCTGCAAAGATCAAGATCTTGGGGTCATGTTTCCAATTTTTTCCTCTTTACCAAAGTACTAAAGTTTCTTTGGGCCAGATGGTGACAGAGGAGAATGGTAAGGAAGTACCAAAGGCTCACTTTAGGGAGATCACTTATTGTAGGTTTGTTCCAGGACACTTTACATATTTAAAGAGGATCTCCAGAGGGATGGAAATCCTTCGCTGTTCTTTCTAATTGAATGGTTTCACCTGTCCTGATCTGCTGAGCAGTCACATGTCCTTTGCTTTGCAGATGATTTGGCATGGATATGTGAACTCTGGAAATGCAGATGTGCAGTTTCTACACATGTTTTTGAAGGTTGGCATCCTGAAACTAAAGTGATCATTCACTAATTTCCTCTCCCACTACAGACACACATATACACACACTTTCACTCTCCTTATATCCTCAGAATGCCTGACAAAGGATTTAAAATGATGCAGCATTCACCCCAAGCCACAAACTGTTCTTTTAGAAACCTCACAGAACTGAACTTATGGTACACAGATGGCAAAGTCATGATTTACAGAACTCAGTTGTGCTGATATGTGAAGCAGGTCTCAAATAGCTCAGCTGGCAGGAGTGGGTGCTACAGCCATTCACAAAACAGCAACCAAAGTACTTAAACTTTATAGCCATGCTTAAATTACTAATATGAGCAGAGCCAGAGAAGAGGACTGATATTTGCTCGTCCTTGATGTCTGAAGAATTCCTGCTACGGCTTTGGCCTGAGAATTTGTCACCGTGCCACTAATTTCCACGTGCTGCCTGGGAGCTCAGCACACAATCTGTGGAGCATTCCCGTGAGTGTCTTGAATGTGGCCATAGTACCTCAGAGATCCAGGGAGCTTCAGACTATGGATATTGCTCTTTTGTGACAGCCAGCCTCAGGGTACTGAGCACATTTTGTTTCCAAATCTAGTTTACTCATCTATACTGTCCAGATCTGAATAGAAATAAAGAAATAGGGGAGTTTTAGACCCCAATTATAAGCCCTTCTACTTTACCTAAGACCTAATTTTTATGTCTTAAAATCTTTTTCTTGTAAACTACAATTCTATTACTAGGCTCAAGTAGGTTGAGTCAAGCAGGGTACCTAGTTGTTTCAATATACAGGACAAACAATACCATATTTTGTCTCTTTTTGGGCCTCTTTTGAGTCTAAATAACAGACAGTACTTAAATCATTAAACCTATTTTTTTTTTGTTTCTATCTGCACAGAATGAATTGCAAGACTGAAGTACTAGCATTCCCTTTGTGCCTACCCTGTAACACAATTCCAGATGAACCCAGCTGTTGAATATTTATCAGAAGAATTGGTCAAAGAATAAAACAATAATGAAGAAAGAAATGAGGGGAAGAATTGAACTGGAACATAGTTTTAAATGTTTCTAATCATGTCAGTAAGGTTTATTACTCCTGGTTGTAGGGGCACCTTCTCCTGGCAGGGGAAATAATTCTGTTTATCAAACTCACATACATAAAATTCCCAATGAAATTAATGAACATATTCAATTCAAAAGAAAAACATGAAGAAAGAATTACACAAAGATACAATTTTGTTTCTTTCATATTCACTCTATCACCCCTGCACAAGAGTACAAGATTTGCCCTCCAGATCCAGGAATCACCCCATGTCAAATGTAGCTCCTTTCGCTGTTTTTTGTTGGTTTGTGGGTTTTTTTAAGGTTTTTTTTTTGGGTTTTTTTTTTTTTTGGTTTTTTTTTTTTTTTAGGTTTTGTTTGCTTGTTTGTTTTTGTGTAGGGCGTGTGTTTGGTTTGATTTGGAGGTGATCTCTGGCTGCACATATTGACCAGAACCGTACAGGCTCTTTTCATTATTTACAAGATATTTTATCTGTTATAGAAACACCTAATTGCCTCTACATTTTCCTACCCTGAGGACTTCAGAGTAAGAATTGGAGCACAGTTTCACTGGAACCCATAGTACAATTGCTCAAAGCCTAATGCTCACTGTCACAGACAATAGCTCCCATGAGGCGGGGCAGCAATCCCTTATAAACAACAGCCTTGTGCTCACAGTAAAAATTAATTTCAGCTCTCAGAAGAAACACATTTCAGGAAAGGCAAGGGATGTGAATTTCAATATTGGCAAATGAATTTGTATGGAGAAGTGTACTCCACCTCCCACTCTAAAATCCATTAGCAAAAGGAAAATGTCTGTATACAAAAAGAAAAAACAAGGTAGAAAAGATAAAAAAGGGAGAGAGATGTGCAGCCAAGAGACACACATGAAAAAAACATATATTAGGGAGTACAGAATGAAAAAATATACTCAACGAGTTCAGAATAGTAAAGTAACGCCTGCTACTCTGCCTCTACTCTATATACTGGTTATTTGCACTCATAAAAAAATATAAAACTTTTGAGTAAGAATAAGTATTTTTCACCAGCTTTATATTAAGAGACTACCCCTTCAGATTTACTGTTGATCTATGGCTTTCCTATTTAATCTATGGAACTTAAAAAGATGTTTATATCTGTTATTGGTGTGCTTCCATGTCCTATAATTCCTGATTTATAGACCCTGGCAAAACAAAAGTGGCCTGAATTATTGAATGCTTTATTATGACATAATGTAATACCTTTACTATGCAGTAAATGCTTGTTTAATAGAGAATGTCCTTTATATTTCACTTATAAAATCAGGAGATCTATTTTTTGAGCTTGTATTTTATGTTAGCACAGCATGTATAAGGGTCTTTCCCTTAGACTCTTGCTTGCAGAATTATGATTCAGAATCATGTTTTTCACATGCTGTAGGACATCCAAATCCTTTTAGTCCTTCAAATTTTATTGAGGGCTGTTAAGGTCCAGAAAGTGGCAGAAAATTCTAGCAGAGACAGTACCCACCTCTACTTTGCTGGAGGTGTAAAATGGTAATTGAAATTTATGTTCTCTATATTTTGCCTGACTTATCTTTTAAGTTGTCTATAGGCTCAAAAAAAAAATCTCTGTTTCAGTCAATGTCTTGGGAAAATTGGGAAGAGGAGGGAGAGAATTAAACTGATACCAGGAAATATTGTTTAGAGTTAATCTCCTTTTAAAATCTGTGGGTATATCAGCCTGTGAAAACTTTTGCTGTCAGGTGCAGCCAGATAAAAATCATCCACAGAGGGAATTTATCATTTATTTTAGCTTGGCTGAATGATGATTTCATCGTATCACAGTTACTTTTTTTATAATGCATCTCCTCACTGTGAGAAGCAGATATTCTCCCTCTGGTATAAAACTGATAGGCAATAAATCTATTTAATATCTTGTAGTTCTGTGGGACTCCAGCTGAGATTTTGCCAATACAAATGATGCTCCAGATCATATTCTCTGTTTGCTCATACTCACTGGAACATCAAATTTCAGTGGCAACCATCTTTTAGTATACACACTATTGGATGAAATAGAAATGGAAAATATGATTCAGTGCAAATATAATGGATCTTTTGCACAGCACTATCTCCCTACTTATCCCATATTTTTTCTTTCTCCTCTCACTATGAGCAATGGTTACTGGTTACTATCCACTAGGATAAGATTTTACTTTCTAAGATTATTTTAATTATGGTTTTGTGGTGTCTGTATTTGCAAATATGCATTAAGACACACACGTTGGCTTTAATTATTCTTTTTTTTTCATGAAAACCTCTTTTTCCCCTCTGATTAAAGTTCTTTTTCCATCTTGTTTTGCAAGTGGGTTTAAGATCTCTAATACGATATCTCTAAATACTAGATCTCTAAATAAAATGTTTGTTTTATAAAAGGCAGCATGGAGTTATGGGGCTGGAAGCCTCTCCGGGGGTGAGGGGGAGGGGGGGAGGGAAGACAGAGAGAGAGAGAGAAAAAAGAGAGAAAGTCTTTTAAATCATTCTAGGAGATTAGGGAGAAATTCAAACTCACAGAATTTATTTAGCTATTGTTTTCTTTACAGTTAGAATTAGCATTAGGGTAGCAAGGATCTGTCCTATACAAACTGATGAAAGCACTTGTACCCTGCTATCCTTAGTGCAGCAACATGGGTTAGAATTGTGCACTGGTAGATTAGCATTTTGGAAAGCTATTTTTTTAATTTTTTCTTTTTTTTTTCTCCCTCAGCCAAAGATGTAATTTGTGACTTTGGGTAAGCCATTTCTTAGCGGAGGCTTCTGCTTGGCAGGTTTGCATGGTAATGTGTTGTGGTGCGTTTTGAGGTGGGAATGCTTTGGCAGTGCTGTGGGGGCTGGTGTGGGCTGCAGGTGTGGCATCTGTGTGAAGCCACAGCCAGCTCCAGCTGGGTCCAAAACAGACCTGCTGCTGGCCAAAACTGAGCCCATATGTGATGTTGAGGGCACCTCTGTGGTGACATTCAAGAACGGTTAAAGCCCACACTAAGTACAAGATGAGAATGAGGAAACGTGAGAGAAACATCTCTGCAGCCACCGAGGTCAGGGAAGAGGGAGGGGAGGTGCCAAAGCAGAGATTCCCCTGCAGCCCCTGGTGCAGACTGTGGTTAGGCAGGAGACATCTTCTGAGTTTCCTTACATCAGTTGTAGTGCTCGGTTTTACACTCAGCATGCACTTCTAATGGAAAAATCTTGAGTTTATAATTTATTTTAAGATCTGAAAGGGAAGAATAATTTCATATTGGAAACTGAAATTTGGCAAGCTATATTATATTGAAGATTTCGATTCCCCAAGAATCATGCACTTGCTTTCTATTTTTTACATTACGATGAAAAATTGCACTTTTCATATTAAAATAAGCTGTCTCCGTGTTGTTGTATGTACACTCATCTCAAGGGCCTTAATACCTTGACAGGTCAGTGAAGCAGCTTTCAATGGGTCGCTCCTTTGTGGTCAGTTCTTTATTTTTTTTAAGAGCTGCTGTGTATGAATGGAAGGAGATTTTGTAAACTAAAGAAAAATAAAAATTCTTAATTCTTCACATTCAAGTTCAGACCATTTGCTGTTTCCACTGATTTTTCTGATGTTCACTTGAAAAATTATGGAATCTCATTTATTTATTTATTTATTTATTTATTTATTTTAGGGAAAGAGCACAATGATTTATTGCTCAGATCATTTCAGCTCTGTCCAAGAAAATGTAATCTCAGGTCAAGAACAACACCTGAGGAAAATAAAAGGAGAGACAAGATATGGGAACAATTCAGCCTCCCCACACATATGGCATTTTCAGCTGTTTATGTACTTTTTTTGGTTTTGTTGTTGTTAATACATCTAAAAGCTGCAGGGAACAATTATGATCATCCTGGCTGAACTGCTTCATAACCCAAACTACACCATTTCACCCAGGGACTCCTGCACATAACGTAACAGCTTGTGATTGAATTACTAGAGCATGTTGAATTGCTGAAAGTCCTTACATGGAGACAACTTGTTTGCTCTTTAGAAGTTTGTTCTCTGTTGCTCCACCAGTGTCAGGTCTGTGGTATCATAAATGTCTAGCAGCAGCTTGCTGTGATCATGCCCTAAGATGATTGCGACCCTAAATGAGCAGCAAAAAAAGCAAATAGGTGTTGATTTAAGCTCAGTCAGTCATGGCTAAGCTGAGTTTTTAAAAATTTACAAAAACACTTCTTGGACTCTATTACTTAAAAAAAAAAAAAAGTGACTATGGTCAAATAAAGCTTCTGTGTCTTCTTTTTTAGGGGTGAAGAAGGCTTATCTGTGAGAATGGTTTACTATGGAGGGTGCTCCAAGGACAACAAACAACTACATTTTCGGACAAGAATTGTGCTTCAGGTGAGCACAATAACCTTACAGATTATTGTCTGCAGAGTGCAGGCTATCTCTCCAGAAGGCACATTAGGTGTTCTCAGAGAGTGAAGTGTAAGATAAATACTTTGCACTGAATGTATCTGTTTACTCAATTATTGTTTTATTTTTACTTTTTCAGATAGACCCATTTTCTGTAATCGCTTTAGGAGTAAACTACTGCCTAAATAGAAAAAAAAAATAGATATAAGTTTCTTATGATTCATTGGTAAAAGCAATTTTTCTCAACCTTTTCCTGTACAAAAGTGTAACAATACAGGACCATTTTGTGATTGATTTGCAGGAGTCATTTCTGTCCAGTCATCAGAAATCATCTGTGCCAAAACCCTGGAATATACAGCTTAAATAAGGAGTAGTGTAGCACAGTGTCATTGTAACCTGTGATAAGATTCACATTGAGTTTGGCAAGCAGTGTATCAGAAAGAAAATTTGATAATAAGTTTGAAACTAAGCTAGCCAAATAGATATATAAGCTCAGTTTGAGACTGGGCCCTGTGAATCAAATCTTGTGAAGTGCTGAAAACTGTTAGTGTTCTGCATTTCTCAAAATGAAAATGCTGGGATTTCCAGAAAACTACATGGAAGATACCCACAGCATTTCTGCACAATATTGTTGTTGATGTACCCTTTCCATAGCTGAGAGTATTTTGAGTTGTCTTTGATTATTAAAGAGGTGCTTATTTCTGTTGTCAAAATTAAAAAGATATCCATGGGTTTTTCTGTGTCTAAGTTGAACTGTTTAGTAGAGACAGTTAATTAATTTTTTCCCAGTGGTTTCATTAAGCCTCTATAGTTATTCTCTGAACTCCTCTGTTTAAGTAGGTTTGTTTGTAGGCTTTTCTCTTATCTAAAAAACCAAGACACTGATAGAAATGTAGTCTAAAGTCTGTTGGAAAGTAGACATGTACTTCAATGCATACTGAGGGTGCACATTCATACTTGTAAACCAATATATGGATGGGATGTGACAAATGAACAAATATTTATGCATGCTATTTGTCAAAAAACATTGATTAAATCTCTCAGAAATCTGTTCCAAGGATTCAATCTTTAGGATTTAAAGTGGTGCTCATTTCACCAATCTGAAGTTGCTGATGTTAAGTCAATTATCCTGACATCTTCCAATGTCAATGAAATGAGAGAGAGATATTGGCCTAGCAAAGAGTGGGGAACTACTACCTTTCAGGTGGTCAAAAGCATGTAAATCACTCTTTACCATTTCAATGTAAGCAGTCATTAAAACACTCCCCATTTGTATCTAATGCACTCCACACTGGTACAAAATGTACCAGGGGTAGCATTGACAAGCTTTCCATTGTTCATCTTTTCAAACATCACTCTGTAAAATAGACGTGGCATTAGTTGAAATAAGTTGCTTGTTTTGCTGACATACAATTGCGGCTTTGAATAAAACTTTCTTACATCTCTGATATCTACTTCACTTTTATTTTTTTGACATTAGCTTCCAGTTTCTTGGTTTTGAAATGATATTTAAATTTAAAGCAATGTAAACAGAGAGTAACACTAGAATATGCTGGGTAGAAAGCATAAAAATACTGAATCTATTTTTAATTGAAATGAGCTAATTGTTCTGGATTGGGGCCTGTTCCTTTTGCAAGTAGTGCTAATTACTTTAAAAAGAGTTCCATGGAGAAGAAACACTTTGAGTTGGTTTTTGTTTTTTTCTTCACCAGAAAAGGACTTTTGCACCTTGAGATCTGAATCTGCTTAATTTGTCAAGAAAATCCTTAGAAATCTGTAAGATGATACTGCAACAAACAAGGTCCAGCATGTAGAAATATGTTAGGAAACTGTAATTGCATTTCTACTGTTGTTATTTTTTCATCTGACGTGTCATCCTATAGCAGACTTTATAGAGCAGGAGGTGAATTGATATAATTAGTTTGGTTTCTTGCCATCTTTCCCATAGGTCAAGCCAATTAAAAGACGACTGAGGGAGACAGTACTCCAAACTGTAGCATATGGCACCATGGCATAAAACACACTGTAGATGGAAAATAATTCAGTTGGGATTTTAGCTTTGAAATGTAATTGAATATAAACAATGTTTGTCTCTGGTTCACCTTGAAATTTCTTTCCTTCTCTTTGCTTCTTATTTTCATCAAGACTCAGAACACTATTTTCTTCTTGGGTCATGTAGTATCATCTTTTTTGCCTTTGAATGAGTTCCCTGCTGCAGCTGTTTCACTGCTCAACATTTTACTTTTGTTCTAAGCAGAGTCAGTTGAAAGCCACCAAATTTATGATTTGTGACATATTTGAAAATTCTAATTTTAGTTTTACTGCAGAGAGCAGCCCTTCTCCTGCCCTGATAACAAAGCAAATAAAACATGTTGTTTTCAAATTTTCTTGCTATGTAAAAACCAGTAAGATTAGATGGTTGTGTGGTGGTTTGGGAATGTTTTTGCTTCAAGTTAAGTTTCACACTGCCATTCCCTATTTCACCTGAGCCCGAATTCTAAAGACAGGGAACATGATTCCCCTAGGAGCAGTCTGACAAAACCAGGTTTTCTGGGAAGTCCCTATCAGTGCTTTATCACAAGGTGTGAGTGCACAGGGCATTTCTCAGTGCTGCCACTCTCTCTTCCATGTCTCATAAGCTGCTACCAGGCTGCTCGGAATGACTTAAGCACATTCCAACCAGTACTTTATAGACAGTCCCTGGATGAGACTGCAAAGTTAGAATGGCCTAGGATAGATTCTCTGACTCAATTTGGAAGCGTTCACCTTCTGGGGGGACAACCTTGCTAGTGAGAAAAAAACTGCTGGACAGCATATTTAGAAAAACATTATTGCTTTTGCAGGGTTGTTTTTTTTTTTTTTTTTTTTTTCATTCCAATTAGATTAGAGCTTTTCAGGTAAGTTTTGCTTTTCTATGATTATAGCTTAGCGTACCCTTTATCTCTGCTAGGACATCAAAGGTTGCTATTTGATTACAAAAGGGTAACTAAATATTGGGGTCCAAACCCAGGTCCAATGTATATGGTTGCTTATGTAAAATTTCTTATTGTTTAGGGATTCTTTCAAACACAGACCTTTTGAAGTCTTGTGATTTTTTTTCCCACAGTGTAGTTCAGACAAAGCACCATTTTTTATCTAGCAACTGCTTCAAATCTAAAACCATGGTTATATAAATTGTTGCTGAGTCTGACTCTCTGTTGTTCCATTAAGCACCAGCATAGTTCATCTTTCCATAGACAATAGAAATATGCAGACAGTAAAAGTGCAGTTGTTTGCAATCAGAGTAACGTAGCTGCTTTGTAAATATAGTTATCTCACACTACTGGAGAACAGGCAAATGAGATCAAGATCAGAATAAAACTGTTATTCCTGGATTCCAGTAATGAATAAATTAATGTCTGTATATGCTATTCACTGTGATCCTTGAATGTACATTGGGATGCTTTCTGATGAGCATGAGAGAGCAAAGCATGTCTGCTTAATTTTTAATCTCATCTACAGGTTATTACTTGTAAAATAACAATTATCAAGTCAGATTCTCTGAAAGAATGAACTTGTCAAACTCACATACATTATCTGCTGTGGCAATTGATGTCACTATGATAATGCCATGCTATCAGTGCTTAAGCTAAGAGTTTGTCAGTTACCCCATGATAAACTCTAACATTTGGGGGATTTCTTTCATCCCAGTTCATCAAATCACACAGGTCTGACGTTCAATATGCAGTCCTCAGGGTTTTCAAATGTTCTTTTCCTCTTGATTTATGCTAACAATAGAATATTTGAAAGAATGAAGACTAAGTGTCATCACAGTGCCTAAGTGAGTCTGATTAAACAGATTCCAGAAATTGGCTGTGGACAGCTGCACTGAAGTAGGAAGTTTGGATGACTGTGCTGATTTCAGCTGGTGTTGAGTTAATTTACTTCACAGTGGCTGGCGTAGGGCTACATTGTTGATTTGTGCTGAACAGAGCATTGATAATAGAGAGATGTTTTTGTTATTGCTGAGCAGAGTTTGCACCAAGGCCTTTTCTGTTTTTGTTGCTGCCATGCTGGCGAGGAAGTTGCAGATGTGTGGGAGGCTTGCAGAAGACATGGTCAGAATAGGTCACCCCAACTGACCAAAGGGATATTCCAGACCCAATAACATCTGCTTAGCATACAAAGTGGGGAGAAGAAGGAGGAAGAGGGGGGAAATTT
Source organism: Onychostruthus taczanowskii (assembly GCF_017590055.1). Classification (NCBI taxonomy): domain Eukaryota; kingdom Metazoa; phylum Chordata; class Aves; order Passeriformes; family Passeridae; genus Onychostruthus; species Onychostruthus taczanowskii. The sequence continues at coordinate 3,815,128 of NW_024502347.1, forward strand.
GATGTGATGGCATTTGTCTTCCCAAATCACCATTATATGTGGGGCCCTGCTCTCCTGAGATACCTGAACACTGCCTGTCCATGGGAAGCAAGGAATTAATTCCTTGATTTGCTTTGCTTTTGTGTGTGGCTTTTGAACTTCCTTTTAAACTGTCTCCATCTCAGCTCCCAAATTCTCTGGCTTTTACCAATCTAATTCTCTCCCTGATCTGTCTGTGCAGGAGTGAGCGAGCGAGCGGCTGCGTGGGGCTTGGCTGCTGGCTGCAGTTACACCACAACAAGCAGTAAAGTTGGAAACAGAAGTAAACCTGAACTTTGTAGTAGTGCAGAAGGGCAAGGAAAAAGATGGAAGCAGCTTACTTCCCAAATTTCATTGCTCTGAAGACAATGGAACTTCAACATGTCCTTGGTATTTGGAGACCAGGTTCAGGGATCATCTTTGACCATAGAGGTTTTCAGTGTGAAAGGCTACGTGTGGCTTCACCACTTTAGGCTCAGGCACAGGCCTTTGCAGGGTTTGATTCTTGAGGATTTCTTTAAAAGTAAGGCAAATCACACTTTTTAGTACTTAAATGTTTTCACTGACAGCATAGACCACTGATAGCAAACACAAAATGTTCCTGTCCCCATTGCAAATAGTTATGAATGAACTGATAAATCTGACTCCCTGCTCTTGACAACTTAGTAGGGACCAAGCAGAGAAATAAAACTATCAATATCTGCAGGGAAAACAGAGAGCTTTGCTGTAGGGGGAACAAGTAGTAATTCATAGAAATGGATCTGCAGGTCTCCTTTATTGGTACAACCACATGACAGATTATATTTAAGATTAAATGGAGATTGGGCACAATCAAGCCCTCAGCAAGGGAAATGCCTTTTTTTTTCTGAGTATGTTTTTCTATCCTATCATAAATGTACCAATTACTTCCAACCTCTGTCTCTCATTTTAGGTTGGAGTAATCATAAGATTTTTGCAGGAAATTGCATTAGTAATTTTATTACATCTTTAGACATACTTTTATATGTTAAAATTTAAATTTATTATTTTACAGCAGTATTGCTTCTCTGGATATAAAGCATTTTGGGAACATTGTTCTGGAAAAAATATTCTATCAGATTTATCATTCTTGTGTTTTGCAGATCCTGGTATCTAGAGATCACTCTTTAAATACTTTTAGATAACCTTAACTGAAAAAAACCCTCTCAACTCAAACATAGATAAGAAATGGCCAGGAGCACATTATTTTCTTTAAAATAAAAGCTCTTTCATAACTCTGTAAATCAAGCTGGAAATAATGTCTTCTGCTGTCTTTTCTTGCCTTATAACAGTAAAGAAACAATTTATTTGATGTCGTATGATGCAACTAAATAAGAAGGCAGAAGGACAGTGAAACAAATGTTTTCCAAGGAGAATATCTTTTCCCCTAAAATTCCTGGGGGAGAAGGCACAGCGTATTATCATTACTTTTCCCAACTCCCCTCCTCTCCTTCTCTACACCAGATTCTCTCAAGGTTAATTTGAAATGGTATAAAATACCGTATTCATGGAAGGAGCTGTTATCTTTTCGTTTAAAATAAAGAGATGTACTTCGGAATTTTTCCCCTTCATTACTCGGAAGCACCAGAAAGGCCGGCACAGCTTACACCAGAGGGCAATAGTGAGCTGTAAATATTTTCTCTCTCCCCCCTGCCTTTTCCGTGGAAGCCCTTCTTTTAGGCTCCTCTTCTCCCGTAACCATAGGCGGTCCTAACAGTGTAAAATCTTGCACAATAGGACCAAATGCAATGATGAGCTTTTTCCACTGTTCTCAGAATTTTCTGTATTTATAACAGATAGATGAAATTGGTGACTTTCATGACTCCATAAAGTTACTCACCGATTAGTCTGAACCCAGCATTCAGGCTTCCCTGCAGTGCTAACACTCCCTCCTCTAAATCTGCACTCAGTCAGCTCTTTGGAGTAATGGCTCTTGCCAGAATTGGTAATATCAAACAGGAGGGAGCAAGCATAGAATTTTACATATTTTGCTTTGGAATTCTTTTAAAGTTTAAACCCTCCTCTTCAGAGACCAGGGCATTGCTAAATGTAAATATTATACCTTGTTTCTAGATGTAGAAGCACAGTACAAGTGGCAGAAAAGATGAAAAGAAGGGAGTAGGAAAAAAATCAGGAAAATATAAGAGGGAAAAATTTATGTTTAATTCTTAAAATTATGTCACAGTTTTCTAAATAAATAAATTTTGCCTTACAGTTTCTAAAAAAACTAAGCAGCCATTTCTGTGTTTTTAAGTGTTCTGTGGCTTGAATTGAATGACATTTCTAAACCTAAGTTTCATCTATCCCAGATTTTTAAAAGTATTAGTAATTGTATAACTATCATGGGACTGCAAGTCCTTTATTCATTTGACCTCTGCCTTTTGTCATATAGATTTTTTCTGCTTATGCTGACTGCTGGAATTAAGCTTTTCTGACAAAGTTAGAATGGAGGAAGAAAATTTTCCCATCCATTTTGCATGAGGGTAAAGATTTAGGGAACAAGACATTATGACCTTGCATATGTACATTTTTACATATATCTAGCATATTTGTAAACACTAATAGGAGGGGATCTCCATGAGACGGGAGTATATTGGTATACTGTTAATGCTTAAAGAGTGCTTGGGATGTAATTTTTCCCTAAACTTTTCTTTGGTGTCAGTAAATCTTTGGGATTGGGGAGTGGTGTTTTGGGTTTTAGGTGTTGTTGTTGGGTATTTTTCCCCCATAATCATTGGCATTGCACTTTGAAGGAGTCATTAAAGTCATCTCCAAATAACATTGAGGCACTGTCCCCAAACACCAGACCAGGATGCCTGATGAGATGGTGGCTACCTTCACTATTTCCTGAACGTAAGTTCCTACAAATGCCTGCCTAATTGTCCTTTATCTATCTGTGTGACCACAGCTGTTAGAGACAAACCCTCAGGTTATGAGACTGTGACAAGTCAAGGATCCTAGCTGCCATTTTCTCTTTTGCTTTAAGTTTTTGTGGTGGAGGACAGGAGCTCTGAAGTTGTTGCTTAATTGACTTTTATATTTAATAGACTGCCTTCCATTACATCAGTCTGCCCCTCAGGCCCTGCTGAAGTCCTGATTGATTTCTAACAGCTTTTAAAGTTAATACTGTAGCCTCCTGCTATTTTTCAGTGCTTTTGATTGGTGGTTTTCTGCATCAGCTTCCAAACATGTACCCAGATAGTGAAATAGTTTGAGTGTTTTTGATTGGGAAACACTGCAGGGAGGGAAGAAACCCAATATCAATTTTTTTCATGGCTTTTAATTGGAAATGTCACAGAAAAGCATCCCCACAAAGCTGCCTAGAATAAGTCAGTCATCAGTTCTGAGGACTAGGGACTAAGACCTAGGATCTCATTAGTGGGCTCAGAGGATTCAACATTTACAGCTGTGTCCAGAAAAGTCTGCTTTTCCTATTGCTGCTTTTCATTAATTTGTGAAATGTTTACAAACCACCTCTGGTCCAGATAAACTTCAAATATATCTTTTCTTGGGACTGAAAATCATCCCCCCCACCCCAAAACTTCCTGCCGATCTGGCCATGCAGCAGAAGCCTGAGGGCCACACTGTAAATGACAATTCACCTGCTGGTATCTGGATTCTACCCCTACTAGGCCACCTAGAATTATAGAATCCTTAATTTTGGAATAGGCCTCTACAATCTTGGGAGTCCAACCATTAACCTAATACTGCCAAATCCACCTCTAGACCATGTCCCTGCATATGTTCCCAAGAACCACATCTACCACTCACCTTGGAGAAAGTATTAATAACACACATCATGCCTGGGAACTTATAAGAGATGTGGAATGGATGTGTTTATCCAGCACAGGTGAAGCTTCCTGTGTACTGACTGTCCCAGAAAGAAGAAAAGAGCAAACCAAAAGGGGCTGATCTCAGGCTTGGTCAGACTCTGACACAGATCCAACAATCTGCAGATTCTGGGCTGAAAAACCAGCTCTTCACAGAGACTGGCACCTTCCCGGCGCTGGCGGGAGTGAGGAGCAGATGTCCCTGTGGCAGCTGGCGAAGCTGCCTTGAGCTGCTCCTGGCCGTGCTGATGCCAGGCTGCCCGTGGCAGCGCTTGTGGCCGATGCTCTGCGCTTCAGTGGGGGTCACCCAGCTGCAGCCTCCTGCTCATAGCGGCTCCCTTCTGGCTCCCGCCCCATCCTGGCCTCCCTGCTGGGCCAGGACTGCCTGCTGTCCCTGGGTAGCTCTCAGCTGCCAGCTGGAGAGACTGCTGAATGAGGCAGTGGTCAGGCACAGCCTCCTGGGCAGCTCTCCCCTCAGACTGCTGCAATTACCAGTTGTCTCCACCCTGATTAGAAAAGAAAACAGCTTTCCCCAGTCTGGCCTTCAGCCTGCAGCTCGTACATGCATCTTCCCTTGGCAACTGGTTTTTCTTCTGCTGATGGCACAGTCTCCAGTGAAATCTGTCTCACAATAATGAGAGGAAAACTCTGAAAACCTCAGCAACTCATGCCTTGCTTGGTGGATAGTTTTGCTGCTCTGTGCTTTCAAAACACAGTAAAATAATAATTATCCCTTGCTGCTCTCTTTGTGGCTCTTAAAACATACTGCCTTCATTTAGGGAAAATGGCATTGGTTGAACCCTAACCACAGGAAGTTAGTCTCAGAGCCAATATTAGACCTTGGGAGCTCTGGCTTTTGACCTCATGCTCAGTCCACCAGGCCATTTAGCTTCCTTAGGAAGCAGAAAATTACCACTCTACAAAGTGTATATATAATGAAATGCATCAAGATCTTCAAGAGGGGCAACAGCAAAATTCTCCAAGAAACAAAAACATCTCTCCTGTAGCAGTGAGAATCAAATATCCAGGTAGTTGCACATCTACGCAGGGTTGGATTCACTATGGAGTTGATAAATGATGATATTGCCAGTGAGCATTTTTTGAAACAAACTTTTCATTAAGGTTTTGGCTGCATTTTCTCTGCATTTCTGTGCCTTATTCTTATAAAAAGTTGTGCCAGGTTTTTAGGCAGCCATATGCAAAATATCACTGAATGACCTGGGGCCACCTGACAGGTGCCATATTTATGACAACACAACATTTCTTATATAGACCATATATTACAGAGAGGGAGTGCTCCAAATATCACAAGTGGGTATCCTTCAAAACAAGGAATAAAATGCATGCTATCTTTTTGTATACAATCATGCAGTCTGTTAGCTTGTGTTGCTTACTGAATTTTGCCAGGATTGTGATAATAGAAAAGAGAAATAACAAAGAAAAAAAAAAAAAAAACAAAGCAAACAAACAAACAAAAAAAACCACAAAAAAACCCCAAACAAAAACAACAAAAACACCCCCTAAAGCCTCATTTTACTGCAGCCTTATGTATGAAATTTTAAACCCACTGCTGTAAGTAAACATGATTTTGAATCTTCCATGATGCACATAGATCAGTCTATTTCTGAAAGCTGAGTAAAAGGAAAGTCAGAAGAAAGCAGCAGATCACAGAGGTCGTAAGCTATTTTTTGCTTTAAGAAGTTTCTTAATTTCCCTGGTAGCATATTCTTCTGATAGAGAAGAATAAACTAAATTAATGTATGATAGAAAAAGCCCTAAAATGCTCAGTACAAGCTGCTTGTAAAGGATTCAAGTGTAAGCAGAGCAGTATTTCTAAGCCTGTTCATTTATGGGCAGCAGCGTGATCTTCCTTGTGATGACAAATGAGCCTTTAAAAGTCACACGATCAAAAGCACGTCACTGAAACCTGGGCAAAGGTCAACAGGCTCTGAGTGGGAATCCTGCCGTGTTCCTGAAAGCATGAGATCATTTTCTCCATGATTGTGCTGTAGCATGGACTGTTTGAGAGGATTATCCATTGCTGAAGGGGGTGTGTGACTGTAGGTGAGTGCATTGTGTGTGATAGAAGACTTGAGTGTTGCAAACCATGCATGGATTAAACGTCAGAAGCATTCAATTTAATGTTTTTATTTGTTAGAGGCTGTGTTCTTAATCTTAGTAACAGTGGCCAGCTGCATTTCTGCAGAGAGAAGCATTATAGACACAGGAGAAAATAAAGAAACACAAGTGCTTTCCCCCTCCTCTCTTCCCTGGAGACAGTTTTGTATCCTGGGACAGTTGAAAGGCCAGACTTAATGAGCACGGACATGCACTATCTTTTGTGGAATGTGCATGTGATCTTCATTTGTATCACTGAGCAGGAGAGGGATGTTTTGCTCTTTCATCCGTGCATAACTTGTCACCACTTAAATACAAATTGCAAACATTTTTAAAGACAAATGCACGCCTGAAAGGATTTCCCATCCTTCAAGTTGCTTATTGTTAATTGACCCAAGTTCACTCTTTCAGCTGACAGCAATTTTCTTTTTCTGCTGTGTGAAATGTAGATGGTACACACCACCACAAAGCATATTACTAATTCAGAACAAATGTTTTTTATAAAAATCCAAATAATTAAATAGTATTTGATTGGGCGTCTGCCTGTAACTTGACAAAGCTTATGTTTGCAAATTGGCTATAATGGTTTAGGTTACAACATAGGGCACAGATAAGGTCTTATGGATGTTTTTTCACATTAAATTTCAGCTCTGGATGTTGAAATTATTATTATTGTTGTTGTTGTTGTTGTTGTTGTTGTTGTTGTTGTCATATATGATATAAAATCACAGGTGTAATTGGAATTGTTCAGCCTGAAAAAGAGAAGTCTTACGGATGACATAATTGTAGCCTTCCAGCACCTAAAGGGAACCCACAAGAAAGATGGAGAGAGACTGCTTACTGCAGCAGTGCATGTAGTGTCAGGAGAAGAGGGAATGGATTAAAATTGAGATATAGGTTTAGTTTAAATATTAGGAAGATATTCTTTACTTTGAGGGTAGTGAGGCACTGACACAGGTTGCCAGAGAAGTTGTGGATGCCCCATCCCTGGAATTATTCAAGGCCAAGTAGGACAAGGCTTTGAGCAAGGTCTAGTGGAAGATGTCCCTGCCCACAGCAGGGGGTTGGAACTACGTGATATTTAAGGTCCCCTTGAACCCAAATATTCTATGATTCAATACTTACATATAGTTGCATATGCATATGTTCGTATGTTTCTTTGATCTTGTATTTTAAAACACCCAGAATTGCTGCTAAATGTGAAGATTCAGATGCTTCTGCATGGATTTTAATCATTGGATGCCTGTTTCCTGTGAGGTTTGTTATGTTCATGGGGTGATTCTTGTCTAAATCCTACCACATATTAGCATGGTTTGGGTGCTATAAAGGGGCACATATTTCAGCTACAATTGTTGATCTGTGGCGCCTCTTCCTCTCTACTGTCTTTTGATTGAGAGCTGAGTGGTATCATTGAGCAATGGAAGCAATGTGGTGAAACAAATACAGGCATTTCAGAGGAGCAGAGTCTCCAGCTGAGTGGGCATTGCCCCTGTATGTCCACGCCTTCCAAGACACCCTTACCTGAACATCATAAATGCAGTGTCATCCCCTGTTGATTTGCCAAGGCTGGGACACAGCAATATCACCTCTCTGCCGCCGGCAGAAACTCTGCGTTGCTCCTCTAAAATTCTTGATTCCTCTCCTAAGCGGCACTGATGAAACAGCACAGATGGTGGTGTTTGGATACAATGTTTCAAATTGTGTCTATTTCTTAAGAACACAGTCTTGTAGTTGCATCCTTTGATCTCTTGTTTTGATTTTTTTCCCAGCAATTATAACTGTCCTGTGTGGGTGTATAAACACTAAACCAGGTTTTTATTCAATGTCCCAAAGAGAGAAAGTGGCCCTTCCAATTAGTGTTTTTGCCACATATTGGGGGAGGACAGCAAATAACCTTAACCCCTCTTTATCAAACATTTATTGATGATTGCCTGAGGAGTGCAAAATTAAGGAATCATAGAATCACAGAACTCCCTGAGTAGGAAGAGACCCACAAGGTTCACCAAATCCTGTCTCTGCACAGAACAGCCTAAACATTTAGTCATGTATCTAAAAGCATTGTCCAAATCATTCTGGAATACCCACAGACCTGGGTCAATGACAACTCTTCTTGTGAGCTTGTTCCACTGCTTGAAAACCCTCTCAATGAAGAACTTTTTTCCAATACGCAATCTGACCTTCACTGACACAGCTTTCAGCCACCCTGCTGCATCCTACTGCCAGAAATCCAAAAGAGAGCAGCACCTTCTTCTCCACCCCTCCGTTGTGGAGGAGGTCACCCTTCAGTCACCTTTTCTCTAAGCTGAGCAAACTTTTAATGTCCTCATCTGCTTCTCATAATGCACACCCTCTAGTTCTTCCACAGTCTTTGCTGGCCTCCTTTGGACACATTCTGATGTTTTTATATACTTTTTATGTATTGAAACCCCAAACTCTATTCAAGGTGAGGCTGAGTCTAGTAGGACAATCACTATTTTTGTCCACTTAGCTGTACTGTGCTTAATGCACCTCATGATCTGGTTGGCACTTTTGATCTCCAGGGCCCAGTTTTGACTCATTTTGAGTTTGCCATCAAGCAAAATCTCCAGATCCTTTTCTGTAGGGCTGCACTCCAGCCTTCTGTCCCCCAATCTATACATATATCCCAGGTTACACCACTGAGGTACTGAATCTGGCACTTTCCCTTTTAGAGTTCATACAGGCTGTGACATCTATCAAGATGTCTCTATAAGACCTCTCTAACCTTGAGGGAATCAATGGATCCTTCTAATTAAACACTGTTTGGAAACCTGCTTAGTGTGCACCCCACTCCTGTGTCCAGGTCATTAATAGAAGCAATGAAGAGAAGCATCCCTAAAACTGAGCCCTGGCAAACCCCATCAGTGACTGATTTCCACCCTGATGCTTCCCCATTTACCTTTGAGTAAAGTCTTTGAGTCTGACTCTCCAGACAACCATTTACCCATTGGATTACGTATTTGTCTAGCTGCATGGTGGACATTTCATCCAGAGGATATTCTGAGAGAGTGAATCAAATATTTTTATAAAAACCAAACAACACCACTCCCTTATTTTCCCTCTTCCCTTTGTCCACAGGAAAAAAGATGATATTGAAAGGATGTTGCAGTGCACTTCTGTGGCATGTCTCTGCTTCAAGGGACTGTTTGACTGTTTGTTTCTGGAGTATTTCAGCACAGTGTGTAGTACAGTATATACAAATATATATATATATATATACACAGGAGCCTTCTGCTTCCTGCTGACATGCCAGTCTTCTTTTGTTAAAACTTTGTAGAGCCTCTGTCCATTTCTTGCTGATTTAATACATTTTACACTTCAGAATTACAGTGATTTCAGTAGCTTAATAGCTTAAACAGCTAGAGACAGTAATCAGGCCTGACTAATGAAGGCCAGTAAAAGCACTCATTGGAGTTGTGTCAGAAAAATTGGAAAGCTTCTGTGTGAAAATACAAGCTCTGAACTCACTCAGTCAGAAGTCCCCACCATTAAACCCAGAGTGGTGTTCTGAAAATGTTCTGTTGCCATGTTTGCAAGTACAGCATACTAAAATATGGGTGATGGGTTTGCTATGCAAGGTTTTAGCAGCAAGGTGATTACCAAGGGATGGCTTCTGTGGTAAAAAACTAGAAGCTTCCCCTATGTCTGACAGAACCAATGCCAGATGAATACATTGCTGGCCAACCTCTTCAGCAATGGCAATAGTGCCTGTGGGGTAATGCGTTTAAAAAGGGGGGAAGAAATGCTGTGTGGCATGAGCAGGCAAAGTGGAAAATAAGTGAGAGAAACAGCCTTGAAGACACCAAGCTGAGTGAAGAAGAAGGAGAAGAGGTGCTACAGACTTCAGAGAAGACATTCTCCTGTGCTCTGTGGAAAGACCATAGCGAAGAACCCCTGGAGGTCCATAGTAGAGGATCCCACTCTGGAGCCAATGGATACCCAAAGGAGGTTGTGAGCCTGTGGGAAGCCCAAGCAGGTGCAGGTTTGCTGGCAGGTATGAAGTAAACTCCAAACAGGGCAGATTTTGAGCCGTAGAGTTATATGTATGTGTGAGTGTTTACTGAGACTGTAAACTAGAAGAAATTAAGGGCTGCTAGGGATGTATGGGATACTCAGCAAAAGAAACTGGATGGACAATTGGCTGTGGTCCCTTCTGTTACTGTGATGGGAATTTCTGAAGGTACATGATGCAGGGTCCTGGGAAAATTTTTGTATGAAGGACTTGGTGTGTGTTGTATACTAATCGAGATGAAGGTCAGTGATTGCTGGACTGTTTGGATAAAAATGGAAAAGCACCACCCTGGGTGATAAAGATGGAAAGACAGAATTCTGAATGGAAAAAAGAGTCCTCTGAGTCCGGAATATAGTGTGACTGTCTTACTGCCCTTGGTTAAAGTTCCTCTGGCCAGGAAAAAGACTGAATGTGAAAGAAACTAAGAAGAATGTTTGAACAGTTATCATCCTGAGTGTTGCCAATGTCTCTTTTACTAAATATTCACCTCTCTGGATCTCCACATCTCCATATCTCCATATTCTCTAGCTATGTTCTGTGAGATAGCATTGTTAATCACATTAAAAAAAGTCATGAGACAAAAACTCCAGAGTCAATGTATTTTTTCTTGCTTTCTTTTATTTTCTTTGTGTATTTTGGAGTGCAGTAGGATTTCACTTGCAATGTTCTAAGTATAGTAATCTCTGTGGACTCTATGTATCTGATATCTGCACCACTTACTAGCAAAACACCCACTTTATCTCTACAATGGTAAACTGGTACATGATCCCGTAGTTCTTAAACCGTAAAGAGGTACTGAAGGGTTAAATACTTCATGAAGAGGTTGTAATATTTGCACTTCCAAAAGGTCTTCCTGACCTATCTTACACTACACTGATGAGATTGTCTGGTAAAGAGAGGCCAGCCTTAGCAGACCCTTTTGCATGGATATTTCAGTTCTGAAATGCACAGAGGTTAATTTTTCTCAGGGGACTTCCTGCTTGGAAAGAACAGGAGAAATGTGTAGGCATCGCAAATAATTTGTCCATGAGAGGGTAATTTTTTCGTTTGTGTCTCAATTTTTGCAGTTGGATAATATGTTGACAGAAATTTTAGAACTTTATATGATCTCACATGTTTTACATTGGCGTGGAAGCTGTGATTTATCTTAAGTAATTCTAACAGACATTGAAGGCCAAAAATAAAGATTTTTTTCTTCCCTTTCATATTAGGCTGCTTTGGTTTTTTCTCATTACATTCAACTTTGTCATGGCTTGACCCGGAAGTAAGGGTTTGGGAAGTTATGGTCAAACCAATCAGTGGCCAAATTTCAGATTAGCACCTGGTGTGGCCACTGGGGACCTGGATACGCCTCTGAGAACACACAAGGGTTAAAAGCAGAGCACTCTCAGAGAGACTTCCTCTTTGGAGTCTGGCAGGTGAGCAGATCGGACCTCTCCCCCCCCCCAGCTGTGTCTGGGTGGAGGAGGGGGAGGCCTGCGGCCTGAAAGAGATAAGCCGGAGCCGCTGCAAGATGCAAGAGTGGAGGAGTCCTGGGATAGTTTGGGCAGCCCCCCGGAGAGATAAAGCGGTCGGGAGGAGAAGAGGTGGGCAAGGTGCCCAGCCGCTGCCAAGACAAGCTGTGCTTTTAACTCTTTTAGTGTTGAAACAATAGAAGCTGTAAAAACACTGACCCTTCTCAGCTGGAAATTGAGAAGGGATGGAAGATAGGAAAGATGAAGAAAGTTTGAGTAAGTGAAAGAATGCCAGCAGATAAAGCACCCGAGATGGAAGAGATGATTGGAGTGGCTTTGGCCAGACTTTTCCTCTGACATAGCCACGGGCGAAGCCAGGTTCTTCCGTTAATGCAGAGACTGCACCTTGGGAGAGGCGGCTGGCCAGAAGCCAGGAATGATAAGGCCGCGAGGAGAAGCCGAAGAAACAGAGACTGAAGGGGGAGGGTGTGTTGGAACTCTCAGCCTTCAGCGAAGAATCTCCATTCCTGAGCCCCAGGCCCCAGGGGAGTGAATATGGGGGGGACAGATATCCCAAATGGTGGGAGACGGCCACGTCTTGGAACTGAGCGAAAAGCATTCTTAAAAAGAACCCAAGGAGTAGTTTGAATCCATGGACAGTAGTGAGAGCACTGGGCATGGAAAAAAGATAGTCACCATGGCAGATTTCTCTTCGAGCAGCTGCCGTGTGTGACATGGAAGCACAGAAATTCTACTGTGTTTCCTGGGGAGGCCCATGGTGCAGGAGGGAGGCTCCTCTCTCCTGGTGGACTGGAGGGTGCTTGTGTGAAAGGAAGGTATTGGGTTGAGAATTAATGTGTTAGAGGGGATTTGAATGTTAGAGGACTAGGGGGAGGAGGAGAAATGTTCTGAAAGTGTTCTATTGTGGATTGTTGTGTGTGTGTAGTTTTCCCCTTCCTTTTTGTGTCTGTGTAAATTAATAAAGTGTTGGTTTTTTTTCCCCCTCCATTCCCAAGTTAGAGCCTGCTTTGTTCTGTTCCCGGGTCACATCTCACAGCAACCATTTTGAAGGATACACTTTTCATAGGAGCACTAGCACTGTGCCAGAGTCAATCCATGACAAACCTTTAGAAATGCTTATGTATTTTAACAGGTCTCTGCAAAAAAAGTCTTAATAAAAGACTTCTGACTCAGTAAATAACTGTTTAAACATTGGTTCCTTTGTGACTTAAAAACAAGCATTTGTTTAAAAAATGCCTTCAGGAAGGATACATTTTGGGATTTATTATATGTCACAGATTGAATAATTTCTTATTTATTTCCTTCACTTAAAAATTCATAATTAATATTTCAAATTATATTTATTTTAGTAGTTACATTTGATTCTTTACTTAATTTTAGCAGTAATTTCAAGTCATCATAGTGAGATTTAGCCCTAGTACTCTCTGAACACAACCCATAAATCAGGTTAAATGTTTGAGTCAGGGAACTTTAAAGCTGCTTTTAAATCCCAAACACTGGCAAAAATTACATTTTATCTAGGGCAGCAGTAGCTTGTCACCAACCAATAATTAATGACACAAGAGCAACAGCTTTAAACAACCACATATCAGGAATTTTTAAAGGCATCTCCATATTAATAACCAGAGATTTAAGATTTGTAAGTTGGGGTTTTTGTCCTAGAAAGAATAGTATACTTTATCCTTGCTTTATATTTTTCTAAACAGAAAATATTTTGCAGTCATTTTCCACACAATGTTTTTGTAGTTGATTCCTTCTTCCTAGTAGTAAAGTCTAGCACTTGTCTTTATTGGATTGTATCTTAGATTTTTAGGCCAGTTCTCCAATTTTTTCAGCATAATTCTGAATTTAATTCCATCTTCTAATGCACTTGCTGGCTGAAAGCAACACCTTCTAGCCTGGGGTCCTCCTTCAAGCTTATAAAAGTACTACCTATTGTCATTCAGCTCATTAACAGAAACATAAACAGAGAGCATCTTATACCCTTTAGCTTTGTGTTCAAACAGAAACAAGCAAAGAAAATATCATTCCACCAAATCCTCCTGTTGTACAAATTGGATATTGAGATGTAAAGCACATACTCTCCTGTGTGAGCAGTGGTCCTGAGTCATCTGGTACCCATGTCTGGATACCATTGAACCAAGCTGTGTCAGACTATGGCCTGGCTATTGTGTGGTCTTTGTCTATAGGATGGAATTGTTTTTTATCCATGCTGACTAGTAGCCTTAAAGATAATACACAAATGCAATTTTGAAGCTAGTGTGAGCTGTGGACCACACCCAACAGGCATTTTATGGGATTCAGCTCTTTTGGTGGTGAAATTTTCCCTCTATGTATTGCTAGTCATGTCATGACACTTACCCATGGCGTTACTGTCAGAGCCCTGGTCTTTAAGCTTTTATCCTTGCTGGCTCTTTTCAAAAACCAAAGTGCTAGGCTCCAGATGGGGCTAGAAATAGCTGCTTGGAAGAGACTAAGTGCTAAAAGTTTTGGTTCCTTTCAGGCTGGAGTCATAAAAAAATGCAAAAGCCACTGGTGTGAGAGCCTAATGGCACATAAAGCTGTCAATATCCCTCCTTTGTAAGTAATAAAGAAGCTTTCATTCACATCAGATCAGTTACACAATTGAATGAAAACTATAGATATGAAGTCATATGCTTTGAGGCTTTTTTCACCCTGAAGTGGGACTATCATCCTGCAAATGTCACATGTGACACAAGGCTCTTCATTAAATTGGGAAGAACAGCTTCATATCTGAATGATGTATTGCACAGTCTTTGAAAAGGATAATCACTGTGCCTAAGTGGGGACTGGATTTTAAAGAGAACCTATAAACTATAGGCTTCAGTGGCACTGTGTGACATCAATTCATACTGGCTGAACACCATAAAGCAATGAACCTTAAATGCAACATATTTTTCATGTTAATATTTTCTCACAACTTATGCAAAATAATAAAAAATATATTGCTGGTTCAATGTCTAATGAACCTCTGAATGTTGAAAGTATTTTCTGTGATGGAAATACCTTAGTACCTAGGGGGGAAAAAAAGTGAAAACAGATATTTCACAGTAGATTTTACCAGGTTTACCAAGAGCAGTTCTATTTATCTGTGTTTTAGGACATCACAAGTTAATATTTAGGTGTTACTGTTTAAGACAGTATTTGAGTGTTGGATATGAAATCCATATTCTCCGACTTGAAAATATTTCCTCAGAACATGAAATATACTGTTAACAGCCTCATTCTTTTCACAGGATTAAAATAATTCTTTTTGGTCCTGCAAGGGCAGCACATTGTGTATAAAAGTTCACAGACTTCAGGACCTCAACCAAAACTGAGCACTAATTAGCTCAAGGAGAAACATTTTTGCCTGTAATACCACAGGACTTATAAAATATCCCACATTCTCAAGATTTTAGTAAGGTTAAGTTAGTATCCTAGTGTTTCATTTTATACTTAAAATTATTTTTGGTACAGATTCAGAAGTCATGTTAATTCCTCAATAAATATGTAGAGCTAACTACGTATAGCTCAGATCTGTTTGCAAGCACCCATGTCAATTGTCCCTCAGGCAGCTCTCTACCCTGAATGCACTTTGAGGCTGTCTGTCTGTCTTTGCATAGTCTAGATAACGTCAATAGTCAGTTTGAAGATTTAGGTCATTGTTTCCATTACCCATTGCCATCTGGTTATGTTCACTGACAACTAAGGGACACTTCTTTTATCCTTTTCTGTCAGGGCTCTGTTTTGGGTTAGCCTTGGCAGGCAGTTGGGCCCCTCACAGCTGCCCACTCCCTCCGATCTCCAGCAGGATGGGAAGGGAATGAGAAGGATAACAGTGAGAAAATTTACCAGTTGAGACAAAGTCAGATGAAGAGGCAGATATAAAACTGCTCACAAAAGCAAAGCAGAACAACGGAATCATTCACCATTTTTTAAATTTTTGAAAATTTTTTTTTATTGGTTTCGTTTTGTGGGAGGTTATTTGTTTGTTTCTGTGGCTTTTTTTTTTATTTTTTTTTTTTTGGTAAGGTATGATTTGTTTAACTTTTAGGTTCCATGACATGAAAGCAAGTAATCTTACAACCTCTCTATAATTAGTTTCATACACATTTGTATCGTGTCATAAAAGTCACTAAGATTAATTTAATAATTTTTGGACTGAGTTGATTTTTTAGGTATAAACCCTACATAATTCTAAATATTCATTGTAGGATACATTGATTTCAATAGTCTGGAAAATGGACCATATTAAAAATCCTGTTTACTACTTCTCCTAAAATTTTCCTACCTTTCCAATTTCAATTTTTGCTCATGATTAAGCTAAGTGTTAAGATTAGTGTTAACATTAACTTCTTTGAACACTCCCAGTTTGCCATGAGCATTTGAAAGGATCCTTTCTCTGATTATGGGAATTATTTTCCATTAATATCCAATTGTTTGTTCCTATTAAATGCTAATGCACATAGAACATTTGGGAAGCTATTATAATCTGGTAAGGTGTAAAGACCCTCTTATAGTCCCTCATTAGCCTGCTAATAACTCTACTTTGTCAAGCAGAAACTTGGTTTCTCCACTAGCAGAATCTAAGTTTAACAGACACACAGTGTTTTCTAAATAATCTCCCTAATGGAATGAGTTTACTTTCAGTCACTCTAAAACCATGTTTTACTGCTTTTTAAATTCCTTATCAGTATTTTTAAAAAATTTCCTAAGTCACTCAGGATAATACTCTACTATAAGTAAATAATTTATAATTCAAAAGCAACATCTTCCAGTTTGACTTTAAAAGATACATAAAGTACAAGACATTTGTTTGCCAAAAAGAGTTTTATGTATATAAGTGCAAGAAACCCCTGTAAACTGTGTACCTTTGGGAAGAACATCCCATTCCAGACTACAGAGCAATTAATCAAAAACTGAAAACGCTGCTAGCAGGTTCTGTCTTACATAGTTTCAGATGATGTCTCCTTTCATAATTTTAAACCATCCCCCACCTTACTAATCATATATTCAGAAATAAACTGACATATACGCAAAAAACTGAAATGGAACTAAGCAGTGCCAGACCAATGCAAACACTCTTCCCAGTTACTACAAATAAGACTCCCTAAAACAAAAGCATTTAAATCTATAGGTGCTAGACTTGTTCAAACCAATCTGTGGTGTACTTCATTTGGTGGAACAAATGTCCTTGTGAATGGAACATGGGTGCAATTAAATGAGTGCTGTGTGGTAAAATGAGCTCACTCAGGCAATTTATAAAAGATGGAAATAGCCACTTAACAGTAGGACAATATTTTTCATTCTGTTTCTGACTGCTCATTCCTGATCCCCTAAGGAGTCCTACAGACTACCTTCAAAAGTTGAACCCACAGACCAGTATTCTTTACTTGCAGCTAAAAAGAATTGACTCAGTAAAGATATTGGTTTAATGATCTGCACAGTTTTGCAGCTAGCCTGTACCTCTAATACTGATGCTAAAACCCCTTTTCTGCCTCTGCTTCATATGAACTACCGGCTTGTTACCTTTCTGAGTTTGATCAAGTCATTTATGTGATTAATAATTTCATTTAGCTTGGAACAGCTACTCTTTTTTTTTTTTTTTTTTTTTTTTTTTTTTTTTTTTTTTTTTTTTTTAATATCTGATGAACACTGAGGCACTCCTGAGTCCAAAATCTTGTGTCTCTGTTTTCCTCCATGTTTGTTGTCCCAATAAATATTTATTCTTCCCAGAACTACTTTCAAGCTAAACACTAATTTCTTGATAACAAAATGGGAAAGTAACAACCAAAAATAACTGTAGCGTCCCATTATCAAAGGGCTCAGACCTTTGCTTTCTGCTAAAGGAAAGAAAATAGAAAGGTTTATTCTTGAGTCAGGTTATTTTGCTGTGATTTCTTGCTTACTTGACCTAATCAGAATGCCTAGTGGCAAGCACTGTCAGCTGAGGCAGTAAGTTAAACAGCTGAAACCTTCAGTGTCTGGCAGTGTTCTATCCTCAGTAGGGGCTTCTGGTTCTACAGGCCTGGAGGGTAAGTTCCTGCACTTGAAAAACAGTTCAATAGAATCTCTGGAGGCAACAAGTTAATGACCAAAGATTTTAATGGTCTACAAAAATTGATGAGTGTAAATTTAAGCTCTGTGGGACTTATCTGAGAGAAACTGATGAAAAGATACTATGTGAAGGTAGCTGTTCCAGAGATAATGTCCATGAGGTATTGCACTATGTTTGAACTTGAAGAGTAAAGCAAGGCTGTAAAATCACAGACAGAGTTCCTCAGGATGCAGCCAAGAATAAGAAATATTTATGGAGTGCTTAGGTAGCTTTGGATCAGATGATGCTGAAGTGCATTTTTCAAATGGTTGCTGAAGGTGAGTTTGTCCCAGTGAAAATTTCAGGGCAGCAATGTTAATAATTTTTGTGTGTTCCAGCTACAGCCTCCTTTCTGGTAAGGTACTGAAAAATGGTGATGAATCCATGAGTTATAATGCTGTTTTGGGTTTGTTTCTCACAGAAGCCATTTCTGTAATCTTCTTCTGCTACCAAAGTTTGGCTATGCAAATCCAGTACAAATACCTGCAGATGTGAGCTGAAATCCACTTTATTGCATTACTGTCAATAGGAAACAAAAGAGTCTAAAAGCTGCTAGTATGTCTCTCTTGCTAAAACTATTGTTAAAGGGCTAACCCAGATTGTGGTAGCTTGTCTAACTCCTCTACTTACGCCCTTTGCAAATGATTAGTCACATACCTAAATTTTCTGCTTTGAAGCGTAGAGTGTAAAATAAGGCTGTCCTTTCAATAGCATTCCAAATTCTCATTGGTTTGGCTGTGCCAGCTCTTTACATGGCAATACTGTTTATCAGAGAAACCTATTGTTACTGTATTTGAGATACTATTGTAAGCAGAGGATTTTTCTTCCCTTTCTCTGAAAGACAAAAAGCTTTAGCGGACTGAATGTGTTTCTGTTGCTGCACTTGTTGGAGTAATTTCTGTGAAAGACACCAATACGAAGGTATACAAAACAGAGAGGGAGAATAAAGCAAATGGAGAAAATTATTTCTGTCTTCCTGAAATTGAATGATACTTGCAGCTTTCTTCCTGCAGATTTCCAATCTTACATCCTGTTCTTTGCCATGCTGACAAGATCAAACCTGGAATGAGACTGTTTCCAGCTGCCTCTCTAGTCACCATCTCACAGCAATGCTGGGAAATACACAGTTAGGGATATCTAAACCAGGTATTTATTGTACAAGGAGAAATATCAAGGAGGAAAAGTAAAAGAAAGAAATGACTGCACTTAGTTGTCTTTGTCTTTTTTTTTTTTTTTTTTTAAAGTTCATCTCTAGGAGTTAGAACACTGACCTAATGCTGTCATAATGGATTTCAAGAGACAGCATTCATAGTTGCCATGATAATAGAGCTTCTTTAGGGCCAGCTATCCTCTGTTCTAATTATAAATTAATGTCTCAGGCAAAGTATTTTAAGGGAATTTTCCCATTCTCTCTGGTTTTCCATAGGGTTACTTTGTTAGTTTCATTTCAAACAGCACGAAAACTACTAGGGGGGGTCTGGCAATCTCTGTGCCCATTTATTTCCTTTTAAAATGTGATTGAAACATAGTTGTTGGAAAAATGAGGAAACCTTGTTTTTGTTCTAGTCCAGCATCTCTGCCTGTAATTGCCACTGTCTTTTTTAAGTAATTTCCATGGAAGTTTAAACTGACCAGCTTTGCATATTCATAAATAAAAGTTGTTGAGCATGAGTGATCCCAATTAACTTGCATACATTCTTTTTTGTTTTCCCCAGGTGAAGCTATTTGCAAATTCAAATTCCTTCCCTGGTAATATGGTAACACCTACAGTGCAGAAAAAAATAAGGGCAGTGTTCTGGAAACAGCTGTTCAGCATAGCCTCTGGAATGGGAACTCCAACCCCAGTGAGTGGCTGGAATTCTCTGAAGGTGCCTCTTAGCACAAGAAAATGACGACCATTTGGCTTTTATTATTTAAAAATTTTCCTGAACATTATGAAGAATGGATAAAGTGAATGCAGAACTGTTATTTTAAAAATATATCACTACTTAACCTATTGTGAATCAGGGACACTTTTTGAAACAATAGGTGATCAGTTTCAGCTAAACATTAGGAAGGTCATGTTGAATAAAAACATACAGTAGAACAAAGCTTGCTTCATTTTGTTGTTTCCTAAATGGTAAATAGTTCTGGTTTTTTGTTTTTTTTTTCCTCTCTCTCCTCCCTGTATAAAGAATTTGCAAGTCTAGGCAAGTCTGTTTGGCAGCAAGTGTTCAGTCATGCTTGTAATGATAGTTCTAATCACAATTCATGAGGTATCATGCATTCAGGTATGATTCATCCAACAAGAAAATATTCTGAAAAGAAGCAAAAATAAATTAAATGGAGTCTGGTATTCTAAAGGTTGAAGAAATGAATAGACTTGGGGTCATTTCCCTTCTATTCATGGCAGAGTTATTAGAGGACACACACATGGAGCTTTGGGAGAGAGCCCATCAAGGGGGGCAAAGGAATTGAAACAGGTGAAGCAAGGACATTTGATGCCATGTAACAGATTTTTCTATATTCTGACTGTCTGTTCGTGCCCACCCTGATTTGTTCTCCTGGCCCTGGGTACTTCATTAGGTATTAACAAGTAAGGAACTAATGGTATCAGAGATTGGACTGTTTGTGTACTTTCACCTTCTGTCATGTATTTTGTAAGATTATAAAACATTTTGAAGTGACAGATTGTACTTTGTTTAGTGTTCAGTAGGATATCCTCTCACTCCTGCCTGGCCTATGGGTAAAAATTATGGTGGGTTATTCAAATTGAATATTTGGCTTCTCCAGTAATTCCTAAAAATTGCACAGTTTGAAAAACAACAGCAGTTTGATCACTGAGCATCAGATATGTAATACAGATTTATGAGTTAATTAAATGCAGAAATAGAAATGCTCTTGATAAAGGTATAATCAGCTTCTATCTCTGTCTGAGGTATTTAACTTCACATGTTGTGCTGTATCTACTTCTGTTTCCTTTTACTAACAATATAGCAACGTGCAGATGGATAGCTTGAAAGTCACACACACACAGGCTTGGAAAAACCTTTTAGTGCTTGCAGAATGTTCCTTCTGTCCCTCATTCTGTACTGATGACAGGAGAAATTATGTTTTAGTTCTAGTCTTGCAGAATATCCCTTGTGCTATATGCTTGGTCCATTGCTTTCCCTGCTGGAACTCCTTCAGGCCTTTTAAATAATGTTCTTACAAGCAGAGAGAACAAACTTTAGGAGCTACTTGAGGAGCATAGTATTTCACACCTGATAAAAAATTTGGCTTTTTAGTTCATGTTGTACAATGCTGTTAGAAAAAAATTGTGCCTTCTCCATTTTGGTATACTTAATAATTAGTATCTTAAATAGCATAACTCACTGACAGCCAATAGATTTGCTAAGTCATTTAATGACATGAAAATTCTTCAATTGTTTTCCTGTTTCCAAAAAGAGGATGATCCTGTTAATTTAATTTTTTCACAGTACATACATTTTCCTTTTTCTTTATTTCTTTAACAAAATCTCTGTATGAACATTAAAAAAATATTTAAGAGACATACACTAATGCACATGTTTTTGTAAATAACTGCAAAGCAAAATACTTCAGTACAAAGCTGAGTTTTGGTTGAAGATTGAAGTCCTTTTGTAATGATAGTACTTATATTTCCAGAAAAGCATCAAAGTAATTGTAAAATAACACATCTATACTTATTTGTTTTAAAATGATGCCTTCTAAACAACATGAAATCTTTCAAGAAGATATTTCCTTAATATATATAAACCAGTGGACTGGAAGATATTTTTCTTGACTATATAAAAAATTGTGTGTATATAAACAATAAGCTAATTTCACACACACATACAGAAAAAAAAATGTCAGGGACATACAAAGTTACTGAGCTGTTAATTACAGAATGTCTCAAAAGCAAGTCCCACCCATTTACCTCTTCATTTTTCTAATTTGCTTCACCCAAAATAGCAAAACTAGACAAACATTCCTGGTACAATTACACTAAATTCCACACTAAAATCAGAAAGAATTAGTTTGACTGTGTATTAACAGACTAAACTCCAAAAAACTCTTCTGAAGGAAAAATACATCCAGCCTCTTGCTATATTAGAAGTACAATACATTCTTTCTAGATTTTTCAAAAAAAGCCACATCTTGGGCATATATAAACATTTTTAGCTGTTTTCTTCTTCCATCTCGATGTGTAACTTTTATCACTGGAACCTTTTCAGAGGGAAAACTTTTCCAACACATCACAACATCAAAATACTTTCCAAAATGTTGCATTTAACTAACATCTTTGGGGTACTCTATAAAGAGCAGTTTAATACCTACTTTGCTGTATGTATATAGGGGCAAGTATCAATCCTTTGGGTAAGCTCTGTTAGACCACAGACTTGTCTCTGAAGAAGAATTTTAGAAAATTCTGTATTTGAAGTCAGAGCAGTTATATATGTAGAAACTTTGGTATTACAAATAAATCCTATGTCTAAAATGACTTAGTTAAAAAAAAACTTATAGGGGTGGTATATTTCATTGGAGTATTTTTCCTGGGACAAGACAATGCCCCCAAATATATGGTTTAATGAATAAAAATATTTATTTGCTATAGAATTGGAATCCTCTTAAAAGAATCATCAGAAGTGTCTTCTGAGGCCTATAGGCAAAACATACTTTGTTGAGAGACTGACAACTTATTCTTCTGTGTCAGTCTACTTAGCTTTCATTGAATTATGAAGATGAGAAGGCTGTCTCAAAACTAGACAGGTGTCTGTCAATAACTTAGTCTCCATCAAAATATGCTAACAACCACCTCAAAAATAAGATTCTAGCAGGCTTGGGGAAGGAGAAATAAGAAAACATAATTATCCTCTATTATTTTTGATTTTCTTTTAGTCAAGAGGGTTAAATTTATCCTACCTAGCTGAAGGCAACAAATGAGGACCTGACTGCCAAAACTTCATTGGAATCGCCAAAGAAATATAACCCTTTTAAAGAGACTGATTTACATCTGAATTCAACTCAGTTTTAGGGTGGTTTTTTTGGATGTATTTGCCACTTTTACATGAACAGCAGAGGGTCTCAAGGTTTATCTGGATTTAAAAGCAGAATGAGACTATTTTCTCCCTGAATATTAAGACATGATTTCAATGGGGCATTACTTGCCCTTGAAGTTTCCCTTCAGAAGCCCAGAAACGTTATGGAGGGATATTCCTAGATTTGTGGGAGAAGAAAGGTGATGTGACCCTGCTGATAGCACTCTGCTCAGGGGAGTTTTTTTATGTCCCAGAGTGTGAACTTGAGTACGGTCCTGTGCTGCTCTCAGCTGAAAGGTTGAGTAGTGCTTGTGGTTTGGCCTTTGGATTATCCACCAGTAACTATGCAGAAAACAAGACTAGATCATGCAAACTCAACAGATTTTAAGATTCACCAGACAGAGTTGTTGTTCTGAAGTATTGCACAGTTGACTCAATACATATCAACTTAAAAAAGAGAACCTGGAAAAAAAATCTGCCTGTATGTACCGAGAATGCAAGGGGCATTGATTCCTATGCTTAATTGGAGTTGACTGGTGACACTGGAGATAGACAATTTGCAGTATCTCTCCTGGTTGCTGCTAGTCCAGACCTGGAGTCCTAGGTCACACCTTGGTCCTGTGTCTTATCTGCTGATTCCTATGTCTTGTATACCCTAAAGCATATCCTAGAGTATGTCAGATGTGATGACATGCCATTGCTCACGTTTAAGTAATATAAATGTGCCCAAGTGTCTGGTCTGCTGAGTATATTGGCTGTAATTGCCTTTGACCTTAATTGAATCTTAAACACCTACCCTACCTGTAGATAACTGCATTTCTTGCTGAATGCTGAATCCAATTTGTTGTACTGAACTAAGATAAATAATTCTGTGTAAGCTAATTAAGAGCACCATAAACATGCTGGTAAACAGTCTGTTGACAGGTTGGGCAAACTGAATTTTCCATACAACTGGCCTGCTTGAATAGAAACAAAGACATTCCCTTTTCTGATGACAAGGGGACACTTGGAAAGAAAAGGTGGGATTGATAATACAGCAAGATTTAAAAAATATCCAGAACATTGTATATTGTATATTTTTTTTTGTATTTCCTTTATAGTCTAAAATTTTTGTATTGTCTTTATAGTCTAAAATATTTGTATTATCAAAAGTCAGCATAAATTATAAGATTTTTTATTTATTCTGATTTTTAATAATTAATATTTCAACAGGTATTCTTAACAGAATTGTTGGATTGTGATGTTGAGATCTATATTTCAGACAACTTCATTTAGCTGACTATTTAAAAGACTTCATGGACAACATTATTTTAATTTGAATGATCAAAAAACTACTGTATTTTAGCAATATTTATGAAGACATTAATAATACAGCCTTTCTTTCCTTGCTCAGTATACTTGAAGGAATTTTAAGGGACTACTCAGTTTCATACAAGAGGAGAAAAAATCCATGACAATAAAGTCCAAACCTTTACTATTTCTAGTCTAATTTATTTTTTTATGAATTCAAATGATGTGTGAAATAGAATACAGAGTGTCTTGAATAGGTGAAGTTATGAACTATGACTATGCAAGCAGAAAAAGCAACCAGCTTCCAAATAATTTTCAGGGAAATATCTGAAATATCAATCTGTTTTCCTTGCAAATTCAGGATTGGACTTTGAATAGGTTGAGATTTGTAGATTCCTAGAAAATGTGGGGAGAAGTAAAGCTTAGTGATCTGATAAAAGTTCACATTGTAACTATTCAAAACTTTTCTGTTAGTTATCCTTACTCTTCTAAAATATCTTTTATGGAAGAAGCCCTCTCTAAATGAACAGGAATCCATAGAGATAATGGAATCTGCCTCCTTCGAAGAGTTCACAAACCAGGGTCACTGATGCTTATTAAAGTTTACTGGAACAGTGCTATTAACTAAATCAATATTCACTCTTCATTAATACAATGTGCACCTCTGCAGCAATTGTTTGTCTCTGGGAGTATTGATTTGTGACCACTCGACCCCTCATTTTTTCTGTGTTTCTCTATGATAGGAATATTTATGCCCCTCACTTAGTCCATTGCTTTGTAGTTAGGAAAACAAAAATACAGTGAAAGATATATGGTTTGATATGTAGCCACAAGACACATGCTATTACCTTGTTCCACTCAGTCAGGAGTCCCTTGTAATACTTACTGCTGGTTATAAACAGGAATCTCAGTCTCTCTGAAAATCATTGCTGGGAACACTTCAGCAATTTTATAAATCATATATGTTTCAATAGAAGATGAAACAGTAGCTTACATTCCAAGCATTTATACTGTTGGTAGAGCTGTCATCCCTGGTTTGTTGTAAACCTCCATTACTGATGGTAATGGGCAGGTTATATGCATTCTGTTTAGTTACAGGTACCATGAGCTCTCCTCCTTTCACCATTTGATTTTCTCAGTGCATTGAGGTAATTCAAACCTGGCTTTCATTGTGTCCACATCTGTGCAAGAGAGGGAGAAAGGATGAATGGACCACAAGAGTGGTGTCAAAGAATTGTCAAGGTTTTTATGGGAAGAAAAGAAAAATAACCCATGTTGTATAGAGGTATAATCCTTGAATAGTCTCCGTGCCTTAACAATCCTTAAATTTCCAAAGGTAAAGGTAAAAGAGAGAAACAAAAACCACTTTTTTTTTTTTTTTATAGGTCATACTCATTTATGCCAGTATGTGTTTTGAACAAACGTGGGAATGGTTAGGGGTGGATGGATTATGAGCTTTCTATTAGAAAACAACACAGCACGGCATGTGTCTCCCAGCAAAACCAGGTTCAGCTCTGCTGGGTGTAACTCAAAAGCTGTCAAAGAGTAAGGTATAAGGAAGGGAAATGTGCATGTTGGACTCTCTTGCACCTTCCTTGAGCTCTGTGTGATATACAATTTTCGACAAGCCTATTTAAAAAGGGCTGATTTTGGACCTGTTCTCTTAGAGAAAGCAGATGTACAGGTACCCCTCAGAGGGAGAAGAGCACAGGCCCAGTGGGAAAAAATGAAGAAAGATGGCAAAGCCTGTTACTTCAGGGATGCATTCCAGATGGACATATAGAGTAGAAAGTGCAGTTTGCACTGAGGCTAGCTCTGATTAGTAAAAATATTCAGTGCAGATATAAACAGTCATAAGAAAAATTGGACAGCCAATGATATGAATATTAATATTTTGCTTGTTGTCTTTACCATTTCATTTTTTTAGGTTTTGGGTTGTTTTGGGGGTTTCTTGGCTGTTTACTTCTGAACTGATCTAAGATAAATATGGCCACATTCTCTCTTTCTTATTGGAACAATGTGGTTGATATTACCTGTGTGACAAACTTAGACTCTCTTTAATGAAAGAAGGTAGGAAGGATGGCCTTAATGTGCAACAATAGAAGGTGATGACATCCCTTTTATTTTCAAGACTGCACATGCTGCTGAATACTGAGGACTTTATGAATCTGCTTGCTTTATATATCTCTGTGCAGTAAATATTGAAAGTGTATTGGAATCTTATAATTTTATTTCTTCTAATCTTGAGGAGTTCTGCTGTGCTTTTGTTTTCTTTAAAATGAATTCAACTACTTCTGTGTGGTTTTTTATCATGACTGATAAAAGTGTTTTTATACTGAAGAATAAATCAATCTGGGATTTATGTGTATGGAAGAAGTATCTGGGTTTGCATTAAGAACAAACCTCATAACAGTTTTCTTATCACTTCTGACATGCTGAGGAATCTTTTGGAAGCCCCAATCTTCTAAAGTTTTTTGCCTAAGTAACATGAGATATGTTTATAAAAAAAGTTGTTCAGTTTTTAAAATTTTAGTAAAACAGGAAGCATAATGGAAAAAGGCATGTTTATTTCCAGATAAGTGAACTTTCCCTTTGACTGAAGCTGAGAGACAACAGCTGGACAAATAAATCACCCTTCTCTCTCAACTTGTGAGTATGTGACCAAGGATAGATTGGCATTCTTACATTATAGTCTACTCCCTCTGAAGACATGGCCTAAATACCTTTAAAACCTTTCTCAGAGGTAAATGCCTCTAACACACTATTGAGAAGAGATTGATTGTAAGGCTCCCATTAGCCTTATTTAGTGTTATTGTTAAATTCCCACAAGTGACTTAGAAAACTTACTCTGTAGAACTGAATTATTTTGGGTTGTCTAACCACGAGAAGAACTACTCACCAAGGAATTCTGCAAACATAATAATTGGAGCATTAATTTACTTGTCTCCTTGAACCAATAAATTGTTTCCTATTTGCACATTCTATGATTTGCTATACACTCTTTCTTCCACTGATTCTTTTTCCCTGAATTATTAAGCATTTGTCTTCCAACATTCAAACCCCCAATTATAATGCTAAATTGATTTAAAGAACTTTTATGCATCTATTTATTTCTGTTTA
The DNA here is from genome assembly GCF_017590055.1 of Onychostruthus taczanowskii. Lineage (NCBI taxonomy): Eukaryota > Metazoa > Chordata > Aves > Passeriformes > Passeridae > Onychostruthus > Onychostruthus taczanowskii. The sequence goes on from NW_024502347.1 coordinate 3,842,148, forward strand.
AAGCTCCCTGTTGAAAAACAAAACAAACATTTTACTATAGTCCCAAAAACAACAATGGCAAAAAAAACCCCTACAATTTGTTTCTACAGGGTACTGAGTTTCCACACTTGCTTTCTTCTAACCTTCTTCAGCTGAATTTTTTGCTTATATTTTGCCAATGTGTTGCTGAAAAGAAAAGAAATATGTTTGGAAGACTGAAAGATGCTTATCGCCTTACTACTTCATACCCACAACTCAAAAATTTTCTGGGGATATCTGGACATAACTCAGCAGAAACAGAAATCCTGTGTTGGAAGACCAATCAAAAAAAAAAAAAAAAAGAATTTCTCTACTTTAAGTTCCAAAAACACCAGGAAATTAATCCTTTTTTTTTTTTTTTTCCATGCAAAATATTCTGCTTTGCAGTTTATCATAACTTTCAAGATTTGAAGAGTTTGTATTATCGGCTTATACGTTTATTCACAGATTTATTATGAAATTATTTTCTTCTTTGTTCACTCTTTGAATAACACAAATTCTAGCAGTCAATTTGCTATATATTTCTGTGAATATGGACCAAAATACTTTATTGTCTATTTTGTCAGAGTTAAACTGATGCATGAATATAGTTAGCAGCTGCTTAAAAACTGGTGATTTAAAAAAAAAACATAATTCAATTAATCTCTCAACATTTGCCTGACTTGGATTTTTCAAGCAGAAATTAACCTCAAAATTGTTTTTGTGGCTTGTAGCAAAGCATTTTATAGCTTTTCTGTTGATATAACTTTTCTAGGGCAAGTATTCCTGTTCAGGGAAGGAAATAACAATTGCTGGTTCAATGATACCTGAAACTTGCAGTCTTAGCTCAGATCTATTTATTTAAAAAATAAACCCCTTCTATTGCACTTGTGCATGGTGGCCTAGTTTCATCACAAAAGGTAAAAAAAATGACTTAAGCAGACTTTAAATGAAAACGTATTCCTTAGCAAAAATGAAAGAATTTGGATAGCAACAGTGCAATATTATTTAGAAATGAAAGGATTTTGCTTACACAGAACAAGAATAATTACATTTTTTAATTGATTTTTCTTAATCAGGTCAGCCTGCTTTTCAGCCACTAATGAGTGGCACTCCAATTAAAAAATATGTAATGGAATAAAGTCGCCTAAGCTATGATTATGACAATAGTACTGTCACTGATAAACTCAGTGCTTCTTAGACAAAAACTTTTCCCCAAATGCTAATAGAATTCTATACAGCTTATCTTCTTATTGTGTCCTATCAGAAGAGGAATTTCAGTGACAAACAAAAACAAAAATATTTCACCGATGAAAACAGAAGAGAGCATATTGAGAGAAAACAAGTATATAATCCTTGAGAGTTTGTTTTAACTTCATGAAAATGTAGTCGATTATAAACTTTATGGTAACGGGGTTTAATTTCTCTCTTCCTTAACCAGATTTGTATACACTTTAAACATACAATTTTTTACATTGGATTTATTCTTTATTACTAAGCTTGTGGTTCTTTTGGACAGCAAAGCAAACTAAGACAAAAAATATGGAGTCACTGACACCTTGGAGTATTTAAAAGACAAAAATGAATGTAGCAGTGAACATCTAAGTGAGTAATTTGAATGTACAAAGAAAGTTTTACATCATTCATGTGCAGAATTGTAGCTTTGAAGACAAAAAAACTATGTAATCTCTATTTCCTTTTAAGGTCTGTATGAGCTTTGGAAAAATCAGGACAGGTTCCTTGGAATAATTTGAAACAAACTTCAGAAATCACTGCATCCTTTCCTACTATAACACCGTATGTTGTGTACTTCATACAAAAATAGAATGAAGAAGAGCAGAAACTCCGTATGTTAGTTCAGCCCCTGCAATCTGCAACTTCAGTCAGGAAAGTCTGGCTGATGGGCAAGAAAATACTATTTTAAATAATCTTTTTGCCTTTTTAAAGTCTCTTAAACTGCTGAAGAGTAACACATTTCTCATCATACCATCTAATGTAATATGGTCAAAGCTGTTATATAACCCTTGGCCTGGAGACTTTTTGTAGTTCTGGACTTGATGCACTGACTATAGCTCTTTAGATTTCTTCCTGATAAGAAGGCATCTCCAGTGACTTGGATCATTTCTCAGGTTTCAAATTTTAAGCCAGGTGAACTTAGATCTTTTCAAATGTGCAAACCAAAACCATACAGTGTCTTAGGCACTGTCCTGTTCTATGTACTTACTACTGACATGTCCCTGATGCAGAGCTGACCAGTGCTGACCAGTACTGATCAGTGCTAGATGGAGTTGCCTCTTGGAGCCTAGATAGAGGTTCCCAAGGGCCAGTAGTTTTCATGTGTACAGAGATCTTTTTTTGAGAAAGTCAGATAATTTAGCCGAACAAATACCTGCTGATCATATATGCCATTTTTTCTCATCATCTGCAAATTTATATGTCTAATTTTATTTAATAGTACAGAGACAGCTAGAAGATCAGACAGAAATCAGGTCAGCCACAGTTTAGAAATATTAGCATTTTTGTACAATGCTTTCCCTGAAAGAAAAATATTGCAAGAACCCCTGCTTGTGAAACTCTATTAAACTTGCATGTGGTATTATCAAAAAACACAAGAAACTGTGATGAAAAAGGGCTTGCAGAGGTTATCTACTTTAGGCAAGATCATCTATATCATACCTTATAGCTGTCTATGTTACTGACTGAAATCTTTTTAATGAGTCTACAAGCTCTCTGGGCACAACATTGTAGTATTACACCATCCTAACTCTTGCAAAGCATCTAAAGTGCATCTCTTGCTGCAGGCCTAGGTTCATTATCTATCTGTCTATCTATCTATCTATCTATCTATCTATCTATCTATCTATCTATCATCTATCTATCTATCTATCTATTTGTCTGTGTGTCTTTCTGTCTATCTAATCTATCACAGATATATCTTCCTTCAGTCTTTCCTTATCTCAATTAAACAGCACTCCTTCAGCCATTTCTGATAAGCAAAATTTTCAAGATAATTCTTGTTCCCGCTGGTGTCTGTCCATCAGTTTTATATTTTTCTTAAGTACTGTGCAAACTTGCCCAGCTTTCTAACTCAGGAATCACATGTATTGAAGATGACCACCAGGTCTCATAGATGATGTTGCAACCGTACAATGTCATCTGGTATTTGTTTGGATTGTCACTTACTGTAACCCTAACTAATTCACATTAGAATCTAGGCCGTTGTTCCCTGTCTTATATTTGTGTATTTATCTGATGCTAGGTTCAGCACACCAAGAGTTAACCATTTAATATTATAAATTAGTTTTCTCTATTGTTAAGTTACTATTTCCCTGTAGTACTGTGTAAAGAAAGTGGTAGTATCCAGTCGCCACCATAGCGTACTCAGAAGAAAAATACCTCTTTATTCGTAATTTTAAAAAAATTGACTTAAATTAAGACTGTCTTTTGCCAAGTGTGTTACTTCCTAATGGTACTAAGGACTAAGAACTACGTGAATTGTGTATTAATGGAGTGTACTGCACAAGATTTAAAAGGTATGATTATTGCCCTGTTCCTGGATGAATTATAATAAAATTCTCACACTATGTGTAAATATAGCATCTTAAGTATTGTGCCTCTCATTTCTGTTGCAGTTGTCACGATTTTCAGAATGATTTGTGAACATAAAATACACATGCAAATTGCTTATTCTTACTGCAATGAATAAAATAAATTTAACATTTTTACTGTTTACATATAATTCACTTATGAATGTTGCTAAGTGTATGGAATATTGCAGTCCTCATGTAAGGAATTTTGGCTGCTCCTAGCACTTACTGGCAAGGGTGAATTGTTGGATTATTTGGTGTTTCTTTCTCCCTGAATGTTATGTAAATTATATAAGGATTAATGGCTCTGTAAATTGTATATATCTCTTTCTAGTTCACCTGCATCTCAGTGCACCAGTATGCAGTACAATACTGTAATTGTGGAATTCAAAAATAATTATATGCTTTGGCCTAAATATAATGCATATTTAGACATGGAGAGTGGAAATTGTTACAATCTGTTTTTTCAAACATTTATAATCACTATGGTAAGCAATTAGCTTGCGTCTATTTGCATAGCTTCAGAATTCTTACTGCTGTGAATGAGAAATGAGCTCCACTTGACATTTGAGGACATGCTGCATAGGCTAAAGGTCCTCTTACTGTTAAGAAGGTCATGACAAGTCATTGAATGTTGGTCTAATGATCTATGTCACTTTTATAATTGGTGCTTGAAAAGTTTAATCATAATGGTGCATAGAGATTTACAAAAAAAACTTTGAAAAATGACTGTGGTCCAGAAATAATAGGTATATAATCCACCCATCTACCTTGGTTTATGCTCTCATCTGTTGACCTGAAAAAGGAAATGGTAGAAAGGCACACTTTATTAAATTAAAATCCTAGTGATTTTATTTTATATATTTTTGAGAATTGTGTTGAAATTACTATCAACAGTTGTGTTGGGTCAATAACCAGAGACTCCACTAAAGATCTGACCTTGTTTATGTTAAGTGTATAGTAATGAATTTAAATACCTTTCCAGAATCTTGGTAATATGCTTAATTCTTATAATTTAAGGGCCAATGATAATTACAGTTAGATAAGTAACTGCTGAAAGTAGTTTATTTTAAATAATGTTTATACTGAACACTGAGTATCAAATAATAAATGACTGTACACTAAATGACATAAGAAAATTTATTGTTATTATATTTCTAAGAGGGAAAATTCATGTAGAGGGCTGCTGAATATTCTCCCTTTACATTCCAGTCAAAATATGACCTTACATATGCAGTTGCTAGCTGAAGTATATATGCTTTGTAAAAAAAAGTTTGATACTTGCGTTTTGAAAACACATTATTTCCATGTGATTAGATTCTGTTTACAGATTCTGTTTACAGAGTAGCTTTCAGAAAAAAAGACAGACACAGTGAACAAACAGTTCATTTGGGGAACTTGCAATTTAATCTATTGTCAGTTAACACAAAGTCTTAATTGCTGATTTGTGCATTGAGAGAAAAGATAAAAAACAACACGAAAAGACCACAAAGATAGCAAATATTTATGGAACATCTTTCCTTACCTCTCTTACTCTCAGCCTAAGCCACAAGATCCTTTTGCAGCGGCACCTTTCTGCAGAGGTTCCTCAGGCTCCTTTCCTGCAGAGTTTTGGGGCATGATGGGGAATCTGCATTGGTACCAGCTCTGGATGGAGCCAGTGGCGCCCAGCACAGGCAGGTTATGGACACCCCAGACAGAGCAACCAAACCCTGCTGTTTGTACCCAGTTTAGTGTCTACTTTCTTTTGATCTGTATAATAAATTCAAAAAGTTTCACATGGCGGTCTATGAAATTTTGTGTGGTCTAAATTGCACTTCTTTTGATTGCTATGGGCATTCCTTCACATTATATAGCTTTTATATGGAATGAAGCACCCTGGAGATAACTTTCTATTTAGGAGGAGAGGAGTGTATTAATGTGTTGCTGTGCTTTCTCACGTGCTAATTCATGATAAGCTTGGAGAACGATATGGGGAACGTCAAGAATTACTATAATATGTCATGGTCCAGTCTTGACTCTAAACAGATTTAGAAAGTCCAGATAGGCAGAAATTTTGGCTTAGTGTGAAGTAGGATTTACTCAAGTTAATCTTAGGCGTAGACCTTCCACAGTGCTATACAACTTCTCTTTGGTGGAGAAAGAATGGTTTGGGTTCAAAGGGGCTCTAAAGATCATTTAGAAGAAAGGGAACTCTATATGTCAACACTTTCCTAAGCAAATCAATTATAGGTTTATAATTTTCATTTTCACTGCATCAGGCAATCTGGCCATGCTGCATGGGAGGACAAATACTGAGCATGATCTAACCTCAGACACTTGGGTATCCTTTTTTCAGGAAATGTCTGTTTCTTACCTTACTCGTCAGCAGTGTGTTCATTTCTTCTGGAAATTGACCTTAAATTTTTTCCCATCTGTCCAGAAGAACAGGAATACGTAATTTCCCCAATCAGCATGGAAGGTTGTGGAATGGGAAGATGTTATTGTGGTGTCAAAACCACATGTGCAAACAAGCAAGAAACCTTTAAATTAGAACTGTTATCTCTTCATGTTTGTTAAAGTCCAGTGAAGTAAAGGCTTGCCTCTCTCATGCTGCTGACACATTGTATTTATTTCATTTCATAAGCAGGTGCTTTGCCTGAAGAAAGCTGAAAACATAAGCACAGCACCTGCTGAAGAAATTAAATAAACACGCTGTAATCATCTGAACTTGTGAGTCAAGCTCTTTTACTTACTTTTGATTTCCATCAGCAACTTGCAGCCTTTAAAATTGAATTTCAGTTTGCAAAGCTACTTCTTTTAATGGATTGCTCATCATGGCAAGCACTGCACTCAAAATATTGTATCCGATATTAAACTGTAATGACCTTAAACTGTATGTGAGGAATCTTTTTATCATACATAAAAACCTTTTCAGAAGTTTTTATTGCCTGTGGCTGAATACTCTTCTGTTCTACATTTTCTGACAGGATACAGAAAAACATAGTGGGTAAATTTTCTGGATGGTAGGGCTAAATTCTGCATTAAATAGACAAAGTTATTTATTTATTTACTGTTACAAACCCACTGTAACTCATTGCAAACCTTTCAGAAAGGAGGTTTAACAGCACAGAAACAGCTGAACATCTAAATGAGAACTTGAAATGTCTATAAAATATCCTCCATGGGTACTTTGCTATGCAATTTCCATGCTGTGAAGGTGATGACAGGTTTTGCTAACAGGGACAGGCAACTGAGGGAACACGTGTGAAGGCTTTCTTCACCTACATATAGGTTTCTACAAAGATGTTCAGAAACAGTGCATGTTAAACTCAGCTGAAGCAGACATACAGTTGCTAGGATTAGTGCAGTCTGCTGTTTTGAAGTGCTGCTTGTACTGGCTTTGATCATATATTTTTGTCAGAGCTGCCAGGTACCACTTTATAATGAAGTCTGGCAATGCCCAGAAGAAGTTCAAAATCAAACCATCAATGGGTTCTTCTTTCATCTGTTTTAAATTCCACCTGAAATGGGATAATCTTGATCCAGGATAGCCTGACAGCTTTTGTTTATAATTGAAGAAAATCGGTGCCTTTATAAAATAATTTGTCTCATCAGGTTTTAATTGCATCTTTGAAAGAGGTGAGCTGTTCTCTGTTGGTATCTATTTCTTCTTATTTACTGTAAATAGACTTTCTACAAGAGAGTAAGAGACCTGAAAATCTTGCTGTGGACCCCTACTAACTGAAATTATGTTAATCTCAATTGATTATAATAGAATTGAAATTATTTCAATTTAACAAGTACTCTTCTGCAAACTGGCTCTGTGCAGGATAGGACAGATATGGAATCAATCCATCTCAAACTGAGCTGAAAATGTAAGAATTTTGGCACTTTTTTCTAAAGTTGGCTAGAAATGTGGACTTGAGAAGAACCTTCACAGTAAAACACATGAGACATCAGGGCTATGTCTTCTGCTTAAATCTGGAAGCAGTATATAAGTCTGACCTGTAACACATTATGGGATGACCACCTGGCATATGAGGTGTAGGAGTGTTACCCACAAAACCTCTACTGTTTTTTGCAGCTCTCGTTTTGAATTGTGTGAGCTGAAAATGGTTTTGCAGGCAAGTTAAGAAAGGTTTCACATATATAGCTGTGTTTTGGAGAATGAAGAGCCCAGATTTATCAAGACTCATGTAGGTGTCCTTGATTATAACTATTGAAGTTTAAGTGTTCGGTAAGTTTTTTTTTGTTATTGCTTTTTTTTGGTGCGTTTTCTCCCCCTCTTTTTACTGGTGGAAACATGGATGCCTGAGGAATTGCTATTCATCCTGGGCTGCTGTATTTTTGCTCTAAGACCATGTAGTTATCTTAATTTAGACTTAGGAAGTAATAGGTCTGTGTTTCTTTGTGATTGTGACCAATATAAGTGACTAATATTGTTGCCTAGATTTAGCATAACAAAAAATAAACCTAAAAACCCAGCCTTTTGTAAAATTGCCCTCAGCACTGCTTGCCTTGTAATGTCATTAAGAATCCTTTCATTTCAGAGAAAATTACTATATTCATTGCTCTGAAGTAAGTGAATTCTTTGCTTGTTTTTGGAATCCACTTGCAGAAAAGAAGAAAATGTTATATGTTTCTTTTTACTGCTCTATTCCCAATTTATAAAGCTTAAGTATGTCTATATTTCAAACTAGATTCTTATCCATGTAATAGACTTTCAAATGAATTACACTTCAAATAAAAGTGAAGAATGAGCATAGGTGGTTATGGATGAGAAATCAAAATATGCAAATAATGTTTGTTATGAAATAACGGATTATCCTGACAAACTATACTTAACAGTCCAATAATTTATAATCATGGTATAGATTAATGAAAAGTAGTAATGCTTGGATTTATTTTTCTTCCTTTGGAATGGAAATGCTTTTCTAATCTCTCTTGCTTCTGTTAGATACTGGAAGGTAGAATAGTCTGTATGAATCCTGAAGTAATGAACAGTATTTCACAAACACATTATTTTAAACTCAAGTGAGGGATGTCCATTAGGTGCTGTGGAGGGTGAAGAGAGAGTCAGCAGTAACTCCTGGAAGTGCTACAGTGTGCAGCCTCCAAAATGCTTCTCAGGAAAGTGGAATCGTTTCTTGTGTTCACATCTAGACAGCGCTGCCAACTCGTGTTTAGGTGAACATGGCAGGGTTTAGAGGCATAAGCTTTGTGGAACTCCCGCACCCATTCCGATGCAGGTTTGCCATGTTCCTCTGCTCTTGCCCAGTAATGACAGCAAGTATCTTGTTTTCTCCTGATGTGACACTAAGGAACAGAAAAGTCTGCTCTGTGTGCAGAATAATAAAGGCTTGTGCCGTGGCCCATAAGGCTGTGAATGGTTGTGTCTGCTTATTCTAACAGGTAGTTACTGAGGAACAAAGGACAGGCAGTTTCAGGCTCAGTAAATCCTCCTTTTCAAGGTGGACTGAGGTAACAACTCCTCTGCCCAACTGGCATTGCAAGGCATGACGATTGAAGCAGTTTTCACTGCCAGCTCTGCACCTCAGTTCCTGTTACAACTCATGCAGTGAATAAGATTATGGTACCTCTTTGGAGGGAAGGAAGGACCTTTTATTGTTTTTAGATATATCTCTTCCTCCGCTTTTATTTTTGTTTGAAAAAAATTCACAGGGGCAGACACAAAGGCCCTTTAAACAAATACATGTGATGGCATTCAACTGGATTAATTATTATAGATGTTAGATTCTGTTATATTCCTCTTCATTATGCACTTCTATTTAAAGAATTCAGAATAAATAGTTGCAGAAATTATTCCTTTCTTATTGTATTAGAATAATGACACCAAAATAATTTTTTATGAGCTCAAATATCAAGCATAAATTTTCTTTTCATCTTGGCAGAATAACATGCTGTGGTATAAAGCTAATATTAAAAATAACATGTATTTTTTCTTAGTGGAGTGTGATACATGACTGTACTACTTCTGATTATGAGAGGAATGTAGTGAAAATTTTCCTCAGAAAATCCTTTGTTCCAATTATTTTTACTAATGAATGTGGGCTGGAATTTTCATAGAAAACACCAGAACTGAACAAACGCAAAAGACAAAAAAAAAAAAAAAATATTTTGACACTGTATTATCTTTGAACTTTTAATATTTTTAAACACTTTACTGCAATCTACTCAAAATAACATAAGATTCATTGACTCAAACCATTGGTTTGAATTTGAAAACATTGTTTTGAAAAGCTGAAATGTTATTTTTCATCCGACTTGGAGAAAAATGTTCTCCAAACAGGCATTACTTCCAAAATATCTATTTTGATGAAACACTATCTTTGTCACAGGAAAACACTCCACTTTGAATACTTGTGCCTAACTGTAGTGTCAGCAGAAATGTAGTGGAGTGAGTCAGACGGCTGTTCTCGTGCTGTCTGGAAAAAAGAGTGCTAGAGACAGAAATGGAATTCAAACGTGAGAAAAGTGGGTTTCCCATTCTTCCTTGTGCTGAATAAGTTAATACCCCTTATCACATTTTAAAATTCAGAAAATAAAGAAGTTTTCATCAGTAAGTCTGGACAAATCTTAATGTTTTAGGCAATATTCTAAGAGAGAACAAAAGCAAAACATACAATGCTGTAAGATTGTATTTACCTTTACACATATGAGAAATTTTGCTAAGAGACAGCCCATTTGTAACCATTAAATTCTTCATCCAGACTGCTGACACAACAGGGACAATGTGGTTTTTACATACTTTTACTTCCTCCAGTTTAATGAAGAGGAATTGCAAGATGGCTGCATCCCTGAAGTAATTCTTCTGCAGGGGTAAAGCTGAAATAGCCAGCAACCCTAATGAGGAAAAATGAAAGGGTATCACCACTTAATTAATCTCATTATTGGCTCTTAAAATGGAGATAAATGAGGCAGAGATAAAAAAAGGAGAGCATGAGACAGACATGCATTTCATTTCTGAGTGGTTACTGTATAGAAACAGGAGCATGTCTAAGTTGGGCTGTAAGTGTGAATTCTGGAGTGCCATTACCAGCTGGCAGAGATGCTGGCACAGTTGTTGCACTGATGACAGGTGGGCACTGCCAGGAATGTGATTGCTTTAATTGTACCTTGTCTGATTGTGCTCAACATAATTTCAGATTTCTACCAAAAATTTAAAGTACCGTTGAAAGATCAGCTGTGCCAAGTTGCATGCCAGAAGCCTCTCAGATAGCAGCAACTTGTGAGCAGGTTCTGTGGGAAACATTTAATGCAGAGCTGAAATCTCTGTGCCCAAAATCAGGCCAAACTATCCCTGTCCTACGTACACACACACAAAGAGGCCTCATAAACCATGTTTACTGAAAGAGGTAACATTCACAGCATTGTCCAAGTGATAGGGGCAGCTCCGTTTGTGCGTTACTCTAAGTCAGAACAGATTTAGCAACCCATAAATTTCTCTAACCGAGCATTGCATTCCTGCAGCATATACCACAGGGTGGTTTTAGGAAGGAGATGAAGAGCCATTCTGTGATTATTGGTCACTCAACCTTCTAGTCCCTGAAATTATGTGGAACAAACCCCTTCCCCCTTAGATGTTTCTCTACCACCTCACACACCATGTTCTCTCAGCATGTGACAAAAGGCATGAGGCATCATTTCTGGCCCAAAAGATGTACATTTGCTTTAATGGTTTAGACAGCATACCCCAAAGTCTTCTGTGCTAAAAAACCCAAGTAATTTATGTTTTATACAAAGACTTACACTTGGACCATATTTAGGGACAATTTGTAATTCTGGTTTTTTTCAGTTGTTCTAGTTGATTCACTATAGTCTGGTTTAAGTCTTGTGCTCTTTTTAATTCAATTAACGCCAACAATGCTCTCCATAAGGCTGAGGGTTTCTCATAACCATCAAGTGCCCTAAACCCTTGAAGAGATAGCTGTCCTTGTTTGCATCATTACTGAAATCAGGGAGAAGCTCATGGTGGTCCAGCACCAGCAAAAAAATAATTTTAATAAGAAATATAATATAAATACAATAATGTAAGTAAGAAGTGTTGATCATTTATCACTCTTTTATTTTAGTGTCATTTTGCAAACAGCATTTCTACATGTGTACATCTAAATTGATTTAAAAAACCCAAAAAAACTGGAGTCTGTTTCTTTTTTTTTTTGTAATGTAAATTCTTTTTCTGAGGAAAAATGTTACAAATTGAATTTCTTCTTGTACCAAAAATGAACTTTAAACCTCAGAAACACATAATAAGAATGGTCTAGCAGTAAGCATGTCAGAGAAATGAACTATCTTGCTTTCTCAGTGATCAAGCAAAAAAAATCTTTTGTCCCTTGTTTCCTTTTCAGCGAGAAGTGAAATGTTGCACCAATCTTTGTCCATTCCATTTGTAAATATGAATGTTTCCAAAGTCTACACATATGGTGCTTAACCTCAAATCTCCTCTTTTAATATTCATCGGTTAGAAGAGCAACTAACTCTGGAGTTAGAGCATTACAGAATTCCTTCTTTACTGAGATTATATCTTCCTTATTCCTATGTCCATAGTCACTCTTCCTTGGATTTAGTTTCTTCTATTTGATCATCCATCACCAGCAAAATTGCTCATTGCAGAATTGTGTTTGCTGGGCATACCAATTAAGCTTTTTGCATTTAAAGACCTGCTGAAATAAAATTTTGAGTTTTGTTTTGTTGAATGAATGCTGAACTATATTTATATTTCATACTGTTGTATTTCACTGTTTCATTGCAAAATACTTAATTTCAGAATGGGATTTTTGAACAGATCATTAATTATCCCATTAATTGAAAATTAATGAAAAACCTCATTCTTCAAGAAGAATTGAGTCTTCCTGGAAAAAGATTTTATGTTTTGGTGACTGCTCTAAGTTGAAACACAACAGACGTGAGCAGGAAGAAAATAAAAATTTTTAATAATATTTAGATTTTCCCCCCTCTGTCCCCGCATTTTTCCTTTTTTTCTTTACAGTCGGTGCAAGAGAACAAACTCACTATTTGGTTAGATTTCTGTTTTTAATTCTGCCTCAGTCTTTTTACTCTATTAATTTGCAAATTTCTTGAACAAATGGAGTGTAGGGGTATCTTTGATGACCAATTTGAATTACGATTTATTTTCTTGTTGGTTCCCTCTATGTATTTCATAACTTTGAGGTTATTTATTTGCTCTGCTATGTAGTTCTTCTTCTCATGAACTTTATTTCTCTTAGATATTTTATTCTGCAATTCCTGGGTCATCAGCCTTGAAGAAAATTCAGGCTTTGTGCTCCTGAATTCTTATTTTTGTCTTTTGAAATCAAGAATTTCACTTACAGAATGTAATTGGGTTATAAGCCATGACAGGTTGCTTACTGAGTGTCAATGTGGGAAGACACATGAAGGATCAAAACTAGAGACAATAATTCAATGCTCTCTAGAGTTAATAAACTTCCAGAATGTTCAGATCCTAGACTGGGTCTAAGTAAATGTATTGAATGTGAAAAGCTATTTCAGTCTCTTGCACTGTCTTAGTTGCTTTTGTTTCTTTATCAGTGGTGCAACTGAAAATGAAGCCGTTGGAAATAATGATTTATGGAAACATATCTTGTTATTGTGACTTCCAGGAAATCAGTAAATATTCATGACAGGTGAAAAATTAATATGTCATTCCTTAAGGGTATCCTGTGGTGTTATGAAGACATGAGATAAAATTCTGCACTTATAGGAATAAATATGTTCCCTATATGCCAATAGAGACATGGCCATTTACATCAATACTAATTTTTTTTCAGACCACTGTGTATGGTAGCTGCCCCATATGATCCTGATTTATGGATTCTGCCACCAGCACTTTTTAAAATTAAAAAAGTGAAGGGACTTGAGAGATTCATTTCTTGAGCGGCACATTTTTCATACTCTTTCATCAAAAAATATGACAAGTAGCTTATTATCTTTGAGAAGTTGCCATTTAGTGAGAGTACTGTCAGGGTTTTATTATTTGGATGCTTTAAGTACTTGACACATTTTATTTAATAGTGTAATACTATAAAAACTTGCAGATTTCTTAAAGAAAATGATCTTGGTAATAATAATCTTTCAAATCTAAACAAAGAGTAATTTTTTAAGCAACTATAAGAAAACCTAAAACAACTATTTTGAACTTGAAGTTTCACATTGAATTCTGTTGAAGGTATCTCTTGTTACTGGGAAGTAACTAAGAGCCATTACCATTCTTATGATAATCACATTGAATATTGCAAATATATGAGCTCAAATATTTCTGTTGCATATCTCTTCCTAGTTTTCTAACTGATCTTTTCTAAGATCAACCCTCATTAAATCTGAAAGTTGCAAGAGCAAATTTCACAGATTTATGATTAATTCTACAAATTATTGAAATGCCATTCAAAGAATCAAGCTGCCTATTAGGAAAAATCTGGATCAAATGCTCCTTGCTTTAGTATCTCCTCCTATCCAGAAATATACTGGCATATTGTAGTACACTTATCCCAATTTATAATTCTCAACCAGACAGCAGTTCAACTTGAACCAGGTTGGAAAAATTACATCAGAGCTTGTAGCCAGCAAAGAATAATTGAAATGTAGGGAGTGACAGCAGAGAAGGAGATATGAGATTAGTTATCAGAAAATGCACTGAAATGGGAATTTTGAAAGAAAGAGGAAAAGAGAGAGAAAAATAAAGATGAAATTAGTTGCAAAACTTTTTTGAACAGAGAAAGAAAATGTGCAGAAAAAATGAAGTTCAGTAAAGGAGAAACAGATAATGTGTGTTAGCTCCAGATTAGTGAACTGAAATGATCATATAAGCACAGAGAAGTGTTAGTCACTCAAACAAAATAGATTTGTGTATGCAATTAAATCATGGTATTTCCCTATATATTTTCACCCAGATTTAAAGCAAGAGTTAAAACAAAGTAACACTTCATAGAACAAAAAAATATTAACACACAAATGCTTAGAAACTTTCTGCATTTGCAGTGCTATTGATGTGTCTCATGCGAATTTTATTTCTGTGCCCTTAATGCCACACATTAAAGAGTAAACTGTATCTCCCAAGGTGCATTGCCCATTTACTATACATTAAATTCTAGGCTGATATACAGCCAGCTGGAACTGGTGACAGCATATTTATGAACATAATCTTCCTGAAAAATTCTACAATGAAAAAGTAAGATGATAGCAATTCCTTTCGTGTTGAAATAAATTTGAAATTTTTATTCAGGTTAAAATGAAAGGTTTATTTTCAAAATTTTCCAGTAAAATTTCTTCGGGTGTTTAAACATTTAACGGTAAGTACCTATAAGCAGAAAGGGAGATAATTCCTTGGACCAGTCAGAACTCATTGGAGAGCAAAAGAAATTTCATATTTTATGTGAACGTTGGAAAACTGGCATAGAATGGATACTTGTATTCCTAAAAATCTCATTTAAAAATTAAAAAAAAAATTTATTATAGCGTTATCCATTTGAAAGACTTTTATTGGACAGCAAAATTTGGAAAAGTTACTTTATTTACCTCTTGATCATCAAGGTATTCTCTTTAAAAATCACATTGATACACATCTTGAACACTAAATATCTTTTAGTAATTCACTGTTGCCTTCCCAAATTAACAGAGATTTGTTTCCTCAGATCCTAATCCTACTGACTATTTATTCCTTCAGGAATTCCTTGCAACAACAAATTTCACAGCATGCATCTTGCATTTTATCAATGAATGTGCCAGTTAGACGAGAATATAATTTAAACACAGTTTATACCAAGAGGTTCCAGACAATCTCAGCCTAAAAAAATAATGCATTTTAAGTTATGTTCTCCCTCACTTTAACTCTCCAATGCTAGAAAATAAATTTAAAAAAAACAAACAAAAAAACTACCAAACATGTACAGCATGGAATATTTGTAAATCTTTCTATGGACTGCAAAGCAACAAACAGGCAGATTAAACAGAACTGGGTAAAATACATTAACACACTAAAAAAAAGATGAATATTTTCAAAAAAGAGCATGTGAAATGATTGGTGAAGGGCACTTATATTTATTACAGTGATTTTTAGGCCCTTTCATAATGCAGACTAAGATGGGATCCTTCAGCAATACCAGAAAATGAATAGAAAATAACTGGTCATTTTGAAGAATTGGATGCATTTCTGCTCTAACACAACTTTTTGTTACTGAAAGTTTTTGTTTATCATAAAATCTAGTCTTTTCTGCATTACTGTTGACAAACTTTTTCACAGGTATTTTTGTAACTTTCATATAGCTAAGACAAAAATAGCTATTTTCAGTTTTGCGTGTTTGTTTTTCATAGATCACTCCTTCTTATGACTAAAATTGTGAATGTAAGGTATTTAACCGTTTCACATCGACAACTATGTAATTCACCTGTATTAATACAGTTGCAATTTTGCAGGAGGACTCACAAATTCCTAGGTTTGTTTTCAATTTTAATGTGCTTATACTGGGATTTGTGTATAGTCAGAATTTTTGAAAGACAAATATTATAATTAAAATATCTGTGGCAATCTTGCTTTGCTTTGAAACCTAAGTCGTGGACTTTTTGTGTTGCAGAAACTTCCCAGAGTCAGGTGCCCTTACCCTAATGTGGTTGACAGCAGAAGTTAGTCCCTGAGAACAGGGAGATAACTCACACTTGATGCAATCAGTATGGATGCAGGTGGATAGGAAGCTCTGTGAGCCTGGAATGTTGAGACTGATTTATTTTTCTTTCTACTCCTCTGTGTAGACCTAGTCAAAATATCCCACTATGAAATACCTAGGACAGGAATAACTAATAGCCTAACGATAACCTGCACAGTTTGTACATCAAAAGGACGTTTTTCAAACCCTTAACCTGCCTGGCTTTGCAGGAAAGACATAGCCCCTTTTCTTTTCCCAAATCATCAGATCAGTTGATTCTCACATTGCCTTTCACTCCTGTTGAGTTTCTATACTAGCTACATAATTAAATATTAATAAGGTTAAATGGAGATCAAAAGAGAATTTCATGTGCACTCTGCCTGACATTAGTAATATCTAGATGCTTAAGGTTTTCTCCTAGAATTAAGAAGAACAAGGTGCAAGTTCCTGGCCCATGACTGTATTCCTGTTAAGAAACTGAATGTGTTAATATCTGTTCTCTGAGGGTAGTTCTCACATGTTAGGATTACAATTTGGGCTATGCTGACACTGAAAAAAATTACCTGAAGACCATCTTTAAAACTGAAAGCACTGAAAAATTACTTGCAATGCTCAGAGAGGTTTCCTGGAACTCATTTAGGGCTATAGATGCAGCCAGACTGGTTTCTGATTGGTGGGATGCAGTTGCCCAATCCAGCCAGAACAGACCTTTCTGCAGAAGTCTGTTGTGCAGCAGGAGAATGTCTTTGAATGGAGTTAAGCAGACAAAAGAAATAATCTGAGAACTGAGAGCTTTGTATATTTGGAGAATAGCTGCTAGCAGAAATACAGATATTTAAAGGGCTAAGGAGAAGACAAACTGGCATGAGTAATGATGACAGTGGAAGGAATAGCCTAAAAATAGGTTGTGATCTTGTGGTTGCAAAATGTGCATACTCAAATTAGGAATTTGCATATCATATTTAATTTGTGAATATTTTACTTATCCATTTCCTGACTTACCCAAGGTGAGAGGCTTTTAAGTATCTTCTTAAGTGTTGCTTGAAAAACAGAGAAAGCTGCAGTGTCTTCTCCACCAACAGAGAAGTTGTAGGAAGCACTGAATTGAGGCAGTGCTCATAAACTGAAAACTGGCCACTATGGTATAACTGATGATTCTAGTTATTAAAATACAAAAACAAGTACATCATTATATCTCTAAATGCCATTTTAATGTATTTTTATGTAGATTATTATTAAACAAACTAGATTTCATAAATATTAAACAGCACCCCTTATCTAGAAATATTTTTTTGCCAGTTTTAATTTAAAGGGAGAAATTGGGTTCCAGTTGTCCTTTGCTACAGATTTCCTGCTGGTTCTTTATCTGTTTTTGAATGTCAATGAATAGGAGTTTCAGTTATTCATTAATATTCAAGAAGTGAAAATCTACTTGTTATCTCTTTGATTAATCCAGCCTATTGTGCCTTATAGCATCAATCACAAAACATTGCAGTGGGTAATAAATTACTATGTGACTGCAGGAAACCATAAGGGATATTAAACTAAACTTAATCTTTTTAACTAACGACATTCTAAAATGAATGCAGAAGATAGAATTTCTCAATAAATGGCAGAGTGAAAAGACTTCTTTGGTGTTTCTGATAGATATTCTTGCACGTTTTCTGTATGAAAGACATGCACCCTAAAAAAAAAAAAAAGATATCTTTATTTTTCCTGCAAATTTCAGTCTCTGGTGAAACAATTTTTTAAAAAGCTAATGTTCATAATTTTCTCTCAAAAGCTTTAGAATTTAGTTTTTAACTTCTCATCACACTAAAAAAAAAAAAAAAAAAAAGGTATTTCAAGACATCATTTTTAGGATAAAAAAGCCTTAGTAAATAGTAAGATATGTTCACCTAAGTTCATATTGCTACATGGAAGCTTTCTCTAGGCAATGCCTGTAGGGAAGGTTTTCTTTTGCCCTTTGGTAGTTGCTGGTGTACAGGAATGATCTTAAGCCCTGCAAGTTTCAACTCACAAAGGTGACTGGAGGGTCTAAAAGATATTAATTTTTGAAGAAGGTTATATAAATTATAGGTGCAAAAGCAAACCTAAGGAAATATCTTAAAATGAGTTGTCCTTTCTAATAAGTGTTTAAACACATATGATTTGTACAGATAGTCAGGTCCTTTTCCATCCATTGCCTATTTTATGCTTCTAACTTTCATAAACACAAAGCATATGTAGTTGAAAATGGAGCATGGAAAATTTGTTCTGTGAACACATCTGCTCTCTTTCAATGCATCTGCTTAAGATAAGAGTTTTCCTCTGCACAAAAAAAGTACAACTTTCAGTAAGTGTAGAGTGGTATAACAAAGAAGTATCATAGGCTGGTGTGTAATAGCTTTCCACAGTCACACCAGAAGTAAGGTAATTATTAGATTCCCAGAGTTCATTTTGGTTTAAAAATCTTACTTCTGCCTCAATAAGTATTGAATAATGAGCCCCAAACCCCCAAGTCTAAATCTAATTCTACCATGAGGTTTTAAAAGCTTATTTTCATGTGAGTGCAGAGTTTAACAGGAATCCTGTGACTTTTGCTTGAAAGAAGGCTACCCTGCTGTGTTTGCTGAAGGAGGATTAGAGAAAAATGGTATTAATAAATTATGAAGCAGTTAAAATAAACTGTAGGCTAGCAGAACAACAGAGTACAAAATCAGCAAGACAAAACCTATATGTTTTACATCTGTACAGCTCAGAATATGAAATAGATGTGCAGTGCCTGGGACGCATGCCTATGGAAGGGAACAATGCTGAGTAGCTGTGATCAATGCCAATGCATTCGTAACATCTCAGGCAGAAGCAGAAATATGAGTGCTCTTAGCCCTTAATGAATTCTAGTGGCAATAAGGACAGAATTTTTGGAGGTTTTATCTCATGGGACTGGTGCTAGCATAGGCAAATCTAGTGGTATACCCACAGTATCTCTTCCCTTTTAAGCCTTTAATTAACAGATGGAAATGGAATATTGGGCAACACAAAAAGAACATTTCTGAAGTTCAAAGTGTGTTTGGGTCTGTTTCTGAAACTGTTTTTCAATTTTGGATCTAAGTCTCTGTACCCACATCTTAACATGTAACTCCATATATTTGCCAACTGAAACGAGAGAAAATTAACTATTTGAAATGTTCCACCTAGGCAATAACAACATCTATTTTGTCATAGTATTGAGCACTGGAGGAGCCAATCAGACATGACAGATATGTGGAAATACCATGGGTATTTCATAACAAACAAATTCACAAGCCTTTTCATGGTATGGATGCTTTTCTCCACAGGTAGATTTCTGTTGCTTGGTGAGGGCATTAGAGATGGATAAAGTGGTATGGACACATGCTCTTCTTTGTTAACTACTTCTCTGTTTTTGTCAAAAGAGAAGCTAAGAGATGACAGCTATGAGAGTTTGCTGGCTTCTACCAGAGAAAATTTAATGGAATAAAGAGATTTTGTGGTGAGAAACAGGAAAGAAAAGGCAAGCTTTACAACACTCATGTTCTTGTGAATACAGATCTGGTTGCCATATTGCCTTTCACTGTGAAAAGGGCAAATCTGGAAGAGTGCTTCAACCACACCACTCCTTTCCATCAGGTGAATTACAAAGCTGAGCGCGGTGCATGGAATCACTTTACACCTGTCAGCCCCACTGCATGTTGCTTTGGAACACGAGTTAATATATTCCAGGGGGGAACAAAAGCACTCTGTAGGGGGTCATTTTTATAGAATCGCTTTTAGTACATGTGAACACACATTCAAAAGTATCTATGGTGCTATAGAAGAATTTTTTAAAAATTGAATTTAAACATCTATATGCAACTTTCACTCTCAAAATTTAGTGGACTGTTACTTTGGTAGGAAAGTGGTTTTGAAGCAATTCTCCGAAATGTTTTCATTCTCACATTTGGAGGGAGAGTAGCATCAGAAAATACAAATTGGAATACTTTTAGATTAAATTAATCTGGAAAATACATGCCCAGATTACATTTCATGCAATGGTTAATGAGCATTCAGTTCTTGGCACTGTGGTAAGGAGATTCAGAAACACCTCACTGAAATGTATACATTGTGGATGTTAACTGCACATCAACTCCATTGATTCATGTATCTACTCCTACCCCTAATTTCTGTTAAATTACTCATGGACATCATGTATTCCTTTCATGAGTCAGTTCTATGTAATCATCAAAATACTATAGCTGGAACTTTTTTCCTGAATTACTTTTCTGCTCTGATTGTGAAAAAGTTTTCTTCTCCCACTCTTAGGATGGGATGGTGTCACGATCAGTTGATTTTCCTCTGCTAATGTACTAATACAGCTCACAGAGGTGTTCTTCTTCACTGAGATATAACCCTTAATGTATGGAGGAAGACACATCCCTTTCCTGCCATCTTTTTTTTAGATTATGCTATCCAAGCTATTCAATGTGTGTATATATTTTTATTTAAATTGAAGTAAAGATAGGTAAGATCTGAACCATTACTGAAACTTTAAGGATTTAGTTAAATAAACCTTTAAAATGTCTATTATAGCTCCATCATGACAACACATAATTTGAAAATACCTTTTATTTTTCTTATTCTTTGTTGCCATGGTTATATTTTTAACTGCCACTCTCAATTACAGCAGTACTTGATTATATTGTTATTAGATTTTATTCACATTTTCAAAATAATTAGTCTTTAAAGCCAAGTGAAAAAAAGAAATTTGTATTTTGAGACTTAAATCTGTAAAAGAAAATAAACACAGTTAGGAAGCAAGGTTCTATAATTTTTCTCAGAGTTAAAAACCTTTGAGAGCAGGATGGAGGTTCCATGTATATTCAGATGTAGTGCTATGAAACACTAGGGAATAAAAGACTTCTTGAACTTGCTTTCATTTCCGAACAGTTGTTTTCAGAATAAAGTTTCTCTGTCCCTTAAAATATATAAGACTCCTGAGAAATATTAAACCCAAATATTAAATTCCAACCTGTGTTTCAAAAGGGGTTGGAAGATTAAGTCATCTTAGTGAGCTAAAAAAAAAAAAAGGCCTCTTGTTCTTTTAAAGACCTTTTAAAGTCATACAGGTGATTTGTTTGTCATCCAGTGAATGCTGCTGGCATTTCTGATTTTCCAAAATACTGAGAGAGCTTTTGGACTTTGTGAACAGGAGATTGAGTCTCTTGGTTCCACAGTATGAACTGTAGACTCACTTGTTTTATTCTGAGATTTAGATTAGTATGAAGAGACAGACTTGTACATGCCAAGAATGGCCTCCTCCATGCTACAACTGTTCCTCACTTGCCTCATGATATTCCTGACCAGATTCTTCTTATTTCCCATTATGTTGGGAGCTCCTCAAAATACAGAGTAGTGTCTTTTTCTTGAGCATGATGCTCAGAGTACTGACTCAGGAGAGAGCAATGGTAGCTCTGGTCTCCCTTACAAAGAAAGTAACATATATTCCTACTAAAGTCAAGTATTTAGAGCAGAACTGGTGTGCTGATCTCCTGACTGCTGGGTCAGTATCCATGTCACTGAGCTACATGTATGTTGCTTGTTTGCTTTCCTTAAGGATTAGGGAATATTGGATTTGTTGCCATGCAGTGTTAATTTACTCAGTAAAAATACAATCGTGTTTCAAAATAGCATACAAATTCAAGTTGAAAGCTAAAATATTATTCCAGAAAAGAAAAAAACAACTCAAAAAAAGATAGGTTCGCCTACTTTACTCCCTGCCATCTAAACCGAGGACACTAACCAATTAACACTACATGTGTTATTTTTGCACTTCAACACATTAGGAGACTTCAGTCTAGGTGCTGAAATTATTTGAACAGCTAGAATTTACTATGTTCGCAAGAGTATGACAATGATAATAAAGACAAGGTATGTTAGATTGTGTATCACTAGGAAAATGACCTGCATTCATCCCTCACATGTATATTTTGGTAAGAGAGAGGTAAGAAGGCAGAAATTGTTTTCATCTGAATATCTTAGGAATGCATAACATTCTAGCCTATGCAAAATACCCAAATTGTCTTTGGAACTGCCTGTATGCAGCCGTGCTTCTTCCAGTCCTTTTTCACCCTTTCATATGTGTTGACATCCAAGTGTATAGTGGGCAATGACAGCATTTAGATATTCAGGAGCTAATGAAGGAAAAAAAATCTCCTTATCCTTATTTCTTATTATTCATATTTTTATGATCTCTGTTCCAATTACAGCATAGCCTTGATGCCAAACACAATAGCATAGACTGTTTAAATTATCAACAAAAGATAGCTTTTATTTATATATAATCGGGATTTTTTTTTTTTTTTTGTTGCTGAGCATTTTTTTAAAAAGGAATGCATATAGGCAACTCACACATGACTTTTTCCATTAAACACTGTTTGCCTGGACTAATTTTGATATCAAAACCCCCTCACCAAACCAACAAGCTTACCAACTGTCCTGATATTAAAGCAGATTCACATGTGTGGGAGAGATTGAGCATCCTACTGCAGACACTACCAGAAGTTACCACTCACTTGTTGCTGCAGAAGGAGCCCAGGCCACAGCAGAGAAGCTGTGAAAATATTGGAGTAACTGCAGGAAGCAGCCTCTTGATGACAGCTACCCCTCCACCGGAATCATCAGTTCTAGATAAATTCTGAAAGAGCTTTGTGGCCCCAAGTGACTTTTCTGGTACCCTGAAAAATTACTGTGGTCCCACATGAGGTAAGAATCTAAAGAGGAAAAAGATGTTTCAAAGCTGCCCTTTCAACTTAAGGTTATGCAATCAAAAGTCATTACCACTACTTCTTGAAATGGGAAACAGGGACTCTCACAGGTTCACACATGGGAAAATTTTGGGCATTATGGCTAGTGGTAAAAGCCTTCTCAGCATCTATTTAGTTTTTCAGATATCTATCTGCTTTACACAGCTAACTCATCATAGTGAACCACAGTGTGATCTTCAATGCCTGTATTTATTATGCTATTTTGTGCATTAAATCAATATAGGCTACAAGTCTTTACCCCAGAGTATATCTTGAGCCGTTTGCTTAATGTGATTTCCTTCTAATATGCACTCTTGTGTTTGCTTGCAGCCTTTAACTTTCACATTTTTAAATGATCACAGCCTAAACCAAGGGAGCTGAAAAGCACATGACTCTTCTTTCTAAAATGCAGAGCCATCAGGGTCCTCTCCTGCAAAGGGCTGATAAGTGTTTTAAATTTTTCAAATATGGTAGAAATTGTGGCCTTTCGCCTTTAGCCTTGATTAGGGTTGGGATTTAACACATGCTGCCTCTGTATTTTCTCTGATTAGATTGTCCTTGGGCAAGTGCATCCAACATGTGCTATGCAGGTCAGTGATCAGTCTTCCACTGGGACAAGAACAAAACCAGGAAATATTCATAATTCATTATGATCAGACATTTAAGAGTACACTGGAGAGATCTGCTGGTTATGGCAATTTATTCAACAGCCTTATTAATACTTTAAGTTTGTTGTCCATATTTGTCTTTACTATATGCTTTTGCTATTTAAAGGCATCAGTATTTTTTTACTTTGTATACACAAGTCAGATTAATAATCCTTATATCTGACTGTAGAAATATTTCATTCTTTCAAACAATTTTGTCAGGTCTAGAGAAAATGTTCCCTGTTTTAAGATAAATTAATCAGGTCAAGACATGAACGTAGTAAGAACTGCTTAAATATTAACAGCATAAGACACTTTTCTGCAAGATATTAACTGTGTTTTCTACATTTTAGTGAAGTAACTATGCATGTTATATAGATATTTACAACTCACCATTCTCAGTTATAGAAAATATGTTACATTTTTTCCTAATTTTTTTTACTCCTAAATTGAGTTTAAAGATCTTAAAATTATATTCTCAAGCTGCGGGCTCATGTATAGCTGAACACAAAGAAGTGAAATTTGCCTTTCTGCAGGGAACCAATGTGATATGCAACACAAGTTCTACTTAAATGTGACCTCAGAAAGCTGAACATTTCTCTGAATCACAGAATAGTTGAGCAGAAAGGAATCTCTAGAGACCATCTAATTCAATCTTCTTCTACAAAAATGGGGTTAACTAAAGCAAGTTGCTTCAGGTCATGTTAAGTTGTGCTCTGAATATCTCCAAGGATGTTGACTCCACAACCTTCCTGCACAATCTGTTTCAGTGTTCAGCCACCCTCACAATAGTTAGGCTTTTTCTTATGTTTTAAAAGAATTTCCTTTATTTCCATTTGTGCCCGTTAGCTCTTGTTCTTGCACTGGATACCACTGAGAAGAGTCTGGCTTCCTCTCCCTAACTTCTTGCTGCAGAGGGTTGACTTTGTCTGCCAGGTGCCCACCAAGCCACTCATCTGTTTCCCTCCTGAACAAGACAGGAGGAGAAAGCAAGATAAAAAAACCTCATGGGTTGAGTTAAGGACAAGGAGGTCATTCAGCAATTACCATCACAGGCAAAACAGACATGGAAATGAATTTAATATGTTACCAATCAAATTACAGTAAGAAAATAAAAAAATAGAAATTAGAAAAAGTCTAAAACCAGCTTCCCCTAATTCTTCTCCCTGTACTCATCTTCACTGCCTACTTTTGTACCTTTCCCAAGAAGCTCAAGAGGCAAGGAAATGGCTGTCGCAGTAAGTCCATAACACTTTGTCCCTTTCTTCTCACTCTCTTCCCTTGTTCCAGTGTGGGATCCCTTCCACATGAATTTCAACACTGAGTCTTTCCCATGGGCTGCAGGTCTTAACAAACTGTTCCAGTGTGTTTCTATTTCATGGCACACTTTTTATCCAGGAATGGACTTTTCCAGTGTGAACTTCCCTCAGAGTCACAGGTTCTGTCAGAAAATCTACTCTGGCAGGGTTTGTCTCTGCAGGCCACAGCAGTCTGCTCCAGCATTTTCAAGGGATTAATGCTTCTTTCAAGGTATATCCACCTGCCTGCTTGGTGTGGGGTCCTCTGTGGGCTGTGGGTGGATTTCTACTCCCTCTTGGACCTCCACAGGCTGCAGGATGACAGCAGCCTCACCATGGTCTTCTCCACAGATACCACCCCTGTAGCCCCCCACTGTCAAATCTCGCTGCTAAAGGCAATACACCTGCTTTATGTATGAATATTAACATTTATCAAATTCTCCTGAAACTATTCTGTTAAACTCAATCAACCCCACCTCTGAACCTCCTCTTGTATATCAGATCATTCGGTCCCTTAATGATCATCATGGTTCTTTGCTGAACATGCCCCTGGAGACCCCTGTTCCCTTTGGACTAGAGAGCTCAGTATTGGACACAGAACAGCAGTTGTGCTTTACCAGGGATGAGCAAAGGGAGAAAGATCACCTTCTTTGATTTTATGATTATGGTCTCCCTAATGCAGCCTAGGCAGCTGTTGGCCTTAGTTGCAAGGGTGCTTTGATAGATCATATTCAACTTGGTGTCCCGCAGGACCCCCAGATTATTTTCTGACAAGGGACTCTTGAACTTTCAACCCCAGCATATATAGGTCCATAAGGGTCTTTCCTTCCAGGTGTGGAATATTGCAATTACTGTTTTAAATGATCCTGAGATCCAAGTCAACCCTCTTCCAAAGTCTGTCTAGGTCTGTGAAGGTTACCACAAGTAATTGATGTATCAACTACTCCTTCCAGTTCTGAATTATCTGCAAACTGGCCAGGAGTGTACGCTTGTCACGTTATTCAGGTCACTAATGAAAATATTAAATAGTGCTAGCCCCTATATTGACCTCTAGGATTACACTTTCTTTTATCCATAACATGTTTGGAAATTATTTCTGGAAGGATTCTCTCTTTCACATTCCCAGGGTTTAGGATTAGGCAAATCAGTATGCAGTTCCCTGGCTCCTATATCTTGTCCGTGTAGGCAGAAATGACATTTGCTTTCTTTCAGCCGTCAACAACGTGCCTTGATCACCATGACCTTTCAAAGGCAATAGAGTCCTTACCGCGACACTGGTCAGCTCCCTCAGCACTTGTGGGTGCATCCCATCAGATCCCATAGACTTGTGTATATCCAGTTTGCTTACCTATCCCTAATCTGATTACCCTCTTCTGAGACATGTTTCTTGTTTCATAATTTCCCACTGGTTTCAGGGACCTGGCATTACTGAAGGCAAATTTTACCAGTAAAGTCCAGAGTGGAGAATGGACTGAGTTATATCTGTCTTCCTCATGTTTGTTGTCACCACAACTCCTGTTCCATTCAACAAGGGACCCAAATTTTCTTTCATCTTCCTTTTACTGTTAATATATCTGGGCAAACCCTTCTTGTTTCTGTTTGCATCCTTCACCAGATTAAACTCCAAATGGATTTGTCTTTCATAACCTAAGGATGTTTCTCCCTTTAGTTCTTTTGTTGATTATAGGGTTTGTCTTGTCTGCATCTTCCTGCACTCTTCACTTTCCAGGCTGATCTGTCCCTTCTTCACTTGACTGGCGATATCCAACTCCTTTCTTCACTGTCCCTAGTTAAAAAAAACCCCTCATATCAGCCGGAATAACCTTGGGACCCATGCATTTAAAGGCCATAATTGTCATTATTTCAACTTGAAACATTAGGCAAGAATGCAGGATTTTTCTGATTAAAGATTTGAAGGGAATAGTCTGATTGACTTGATCTTACAAGCTTGAAAGTTTCTTGTCTGACTAAGTCTTTGAAAGCCACTACATGATGGTTTTTTTTTTCTGTTTAAAAAGTACCCTTCAGTTAATTGGGAAAAGACCTCTGAAATCAGAGTCCAGCCTAAAATCTATTACAGGATCTATTTATAAGATCTATGCAGCAAGATGAAAATTTTAATGTTAAAGACTTTTATAAATAATTGTTCAAAAATATCCATCTTTCTTAAAATATGAAGCATTAAAATCAAAGTCAGTTCTTTTGCTGATTTGTAAAGTCATGAATCTCCCAGAACAGAGTATAATAATTTGATTGGAACTGTTTTCTTCACAATTGTAAAGAATACTTCAGAATATTTCTGGGA
Organism: Onychostruthus taczanowskii; assembly: GCF_017590055.1. NCBI lineage: Eukaryota > Metazoa > Chordata > Aves > Passeriformes > Passeridae > Onychostruthus > Onychostruthus taczanowskii. Next base: position 3,869,423 of record NW_024502347.1, read on the forward strand.
GGTTTCCATAAAAACTTGGTATTTTCACAAAATCCAAAATCCTGCCTGTTAATCTTGCTCTCTAGTCCGGACTTCTCAACTGTGTTTTAAATCAGAGACATTCAGTTTTCCCATAGTCTGCTTATAAAAACTCTTCTTCATCCCTGAAGCACTTTTTCTTCCATGGACATCTTGCAGTTTATTCTCTATCCTGTAATGAATTTCAGTTCACATTTCAGCACACACAATGAACCAATGTTTTCTTCTGTTCAGGTGTCCTGTCTGAAATGTTAACATTAGATTTAGTGAATATGAATAATATAGCCACCAAGGCCCAGAAATTCAACCTGGTATAAGTCTTTTATAATCACAGTACCACACCAAATCTTAATGTTTCTATATGTTTTCACCTTTGTATGTGTGTGTTTTCCTTGATTGGTTTGCTGTCCATCATTTACATACCCTTTTGTTCCTGTTTACTCTGTCTGTCTGAACAAGAATGCAGAAATCTTCATAAATACTGATTTGTTCACACATTTTCTGAAGATACATTTTTTTTTTTTGGTTAAATTATGTCTTTGATTCAATAGCTATTTCATTCAGCTCTGTGTTGTTTCCTTTTATGCCATGGGGATTAATCCTATTTTATATAGATGAGTGGAGAGTACAACCAATAGAGTCATACAATCAGTTAATGTTTTGGATCAGCAGAGATCTCTAAAGGTAATCTAGTCCACCCCCTGTCATGGGCAGGGTCACCTTCCACTAGACCAGTTTGCTCAAAGACTGATCCAACGTGTCTTTGAACACTGAATATATTGTTTACCTGTCAATAATAATAGCATGTTATGTGAGCCTTTTAATATCGAAGAATTCTTTTCTATATTTAAATTACAAAGTATTTCTAAATATTTCTTTAATGGAGGGAATGAACCTCTCTATATTATGTATAGTTGGAGTTTACTACTCAAAGTTGCTGTGTAGGGAAATTTCTTCTGTGAAGATAATACACTTTCTCTTGCAACTACCATGCTTTTCTCCAGTTTCTGATTATTTTCAAAATGATAAGTATTTGGGGAGAAGTTAATTGCTTCTGTTCAATCATTTGACGCATTCTTCATTACTTTTAGAGCATGTGAACCTTTCACCCAATCACACTTACAATTAATACTGATGAAATCATTAGTGTTACAGGCATTCAGTTTATCCATACAGAGTTTGGCAACATCTTAAAGGTCTTCTGTCAGGTTCATTCACTGTTTAATTATTTGTTGTTGATACTGAATAACAATATGATCACTGTCATTTGTCATTACACTCTATTTCTACACAGGCAGAAATTTTTGACTGTGTTGCTGGTGGTTCCAAGTTTTCAGTTAAGTGAACAGGAGTTAATAACACCTCACTAAAGTCTGCAGTTTCCTTGTGAAATAAACCCAGTCCATGAGGAATAGCAATGAATACTGTAAGTGATGAGGAAATACTTTGTCCTCCTATACTCAAATCTAACTTGCTTTTCTTGATAATTATGTCTCCTAAACAAAGTTAAATTTTGAGGAGCAGAACTCTCACCCATTGCTGTTCAAATGTTTCTTAACGAAAGCTCACAAGGCATGATCCAGCTGTCTTGGTTAAAGAGTGTAGAAGTGACAGATGCAACAGTGCCTTCAGTAACTTGTATCTGTGATTCAGCATCACAGCCTTGTTACACTTTATTTTAGCAACTTGTCTGAGACAGTAGATGATGTGTGATATCTTCCTTGGTTATCCTGTTAGGAATGAGGTAATGGAAAAATAATGCTGTATGATGATGATCATGCTGGTAATTTATAAGCCATCCTTACCATTCCCTGAGACTTCCCAAGGAGTAAAGCTTCATCCTCTTTATTTTCTTTGATTACGACCAGAATATAACCTTTTGGACTACATGAACATCGAGGAGAAAACTGAATTTGAGGAGTTGACAGATTATACCTAGATTTTTCTTATGGAGGGGTAATCCTGGTTTTAATCTACTTCATTCTCTACAGTAGAAGTAAGTAAACCAGGTATAAATACAGCACACAAGTGTGTATAGAACATGCTGAGGACCAAAGGTTCTGTATGGCTGATGTATGAGCTTTTCATGCATATACACCCTGCCTCACACATAGATGACTGATTTAATTATGCAAGCCATCTGTATCATATACTCTACTTTAAAACTCACACCCATAATAACTGGAAGCAGAGAGAGGCACAGAAAGCTGGGGATTTGAAATCCTTGTTTTCAATCCATGCCAGTTGCCTGGATCCTCTTCTTTAAAAAAAAAAAAAAAAAAAAAAAAAGATGAGGTATAAATCTTTCTGTAGTTGGGTCCTTCTTCTATTTTCATCTTTTCCTCTAAATTGAAAAAATATATTTTCATGAAAGGACCTTCTCTACAAATGTGACTTGTTTATTTTTAGGGAAGAAAATAGTATAAAGGCATTCAGTTTGAATGTTAATAGAAAACAAATACACTGATTTCTGGAGTAATTTCTGTACTTTTTGACTTTCTACACAAATATACTTGGTTTTCAGCTGGGACATCTAATGCCTAGAACCCTGAGTTGCTTTTCATCACAGCTCTAAAACTGTGACAGCAATTGAAATTACCTTGATAATGCTCACAAAGGTGTGGTGAGGCTTAAATAATTAATATTAAAAAATACTTCAAAACTGTTAGTTTAAAAGATGAGGCAGCAGCTCCTAAAATCTGGGACACATCTTGAAATCTTAGACAACGTTACCTAATACTTAGAGCATTGCTTAAGTGTTATTTCAGACTACTACAGTAAAAGAGGTGTGGTTTACCTGTTTATAGAAATTCTATATGCAAAATAATAACAAGAGGTCTGTCTGGATGCAGGCAGTGAAAGAATTTTGTAAAGGAAGGCTCTAAAAGGTACTCAGTACGTGTTCTCAGCAGCAGGGAGACTTAAAGGGGCTACTTTTGTTCCCTCAGAATGACTCATAGCCTTATCTGAAGCACATTTGTCAAAGTGATCCAGGGTTGCTTATTACTGGGAATGCTCACTGTGAAAAGATTAAATCTTTGTGTACCACTGTAGCCCCTTTTTACAAGTTAAGACTGCTGTGACTCATGATAGGAAGCAGAGTATATTAGTCTGGGCAGAATTATGTTAATGCACTTCTTCCGCTGTACTCAGAGCAGTGGGAAGATGTTTGGTGACAAGGGGACCTGCACCGCCGTCTTTCTGTCCTCCCCTCACTGAAATTCTAGTCCTTTAGGCACTCTTCCTACTGCTGTTTCTCTCGATGGTGTGTCGGTAGCAGCTGACAGCACTCAGGCTTTTCTGTTCCTGTTTTGATGATGTCCTTTTTCCCACCCTTCCGCAATGCCGAAATCACAGTTTTCAAAGGTGGGGCTGGTTATCTTAACACTGAGCATTGCAGGTACCAGAGCAGACAGCAGTACAGATTCACTTCACCTGCTCCAGGTGTGTGCATCTGAACTAGCTAACTCCTCTAGCAGCCACTGCAGACAGAGGCATGGTTACAGTCAGGCCTCCACTTATTGGTGAGGTGAAACACGTTTTTTAAAATTACTCCTAGAAGGAAATTAGAGGAAATCTAAGCAATTAGGTCTGTGAGTTGGACTGGATAACCTTTCAATGCCCCTTCCAACCCAAGCGATCCTATGATTTTACCAAGTTTGGTGATATGCTTCTCACCCTAACTGATAAAAATAATTGTGTAATATATTGCCAACTACATAAGGAGATGGGCCATGTCTTTTAAATATACTATAATATGATACCATATAATATAATATAATTAATATAATATAATAAAATATAAATGACTCAATATTTCCATTTGTACATTATCATGAAAATTGCAATTCTGAAAGTATCAGTAAAGGGAGCACTGGCAAATGATAGGGAGTAGTAGTGTCTAGTCTATTTGTGTGTTTGTGTTCTTTCTGGAAGACCAGTGCTGTCATGGTGAAGCTGTTTTTTTGGTTTTTTTTAATATTATCACCTAGTATCAGAGACTGTATTACCTGAAGAGAAAAAAAATCTCAGTAATTTGCACATTTTTTCAAACATTTCAAGCATTTAGCTATTATTGTCTCTTTTGGCAGTACTTGATACTAGAATTTTCCATAACTCATTTCAAGCAGGACTTGCTGATACACTCATAATCTGGTTTGACTGATTTGTTCCTATCTGGAGTATGTATATCCATTAATATAGTTTAAGTTCTGGCACATCTCAAAGAGATTTTGTAGGTCTTCTGTATTTTTTATATGAAGATTCTACCCCAGGATTGATTTCTTACCAGTGTGCCATCATTTCCTTGGGTAGGCAAACGACAGCCAGATCTAGTTTACACTTTAGATCTCATACTGCAGTCCTTTATCCTATGTAATGACCTCTATTATATATAATTTTGCATGGCACATATCTTAATAAAGTTAATACAGCTGGCATCTCTAGGTTAGCTATGGTGTACTAACATTTGTAATATTTTCCAGTGAATGTTGTCCACATTTTTCTGGCAGATGAAGTTGATTTTTTTTTTTCCATATTCTCATCATATGTCCTGTAGTTTTGTCATAGGCAGGCACCTGTGAAGTCTCATATTGATTTTAAGGTGCTTAATAAATTGTAAATTCCAACACTTAAAATGTCTCTTAACATTTCTTCCTGACCTTCCACTGTCTTATATTTAGGCAGAGCTGTAGCTGATGATTATATGTCACGGTGGCAGTACTTTTGAAAAGTTTGCTTTTTTACCTTATCTTGATGGCAGAAACAGCAGCTTTAAAGGGATTTATGTTTCATTGTTATTCAATCTTGTTTTGAGCGGCAACACTAGCCAAAACTCAGGTATATTATTTCCAGTCTGGTGCCTCCTTTCTTGTTTCTTACTGTAACCTTGAGTACAGTACAGTTTCTCAGAGCTACTCTAGGTGTCTCAAGGCCCTTCAGTGCAGATGTTTGAAATAGAACTCATCCCACATAACAGTAGGTATGTATTCATACTTTTATGTTTATAATAATTCTACAGAAATAGTTTCACGTTAGTGATAATTAATACTTGGTGTTTGCAGATGTTGTTTCCTGATGAAATTTTAAAGCCAGAGCTTTTGAAATAGAATAAAGGCAACTGCTGTAATATTATACTCAGTAAATAAACTGTTATTCTTATAGAAAGGCATACTATTTTAAATTAATACAATCTTTCCTCTCAATGTGTTTTGCAGAAAATTCACAATTCACAACAAAGAGGCAAAGGTAAGGGGCTAGGTGCATAGATCAGGATGTAAAAGCAACCCAGTCTAAACACTATACTATGCAGGAACTCTCACTAGCTTGTCTTTGCTAACTCTGTGAATCTTGAGTCTGCTACACAGAAAATTCTCTTTACAGTGTAGAGAGGTTGAGCATGCATGTGGTACAAAATTTTGGGTAGTCATCCTAGCATAAGTATTGTTTTAAAAAAACAAGCAATAGGGCAATTAGTGCCACCATTTAGAATATTCCAAGGGAATTGGTAGATGGGACTCTCAACAGTGAGAGTCCCATCTACCAATCCTGTGACTTGTCTGAGTTTGCACAGGAATAGCTCTGTTTCTTAAGAATAATTTTCTTTCTTTAATACAGAAGAGATTTCCTATACTACCAATTCTGCTTTTCTTTCTGATTTTTTCCCACTGTGATAGGAAAAAATTGCAATGAGATGAGACAATCTTTCTTTCACAGGCGCTTACTTCTAGGTGTTTCTTAGTCTGCAATGTGTCATTTATGAATCAGAGAAAATTACTTCTGTTTGTCACCTCTAGTGTTCCATCCAGCTATCCATATTTTTCACTGGTTGTGATCACTTTAAACTTTTAATGAATTCTTTATCTTGTAATACCTCATTGTACTCAGATAGAGAGCTAAGAAAATGAAGGAATAAAAGTAGTTTCCCAAATCACTTGAAAAATTTTTTCATTTCCAGAATTAAAATAACAGAGAATTATATTTCATTGCAGGGCAATGCTGTTTAGCTTCTCAAGTAACCTTTGAAAGTCTTACTTATGGTGACCCAAGAAGATGTGGAGCAAGTGGATTGGAGAAATGAAATCATCCCTACATCCTTTAGGTGTTTTAAACTTACATGAGAAATTTTGGCTGAATATTTAATGTGGAAGTCTGATATTATCTCTTGGTTTTCTCATTATTTATATATCACATACATTTGTTCAGCCTTATTACCTTCCATTTCTACAGAAATGAAAGACTAATTGACACTTTTTTTTTTTTCTGTAATTTCCTTTTATATATTTTACATTAGAATTCAGGTAGACTTTTTAACTCTTATATTATGGTCCATAATTTGCTCTTCTAGAGTTCTGTTTCTTTTAGAATAATTGGTTTGTGATTATCCCCCTATTCCATCTCTAAATAGTCATTACTTTTAACTGTTTGCCTTTCCGTTTCTTGAGTAAAATCCAATGCCTCCTGTGCAGGTCAACAGTTTTCCTGAGAGACTGAAATTGCTGATTATCTATCTCACAATAATCTCAATCATATACTGATTACACACTTACCTCTCTGGTTGTCTTGATCCATGCTGAGTTTCTCTCTGAAAACTCAAATGACTCTCAGGCCTCATCTGCTAGTTAAAATCATAAGTGGCAACAGTGTATCTCTAGATCTTAGTGATCATTTTTCTTACTAGGAAGTGTCAGAACCTTTATATAAGTAAGGTGGGCAAACTTCTTTTACTCAGGATTATTTGCTTCTAGAAAAGCAATGTATGATTTTCTTTCAAAGCTACTGATAGCACTCTTCATCCACTTGCTAATAAAATCTCTATCTTATGTATCAGATGAATGCAGTGAACAATAAATACTCTTATTATTCAGACTAGCTAATTAAAAGAGTGATTTATCAATTTCAAATTTCAAATCCCTTTGCTGACTTATTTTTTTCTTTTGTTGCTTATTTATGCAAATGAAAATCCACCTTTAATTACCACATTTGTCCATCATCCAAAACTCATAATATCCTTGGTGATCTCAAATTCTACAGCAAATGCCCTGCAGGCACTTTGATAAGTAGAACTTTACGAAGTAAAATCACACTGTTAATTGTCATCCTCACTGCAATGTTTTCCTTGCAAATGAAACTTCAGTAATCTGGGCAATAAAAGCTAAATAGAGCATTCCAGTCCCAATGTTGAAAGCATTTTTAAAACAAGTTATCAACTGACACAATTCATATATCCTCTTCTGTGGTGGGTAATAAGTTATTTTTTCTGTCCCCATAGGGAGAAGGTGAATGAAATCCAGAACCCATTCCAAATTTCCTATTGTGCAACTGATTTAAGGCTAACTAGTAAGCAACACAGCAGAGAGCTTGTGCATTACTTTGGATATTAACTAAATTAAAAATGTGAAGTAATATGGTAGAGGTTCCTGGCTTTAGAAGTACAGGTTCTTTCTCTCAGAGCCATGCACTTGCCACTACTGCTCTCAGGACAGTAAAGAGAAAGTGCAGCCTCAGGGCTGAACTTTAGTGATTTCTACATTCCATTCCAGGCTGCAGAATCCAGGCAAATTCCACCTAACCTATATCAGGCTAGAGAAAGAGAAGTCTGAATGGCTTTTTATTGCTGCAGCCCTTCTCTTTTTTTCCTACAACTGACAGACTCCAGCTGCCAGCAACTGCACCATTGCCTCTTCAGTGTGAGCCCATCAGCTGGGAGCGAGGTCAGATTGTGCTAAGCAAGGCACCATATCAGCATACTCTGCAGAGATGCAGAGTGTAATATGCAATGTCGTCTTTACTCACTTCTTCTTCTTCTTTTTTTTTTTTTTTTTTTTTTTTTTTTTTATTTTTAATTTTCCCATCAGGACACTTTACCACAGAAATTATAGAAAAGATCCTAGAGGTGCTTTAGGAGTGAGAAATATTCTATTTCCTTTTTTATCACATCTTCTTGATGTTATGGTAATTCTGTTCAAGCTATCCCTCATGAAATAGGAAAAAGATAAGTACTTCTTACCATTTCTAGACAAGAGTGAGTTAAAAGTAGAGAATTTTGATGTGATGCAATCTTTGGCTTGTTCCTATAGACCCAGAGAATTTGCGCATGTAGCATTTGATTTCCAGTCAGGACTCTTCTAAGCATTCCTTTTGGGTATAAAAACACAACATTCTCTTTGTGTTCCTGTTTCATGTTACTAATTAACATGGTAACTGTCATCAAAAGGCCAGTAAGCATTGATCTGTTGATCTCCCAAAGTGATTAGCAACATGAAATTTACTAATAGGATTTGCCTGAAACATCACTGAAAAGCAGAAAGGCCAGTTTCACCTGCATAATTATTTAATGTAGATGGGCTGTCACATTCAAAGGGCGACTGTTTCGTTCTCATCTTAAATAACACTGATATTGCAGCTCTACACAAATGTAGAGCTTTTCTTGCAGTGAATGAAGACTGTCCTTCATTACCCCAGCACAAATCAGCAACACAAAATTCTTTCATACAAAAAATTTAATGACAATGAAATCCTCTTAACGGGGTTATCAATACTTGATAATTTTGTTATGAAAATGTTTAAAGAGACAAGTTGATTAGATAAAAAAAGAATGAAAAGGAGACTTTATTTACTTATCGCCATGTATGTGTGTGACAGAGAGAAAGATTTGGTTGAGTAAGGATTTCCTAGAAAGAAAATGACAGTTTGCCTGTTGTCACAGATTGATTTCATAGGACGTTTTCTGTAATGAATGAAGCCAAAGAAAATATAAGTGTCTTGTATTTAGTTCTTTCACTAATTTCTTGTAATTCCATTTAGGTTTTGATTGAATCCATCATTAAAGTGGTTGTAGGATGGAATGTGATAGAGAAATAATATTTTCCCAAATTTCATAATCTGTCAAGAAATTATTTCTTAAAATCCATGATACTTAGACAACTGTAATTTTTAACTGAAAGTACTGTATCAGTTCTTCACCAAACAGAATATTGAAACTGTTCAATTTACATAATAATAGGGTGATTTACATATTTATTAGTTTCATTTAATTTGCTGCAAACAAACTATTCTAATCTGGTTTGAGGATAATCTCTAACCTTCTGTTGTTCTTCCTTTTCATGCACACACATACACACACAGACAGACACACTCATACTTTATCTACATTTCAAAAAATGAGTTTGCTTTCCCTCTAAAAACATTTCTCAATTCTAAGAGCTTTACTGAGTGAAATGCCAAGAAATAAAAAGAGTAACCTTTACAATTTTCTGTTTATTGTTCCATTTTTTTGTTGTTGCTGTTGATTTGTGATGTCTTCTCTTTATCATGCCTGGGTTAACAACTACAATTACAAAGTTAACAATCCTACTTTTTGAAGACAATGTTTAAGTGATGATTATCTATCTCTACATTGTTGTTAACATTTGAGCTGTAAAAATATTTCCTTACATACACAATTTAAAATTTTTGAAGTATTTTCTATATAATAATATTTCTAGTCCTAAAAATGATGCAAAAAAATAACATAATTGGGGAAACAATCCCCCAGCATATGAATTCCTTGTGAAATGTTCAGTTGTAATAGTAATCTAAGCGCTAGGATGGAATCAGGAAGTAAATAAAATTCTTTTATTAACATTTCTGTGTGTTATATCTCCCCTACTGTTGCTATCAGGTACTGTTGCTATCAGCAGTAGCAGGCAATAGCTATTATATAATAAGAAAGTAGAGAAGGAAATTCTCACACTAAGGAAAAGGGAGTGCCAGAGATCTGAATGACCCTTCTAATTAAGCACTAGAACAGTGGCTACAAATGGGAAATATTTCAGTTTTGGGATATTTATTTTTTTTGTTTAAAAAAATTGTGTGTTTCATTGGGTGGTTTGTAGGAAGGAAAAAAAAACCTTTTTTTGTTTTCCAAACTAGAAGTCAGTCAGAAATTCTTTTTAGTCATAAATGCACAGATTTTGATAACAAGATCAATGTGTTTTTGGTAACAGCAGATCAAGTGCAGCAGCCTTCCTTTCTGTTCTGTGTTCATCCTGGACAACTTTGCAATGCTGTTCTGTGTTGTGACATGAGACGTCCTTGTCTTCTTTTTGTGGTGTGAAAATGTAGGAGGAACTCAACCTGGAATGGGGTCAGCAATCTTCACAACCACCACCAACACTGACAGCAGCCTGTCTCTGTGGTCAGGCACATCTCTGCCTTCAGGATGGCACTCAGAACTGCTTGCTCAACACCTGGGAGCTCAGCAACACTTACACTGTCCCAGGAGGAAGGTGTCTCTGTCCTTTAGCTTCTAACAGTACCTTTGCATGGTGTTTTGGAGGCACATGTGAGAAGATCTAATCACCTCAAAGCGTCATGACAGCTGGAGGTGCAAATCCTGTAGGGAGACGCTGGCTTGCATACAGCAGTCTTGGAGCATGGGTGGACCAGGATCATCATTCAAAGGGCTTTCTTGTTATTTGGAGTCAGTCCCCACTCCATCTATACTGCTTCTCCATTTTCACAATTGTTCTGGTCTTGTAAAAACTGTGAGTGCAAAGATATTTTTATAGAGTATCTAAGTTAATCAAATGTATAGAACTGTTTTGTATGGTTAAATCCAGTTGTCATGCCTACCTAAGACATTTTGAAGAGAGACATATTCCCCAAGAAACAGTCATTCTAGGGAAGAAGTCCATTAAGAGAAAAGTAGGACCTCGGAAACAAAAAGACAGAAAGATAGTTCATTATTTGAATGACCTTGTTGCCCTGGCAGATTTGGATACCAATCAAGAGGAGCTGCAATAAATATAAGCATAAAAGCAATTAAGCAAGAGAAGTTATTTAAAGCCTCTAAAGAATAAGGTACAACATAATACATTTAATCAGAAATATGTAAATGTATTCTGATTATCCTTCTAGAAAAAAACAAACAAAGCACATTTTTGGAAAGAAAACTATTCTTCTCTACTTTAATTTGGTCATGAGTTCTAAATCAGTATCTAAATTAATGTTATGACAAGGGCTTCAGGTATCAGGATTTCCTGCAAAGGAAATTATTTTAACCTCAACCCAGAAATCTGAGGTTATGAGAGGAGACAGTGCGAGCTTGATGATTAAAAGAGGATTCAGGTAAAACTGTTTCTGAACTCTAATCTAAATTCTCTAATGAAATGACAAAGCTATCTTTCCTTTAAAAAGTGTTTCTAGGAAAGTTCCATATTTGAGGTTAATGACCTGTCTACATGGTTGGAGTCTGAAAAAAAGTAGAAGTTGGCTGAGGACATGATGTATGAAGAAAGGAAACAAGAAATAAAACAATTATAAATACTTGTTCTCATGCTGGTAGATCTGCTAAATGACAGCATTTACATGGAAGGAACCCTCTGAAAAATAACCCTCTGTTATATCCTGTCAATGCCCAGACCCAGTGCAGTAAGCAGAAGCCTTGCCTTTAATTTCAGAGGACATAGGAAAAATCAACAGAAATTTTTCTTTCAATTATAAGTAAATAATTATAAGATGGTGCTAGATATGTAATGTAGAGTATTCAAATATGAGAGAGAACCACTGTACGAACTTCATTCTGTCATTTTGATGGCAAGTGCTATGTGTTTCTACTTACACCTTTTTTAATACCTTCATGTTGGATGCACAGAGAAAAGTTTCTAAACTTCATGGAAATTAATCACGTGTTCATTACAATCTCTTTCCTATAAGGAAACAATGTGACAAAACATGCTTTTAATGGTCCTTATATAAATTATTTCCTACCAGCTAAAAGTTGTTATTGGTACCAATAAGAACTGCTGCTGCTTTCAAAAAGATGCTTTTGAAGGGGAGGCAATCCTTATGGGACATTGCCATAAATTTTTTTCCACACAGTGCTTATTGCTGGAACAAAATAAGTAATTAACATTTTTAGGAAACTCTTGCCTCTTGATCTGTAAAGGACTTTCACATAAGCAAGTGCTTTTAACATTACTTACAGCTAAAGGTGACTTTCTATAAATATGTTATGGAATAGTTAGTGTGCAAAAAATTTTCCCAGACAGCTTGAGAATGTTTCTCCAAAGACTGTGAGGAGCACAGATTTGAGCCTAGTGATTCATAGTGCAGAATCATGTGGAAAACTGGAAAGAAGGGGGAAAAGGTTTTGTGTGTGGCCTTTAAAGATTAGTCCCCATGTTATAAATGTTGATGTGCTGTTCTGTCATACATACTGTTAAAGAAGGTATTAATTCTGCTAACACTGTTTGGGTACAAAAGTGCCAGGCAGTGTTTCTTATCTAGTAAGTCTGGGTCTGCTAAATGTCAAATCCTGTTGGCTGCAGTAGGCATTTACATCTGAATATCCAAGTCACTGGAATAATTTGCTTTTTCCTTGCCTGTCAAAGACATTTGTAGAGTGTAAATACATAATCTGAAACTGTTTTCATGGCATTTTATGCCATATTCTCTAAAATCTTTCAAAAGAGCCATGTCCACCTGTGTCTCAGTTTCCTCATTCTTAATGATTCTCACACTATCCTAAAATTTAGCTATCCTAAAAATTTTATTGTCTCTGCCTGTAAACATTGGCTCATGCATCCACAAACTATCCTTACTTCCATGTTGCCCTATCATTCTCCAGTTATATCTGTTTATTAGTTTTAAATTACCAGTTTTTTTCTCCACTTCTTCTCCAAAAAGAACAAAAAAACCCCAAAAAAACAAAAAAACAAAAAACCAAACACCAAAAAAACCAAAACAAAACCACAAAAAACCCTATGATACAATTGTTACCTTGGATAGAATGAGGCCTGTCTGATATGATAATATGTCCCATATTTCCAAGGTTATTTTCAAACTAGCCCATTCTTGCTTATTTAAAGAATATTCTACATGTCAGTCTTCTCTTATGGATATCCAGATTCTGTCAATTTGTCAGACTTGCTTTATCTGCAGGTTGTCTGTTATGTCAGCCCACAAAATAGCATGTATACAATGAGATTTTATATATAGTAATGTGGTAATGCATTTTAAAAATATGCTGTCTGTAAAATAATGGTATGTGGCCAAGATAGCTTTCAATTGGTACTGAAAACAGAAAATGCTAAGGTTTTTATTACTCTTCTGTTGAATGTCTGAAGTGTGCATGCAAGTACTATTCTGCTTCTTAAATCTCTTGACCAAAAATCAGTTGTTCTTATCTTTTATGGGTGAATTTATATGGGATTTGTAATCAGGTAGAGTGAAATTGCAGCACTGCCAAGATATGGCCTGAGCATCCCTCCTGTTCCTGACTAATCCCTGCAAAAAGAGGGTCTGTACAAGTTCCTGGGGACTTAATCACAGGCACAAATTTTTGCAGGAAGCCCCTGCAAAAATGTATTATAAGAATAATACATTCTGCTGGTTAATTTGCAGACCTAACATGACTGAGGGTTGCAACTTCATTGTAGGTTTCAACGTAGGACACTGCAAGATATAACCTAAATGACAAAGATAGTTTACATTTTAGTAAATTTAGGAAAAAAATCCAGGCAAAATATAAGCATAAATTTTGCAATTCTCTTTGCATTCCTAGTGCAGAGAACAAGTGAATTGTGTTTTTTAAAAGTTCAGTGTTACGGCAAATATTTTGATGTTTAGCTCATAGCAGATACCTTGTGAGGTGGGGTAATTTTCCAAATCAATATTCAATTATAAATTTTTACTCATTCTAATAACAAAATCAAGGGAACTGAAAGATTTCTTCAGAAAAAAGTGAAGGGTGAGAAAGAGCAAAATAATGGCTGTTTGACAGTGGGTAGCTTATTTTCAATCTCTGCTGGAAGGAACAGTGAAATAATGCAATTCCTGATGCCCTTTTGCTGGGTTTTTGATTTCTTTGTGCTGTCTGTCCTTTGCTGGATGTCTGGTAAAGCAAATTCAGCTATTACTTCCCATACTTGCATCATTATGAAAAGGATGTCCAGTGATTAAAAATTTTTGAAGAAGACAGGAGATGAGAGTGAAAATTAATTGGACTAGAGTATTGATTAATGCAAACTTCTGTATTACTATTGAAAAAAAATAACCATTCGGTTTTGATGGCTCACAGACAAAAGCTTTCAGTTTATTTCCTCTCTCCCTATTTTTCTTACTACTTGTATATCTCAGATGTTCGATTGTTTGTTAAAAAACACATTTTATTTTCATTTTTTTGATTATAGTATTAATGAGGCAAAGAATGTGTTAATATCATTGTTATAGCATTGTTTCAAACAATTGCTTCTCCATGAGAAATATAATAGTCTGTGAAGCTGCTTGCTCATATTTCTGAGAAAAAATATATAAAGGATATTGAGATTTTATGAAAAAATATTCTGATATTTCTGAGAAAAAAATATATAAAGGATATTGAGATTTTATGAAAAAATATTCTGAATTATGGTGTGATTATACTTTAGGTTTTTTTTTTTTTTTTTTTTTTTTTTTTTTAAATAAGGTTTGCAATTTATATGCTTTGGTTTTAATATATTCCTTGTCAAACCCTATGGAATTTAGAATGCATAGATAAAGGGACAGCTACTCCTGGGAAGAAGAACCTAAGCAGCGACTTGGCAATCAAACCTATAGTCAGTCATATGTCTTTTAAAACTGATAATGATTTCCAAACAGTCTGAGAACTTCAAGCTTTGGCAAAGGTAATATAAATTACTTTCAATTAGTTTCCATTGGCATTTATAGGTGTAATTTTATAAGTTTTAACACTTTATCATTTTCACAAACCAAACAGGATTAAAGTGAAACCTAGTATTCAGTAAGCAATATCTATGATTATTTTTCACTGCACACTAATGAAGTTTAGAGCAGATGGGGATCTAGCATGGGCAAAAAAGAAGATTGTTTTTGGGGAAAACAAGAACAATAGTATATAAATATTATAAAAACTGGCAACACAATAGATTGATGCTCATTTCCGTGTATTTATAACACAGTCCCTTTAGAACACCAAATGACTGGTCATTATTTTAATAGAGACACTGATTACTTTGTTTCCTTCTGTTTCCTTTGCAATCACATAAGCATTGTGACAATAACAATGAAATCTGTAGACAATGGCTGCAGAATTTGATAGATAGCAAACTTATCAGTAGACATTACATTCTGCAGTGGATGCAAAAGACTGTTTTAGCAGGGTTGCATATAGGAATTCTGAACTTAGACAAAGAACACTTTTAAAGAGCACTGTTTGCTAGCTAGGAAACCTGAGGCCAGGACACGTGCAAGCATTAGTGTCCTGTCATGTGCAGTGTCAAATGTGTAGTCTGGTGTCCTGCAGGGATGCCAGGCAGGGCAGAGGTGTTGGCATGGGCCACGTACCAGTACTGGTGAACAAAATGAGCAAATAGTGGCCTAGAACAAAGGAAGTTTATGGGAACAAAATGCTATGCTGTGCCAGGTGTCTGCTGTGATAGAGAATGGTCCCTTGACTATTTAATATATTATCATAGATATAACTTTAGACTTCATCCTCTAACAGTTAGTGTGAAATCATGCCATCTGGAAGAATTGAGAAGGAAACCAAAATCCTATCATTTAACAGAAGTAATAAAGCTAAATCCCAAATAAAGGAACCACCAAAGGACTTCCTCTGATTTAGGATTTTCACCATCTACAATGAATTGATTTGTATGAGCAAATTTTAAAATGTGTGATAAGCAAGAAAATTAGATGAAGCTGATAAACTTAATTTTTCAGAAAAGCTTTAATAGTGCAGAATTAGTATAACACTGACTACAGCTATGCAAAATCCAGCTTAGAGAGGTTTTGATTCAGCTGTGCTGGTGTGCAGGCAGGGCTGCTCTCTCTTGCATCTGTTTTCAAAATGTAGCCTGCTGATGTATACTATAATAGCATTTACAATAGCAGTTAAAAACAAAGCTTTGAGTAGTTAAGGATGTCATCCATTTTATGCTGTCTACAAATAAGAACACTGTTCTTACCAAGTAAAAAAGAAGTTCAAGCTTAATTCACAAGAATATAAATGAATTCTATTTTTAATGAGTGAAATCTTTTAATGCGCATTGAACTCTACAATTATTTGTTCCAAGATCTTTTAAAAGCCGAGTTTATGAATCTGTTTTAGATTTTTTTACTCAACAAAATTTTGGGGGTGTAATCAATACTTCATCACTTTGAACTATCATTTTGGAAGGTTTTATTTTTCGTTTGAGTTTGTAACAATGAATCCTGCTGCTAAATACAAAAAATGTTATAATATCTCACTAGCAAATCTCAGGACTCTCAGACTGAGCTGAAAATGTGATGAATTCAAGACTATTCCTGCATCTGAAAAACATTTATAACCTTTATAACACCTATTTTTAATTTTTTTTTCTCTTTGCCTCACTTTGCCTTGACTTTCAGATATAATTGGGAAAGAAATCATTTGGTTAAGAGCTTTCAATTTATTTGGTTTTAAAAAAAATAAATATTTCTAGTTTGATAATACAGATAAAAAAACAAAAACAACAAACAAAACCAAACCAAAATAGAAAGAACAAGGCAAAGAAAACAATGAAAATAGGTAGTACAAGTCCTTCCATACTTGAATAAGCCCCTCTTTTTTTGTATTTCTCTACTACTATTTCTGATTAAAAGATAAGACCACTTTGGCTTACTTTGGTAAGTTCTCAAAATACTAACACTTAAAATTCACAGATGATCAATAGTGGAGAAATCATAGCAGCATCTTTAAAAATACATATTAAAAGAGGATCTCAGTCTTCAGATTACTTAAATGGTTCAATAGTCTAGGCACTAGGCTGCTTGTTCCTGTAGTTTCACATTTTCACTTCACTAATATATGTTACTATGTGTTTCACCATAGAGTTTTTAATTTTCTTTCTTTTATGATTTATTGACTGCATGACATAATTTAAAAGTTTTATTTTTGCAGAATTTTAACTGTGCTGGACACACATTACCATAATCTGCTTGGTCCCTTTTATGCACTTTCTGAAGGTTACTCTCCTGTAATTAAAAACAAATTTTTTGCCTGAATGCCCTTTTAGGTTTTAATTATATGTATGCACATTTTGCACTAGTATATTGTTACTAGGCTTCAGTGAATGTCCTGATTTGATGATGAAAATTAATCAAAAATATGTTGTGTGTGTTTTACTACTGTGGAAGATTTTAGAGGTTTTTCCAAAATCCTACTAAATTTCCATCCTCTACAGCAAATAAATAAGCAAGCAAGAAGAACAACAGCTGTGAACTTTTGCTTCAATAATATTGCACACTGGACATTGGGATTTCCAGCTTATTGAATAACTTTCTAGTGTAAATATGTCTCTTGTCTTCAGCAGAGCTGGAGAATGATATCAACTCTCATTACAATTCCATTGCAACTTTCCCTCAGCTGAACATCAAAACTTTTCAGGCTTTTGGACTGGATTGTTTGTGTTGTTATGCAGAGCTCAAAGGCACTGGCTCGTGTTTGTTTGACAGACTATCACTTACAGTGCAGAGAAGGAAGGCGCCTTTCTGTCAGCATAATCTGCCCACGGTTCTTCACTTTCATTACGTTCTGCTGCATGCTGATTGTCACCATGGTGTTGCCTTAGCCAAGGAATGAACTGTAGGGTTGAACAGGGAGGAAAAAAAAGGCTTGCTATTCATATCCCTCTGTTTTATTACCAGTATGTTGTAAATCACCAAGCAGCTGATGACATTTAGTCAGGGACAGCAATCAATAAAGGGAAAATCAGAGCTCTTAGAATACCTCTGCTGGCTTTGCCTGCTCAGCTTGTTCTGCCCTGTTCACAACATGCCCTGTTCACATCAAACCTGAGCTTGAATGTAGCATAAAGTAATTTTTTACCCCACTCAATTATAAATGCTTGGTTACTGAATATTTAACACATGATGAACAGTGTGATGATCCGTGTCACATTTTTTATTTGTCCCTTTCATCTGAAGGATCCCAAAATGCTTTTCATATCTCTGATTACACAAAGACTACAGAATGGTTTCTTAATCCAACAAGGGGGGAAAAAATGACTGCTTTAACAGCGTAGCACATCTCAATGTTATTAATGATAATAATCATTCCTGGCACTGGCTGTAAGTTTCACCTTTTTTATGAGGCTCTCAGAAAGCAATTTATAATCTGACATTGGTAGTCTTCACACACAGCATTTTCACAAAACAGATAAGCTTATATCTACAGTAAAGGAAAGAGGAGGCACACACATTAACAGTTACCCAAGTCAACAATGCAGTTATAATTGGAGATCTGAGGAACTTTGAAAGAGTTCACATATTCTCACCTCAATGTCCTATTTTCACTGTTATGACATATTTCTGAACTAAATGTCAAGATAAGGTGTGACAGAATCTAAGGAAGAAAATCCAGTTCCACCCTATTTGGATAATTAGTTTTTCCTAGAATGAAAAGCTCTGCCTCGGTTGTGAGACATGAATACTAAAAAAAAAAAAAAAAAAAAAAAGAGGAACTGAGGCACAATATGAATTTTTCAGGAGTTCTGGAGAGTTAACAAGTTATTTTCAGGTTTTCAGAGCAGAAAATTGTGATGTTTGCAGTAAATCAGTTTAGTCATTAGAACAAAACTGGTGCTTGTGGCACATATCAGGGACCTCCATGTACGGGGTGAAAACATCAACCCAGGTATAATGTGAAGCTTAGTTGCCTGAGATGTGGACTTGGGGGCAGCTAGCTGACAATCTCTGTGTGGAGGTGGAAATATCCATATGGCATATATATATCAGCTAATATCAGCCCATCTGTTGATGGCACAAAAAGTCCTAGCTTTCACTTCTGTGTAGTGCACAGAGATTCACATTGGGATCCTCCATCCCCCTCCTCATCAGGTCCTTACCTCCTAAAGTGCAGACTTTAGGACACACTGTTTAGGGTGTCCGAGAATGGAAATCACAGTGGAAAGACAAATTTCATTCCAGGCCCTCTTCCTGTTAGGCCACCAAAAAGGCAAAAAGAGCACATGGGTCTTGGGACTGGTGAGACAGGGACCTTGGGGAGCCTCGTTTCACACCTGAGTGAATGAGGGAAAAGAAATGCTGGAATCTGTCCAGCAACAGGAAGGTGCTCCTTTTGAATGTGCCTTAATGACCTGCAACTTTCTTTTCATCAGATAATTATTCTGCATTTTTCCAGACTCCACTGTAATCTCTTAATTTTTGCATTCTTGGTTTCGTAGCGGCTGCGTGTCTACCAGAGAGTGAGAAAAGCCTGGTCTCTTCAGGCAGGAGGTGTAGCACCACAAATGTCAGCTCTTATACTTTGTTCAGTTTGCATGTTGGTCATGTACTGCTCACTGTTTTGTCTCCTGCTCTAGGATCCTAAGGCTAGCTGTCAACATGTGGGACATCAAAATCTGTCTCTGACAGAAGAAATCTTATATATTTAGGGGAGATATCTTCATATGTTATAAATCGTCCAGATTCAAGTCTTTCCCTCTAGGTGAAATTTAAGCTGTACTTCCTCCTTCTCTTCTCCCTCCCACCTTTTTTGATTACTTTTGTTGATTATGTAGTTTCTTAAGTAGTTTTTTTTAGAAGTATTCTCTGTGAAAGCTGGATTTAGCAAACAGAAAAAAATGCATCCAGCAACCAGATATCTTCTCTTCTGCCGTGCATCATAATCATTCCAAAGAAGATATTAATCTCAAAAGACTTTAGTTGTAAAATTGCTTTGCTTGCTTCTGACCTTTTTTCACTCCTCTGTGGTCTTTGTACAGCCCCATTCACTTAATCACCAATTCTGAATACAAAACTTCCTCAGAGTTTTTTGAAGAGACAAGGTTTTGTGTTTTTAAAACAAACATTTTGAATATGTTCATGAAACTTCTTTTTGATGTTTTCCTAATTTTAGAAGCTTTCCATGTGGATTGTATCACACTTCATTATAAATTCTAGACAAAAGATCCTATTAGTCTGACAGCAGTAAAGATATTCTTAATTCCTTTAGTATTCTTCCCATTTTGCAGACTGGGATGAGACAAAGAACATGAACCTTTCTGAAAGAGGCATAAAGTAAACAGCTTTTTATATAGGTCATCTTTATTTAATATTCATTAATGCTTTATTGTTCATGGCTTTTTACTTAATCGTATTTATTTATAGAAATTTCCCACTGTAAGGCAGTTTGGCTATGGCATAGTTTCTACAAAAGGAGTTTATTTAAATATTTACATAACATGCAAAAAGTTATATGAAAAATTATTGGAAACAGCTTTTATGTAACTGTTCATAATTTAAAAACAGCAAAGTCCTTGCCTTCTGTTCCCTTCTTACTAAGAAAAAATAAAGTCACCATAAACTACACATTAAGCATTGAGGCTGATTTTTATGGTCCATCAGACATGTGAACTCAGTTTGAGTGTAATAATTGTCCGTGAATTTATCAGATTGTGCTGAGGCTCTGGGAGATTTTTGTGAATCTGTATTGTTTGCAGCTTGCCACCCCTTAACCACATATCTTTGTTAGAGTCTGTTGATTACCAGAAAACCCTACAACATCAAAAACCTTTCACTATTAATAGCCGACCTCAGAACACATGAGAGAAATGAGTTTTAAAAATAAATTTGATTGAGTATAAAAGCCTTAAACAGTTAAGATCCTTAACTGTTAAATTGGTTTCTATCAAGCACAAACTGGCAACTATATTTTATACAACATCAGAAGGATTGAGACATCATGTGGGAATAGACTAACCTTTTCTTTTTGTTGTTTCAGTGGACTAATAATTAATTCATTATATTTCATGAATATGTTAACAAATTTTTAACTACTGCACAGATCTTCTGTAATGACATGTTTAAATCAGACAGGTATAATGACCCATTACAACTAGATGTCTGAAAGGTCACAGGTCATCCCAAGGGTACTGCCTGCACTTATTAATGCATTAGTAGCCATTAGTTATACTGCTAGCCTGATACCCTGCCATGAATTTTCTTATAAATATTTAGTAGGTATAGTACAAACCTATTGTGAAAGGAGAAAAGTAAGAGATAATAAGAAGATTAATTAGAGGTGTATCTTAAAACACTTACATGTATTTCTCAGTTAGGATTTACAAGAATAGAAAACTATGTGGCTTGATCATCACTTAAATCTCTCCTTCTTTACACTTGTTCTGAAATATAAAAAGTGAAATGCAGGTTTGACTGATGTTTGCCCATCCTATTTCTGGCATCTGAGCTGTAGAGTTGCTTTGCTGCTCAGGGACTGACTAGGAAAAGTGGACATTAAATGTCCAGTCAAAAATAGCTCTTTTTTAAAAAGAAAATAGAAGTCAGATGTGTAGGAACATCAACAAAATGCATGTGGCTTAACTTAGATGCTGCTTAGGACTTACTTTAAGCTTTTTATACAAAGACTAAAATGGTTCTGTTCTGACAGAACAGAACTATCTTCTATATCTGAGGGTTAGTATGAAAAAGATCAAAAACTGTAAAACTGTCCCTTTGGCTGGTTTTGTTTTGCTTTGTTTTACTTATGTGACAACTATTTTCTTCTTTTCTGAAAAGAAATACTTATAAAATATTTTTTTTAATCTGACTAGATATTTTTTGAATAGGCAGGACCAGAATATACTGATATTCTATGTAAGCTATAGTATTGGAAATTAATAAATATTTTCCCTTTGTGATATTGTTTTGCCTGGGTGCCTCCACAAGAGCAGTTCACCCTAGGGAAGGGAGAGCGAAGCCTGTTTGTACAGTCATTTGTAGACTGGACAGAACCTGTTCATGGGGTGGAAGAAGGAAAGAGAGAGGAGAAAATGTTTTCCGTAAGAAAAGATGCTTGGGGAGACTTAGAATGAGCAATACCTGTGCATATTGCAGGCCCACAGGCCACATGCCCTTTGTACTTGCTGTGGTGTGCTGTGACAACCACACACGTGTGTACTGTCTCATGGATTGCCCTTTCTTATGAGAAGTGGGCTTACTGCCTGTGTTGAATTTAATTACATAGGGAAATATGAGCCAATGCCCAGACTCAGTCTAGAAGATGGTGCATTCTGATCTTGTTCCTAGTCTGAGAATCACAATAAAGTGCATGGCTCTGTATGCAGATATTTTAATGAGCCTTGGGAGTTTGCCATCTTGAGCTAAAGCCTTACAACTGTTTTCATATGGAGACCCTCCAAGAACTTAGAGCCAAACCAGGGAGCCAGTCACAGTCTGTGTCCTCTGGTCAGGAATATAAAACACCCATGTGTGACGGCATATATTGCAATGCAGATCGCACTGTACTTTGTCAGCAGCAGTCTGGGCCAAATTGGAAAATTATTCTTTTTGCAGCCAGGCTCAGCCTCCAAGAAATGACATACTAATCCTAGAAGCCTGCATTATACCACTGTAGCAGACCTTCCTGTGCACGTAATCAGAGACTTCTGTGAAAAATCTTTTTTAATGGTAACATGGAATCATATGGAAAGCCTGTTAACTTACACATAGTTCCTTTCAGATGACATGTATGTAGACTCTTTCTGTCAATGCCTCTCATGTCTTCAATTTGCAAGACAAAGTAATTTGCAAGACAAAATAATTAGTGATTAATCAATCATTTCTCACATAATGGTTTTCTTCAGCCAACACTGCAGTTTACAGACTGAAAATCATAGTTCACTTGAAGGAAGGATGACAAGACTACAGAAGCAGTGCCAACCTCCTAAATAATGGAATGAAAAAGTTTTGCTGTCCTGTTGAAGATCCAAGAGGGTTACTGGTGCAGAGAACTGGATGTTATTTTCCTTAACAGAAGAATCCATACATTTTTATAACCTATCAGAGAAAACTGAAAAGAGTGAGTATTCTTCTCTGAAAGAAAGTTAGGCACACAACTTAAATGAGCCAGGGCAAAGGTCTGCAGCAGGGCTCTGCCTTATTCAGACTTTTTGCCTTGTAAAAATCCATCTCTACCCCAAGCATGGTTACCAAGAGCAATTAGGATATAACTATTGCAGCATAAACTGGTTTCAGCTTCAGAATTTAGCAGTTCTGAGAGTTATTGTTAAAATGAGTTTATAAGTATCTTTTGGGTTTGTGGCAATCAGCCACAGGTGACTCTGCTTGTGCATGGGGTTTGGATTAAATGTCCTCCACAACTCTCCTCCAACTTCAGCCCTGCTATGATTCTGTGATTAAAATACATTAATAGAAAGTCATATCACAGCCATAAAACCTACAATTTTTTATATTCAGAGCAGTGTGGTTACTCACTGCCAAAACTGGTTGCTGAATTGGTGTCCGCAAGTGTTGTTATTATTCCCTGTATATATGCTACGTTGCTTTTGCTACTCTGAGTAAGTTTTTAGGTAAGGGTAAGCCATTAATTGTACATGTATAAATGTGTGTATGTGTTATTATTTTGTATTATTTGTGAGTAAATTAAAAAAAAAATCAGTAATGTGTGGAAGACATTTTGTATATTGTGATGTCCTTCCTATAATCCCCCTTTATTTCTGCCCAACCAGTTGTTTTGGCAACAATAACCAGTGAATATAAAGATCATCCAAGGTTAAAAGAAAACAAGAAAAAGACTGAACCTGTTAAGTGGAATTCCCTTAAGACATTCCTCTGAGAGAAGATCTAGCAAAAGTGAAAGATATTTTTACTTTTGTGGTTGTGGACAAAACCCACTATTTTCTATCGTACTGCTTTCCAAGCCCTCCAGTTTTGTTGAAACAATGGAAACAACCCTAACTGACAGATGTTCCTATTAAAGTTGTAATAAATCCTTCAAAAACATTGCTAAGACAGCAACATCACTATTCTGTATCCTTTGAAGTATTTGTTAGACACACCCATAAAAATTTAAATTGAATACAGGCTCTACCACCAAATGTGTTAAGTTGTAAAAGAAACTTTCATTCTTTTCCAGAACCAGAAGCAATTTTCCACAGCTCAAAGCATTTCAGGAGACATAATGAGGGTATGATATTAACCAGCCAATTGGACTAATCTGAATGACTGTCAGTACTCCCAGCAAAAGAAGCCTTATTATAGTTACAGCTATTACACTGCTGCAGTGACAAGGTTACTTAGAAAGCTGAACTCAATCTATCAGAATATTAGAGACTGAAATGCCAAATCATCAAACTGTAAGCCTTAATATACCACTTAGCAATGGTGGGATGAGGAAGAGGCCTGTATGAACACTTAGAGAGCATAGGATCTCCTTGACATAATTCTTCATATTCTGAACCACTCATTCATCTGAGTGGTATGTGTGAAGTTCCTATATGTTTTCTCATCTTTCTGGAAGTTTTCTTTAGCTTGAAACTTGCAAGAGACCCTTCTTGAATTGTAAGTTCTCATTTAAATGAACTGAATAAAGATGCTGTGTTTCATTATTATGGATATTTTTTTTTTATTTGAATAATAAGAAAAGTGAAAGAACGAGCATAAGTGCTGATACTACTTGATACTACTGATAGGATCTTGAATCATAATAATCAGGGAACACAGTAGGTTATTTCATTACTGGTAAAGATGGCTGTATTTTTTTCTCTCAAAACATGCCATTGAGTGTATTTTTCATGCATGAAGATTCAACTGTGCTTCAAAGTAAGGCCCAAATTAGACAAGACTATTGCCATAATAGATTATACATCTGGAGGCTAGAAGTGAAGAAAATCAGGACCACAAAAGAAAAATATTTTCTGCTTAATACTGCCTGTTGGAATAAGGGAGAATCTGGAGCTGGACTTCAGGTCAAATGAGCTCAATAAACAAAATAATAAGATCAATAACAAAAAGTCCCTATGAAAAGGCAAGGCATGAAGAGAAAGACTTCTGGTCCAAACAAAAGGAACTGCAAGACGAACTAGACAGAAACAATAGTGTGAAGTGCTTTTTTCACTGGAGCGGACTGACATCTTTCTTTGGCATCCTCCTGGAAGTATGGATATTGAGGGAGCCCCACTTCATATATAATAGAGTCAAAGTTCTTGGATAGAGATATTTTTTTCCAATTCAACAAAAAGAGACTGAAAAGAAACCTGGAAATTCTGCATTAAGATACAAAAGGAGACAAAAAAAAAAAAAATATGGGCATGTGACCTAGCAGAGAAAGGTGTTTCTTTGTTTGAACTCTCATACAAGATGTCTGTTTTCACCAGAGAACCAAATCAGCCAAAGACAACTGGAAGCCTGGTACGTGCATGATCTGATTTTGACTTTGCAGCTAGGCTTTTAGATGTTATTTGGGACCTGCTATTGGATGAGCTTGCTTGCCTGCCTTCCAGAAATCATAGATTTTAATCTCAAGAATTATATTAGGAACAGTAACAAAGATATCATATGGTAAAAAAGACCAGATATATAGTAAATAATTCTAGTATCTAGTGGATATTCAGGTGTAGTAACTTAGGACTCTTTTATACAATACTCTATTCATGGGTAGATGCGAACGCACTTCAGCTGTACCTCAACCCAACTGTTTTCAAACCAACTCCAAACCCATAGCTATATTGCAAGAGTTATATCACGTGCAATTCAAAGTGATAAGCACAGATCAATTTACTAAAAGTACCATTTGCCTAATGACCAGTGTACTGTACATCAGCTTCTTGTGCCACTTTGATGACAAGGTACCTCGGTCTCTTTTGTATCAGTCCACTAGTACGCAACAATTAAACAAGAAAGTGAATATTCTGGTTGTGAGAATAACTTTATCCGCTCAAAAATTCTGAATTTATTTAAAAATATAATTTTTCTATTCAGTGTTCACCTCTTCTAACTCTATTTTAAGATCATGAGTAACTCTGACTCTTCTGTTTTGTCTCTGTTCCTTCTTTCTCTCTGCTTCTGATCCTGTTCCTCTTCTGTTGCCTCTGGACTTAGCAGTTCCTTCCCTCACTTTAGAATGTAACCTCTAGGTTAGATTGCTTTCACAGAAACCACAAGGAGAATATCCATTAGTTCAGCACCAAGAAGAAAAAGAACCTGGAGGAATCTATGCAATTGTGAAAGTCTTTATGCTTTTGGCATGTGTACATGTCAATATGTTTTACAATTATATTTAGCTATATATAGTTAAAGAAAATTTTAAATATTTATATTTATATTAAAAGTTCAATAGATTTTTTTCTATGAATATAGATATTCTCAACAATTTTTTATGGGCTGCCTTCCAATAACAGATGCTTCAGATATATCAAATTCTGTTGAAGAAAAGCACTTTTTGAGATTTTTTTTTAATAATTTCAAGGTTAGGTTTTTATTTGAGCACAATAATTCCAATTTGAATATTTGAACAGATCAATAACATTCTAAAATATTATTTCTTCGTCTAATAATTGCTGAAAAGCATTACTTTAGTTACACAGTGTTATCAGAAAAAAACATTCTTTGTCCTCACTGGAGAAAAGCAACAACATTAATATTAGATTCATTTATGAGGGACTCTTATCATTTTATACCCTTATAGTTCACAGAAAGTTTTCTTTTTAAAAGGTTCAGCTCAATGTTTATTTTAATTTAGCTCTTCTATAATGGAGTGTTTATTATTAGAATGTTTACAGTTGGTGCATAGATAAATCATAAACAGGAATTCTAACTCTTTGGTAGTTATTCATATGAGTTCCATTACAGCCACACTGCAGGCAGTGATGCACTTCAAGGATTGTGCTGATGCTGACGTTATAATGCAGAAGAACAAAGTTTAAATGGTCTGTAAATGTCAGCTGAATCCTGATAGTAAATTATGACCTTGCTATTGACTCCTGACAACCTTTAGCTACATTTTATGTCATATAATGAAAGTGTAATGCTCCTCAGATCACATAAACAAAAGAGTAGCATAGCTCCCCAAATTAATGAATTAAAGAGAATAGTAGATACTTGTCAGAAGCTCTGTGAAGTTGTTTGGAGAAGTGAAAGTCATTTTAGGAAAGCAATAATATCCAGTGATTAGTATTGCAGGACGTACTAGCATCTGTATCCTTTTGGGAATTAACTTATTTTTAACTTTATTTTTTTCTTTTGGTGTAAAAATTCAATATGCAGAACTGTGAGATTCAGCATATTAAGCTTTCTCCATTCTTAAGCATAAAATTTGAATTCTTGCCTTGCTTTTCATTTATATATTGAAACTTTGTAGCTTTGAGGGGATACATTAATGTCCACTGCAGTGTCTGTGTCCGTGAATGAGGTTTGAAGGCAAACTGAATTCAATAATGCAGAGTTGATTATGGATAACAGAACCAGAAGTTTGTGCTTGACATATAAGTGACCTTGTAATCCTCTCCTTAGAATTCTTCCCACCATTCCTTCCTCCTGCCACTCTCCTTTATTGTGTTTTAAAATTAGGTTAGAAAGACTTTGGGGCAGAGATCATGTTGTCTCTTACATTAGAAGGAAGAGCTTATTTTTATTACTGCTCTGGAAATGTATATATTGTGCAGATCATTTTTTGAGTTTCTAGTTTGAAATGTTAAAATTTCGTATGATCCTTATTCACATTCCTTTCTTAAGCTTAAGTGGGATTCAAGAAAGTTATATTTTGCTCATTTCATTTCATTTCATAGCAACTAAGATGATCTCCACTGGCTTCTTTCTTTTCTCAACATCAGCCAAAAGTTCTTGCCTTACCTATTTCTTTCATACCATTTTATTTACTGTTGTAAATCTGGCTGAGGTCACAGCAATAGTAATAATTTTTTTGGTATGCCTAACCAATCCCAAAATTCATTTGTTCTTTTGTACAAAACACATAACTGGGCAAGTGTGCTTAGTAAGGCAGTGCTGGATTGTGTCCGGTTTAGGATAAACATCTTCATATGCTGCTGCTCTTTTGTTTGGAACACAAAGGCCATTCCTTTTAAAAAGTTACTCTGTTGGGAGAAGAGTACAGCTACAAAGTAAAGGAAAGCCTTTTGAACGTGTCACCAGTGAAGTCAGTGTGCTGCCATAGGATACGATTGAAGATTTGAAATTCCTATTAAAAGCTTTGAGGTATTTGGAGTTTCTCCCTGGCAAATGTCGATACCCTACAACACAAGTTCTTCCACTTTAAAAATAGTGGAATCACTGGGCACCTTTATTGTCTATCAAAAATAGCTACTCTCTTATACTGCTAAAAATGGCTTCTGATGAGTACACAATGCTGTACTGCAGATACAGTGGGTAGTATTCTAGAGGCCATAAGAATTCTGTATATTAAAAATAAATAGTTCTTTCTAATACCAGGAAAATCCAAGCAATGCCTACATTTCTTGTGTAGGCTGCACCAGAAGCCAGCTAGGAACAAATCATATATCAGTATTGATTGAAGCACTCAGGAAGGTCAGAGAACCAAAGTGTTGAGGATTTGACAAGTGTGGTCAATAAAAGAGGCAAATCCCATTTGACCATTCAAAACAACCACAGTCCTTGAAATATGCGCTGGAAACTTTATGAGGTTTTTAAAAAATGTCTTACAGAAGCATTTTTCAGACCCTGATGAGCTATTGGCTTTCATCATTAATAACCAGTGTAAGGATGCTGACATACTTTGCTTACCAAAAGCTGACCTGCTAATGAAGCAAGGTTGGAGCAGAGAACTAGTGAACTCTTCTCCAGATGTTCTCTGTCCTGGTTGAGTTCAGGCATCAAGTGGGTGAGAAAAACTCTTAAATCATCTGTTTGGGAAGACAAGAAAGTTTTGTACATTCTTATAAAACCTGGACCTACTGTTTCTATCCAGCTGCACTGTTCAGTACATTCAGAGTAGATCAGCTCTGCAGAGCTGGGAGGCCATAACCTATGCCCATCTCACTGCATCTACATCTTTTCACAGTTTCTGGTCCAATGCTGTGTTCACCTTACAAACCATGCAAAGCCGTTATCCTTTATGTATTTAAGTACCTGCTGAAGACTCACTTTTATTGAGCTGTTTATCAGAGGTTGATCACTATAAATATAAGGTTGCACAAGCATCATGTCATACAGAGAAATTTCTCAAAATATTCAGGTATGGTTCTTAGATTACATGACTGATCACAATTGTTTAACGATAGGTTCTACTAGCAGCACCAGATAAATACCTGTTGAGACTGGAAACAATTGTTCAAATAAGCATAGGAAAATATTAATTGATGGTGTCATTAAATAACACCATCAATTCACATTCTCTGTTACTAAATAACCCAGGAACAGAAGCAGTTAGCACAGACTATCCCCTCTAGTTGCATATATCTCTAGGAGTTTGCATATAAATACATTTACTCAGACAACTGCTCTGGAGCTTTCACACTGATTTGCAGTAGAATGCTTAGAGGCAAGTCATATGTCTGAACTCAAGATTTTGCACACACAGTTTGCTGCAAGAAAAGACAATTATCTTCTGCTTTATCTTCACTGAAGGGGAAAGGTATAAAATAGTCATAGAACAGTTTAGGTTTAAAGGGATCTTGGGAGGTCATCCAGTCCAATGCCTTGCTGAAAGCAGATCTAATCAGATCAATGTTCAGGGCCAGTCAAGTTTTTACCACCTCTGAGGACTGCTCCCCACAATGATTATAGGCAGCGAGTGGTTTACGAACATACTAATATTTTTTTCCCTTATATCCAGTTCAAATTTCTCACATTTCAGTTGTATTCAAACAGGACTTCATAAGTTCTATTGTGAAACATAGAATTAAAAATTGTTTTCCAGTTAGTTTCAATACTTTTATAACAGATTTTATACTATTGCAAGATTTTTCATATTACCAAGAGATTTACAGACTTTGAATATAAGCAAAATTTTACATCAGAACTTTTAATCTAAATATTTAAACCAAAGCTTTTATTCCTGAAATAGAGCTTGCACATGCTTGGATTCAGTCCATATTCTAACAAGCATGAATTTGCTGATTGAAGAAAATTTCTGATATTTCCCTGCAGCTTTTGAAAATGCACCATGTCTAAATGAGATAGAAAAAAAAACCCAAAAAACTTCCAGGAGTTGGAATCTGGTTATTAGAATAACCCAGGGTGCATTTTGTACTCATGTTTCTACCTAAACTGGAAGAAGAATATAGTCTGCCCTTTTAAACTTGGTTCATGTTCTGTTAGGCAGTTTAGTGGCTCTGATGCTGAAGTCAATCAAATGGAAAGCCTTTTGGTTTAGCTTTTTAATTATTGCCTTTTTTTGTTTACGTTCACTGAAATGAAATAGAAAGGAACTGCAAAACTATATGCCCTTGAGGCACAAAAGACTTCTTGTGAAGGGGTAATATCTTTGGAGTAGTGTACTGAATGCTAGCAATTCTGGGCTATGCTGAAACAATTCACCACTCTAGTCAGAAAGAAGATTAAAACCTCCCATGTGCTATAGAGCTGACCAGTGACATGTCCTCCTACAGGCAAGATGCATGTGTAGGAGACAGTAGGACTCTTCTGTCAGTCACAGCAAATGGGAGCAATGAAGTGATTTTATGAGGTGTGAAAAGATGGACAGAAACACTGAAATGGCAAAATATTCTTGCCTTTTGTCAAGAGCAAGAGGATTATTTTAAAGGTTTTCTAATCACTTGTGCAAGTTTAACAATTCTTCATGCATAGCTATAAGTAGTAGCTGCAAAAATAAAGAAAAACTTGATTGTCTGTCTTCTGAGGTGACTGTGTTGATTTGTAACTGCAGAGTATTGAAGGGATCTCTTTCATTCAATATTAGCATATTAACTATAGACACTACAGTCCTCTGCCTAGTCAAACCACCTCCTCATGCCGAACTTCAAACCTGCATGTTGCTTTCATCTACTCACAGTCATCTGAGGGTTGCAACGAACAAACACTGTCAACACTGTGCAAAGTATTGAATATTGATTGTCACTCTATAGACTAATTCAATGACCACAGTCAGTTTCTGAGAAGTGCTGCCCAGCTCTCCCTAGACCTCAGCACCACTGTGAATTTTTTTATGCAATAAGGCTCAACAGAGCCCCTTTACTGAATTTTTCCATTCCACCCATCAAAATGGAAATAGTCAAAAGCAGGAGTTTCAAGATCTGAATGAAATTTTCAGATTACACTTTTATCTTTAGCTGTAAGCTGTAATTGGACACTACTTTGCCCAATTTAAAATGGTTTTGATACCTATGGTTATTGTTTCTGCAACACCAAATCTAAGGGAAAAAGGTCTTTTTTGATTGCAACTCAACATACTAGGTGAATCTCTTGCTGACTTAAAACATGCATCACACCTCCCCTGAATTTGAAGGCAAAAATTGAAAACCATTAACTTACAAGTACTTTCCTGCCCTGCCCTGCCTCGTCCTGCTGTGCCCTTCTTCAGCCAAATTATTGGAATTTATATATATATATATTTTTTATTTCAGTCAACAAAGGTTCTTTTTACTTGATTTTGCTTATATATTGGCTTACATGAAAACCTTTATTTGAGGGTTACTTTGAAATTATTACGTAATCTCCTTTCTCATCAAGTCTGTAAAAGTATGGAGTATTCTGCCTCTGTGCTTTCAGATAAAATCCTGTCTCGTAATTATAGCTCCAATTAAAATTTATGATGATAGCTAGAAATATGATATCATATCCAAGCTTTTACTAATAGTCTTCATTCCTCTCTTATTCTCAGCAGTAGCTCTGGCATTCATGGTCTACTTAACATTTGATGCCAATTTCATTAAAAAAACATCCAATTGCAATGTACAAATGCAGTTTCAAACTTTAGTGCCCAGAATTTTTGTTCAAATGTGACCACTATTTCTTGTGCATGTTATCAATTTTCAAGTGAAATATGTGGATCTGAAAAATAGTCTCCAGTTTTCAAAAGGGGAGGTATGAAGGCAAGTGGGTCTTTCATCAACAAGGGGTTTTACAGTGTGTCAGTCCCTACTGATTTTCCCCCTTTACCCACAGGCTAAATATGGAAATTCTCTTTTTGAGGTGCAGCAGAATTTTCTGCTAGATCACAATAGAAAAGCTTACAATACTCTTTGGTTGTTGTGGTTTTTTTTTTTTTTTTTTTTTTTTTTTTTTTTTTTTTTTGAAGTAGAAGAACTAGTAATACTCTTATTGTAGGCATTCCAAAGGTAGGTGTGTGCCATAGTATTTGATGTTCTGGAAAACAACTGTCTTCTCTTTTCAGACTGCACAGTTTCTTTTTTTAAAGAGACAATATGACAGCAACATTATTTCACAATGACTAGATAACACAGAATGGAGTAGCAGGATGACTAGTAAGAAACATGTTCCAAGAGTCCTAAGGATAATCTTGACGTGCACTTGGAATTTAAAGGCTGAGCTTCAAAATGTTTTCTGTGATTTTAGGAGTCTGATCCTGAGGCCTGTTGCAGTTCTCCAACTGATGTTCACTAAATAAAAATCAAAACAGAAGGGGTAAATCATTCATGCCCAGCACAGAGAAGATAGGACATGCTAATTATAAATTCCATTTCATAAGGAGTGTCTTTACATCTGAAAAATATGTGGAATATTTTTCCACGTTTTTCTTGTGGTTATTTTTGCATTAATAATTGTTTCTAACACTAAATTTCCATTAAGTGGACATAAAATATTATCTCATATATTATCTAAATTTTCCTTGCAATAAAGAGAAGACAGGATATGGAAATTTTTGTAGTTTCAGAAGAACAACTTATTCTAAACAGTTTTGAAGAATCTTGTGTTCTCTTGAATATGTGTTTGCTAGTTAAATACCCTGGAATAAAAACTATTGACCATGGTCTCATCCCCTTCTCCTTCTCCTCCTCCTTCTCCTCCTTCTCCTCCTTTTCTCCTTTTCCTTCCTGTCTTTAGAAATATGTTTATAAATTACATGTAGATCTTTTTGTGTTACAAAATTGGATCAGAATCCTACAGGTACAGAAGAGAAATATCTGAATATTTAAAGACCTCTAAATGATGAAAAATCTATATGCAAATACAGATTGAAAAATTAACAGAAATCTTTAATGCAAAGGTGATTGACTTGTCTTCAATACAGTTTTGGCTCTGATACAATGTAACAGATAGACCAAATGAATTTATTTGTTTATAAGAGCTGACTAGATTTATTCTGAATATTCTAGTAGGAAAGCAAACTAGATTTACATTTAGAAAAGAAATGATTTGTGTTTGCACAAATAAGTTATGTAGCACCATATCTCAAAATAGGAAACATAAAAAACTGTTTCTGAAGTCTTGAGCACATTTCATTTTCAATTTTGTAATCATTAGTGTGGCATGCCCTTTATTACTTCTGGTTGATGACATATTTTTATTTGGAAATGGAAAGAATACAAATAATGAAAGTGCAGAAATAGGTAAATAGGTAATCATTTAAGATGAGAAAGAATATACATATAAATTTCACAAGTCTGAAGTCTACTTTTTAAAAATAGGAAGTTTATGGGAATGAGACTATTAAATGTAAAATTAATGGAAAATCTGGAAAAATGCAGAGAATTTAGTGGGCTATTATGGATCACTTGATTCTGACTTTCATATGCTTTACACTCAGGAGATGCCCTGTCATATTTTGTCATGACATTTTCTTCATTTTTCAAGCACCTATAACACTTTTGCTTTACCCATTCTATATTAGTGAGTTTCTATGATGTACTTTAATTACTCGCCTATGATCTTGATCTTTTTGGCTTTTTAAGTAATGACTAGGTCTTGAAGTTATCTTTAG
This sequence comes from Onychostruthus taczanowskii, assembly GCF_017590055.1. Taxonomy (NCBI): domain Eukaryota; kingdom Metazoa; phylum Chordata; class Aves; order Passeriformes; family Passeridae; genus Onychostruthus; species Onychostruthus taczanowskii. The sequence goes on from NW_024502347.1 coordinate 3,903,066, forward strand.
TATGTTTTTGGCTTCTTAAACCTACTGGAGGAAATATTTCTTGTTTATAAGTATACTGGATCTTTTAACTCACTTTTATAAGTGATATATCATGCTAGGGTATCTGATAACATAAAGCCTGTGCTGACCCTCATGTGTCTCTGCTGCCCTGGTGCTGCTTTGGGATCCTCCAGGTAATCAAACAAATTTTGTCTTTGCATTTCAGCCTGGATTTGTGGTTCTGTCCACCTGCCCTTGTGACTCCTGCAAACACCAAAATTACAGAAGAAAAACCCCAAACCCAGCCCAACCCACAGTCTATTTACTTTATTGCAACAACGTGAAAGAGAAAGGGAATTCTTTGCTATCTAAAAGAAGTCAAGAAGACAATGACTGTGACTGTGAATCTCCATGTAAAAGCCTTCCTGACAGTAACCTTTACCAGAAAGTTCAAATAAGAGTGGATATAAATTATTAAGCATGTACTGCACCAGAGCCGGAATTTAGGATACTTCATAGAATTTTCTATTTCTCTTGTACTCAGTTCATTTTAAGATTGAAGCTTTTTACACAGGATGACTTTTCTGTGCAGTCTCTAACACAGCAGGGGCCTTTTCTGTGATTGGTATTGTTATAGTTATGAATCAGTACTAATATTCTTGACTAATATTTGCCTTGCTTAGGATTAGGTATGGTATAAATGGCATTTCCATGGTCTGTTTTCAGAGCCTGATTTTTTGTTTTTCATTCTGTGCCTTCTAATTTATTTGCACTTCCCTTTTTATTTAGGTTGTTCTTTCATAATTCCTAATTTCCAGAACAGTGACAAAAAAGGAGTGGAAATAAAAAAGACATGCTGGAGTCTATTTTAAAGGCGTAGAGCAAAATGCCTTTTGCAAGTCTTTACAAGTCATGCCTACAGTGCAAATAATGAGTAAGGAATGTATGATAAGAAATGTCTCATTACCACAAATCAAAACGAGATATACAGCTGGTAAATGACAGATCATTATTAGTGAGAGTTTTGATACTTTGTATGCTACCAAGTTAGATTTTACATGAGCCAAAATAGAAGTTATTTTATGTTTAAATTGTTTTCAGCTGAGCAAACTAATGCTTAGTGAAGGTTCATGATTTTCTGAACTTTCAGATGATGAGCTGTGTCTCCTTTTTTAGTTTTTGTAATTTTTAGTTTGTTTCATTTTTTTGATTTTGTTTTTTGGTTGGTGTGGTGGTGAAACAGCAAGCCAGAGGCCTTACAAAACTGAATCCTGACTTGAGCTGATAGAAGCCACATGAAAGCTGACTACTCTCCATGAGAACAGACCTGCAGCAGTGAAAAACAACTTGTTTTCCTTGAGAGAAACTCTAGGACTATGAAAAACAACCTGTTTTCCCTGAGAAAGAACTCTAGGACTGTGAAAAACACTAGCCAGCTGCATAACCTGCTTTTTACGCTGTTAGGTAGAAAAATGAAAACTATACGCCACAAACAACTCTTTGTGCACGTACACACCAGGGGATTGAGTGACCAATCAATACAGGGTAACAACTTGTTACTGACCAATTGGGGATAGACAGGGGATGTTCTATAAAACTCTACATAAAGAGACATATGAATAAACCAAGATCTTTTTCCTTCTTTGCTGTATAAAAGTGTGTCCTGCATCTTTAACAACAAACAGTTGGGGTTTTTTTTGTCTTTTGTTGCTTTTTTTTTGGGCTTTGTTTTTGTTTTTTTTTTTTTTCTTTTTTTTGTAGGAGATGACTATTACAAGGTAAAATAGAGGAATTGTCAATTGATGACGCACAAGCAAGCTTTTTTGCATCTTATTCATATGAAAAAAGCAAGCTCAGCAAACTAGAATTATCATGTCCTCGAGTCCCTAATAATTAAACAATGCAATTACTGTTTAAAAGCTGATTGTGGCAATTGCATATAATTTCCATTGCAGATCATCTCATCAACCATAAACTCTAATATGGAGGTAAGTGAAGAAGAAACTCATTTAGAGTGGGTACTCACTCTGTATGTCCTATGAGCACAATCAATTTCCAGTGTCCTCAGGTCCTAAAGATAACATCTGTTTTTGCAATTCAGTTGATAATTCATTAGTAAAACTATTTCTGATGAGAATTCATAGACTCCCACTAGTCTTTTTATTCCTTTGGGCTCTAGACTCCGTCTAATCTACCTTATCTATTTTGAGATATGTTGAGATGTCCTCAGTTTTCACTTCCCACCTAGTAACTTTATGCATAAAAACTTCACTTTAGCAAGAAACCCCTTGCAACAGACACCCATCAAAACACAGTAGACATTTTTGGATTAGGGGAGAAGCATTTGCTCTGTATATCCTGTCTAGATAAACCATGAAGTAACATCAGTGTAAGTATAAAAATTGTGATTGATATTTCTACAAGCAAGGACAGGAGGGAGTCATAGTGTGGTCATCTATATAATACATGAAATTTTTTTTTAGTGAATCACAGAATTATAGAATACAGTATTTAGGAGTACACTGTTCTTTATGGATTGTACAGACAGGATCTTTAAATCACCAAAAAAATCAAGAGACCATTCTGGATAATCTAATTTATTTCTTGAGTAGGTATTGATTTAGAAAAGAAAAAGAAATCCTCATCCAAAAAGAAAATTAATATTTTTCATTAATCAGAAAAAAATAGTGTGAATTTGTGTGTTTTGAAAACAGAGTTAACATCTGTTAATTTTGAAAGGGAAGCAAGAAGAAAAGAATTATCCTGCTGACTGTTTTTTGGCTTTGATAAATGATGACTTTTAGTAAACTTAAGCCAAAGCTCTCAAATTTTTATTCCTTCCTCTTTAAAGTCCAAAAGAATAAGATTAAATGCCTACAATTTTACCTTCTAAAATGCACTCGAAAAAAATGATGTCTTATTAGCTCCCTTAATGCCCAATTTTTCCCCAGAATCTCTTTAGTTATTTGTGGAAGTCCATGAGATCTGCCCAGAAGTTTTACATGTCCCTGCATGGTCCAGATTGCAGAATCATGATCAGACTAGGGGCTCTGTCAGATAAGCCAAAGGAACCTTCAGAGACAGACAGTCTTTTATTACCATACTCACTTCTCTGTTGGGGAGGAAGCAGTGTTTAGTATACATCTATTTTCTGAGCTAGATGGGAATGTATAATATTTTCTAGGCCAGCACTAATTAGCTGGAAATGTAATAAATATTCTAACAAGTCTACATGAACACACATTTTCAACATGAACTGCAGGAATACTTTAGTTCCAGATTTTTAAAAATGTTGAGGAGGTTTATGAGTCATTGGTATAAATAACTAATAGCATTTTTAATAGTGAGAATTATTGAAGTCAGTAGTACTGTATACTGGTATTTTGGGTATAAATGGGATGAGGTGGGCAATTACCTATCTTTTAATTTGATTTTGGAGAACATGAAAGGACTGAATTTTAGCATTTAGTCAGTAATTGTAGGCAGCAGTAACAATAATTGGTGTCTTTTAAATGTGGTCTTGTGTTTAATATTGTTACCAAAGTATTCTAGGTGAAATAAATCCTCTTAGGACAGCTTCCCACCATCTGGACAGGAGCATCTCATAATTTTAATGACTAGTTGTCTTCTCCTTTGTAAATATAGTTGTAATCTTAACTACAAAGATGTAACCAAATCATAACTACTCAAATCTAAATTTGCCAAAACTTCTGAGTATGGACCCTTACTCAACAGTTTGAGTGTTTTTCTTTCTCACTTTTATTCTCTTTTACAACAACTTGATAATTAAGTTAAAGGGGTGTTTTCAGTGTTCCATTCTGATGAAAAGTTAAAAAGCACAGAAAAAGCCCACAAAAGTTAGCCCACTATCCGTTTCTTCAAAATCATTGTATAATAAACACATTAATTCATTACTACTTAAATATGTAATGGGAATAAGGTCAATTTTTCCCGAGTAAATCACCAACATATACCTCTGCAAGAAAAACTCTATATGCATGTAATATGTTCTCCTAAATTCAATATTTCATGGTAGGAAGTTCCACTTTTGATGGTAGGTCTTCATGCATCTGAAGATCATTTAGGAAATAAGGCTTGGTAAACTACAACAGGATATAAGACAACCATTTTTAACAGTTTGGGTAAAAGAGAGGATATATTTAACATACTAGAATTTGAATTTCACCAGAATATTCTACTTGCTACAGATTCACTTCATTCTATATTGTTTCTCATGATGCTTATCCTCATACGTAATAAAAACCAGAAACTGGAGCCGTTCCTGGCTCCACTCTCACCCACCAGTTTCAAGGCAAACTGACAAAATCCCTTCAAAAATCCCACAGACTAGCAAGGCAGCTGGACCATACAGATGGTGGGCACGAGACAGTTACCTGTTCCTTGGAGATTCTTGCTGGTGGAAGCTTTCCTTCCACTGAAACAGTTTAATCCCATGAGCACATATTTTTGGAAAGTATTTGATTGGTGTAGCAGTTATTGTCAGAAACAGCTTCACATTGTGACTGCGAGACTGACTTCTTTTCCCAAAAAGTCACATCTGCCGAGATGTGGCAGTTCAAAATGTAAGGGAAATTTCTTGCAGTCCTTCTCTGTAACTAGATACACCGGTGAACCAGAGAAGTATTAGAAAAACTTTGCTAATTTCAGTTGTTCAAATTATTGCTCTTGTGAACTTTCTTGAGAAAACCCAGAGCAAAAAAAAAATTATAAGAACTTGTTCTTATAGAAAGAGGATGGGCAAGGGACATGATACAAATAGCAGTCTGGAGGGAAATCCTTTTTTGGTGGAAAAGTAACTCCCATGGTGATGTGTGAGTGAAAATTTAGAAGACTGTGAAGGTGTTGACTCCTACAAAGTAATATCGCTGGCATAAATCGCAGGCAAACTACAAGAGAAAATAAAATGGCAAACAGGAAGAAAATTTGACTTGACAGGCCCATTTTGGGCTCTTTTTTCAGTGTCTGTGGCTAAAGAATGAATTCAGGAGAAGCTAAAGTACACTGAAAGGACTACATGTTGTTTGATAGTCATGGTGGAAATTATCCATGATAAGAAAAAAAATTTTAAATTAAAGTTATTAAAAAAAGGCAGGTATCTGATGCAAGGAGCTTCTTGAAGAACATAATTTGGTTAAAAGAGTACCAACTCTTCTGATTTTCCACTTCTCCCACCATTTAAAACACTGTTTTTTTGTTGTTTCTTGAGCATTCTTTATTTAATTGTAAATACATAGTGTTGTCACCTACTAAGTACAAATAGTATTTTAGATGTTCATTACTTTCCCTTAGATTTTAATCACTTGACAAAGTTATTTGAGCTTAATTTTCATCTGTTTAGACAACTTACACTATTGTGTGCCAGATGAAAATATAATGAAAAATATGTAGCTTGTATATTTTATACTGCAAAAGCTGGGGGGAGCTCTCACTTATTTTCAATGTTTAAAATAAGACAATTTTACTGAACTTTTTTCTGATTCAAATGCTAGACTCATGAACAACACAAGTAGGTAATGAATAAGATAAATTGCCATCAAGATAGAGATCTCTTCATTTTGCTGACTACATTAGTGGAATTGTTCCCTTGATTGTTTTTCCACTGAAAACAAGAATGTTTGTTCATTATACATCTATTATGAAGAGAAAATTCTTCCAACAAAAATTTCTTATGTTTTACTTGTTTTGCTGTGTTTGTGACAAGCAATCATGATTTCTCTTCTATTTTGTTTGCCAAACGTGTCAGGGGCAGGCATTTAGATAAACTCATACATCAAGAAAATGACTGGATTCAAGATTTGCAAAGTTTGACTAAGATATTTTTAAAGAGGACTGTCTGGGACAGTACTCTCTTTTACAGTAGAAATTTTTGAAACCCAAATTGCTGCAATGTGAAAATGCAGAACCTGAGAAGGCTCCTCTAAATTATGCTAAAAAGAGAAATTGAATCAATGATCATCTGCTTTTCCCTACAATTGTCCTTCAAGCTCTAAGTTGATGGCCTGACATCAGGCAGTAAAACAGAGAAAGAGCTGAAGGAAAGAGAAGGAAGGAAATTCACAGAATCATCAGACTCACTTCATCACAAAGATGATGGGTGAGTTTGTGGTCACAGCTGATGTTATCAAAGGTAACCTAGAAAGGAAAAAATATCCCAAACTTTTACAAGAGATCAATATAAACACTGTAAAAAGGAGCTGGAAGAGAAGCTGATGGATTCTGAGAGCTAGAGGGCAGCCAGGGTAAAATGAAATTACAGAAGATAAAGGACAACAAGATTAAAGAAAACACTTGGTTGAAACCCAAAACCAAGAGATTGAGGACAATGTGCTGGTTCCAACATTTGGTTGCAAAGTGTGCAAAGGACAGAATCTAGATTGAAGATGGAAAGCAAAATACATCATTAGCCAAGGTTAAACATATAATTATCTAAACCTAAGGTAAGTTTTTGAGATTAATCTTTGAATCAGTGAATAGAAAAAAAACACCTGCAGAAGACAGCTTTATTTCATTGTCTTTTACAGGTGTCTTAAGAGTGAATCCTCTTATCATTGTTCTTCATACAGGTGACCAGCTGAGGCTTGAATAACTGTCAGCTATGTCTCTGATTTGTAATATCAAGGAAAAACTCAAATGGAAGATGAGAATTCTCACTCCAGGCAAGGGAGAAAGAATTGTTTATTGCATTCTCAGACCCCAGACCAACATGTTGCAGAAGCTGGAGTCACAAACAGAATGAGCTCTCTTTAGAAAGTATATTCTGTAATAGAATTTGTTTCTTTTCTGGACCTGGAGGGCAGCTTTATACCCAATATGTGCTGCTGTGAGAGTGAATAACAGCTGAGTCTCACTTAGAGAAACAATTCCTATCTGGTGAAGTTTAGCTTCCTGCAGAATGCTGAAAAAAATTGTTGCAATGTTTACACTCTCACTAAAAAAAAAATAAATTGTTGTGTCATTCTTGCAATGTTCTTCCACATAACTGCAAGTTTAGGCTGGTACAAATATTCCAAAGGGAGAATAGTTTTATCTGCCACTAGATGAGTGCTAGAAAAATTCAGAGAAGAGGAGGAGGTGAGAACATGTGAGGGAAACATGGTGACACCAAGGTCAGTGAAGAAGGAGAGGGAGGACTTCTTTCCTGGAGCAGCAGAAGAGAATCTTCGTGATGAGCTGACCAAAACCCCCATGCCCTGTCCCCTGTGCTGTTGGTGGGAAGGAGGGAGGGGCTGGGAGCAAAAAGGTGTTTTAAGGGCTTATTTTACTTCTCATTATCATCCTCTGATTCTGTTAGTAATAAATTCACTTTGCAACCTTAAGTTGAGCCTGTTTTGCTTTTGGAGTGTTTTCTCCTGGTCCTTATCTCAACTCATGAAGCTTTTGTTTAATTTTTTTTTTCTCTCCTTTACCCAGGTGTGTCAGGGGAGAGTGAGAGAGGGACTCTCCTGGGTGTCTGGTGTTGCACCAGGGTCAAACCATGAAAACGATATATGCAGAAATAGATGCTTTGTTTCCAGCACCTTTGCGAACTTTGGTTTGTCTGTATGCCAGTCTTGCATGAACCAATATATTCATGCAATTGATAAATCAATTCCTCTAGACATTGGAATTCTTTAGGCACACTTTCAGGTACAGCTTGTGTTCAATTTATAGCAACCTGCCACTCTAGAAACAGTGCAACCAGCATCCTATTTAATGGACTCATTTAACTAGGATTCTCTCTCTTTCTACTTGTTTTCTTTTTACAGAGAAGAAGTCATCCTTGACAAAAATAAAAAGGAATGGACAGTCTGCATTTACAAAGTTTGAATAGCACTTTTTCAGTTGCTAGTTTGATCACTCACTTGATAAAAACAATATGGCTAGTATTGTCCTAAGTCTGAAGGTGACCTTTCCAACATTTTAAATAAGAGAGAGATGATTTATGGTGATGCATCCCCTCCTATTACACTTTGACACATATAAATGATGTGCTTAAATTCTATAATGCATTCATTTGATAATGTTATCTGTAGATATTGCACTATTGTACTTGCACTTCTATACTATCCTAATATAAAATTTATTTAGAAACCAGTTTAATTAATAGTAAAACAAGCAATGAATACTTAAATTATTTCTTCAATAAACTAAATAAATGAAAAATATCATGTATAGATATAAATATTTTACATTTGATTGGAAACTCTTTTATTTCCATTAAGTATTTCATTGTGACAGAATTTTAATAATTGCATTAAAATTTTGGACCTTAAATTCCTCACAGGTATTTATAAACATCAGGGAAAAAAGTATAATGAAATAACGCTATTTCTTCTTTCCTTTCTTCCTTTCTTCCTCTCTTCCTTTCTTCCTCCATGTTTTGAACTATGAAATATATCTGCTGCAGTGCTACAGAACTACAGCATAGCTGAGGTTGGAAGGCTTCTCAGAAGGTCATCTTTTCAACCCCTCTGCCCAAGCATGGCCACCTAGAGCTGGCTGTCCAGGACTCTAGTTAGATAGTTTTTTAATATCCCCAAGGATGAAGACTCCGCAACCTTCATGGTTGATCTGTGATAGGGCTCAGTCACCCTCACAGTGAAATCTGAGGTTTATAAATGTACAGATACTGTATATATTGTCAGGAGAAATTTACATGGATCAGCATAGTTAGGTTTCATTGCAGCATTTTTTAATAATGTGCTTTCATCTGTCCTTTAGCAGAAAGAATATCCCTGGGGTTTTTTTCCTCAATGTGTGCATTTTCTGTGAGTAAAAAAATGTAGCTGCAATTTTGCTATGGAAAAACCACTGAACATGACCACCTTCCTTTTGGTTCCTGAAGTCTCCCTGTATATTTTTTAGCTGAATAGCCCCACTGTTACCTTATGGTGTTGGAATTTGTGAATGCATAAGATAGCTGCCTGTCTGCTTCTTTATTGAGTAAAGGGGGTGACAAGACTGCCTGGGATGCTTTCTGTAGGCTCAGAACTGTTGCAACTGTAGGGAGACAGTGATTAAAATTACAAAGGTCTGTAGTCACTTGGTTCAGAGGACAAGGCATGACTTCTTCTGTGACGGAACACGGGGTTGTTTTTTTTTGTTGTTTTCTTTCTGCTGTTGCCTTTATTGCTGTATGGTTGCATCTGGGTTTTGGAGAGTGTTTCCTCTCCCTTTAGCATGGCAGGGACCTGCAGACATTTTTCGTTGCTTGCCACAGGGTATGGGTTGCCTGCTAGGATCATCTAGGCATAACTCAATTCATTAGTTCCCTGCTAATGTAGCTAATGTTGTATTTCAAGTGGCAGCCTGTGCTGAACGACTTTACATAACATTGTTTGAAGAATTCTTTTCTACCTTAACAATTAACATATACCACATAACTTCTCAATTTTAAACACACCCAACATCTGTAGTTTTTATCTACTCTCATATTACTGTTCACAAAATCCCCAAAGTTTTAATATCTTGAAGAAAGGGTTATATGTTACAGTGATGTATTTTTAAAAGCTTATTTACAGATATGATGGGGTGTTTTTTCCCATCAGAGATGCTGTTTTCTCTCTGAAATACTGAATTAGTTGCATTATTCTCTCTTTGGTCTACCTGATTTTGATTTCTACTTCTCAGAAGAAGGGAGTTTTAAAGGTATATTTCAGAATCTGTCCGACAATTGCACAGGAGTCTGTATAAACCCTTTTTCCAGTACAGTCATTTGTTGTAAATATATAAGAAAACTGTTCATAAAATAGAAATAGCTCATGAAATAACTGTAGTCTTATACTATATTTAGCAATGGAGATGCTACAGATTGAATACAGATTCATTAATTGTTGTCTGCCTTATAAAGACATGCCTCTCCCCCCAACAAAAAAAAAGTAATTAACATTTAGTAACCTTGTGAATCTGTTCTGTTTCATCTGTAAAAGAATGCATTCTGGATAAAATTCCTTTCTGATAATGTCCTAGTAACAAGTTTATTGGCATAGTGAGAAACAAAATATGTTGCTGCTTTTCCTTCAAAATGCTGATACGTTGCTGATCTCCAATGTTTTATTTTCCTTTTTATGTGAAAGGCTTTAGACTGAGACACTCTAAGTGTCAAATATGACTTAAAATGGGAATAAAGGAAATTTCATTCCAGTTTTATCATTAGCCTAATGATAAAGGCCTTAAATATCTTCCTTTCTCTGCACTTCTGCTTATGTCTGAAACCATGAGAATTCTTTTGTTTATAGTGTTCTTTGAGATCTCTGCAAAACAAAAACTTGGTCAGAGAAGAATGAGCACTATTTGCCACTTATTACATTCTAGGTTGTGCCCCTCCATCAAAGATTGGTTGAATCCCTTCATGTAGCAGGCAATGCATATTGAATAGTAATATTAATTTCCATTATTTTCTTTTGCTTGTCTATTGAAGTGTATCCATCTCTATCTATTTTTCCTTTGAATTACAAGAATTAGAGAAAAACACTGCTATTGTACTCAATATTGTGACTATAGTGTTTTTTGTGGCATCCTTCGAGGTATACACATATTAAAACAATTTTATGTCAGACCTGGCTGTGAAGGTCTGACATAAAATTTATTTTACTGAAGTCCAGGTGCCTACAGCAATGATATCTACATTGAGTTATTTTTCTAAATGGCCTTTTCTTCAGTCAGGAGAAATAAAGAATTTAAAAGCATGAATCATTTGAGCTGTTTTAAATGTCACCTTGAGGATGAGAAGAATTGTGCTCTGGGAATGCCCATTTTTTCCATGGATGGAAAAGGGACTGACTAATCCTAGCATCTGCACTCTTTGTGTGGAGGGCAGCAAAGCTTATAAAGTGTCTCGAAAGTAAGTTTTATGAGGAGTGGCTGAGGGAGCTGGGGTTGTTTAGCCTGGAGAAAAGGAGGTTCAGGGGGGACCTTACTGCTCTCTACAGTTCTCTGAAAGGAGGGTGTAGCCAGGTGGGTTTTGGTCTCTTCTCCCAAGCAACAGGACAAAAGGAAAGGGCCTCAAGTGGCTCTGTGGGAGGTTCAGGTTGGTTAGGATGAAGAATTTCTTCGCTGAATGGATGGTTAGGCATTGGAATGGACTACCCAGGGAGGTGGTGCAGTCACCATCTCTGAAGGTGTTCAAGAAATGACTGGACATGGCGCTCTATGCTATGGACTAGTTCACAGGGTTTTGATCAGTCAAAGGCTGGAATTACTGACTGTAAAGATCTTTCTCAACTTAAATGTTTCTGTGGTTCTGTGAAGCACACAGCTTCACTTATCTGTAAAGTCCAATATCCAGAGGAGGCTCAGCAATACATTTACTCTGAAGGTCACAATCCCTGTGAACTAAGATACTGTTATGCAATTGAAACTGTCAAAAATAAGATTGAAAAGATAAAATATAAAATAAAATATAAAATAAATACAACTAAATTGATAAAAATAATAACTAGTCAAAATTAATCAGTTATATATTATTTAATCAGCTGTACCCTAGATCCAGCTTCAAATGTTTCTGTTCTACAGTGAAACATTTTTACTGCTGAAGTGTCACAGTGAAGAAATATAGTAAACAACAGCCAGTCACTTCACTTCTGGTTTTGGGACATTTTGTGTAGAACCTAAAAGAAAAATTAGGATGGAATAAAGAATAGAAAGTATTAGTATTCAGCTTACCAATCTTCTGTGGCTGAAGAGTTCTTCCATTGTTTATTGAATCTGCTTCTTTGAAGAGAAGATGAAGCTGAAGAAGCTGTAATTGGAAGTGCCCCAGTTACATCTAGAACCTGTCAGAAGTTTATCTGCTAATCATATTTCTCAGAGCTGCAGTCTGCCTGTCCATAACCTCCTCCCTTGGGAGCTCATTGCCTTTGTAAGTTGTTGTGGTTTACAGGTAATTTCCACATTCAGTTCAAAGAGTGAGTTAAGGTATAGACAAGTCTGAAATGGCACAAATCTAGCAACTGCAGAGATGAGCTGGAGCTATCTTCAGGAGTTCTTGTCATGTTTCCACTGAAATGACCAACAGTGAGCCAATTTTTACAACCAAATAGAACCAAGAAGAAGGATCTATTTCATTGACTACTGGAAAGTTGGTAGAAATTATTTATTCTGCAACTTTAATAAAATCTCTCTTCCCTCGTTTATGGTTAGCACTTGAGACAACATAAAATTCAGATCTCAAGCTTCATTTCTGTACACACCAATCCTTTTAAAATCCCAGACAAATTGTCCCTCAACAGGTATATAAAATAACCTAGTTTGTGACTCAATGGCTGTCAGTTTTTAACCTCACCTAAAGCAAGAATATATAGTTGTCTTTGCAAGAAGCAAATATCAGATGACAAAAGATAATACCTTGGGAAGGAAGCAAGAAAACATTTTTCTATCAAAGTGAGAAGAAAACGGGAAAAATTATTGTAAACAAATTAATGGAATTTTGTCCATGATAATATTTTTTTGGCTTAATTGCATTGTCAGTTTACTATAGCTGATATATCTATAAAGATATGTAAACATATGTGTGCCTATAAATCCATATCCACTGTTATGCAATATATTATTTGTCACGTGGGTCATGTGCTATACAAAGCAGAGTTTAATCTTTCCTCTTCCTTCTTCTGTATTAATTTATATGTATAAGTAATTAATAAATCTCATTTCTTATTGTGTTTTCTATTTTCTTTCTAAAGGATTAGATTTTTTTTTATTAATGAGCCTGAAATTCAATTCTTACCAGTCTTGCTTGCATATCACTGAGCAGGTGAATGTCTATATTTTTGTTAACATAATTATGAAGTGTTGATTTTGATGCTCATTTCAGTGATTAATCATTTGGTGATCTAAATCTAAACAAACACACTCCTTTCCTGTAAGAGTAAATTTTCTGTCTGCCTCTCAAGAACAAAAGAGAGTCACTCACATAAAACTGTTGCTTATGTTTTCCAAATGAATCTGAAATACAAGAAGCTTTCAACACAGTGATTAGCAAAAGAGGTTGCCCTGTAAGGGAGAAAAATAAATCACTGAAACTGATTGCTCCATGCAGAGCATCCTTTAAAAGCACAAATAGGATCTGAGCCAGTACTAGCAGAGAGCATTCTAAGCTGAAGATTATACTGTTATCATATCATGCACTTGAGAGTCCCCTGGTAGGAAACTTTGGGAACAATTACTCACTGATTTATAGAGAGGATATTAATGTCTTTCAGAAGACGCAACAAAAGTGTTATTGAGTCCCAAGAATCTAAGTTTCCATTTAAAAATAAGGAGCTTCCACTTATCCTCATTAGAATGCAGAAGAGGAATAGGTAACAAAGTGAAAAATTTCAGAACCATGGCTCAGGATGATAACGTTAATATGGAAAGGCTTTCTTAGTTCTCTGAAGTTAAATTCTGCACAGATCTAGAAGACATAATCCAGAAAATAGAAAATTTGAAGTAAATATATGATTTAGTTCATAAAGAAGAAATAAAAGTAAAATAAAGCATAAAGAATAAAAATTAAATTTACTTTGGATAATAGTATAAAAATAGGTGCTGAACATCTGTCAAGAAGATGGAACTGAGGATGTCCAGGGAAAATATACCACCTTGAATAAGTTTTCTCTATGCAGGCAATCATTAACATTGAAATCTAAAAAAATTTAAAAATACACCCCATAAAAAAACCCCCAAACCTACAGCAGCATCAACAAAAAGGTAGAATATAGCACTCTCAGGTAGGTGTTTTATTCCCAGCTGTGATTAAATTGTATTTTTTCCTAAGGTTTTTCCATGCCCACACAAGTCATTCTCCAGCTACATCCTTCTCCAATTGTGTGTGTGGTTTCCACACAAAAACCACAGCAGCAAGTGAAATTTGACCTTTTGTTCCATGTTCCTCTCAGATCCATGACACGTGGGGGAATTTGTTCCTAACCAAACTTGAAAACAGGTCTCTGACTTAAAAATGAAACAAAGCCACAGTGAAAAACAACCTCTCCTTGCTTTTCAATTTGATAAACCCTCCCACAAACCAACAAAATAATATTATCAAAGCTTCATGGTATAATTAACATTTCTATTGTTATAATTAATACTTCTATAAACTCCACAAAAAAAAAGAAAAATATTAAGATTTGTTTTACATGTATAACTTTCAATACTGACCTTTAGACAACAGAACTGACTATGCTGACCATTTTCTTTTGATATAGCTGTGTTTGTTCTCTGGATGTTTTGCTCTTTAAGGTACAGATGCTTCAAATCTCTTCTAAAGTGCAGCATGCTGATTTTGTAAATATGGAAGATATACTTAAACCATGCTAAAGGGAGGTTTTCAATTAGATGAACATGGGTAATTTCTGACTATGCTTTGTGGTTGATATAGCATGAATTCAGAAATCTATATGTGGATGAAACACTTATGTCCTTTAGAAGTTATACCATGGGCATACCAAATAACTTCTGGAGGAACTTTTTTCACCAATGTAAGTGAATTATTCATGAAGCCATTTGATTGTCCTAGGAATATTTGGAATATAAGCATTCCACTTAGGTGGTTTGTATAGCTAAACAATCCCATGTTTTTGTTTGTCTGATTGACAGGTTGAGTTTATGACCTTGGGTGTCATTTTTCTTCATCATAATTCACAGAAGTGGTCTCAGCCTACATCTCTAATTTATTCAAAATAAGCTGTAGCTTGGAATCAGGCATTTTGTGCAGCTAATCAGGACCCTCAGAGGAAGGAAAGGATGAGCTTGATTAAGATTGCAGATTGAATTTGAGACTTTTTATCTTCATTTCCTCCCTCTGTGACTTCTGGTATTTCTGTCATAACCTTCTGCAAAAATCTTGACTATATGATATATTGCTTAGTTCTCTGTTCTTTAAAAAAAAAAAAAACTGATACTATTCTATGTAGTTAGATTGCAATTATTTTTGTCAATACTTGTTACTTTTTTTTTTTTTTTTTTGCATTTAGACTAGCACAATAGGATATATGTCTGTTTGTTTTGTTTTTATTGTTTGGGTCTTTAAAAAAAATACAATACTTACATGGTATAAATTATATTCCACACTTGCACATTTATCATTGGCCGAATCAACTCAGCAATGTCTCATAGTTCATAGCTGACTTTATTTTTTCATAACTGAACTAAAATCTGCACCTGAATTCTCCTCACAGCTGGAGATTACTGCTGTTCTCCCTGCTGTAAAAAGGTTGATGTAGATCCAAAGCTATCCCATGGGTAAAATTGCACCAAAATATTAAAAAAAAAATCATAATTCTCCCAGTTAAGCAAACTTTAGGGTATTATTAAAGTATTCAGATTTTGAGGGGTATAATGCCAATAACCTTATCCCTATGTCTGAGAATAGACTAGGCACATCCCCATATTCAACTTATTACCAGGAAAGGATGCCATGGGAGTGAGAGCAATCAGAGGAATGTGAACTATTAGATTCAGTATTTCAGGGAAGGCAATTTAATTTTGGAACCATGTCTCTGTTGGAGGTAACTGTTGCTGTAGGGAGCCCAGCTGCAGGAAAGAGTTTTGATACTGGATTGTGGCATACCCACTAAATGGAGCTTTTGTGTTTGCACTGACTGTGGTACAGGGAGTATGGCAGCTATTTCCATAACAGCACAGCTTATTCCTGGCAGATGTTGAATAAACTGTGACTTCTGCCAGAGCTTGTTCCTGTGGAATTCAATTTAGACCCCATCATGAGTGTGAGCAGGTGATTTGGCTGACTCTTCCTGTGGAGATTAACTAGTTACATTATAGTGCCTGGATACTTCCAATGGGATCAATCAGGATATGTTAATTGCACCAAGATAATTTTAAAGTGGTGTAATGGGAAATTTGTTAACTTGGGAGAAATGCTATATTTTTAACAGTAAGGGGTATTGTTATTATTATTCTTTTGAACAGGTGGTCTAACAGCATGGAAGGAACCATGCCGCTGACAGCAAGAGAAAAGAGAAGGATGCAGAGAAATGAACCAGCAGGAAGTTCAGAGTTTGTTTGGATAATTTGAAAAACTTATTAGTGGATGGTTCATCTGCACCAAGAAATAAAGTATGCTCAAAATCATGGGATTGCAGCAGGACTTTATATTGCTTTCTCTAATGCTTTTTTCTTTAGCTGCAGAAAGTTCTAACAGAGGGGAAAACCCTGGATGTTGATGTTTTAGGCACTATTATAAGTTGTAAAAACTTCATTTGAAAGATAAAGAGAAAAAAAAGTTAATTAAGATACTCAGGAACTGCTGGTGATGCTCTTGTTCTGTCTGATCCTGTCTTCTTAAAACTGAGAACTTACAAAAGAAGAGAAAACCCAATATCAAAGTTAATTTGTTCATCTGATGCTGATTGTTATGAGTACTTAGTTATCCAGAGAAAGACAACATTCATCCAGGGCCACTGCAGCAACTTCCATTGTTAAAGGTAAAACAAGATTCAGGAAGGATGGGACATTGTTGAATGCAGCCTCTGATAGAAGGTGAAAATTGCTTATTGTAAGAAGCGGGGGAGAAAAGATGAGAAAAGGTGCTTAAGAAGCAGAGAATTAGAAGCTTTTACTGATGAAATAGGGAGGGATTGCAAAATTAGGTCACTCTTGGAAAATATTAGATGCTCCACAACAAACTGGGGCTTAGCAGTTTGTTTGTTTCTGTGGTGGAAGCAGCTTTGGGTTACACCAGGAGAGAATTGCAGTTCCTGCAAAGGATGGACAGAAGCGAATGTACACTAGGGCTAACTTCTGGGCTAGCGTTACAGCTGCTAGGAGAAAGACAACAGGGAATCTCTCCCCATCTCAGTCCCTTTTTTCCCTAGCTCTATCATAAAGGACAGGTGTTCCCTCCTTGCTGTCTTGCAGAAAACTTATTCTCCAAGTTCTGGGAGTGTTTCTGACTGTGAACTGGCTGGAGGTACCAGCTGCTTCCACTCAGATGAGAATTAACTGCCTCTAACAGTGGATTAGAAAAGAGCTTAAGATAAGCTCTCTCCATTACATTTTTTTTTTTTTAATTAGCCAGCTCAGAGAGAGATTTTTTACAGCTCAGAATGAGCCTTTTTTCAGCAGGCTCATTATTGCAAATCCAGTATTGAAGTGATCAACTCTCTCCATATGTGGTATATTGACCTTGAGTACCCCCCTTCCAGGATCATGGGTTCCACTTTGGCACCTAGCACTCAGCTGACACAAAACAGGGTAATGTGGTGTCCAACACTTGCACAAGCTTTCTTACAAGAAAGTTATGTGTGTAGAAAGTTGGAGCTGGTGAGGGGACAGTAGCAGTTTTGAGACAGTGGGATTGCTGCTGCTGTTCAGTTTCCTGCTTCATGCCACAATTGTGGACATGGGCTACTGCTCTGTGACATATCTTTCTGCCAGTTCAGTCACAGAACAAGCAATAAAGCAAAAACCCATGTGGCACAACAAACAGTTGAGTGTATGGTTCACAGATTAAACTAAATGGCACAAAGTTTAGAAAAAAATTTGTAAATTCAGAAAGTAAATTTAAAAAAAACCTGAAAAAATATTACTGTCTGATTTAAGCTATTTATTTTTCACACTATCAAAATAAATGGTAATTGCACAGTAGATATTATCAACACAAATAATAGTTTTATATAACCCTTAAGTCCATACTGAATCATAAGAATTTCTGGAGGCTTGTTTTAAATGCAGAATAACAAGTTTATATAACTAGTTCAATAACTAGTTTATTTACATTTCTGTCATTGCTTTGAGTCTAGTTTGGCTATTTTATCTGTAGGAATGCAGCACAGTTTGGTGCAGTAATGTGACAGTATTCAAAGTGATTGGAAAGAATAAGGGTATTTTTTTCTTCACGTACACTGTTTGCCTTTAGAGGTACAAGAAGGGAAGAGTCAGGGAGGAGACACAGAGTGGGCTGGGGCCAAGAAAGTGACAAATATGTCCTGCATTATGAATGCAATGTGAATGTCAGAGCTGGTTATTAACCACTGGAAATAGGGAGGGACATTTCTAATAGAGGATTTTTATTTATTATGTTTATTCGACTTTTAGAGTATTTATCTTATGTGGGGGTAGGCACAATTGAAACTAATAAGTCTCATTTATATAAACATATGGTGAAATGTTTATTGACGAGATTGTTGAACTGTCTTATAAAACATCCTCTAATAATAAAAAAAAATAATTAGAGATTGTTATGACAACCTTAAAAACATGCAGTGATTAAATGGGGTCATAGAAAAAGTGAAAACAGATCAGAATTTATGAATAAATCAATGGTTTCATCTGTACTGTTGTCTTTATTTATTGGTGTTTATATGTTTGGGATGTTTCCCATAAGACAATATATTTCATACTTCATGGAGATCTATGAAAGCTATTCCTCCTTTTATCACTTTTGCAATTTATTCTGAAGAACAACCAATTCATAGACGTCAGAATCTGTCCATATCAGAATGAAAGTTCTGTGTTGGAAATAGCTAAGTGCACACTGAGATATTTTTGGGGCATTTATTTATAATTATCTGAGTCATTGCTCCTCTAGGGATCCAGGTCCTACCTCTATGCTAAATTCTAACATTGCCTCCACTCAAATGAGTGATTTAACTCCTCCTTCAGCATTGCGTGACAGAACCTTACAACCTGGGAAGCATTGTTTCCCTATTATTTTATTAGAGATAATTATATTAAACATTGTGCCAGAATATTGAGCATGAAGGTACTTTAGCCTCGAGAAAAGGAGGCTAAGGGAAGGACCAGTTGTTCTCTACAACTCCCTGAAAGGAGGGTGTAGCCAAGGGAGGATCAGTCTCCCAGTCAGCTTATAACAGGACAAGAGGAAATGGCCTCATGCTTTGCCAGGGGAGATTCAGGTTGGTAAGGAGGAAGAATTTCTTCACTGAAAGGATGGTTAGGCATTGGAATGGACTGCCCAGGGAGGGTGTGGATTCATTGTCCCTGGACTTGTTCAAGAAATAACTGGACATGACACTTACCACTATGGTTTTGTTGCCAAGTTGGTGTTCGGTCAAAGGTTGGATTCAGTGATCTTGGAGGTCTTTTCTAACCTTGATGATTCTATGATTCTATACTCTTCTGTAGTTCTATGAAATACCTGGTTTATTTGATCCTTCATAGGCATTAGTCTGATGAAATGTAAAACAGTACATAACAACAAAAAATGCCTATCTAGAAGGGCACAGCAGTGAATGACCTTATCAAATGTGTGGAAATTGACCTTATCAAACATCGTAAGCATTCATCCATTATCCTGGGAGGCTCTTCTGCATTAGTTGTTCTAATCATTTAGTATTTGATTTTGGTATGATGCTGTAGTGGTCACTATCATGACCTCTGAGGGCTCCCTGACTGGCAGGTGTATTAAGATGGAGACTGGGATTCTCAAGGTTCCACAATACACAAGGTCACAGAAGTCTGCGTTTATGAAAATGTCTTCATTACAAGTTACTACAAAGTTATTGTTAGTAAAACCAAATACACATATATATGTATAGCTGCAAAATTACTACTAGGAGAACAACTAAATTTAAATATGCATGTGTATACATATATTATGAGAGTAGAGAAATTACTGAGTTCCAACTATGGAAGCAAATATATGCTTATGGACATTTGCCTCTGTGTGTGCACCCCATAAATGTATCATACAAATTGTTACTGCTACAGCACTCACCAAGTTGTTCCAAGCATAGAAGAAAAAAATTGTCACTTTAGTGGTTAAGCCTGTCCTGGTGTCATGGAGTGCAGTCAGGCAGGCATCTCCAGCAAAACTCTGATCTGTCCAGGAGACTTCGTGCAGGTCAAGCACCGGAAAAAATTGCAGAGAATCTCTCTTTGAGTAGGCAATGATTTACTTTTTGTACTTCTTACTGTAGAGTCACAAGTAGCTGCACATCAGCAGTTACCATTGTGGTAGGTTCTATGAGGTGTATGAGTGAAATTATTTAAATTCTTAAACATCAATTTTATTCTTTAGTGAGAAATTTAATTGATTTTAATTTTCAACAAATGTGAAAGTAAAAAAATAGTGGGCCTGACACCTTAGACATATAAATGTGTACTCAGTTTTATGCCATTTTCTTTTCTATGTTCTCATATCAAGACTCAAAAGACCTCTGTGTGAACAAATTAAAAGAACATTTCTGGGTAAAAAACTCAATGGTTTGGTTTGGTTTGGTTTTGTATAGAAGGATATAAAACATGCAGTAGCTTTTTAGTCTGAATTACAAAAGTACTTGATTTTTTTTTTTTTCAGTGTGGCATGAAATTAATTTTAATTGCTTTCATACTCTTTTTAATTCTTACTGCTTTCATACCCTTTTCAGAGACTGGAAATCAGAGAGATGTTAAGTGAGTGTCCAAGAGCATTGAAATTACCCTATAAACCTTAATTTTCTGGGCATTCGGTCATCATTCTCTTTTTATTCTCCCTTCTTCCCCCAAATCCGTGACTGCAATATCCATGGCAGTCAGAAAAGATTTGCAAAAAATAATAAGTTTTGTCATTTAAAAAAAGTTCTGAAAATGGTTAAAAGCTTTCAGTAATACTATTATATTTAACAGGTGTACTGCAGGGGCCAATAGGGTACCATAGCAGCATACTAGCATTTTCTAAAAAGACCAGATGGTGAATTAAAGAAAAAACAAAAAACTTTGACCCACAAATTTTGGAGCGTTTTAGGGAGCTAATATAATTCCAGCCTGTTGGAGATGTACTTGCTTTCTGTTTCATCCTGCAAGGACATCCATCTTTTCCTGTTCAGGTAACTGGCCATGTAATACTCTGAAGACCAATGTTTTGGAAAGCTCTGCTTCAGTACTGAGGAATCTATCTGTGTGCAGTCATGAAGGAATCATTGTGAGGCATCACAGAAAGCAGGATGGGTAAAATAAAGGTTTGTATACCAACAGCACAAGTGACTACCACATAATTCTTCATAACCTTGTGTGTTTGTGGTGCAACTCTCTTTGAATGAGGGATTAGGTGTGGGATTGCTCATTATTCAGAAAATATACTTATCTCCTTAAAATGAAGTAAAATACTGGACTGAGAAAATGTATTGAAAGGGAGTGAAGACAACCTAGTTTCAGTGCACATTAGGAAACTCCTTCAGTAGAAAGGGAGAATAAAATATTATATAGTCTCCATGCGCTCTTATGGTGGGCATAAGAGAAGGAGAGAGAATTTCATTGAGGAGACAAAAAGTCAAAAAATAAAAAAAACAAACAAACCAGGAATTAATCCCATTTACTCCCCCTTTATCCAGTCTCTTTTGCCTTTCTAATCCACACTGTCTTAGACACTGCATCTGCTCCCTGCCTTCGCTGTCAGTGCCTACAAACCAAGGTAGGAAGTGCCCATGCTCTAACAGTGTTGAGAGTTTGTCTCCCAAAAGACACAGTCCTGGACACATAATACTGCTGTCTATTGCTTCAGTCACATGAGGAACAAAGTAATGAGGAGATACCAAGTTTTCTCTGGTACTGAGATGACAGGGTCTAAGCCTTTCTTCAGCTCTTTATGGTGACACTGTGAACTTGAACCTCATCCAACCAAAAGATGTAAATAGTCCTGGAAAAGACAAGGAATGAATGTCAATTAACATGAAAAAATCACACTGGAAATTATTTTTCTGTATCATGTACATTTTGTTTCTTCTTTCCTGCTAAGAATAAGATTTATTATAACCACAAGGCAATTATATCTGTCTCCAGAGTGTCCTAGTCAATATCTCTTTGTTGATAGTATGTAACAATCAGTATCATCATTAATATAGAAAGGTAAAAACCCCAAAAGCAGCAAATTTTCTATAATGTAGACGTTAAGGTACTGATTGTAGGTACTAGGTCTTTGGCCCAAATTGTGCCTGAAAAGTATCAAGTTACCATTTTTGTTTTGCTTTTTTCATCCCTGCTACACCTTCCTGCATGCATCCAAACGTTCACAAACAGAATGAGCAACAGAACAAAAAAACTTTCAGGAAAGAACAATGGGAAGAGTGAAAACGATTAGCCCTTTTCTGGTCCACATTATTTAGCAATTAAGTTGCAAGCTCCCTTCTCTTTTTTTTTAAAGAAGTGCTAAATATTTCAGTAGGCTTTGGATTATGGAAAAAAAACCCCTACCAACTAACAACAGAGAAACCAGAAACCCAATGCAGCATAAAACTAAAGGGAAAACAATTGAATTGCTAAATGGAATAGATAATAATGAAAAGATCAAAACCCTTCTCTTAATCCTGTCCTGCCAATTATAGGCTTCAGCTGAGAAGGAACTCCGCTGACATTTACAGAGTTTTAAGATGTGCATGTAGGAACAGACTCGTAGGAACAGACTAGTAACAAAAGTGTCAAACATGATTATGTGGGTTTATTTGTAAAAAAAACTCCCCAAACTCCAAGTTCACAAATGTCTGCTTTACCAGTCCTGCTATATTTACATTATAGCAACAAATATTAAGATGATAAAGGGATTGCTAGTCATCAACTAGCTGAAGTGACTGCAAGTGTTGAAATACTCCATTCACATGGTATTCTAAAGAAATATTAGAAACATTCTGAAGAAATTATTCAAGCTGCAGATTTATAGTGCTTGCATTGGACTAAGTCTTTTGTATAACAGTGGAGCAATTAGCTAGATTGCAAAGCAAAGTCAAATACATAACACACTGCCACAACCAAATTCTCTTAACTCTTACAGGTTATTCAGCTTATTTTTATTAATATATGCTTTCCTGAATTTTCCTTATGTTGTCTTATAACTCATAGTCCTTGTAATGCTGTGCACGTTAAGACAGAATGAAAACCACAAATGGGAGAAACATGGAGGGCATAAATGAGTAACAGAAACCATAAAATGGTTTCTTGTACCAAAACCATCAAATAACTTATAAGCTATGCAAAAAAACAAAAACAAAACCAAAAACTAAAACAAAACAAAAAAACAAACAAACAAAAAAAACCCCACCAAAACAAAACAAAACAAAAATAAACAACAAACTGCCAAACAAAAAACCCCCAAACAAACTGAATCTCTCTATCTGAAATTTCTATAAAATACTGAAATACTGCTTAAAAATGTGAAAAGGATTTTGGGGTAAATTCTATGTAAATATATCTAGTTAAATTTCTGCAAAATTTCTTGCATTTAAATAAGGGTGACAACATCACGCTTGCTAACACTGTGGAGGGAATAAACATCAGGTCAACATGGAGGGGAAATGAGCACTTTTGTGAAACTCCATTTTCATCAGCCTGCAATACTTTGCAGTATACAAGGAAATTATAGTAGTGCTCTTTTATATGTCAGTAATGGACAGTGCCCGTAGATATTTTTATATCAAGCAATTTCCAAAGAAAACAAACAAGAAAATTTTGGTTTATAAAACACTTAATCACTTTATCTGGTTTCTTCAGTGCATGAACAATTTAATGGAATTTAGGCTTTAAAATTGCACCAGTGAGAAATCACTTTATAGTCCAGGGAAGAATGGCATTGTCACTATGTCAGCAAAAGAGATATGTTTTTCATATTGTGCTTCAATTCAAACTAACTATTTGCATGTATACAGGATAATTTATCGAAGCTGAATCCTTCTGTACAGAAAAATTCTGTGCAGGTGGATTCTCTGCCACATTTATACCACTTTCA
Source organism: Onychostruthus taczanowskii (assembly GCF_017590055.1). Taxonomy (NCBI): domain Eukaryota; kingdom Metazoa; phylum Chordata; class Aves; order Passeriformes; family Passeridae; genus Onychostruthus; species Onychostruthus taczanowskii. Next base: position 3,926,701 of record NW_024502347.1, read on the forward strand.
CTATCAGGAAGCTTTCAGAATCTAGGCAAAAAAATTTAAAATATCCTTAATATAAGCATCTATAATAATCTCATTTTACTCTATTGAGGGTTATTGCAAAGTTCAGTACACAATATTGATCTCATCTGACCAAGTTCAAATGAAACAAAAATTTGTACAATGGTTACAGTTTTTATATAATTCTAAATTATTTTTATATGGATAATTTTTTTAGCATAATAATGAGACACATTAAATCTTTTGAATTTCTAAGACAAGACATGCATTTGAAGGTGTTGAAAATTTAGCTTTGAATGCTTCTATCTCTCAAAATTCCCATGCATGTAATTTTACATTTAGATTTTGTCCTGTGTTTGTGTGTCTTGTTCTAAATCTAAAAACAAAACCAAACAAAAAAGTCGGGATGTTTTGTTGCATATTTCCATAAATAATCAAAATCTGAGTTCTATTTTTCACTTGTTTTATTCATTCTCTTTGCAATTGCTCAAATAGTGTAGGCCTGTTCATATCTTAGTAATTTATATTACTTATTTTTTCTTTAAGACTAGATCTTAGCTTTCTCCTAAGAAACTACCATTGTAACCCCCACCAAATAAAAGAATCTTGCATGATAACTTTTCTGTAGAAACTTTACTGGCATTGGTCTGCTTTTATATTCTATTTTTTTTTTTGTCAGCCATTTATTTGATTTAATACCTTCATGCCCTTTTGTTCAATTGCACATTTCTCTAAAGGTACTTTGACAGCTTTGGATGTGAACCATTTTGCCTCTGCTTTGCACAGAGGTTCTGTCTGAATTCTTCAGACTGTGGATCAGAAACTTGTCTTGCAAAATTTCATTAGTAGTGCAGGAAACTACTATAATTCATCTAAGTGTAGTGAATTCAGTAGGAGTCAATTACTTAGTTATAACTAAAAATGTGATTGAGCACTCTTGCATTGACAAGTTAAAACTTCTCTTATTTTTTAAGCCCATTTTTTGGGTCAAGAGTTCAGTGGAAATATCATGTCACAGCTAAACCTATATGGAAAAACTGGAAATCATATGAAGAGAGTATTGTGGATAAATCTTAGCTGCAGGTAAAAGACCTTTTCATAATTATAAATATCATATTTTCCAAAACAACTAAATGCAGTAATGTAATAAAGACATGACATGTTAATGGTCTGTAACTCCTCAAACAGTGCAAAAAATTGACAGCATAATGCAGTGAGTTGCATTGTTGACTTATCCTCTTTGCATTATACTTTTTAAAATAAATTATAGGTTCTCATTTCTGCCAGTGTGCAGTATGGCTATTAGTGAATGGTTTTATTTGGTAAAAAAAATTGTAGCATACAAATGGTGGCTGAACAAGATGTTGATCATCAAATTATTATAATGGAATCTATTTATAAAAGTAATTTTAATGTATTCTCATGTGCTCTTTGCTTATGTTGCTTCTTCTATTCTCAGAGAGAACATGTATTTATAATTGTATATTGTCAGTTGATTCAAGGTTAAAGACAATGTTGATTACCATAGAATGCTTGATTTTGCAAATCAAATGTGTGTTATGTGTATTGCTCTCTTTAAACATCTTTCTGAAGCAATTGGTGATAGTGATGGAGACTACACTTTGTGACAAATCATATGCTTCTGTCTCCTTTGACATATTCAATAGCCCAATTACCACTTTTTTTGTGTTTGTGTGAAATACCAGATGTTTTTGAAAATCTTTTGAAACGAATGAGTAATCTACTAAAGCTCCATTGTTAAAAATTTTGAATGAGTTTTCAATACAAACAATGGAGAATTAGGTAAAGACCTGCTACGACCGTTGATATAAATTTTACATGGAATGTTCTATTCCCATTTTAAAACTTTCCATTTTACTCCACTAAGTTCCTTGAATACTAAATGGGCAAAGTCAGTCCTCATAAATCTGAATATATTGTGTCTCCTTAATATCTATCTTTTTTCTAGAGCAAGAAGGAAAGTATGGCTTTTATAAAGAGACAACAGCAGGGATTTATAATGTATACTATAACAACTACTTTTTGTTAATCTTGATGTTATGCCTTTTTGTGCAGTTTGCCTATTTCCTTTATAATCCATCAGGCACACTTTTGCTATCTTTTGAAATAAAACACAGAACATTAGCTAAAGAAATTACATTATATAAAAAAGATACTATCAGATGGAAGACCTCTGTTTTTAATTTACTTTCTGTAGACACAGATTTCTATCTGCTATCGCTTTTTCTTATCAGGCAGACAAAATAGAATTTTAGCAGTGGATACATAGAAAGCTCACTGAATGGCTATCTGTCATAGTCAGAAAAAGTGCTATCTGTCATCAGCAGAGACTTTATTTACTCTTAAAAATCTTTGCCCATACACAGAATATCAGCCACAGTGTCCTTGTCCTTTGCTTCGAACAGTGCTGTTATTAGAAAACGGGAAACTTGTGCTAAATAACATAACCTGCCTTTCTTCTTACAGGCATTCTTTAAAATACCCAATCTGTACACTAAACTAAAACTTCAGTGTGGAAACCGTCCAAGGAGTATTTATTCAAAAAGACAATAAGGTAATTACCTATTTTTAAGTGTGTTTGTAGCATGTTTGTCTCATGCCATTTCCAGAGTAAAGAGGGACTATGTGCTTCAGCAGCTTTAACTATTGTGGTTAAGTATTTGATTCTCAGTGTCCTAGATCCTTATAACATATTAAATGTAGAACTTCACACAACACTTTTTATTTTAACACGAGTTTTTCTAGATTTAAATTAAATTAAGGAGCTTAAATTAAGGTTAAAAACCAATCACTGAGTAGCTTTTCTTCTCATGAAGAACTGCTTAAGAAATCTCAGGTTGAAATGAAAGAGATCAGAATGCTTCAATAAAATTTCTTGTCACTGGCTTATCACTGCGCTCCCTTTGAAAGAAGAAAATGAAACAGTAGAAGTAATATGTACTACTGTAAAAATTTTCACAGTATAGTGAGGCACTGAGTCCCTTAAAATCAGGGACTGTAGAGAAATATTTTAAAAGTATATATTTTTTGAGCCTATTTTGAGATGGCTCTTGCAGTCTACAACATACGACAGCTGTTTTCTTTTTAACTATGGCACATTTAGACTCTGATCAGAATCCTGTACAAATGAAAATTTAGACATACAAAGAAATATTGTGGCTATTCTCTGGCTATAAAATTTCCTTTATATTTCTAGTTTGTTAGGCAAGTTGTTGCATTTTATTCAAAAGAATCTACACCAAAATTACAGAGATTTAAGACTGACTTCTTCTTAATATAGTCTTCAGTTCAATAGAAAACTTTACTTGGTATTAGTTTCATCTTCAATTCCAGACCTGAAGTGACTTGTTATTTTAATTATTAAGAATATCCTAAGCATGAGCAATGATATTAAAAAGTAAGCACATCAAGAAACTCAGAAATTAAAGATTAACTTTATAATATCTTACATTTAAAACTGTCCAATGATGATGAAGTACAAGTGCTATTTTAGAGAGCTTATTAACATGGAGGCAGTAAACCCTGATGTAGGAGTCACTGTGCTAAGAATCCAGAAGAAAAAAACTAATTAAATTAAGGGGGAAAATCAACATCTTTGTCTCAAATACAGCAATGACACAAACATTTCATTCCAAAATACGCAGAGGAATTCCAAAATGGCTAATATTTTGAGTATCATGAGCAACATGAGATTGAATATATGGAGGTGACAAATGTAAAGTGTGAAAAACATGCTTCCCTTCATGAATGTGCTACACAACAATCACTGTGCTGCTGAACTCAAGCTGTGCCAAAACAGTGTCTAAAGGACATGGATACTTTCTTGGTTATTCACCTTTCTAGTTCCTGGAAGAATCTCTTTCATGTATCCTTCAGGAAGATGCTGCTTTTCAGGCCATGGTATTCATTGCCTTACAAGCAGTTACTTTATTAGTGAGAGCAATTCTTCGTGGGACTTTTTGCTAGGACCGGGGCAATTCCCTTGGTTATATGAAACCCTTGGTTATATAAGTGGCACCTGCTTTAAAAAGGAAAAAAGTTATGTATTTAAATTAAGATCCACTCTTTGCCCTCAGCAAGGGCAAATCTGATGAGTAGATTATAAATATCCAAATTACTGTCGTGAACTACTGGAATTCTGCCATTGGCTTCATTCTGTAAAGGTAAGGACCAAAATTTTATTTTGCATATACACTGCTAGAAATATGCACAAATCTCTTGGATTAATATCCAAGTTACATATGAGCCTGTAAATATAGAGACACAAAATGGTAAAGTTCACCATAATCTGGGGTGTCCTGCACAGCAAGGGAAGGGAAATGTCCCACATAATGTTCTTATTTGTTTATCAGGATTTTAACTAAGTATTTTCTTTCCAAATGTAGCTGACACTGGCAGTCCAGAAAAAATAAGAAAGAATGGGGCACTGAAATTAAAGAATAAACAAATCCCATACCCCTACCATCCCACTTAGCAAATTAAAGGGAAGCAAATTAGAAACAACATCACTGTCAAATAATTGCAATGATCAGTTAGCTTGGCATTATAGTGCCAACTCTTTTTTTTTCCTAAGGAAAGAAAGAATTAATATCAAAATGAAATTCAGACATTAAGAATACCACAGTGTACCCTTTATGATACAACCTATTCCTTTAAGATTATTTTATTTGGAACACATTTTAAACAAAGAAAATATCAAATTCTGACTTTCAATAAAAATCTAAGGTACTCTAGGGGCAGATTCTTAAAAGTATTATCAACTACATCAGGAGATGCTGTACTGCCCTGAAAAAAAAATTAGAAGAGCGATGACTAATAACAATAATGGTTCTCATTGGAGAAATGGGTTCATCTGAGCTGTAGTTGTTTGGTTTTGGATTTTTTCACTGGCCACTGCCCATGCAGCACCATAGCATTTCAGAAGCGTTGTGAGCTTTTTTCCCTGGGTTTGGAAAAGCTAAAGGAATAACACAATTGTGTTGATATCCACTTGGCTGTTTGGAGACATCTGTGTTTGAGCTAGTGCCCCAAAGCTCCTTTCTTAGTCCTTGGAGGACTATCCCTTCTGAACTGAGCTACCTCAATGTGAGTGACTGTCAGAGATCAGATTAACCTGGCTTTTTCAATGAATGTATAGAGACTCGAAAAAGGCTACCTCAGCTGCAGACATTTGCAATGTGAAGTTAGGTGAAATCACTCTTTCCCTCATAACTTTGATATCATCTGTTCAGTTGCTTCCGTGTCCCTCCCTTTCCTTGTTGCAGAAGTTGGTAATTTGAGGCTATTGTGTCAAATAATAAACTTTTGCTTTTGATACTCAAAGCCTTTTTCAAGAAACGAGGTTTTGCCCTGATTTACAGCATGAAAAAAGAGGATTCCCAGCACTATGAAGATACAAACCTGTCCTTTATAAAAATATAAGATGCTGGAGTGCCTTTATCCCTATGCCAAATGAAAAATAGTCACGTGACAGGCAAAATGGTTGGGTTCAGTTCTTGACTCTCTGTACTGATCTGTTGAACCTGTTTCTCTTGCTGACAAGATGCATGCACTTGTCACAAACCAGAGTCTTTCCTAGAGAGGAAGTGAGATACCATTTTCTCCTCCAATGAACATTTATGCTAAAAAATGTGAGCTTCACCAGAAAGTACTAACTACAATATAGTGATTGCTTGTGGATGTCCATTTAATGGGTTAGAGAGATATGTTCACTCTCTTTGTAAGAAATTGACTGCCCAATGGTACATAAGAATCAGGATAATTCATAACTGAGAAAAGATTTGTTTATTTCTGATTTAAAAGAAATAGACTGTAATCATAAAACAATGCTTAATTTTATAATGTGATTGTCTTTGCTATGTTTTTTTTCATAGTGGCCATGCTTTAAACCCAGTTCGCTTTGGTACACATAATTGCCATAAAACTCATGTAGAAGTGAATAATCATGCTTCTTAATTCTTCTAATTTTCATTTGTTAAATCTGTTTCCTGGTGTTTTTTGAACTTTGTATTTGCTTATTGATCCATGGTACACTGAATTTGTCTCACAATAAAAAGATGTGTCTGAAAATTAAATCACACCCATATGCCACTGAAGTAAAGCCTTATTAAGCAGAGAAATAGAACAATAGTCCATAACCTTTAACTGTTCCAGCTGATTCTATAGCAGCATTTTCTACGCCTGTTAGGACTAATGTTTCTCTACTCTCTCAGAACATTTTTATAGTATAGATTTTATTATTATTATGCTCAATAAACTTTTAGTATATTTTTTAACAAGCACATGTGATTTTTCCTGAAAGATAGTCTCACAGGGAAAGGACACTTTAAACATCTCTGAATCTGTAACATGCCAGTGAGATACTGAAAGTCTACTACATAGTAGTAGATACATACTTCATTTCAGTGTGTATTAGGCAGAGATAAGAGCCTATTTATCTGCTTCTTTGGTAAGTAGGCATAGCCCTACAGCCCTAAGGAAATAAAACATGTGTTTGACATGACAAGGAACAAGGTTTGCACTGTCTGTAACCACAAAGATTTCTTTCTTTTGTTTGTTGTCTTAGGTACTTAGAAGGACTAAATTTATAAAAATGACACAAATGTAGCAATAAATACAGGCAATCTTATTGTCTGTACAATCTTAGAGACTGTCCCCTCAAAGTCAATCTACAGAAAAAAGTGTACCCTTCTAAAATATCTACAGAAGCACTATTAATGTAATACTGTGCTTTGAGAACAGAATCTAATAATAAAAACATGATTAGTGCTAAACTTGCAATCCACGTAAAATTCCCGTGATAACTTTATTGCTTCAAATGATATATGCACTCAGAATCTGGGACTTGGTTGAGTATAATTAAAATTCAAAGCACAGCTTGTTATGGTTGTTCAGATCACATGCATCAGATGACTAAACAGGAGAGAAAGAGGACTACTTCAGCTAAAAGGATAGCATTTTCACACCAGTGAATATTTAGTAAGTGGTCATTGAATTTTGACAGGAAATATGAAAGACTCTGTGCACCCCAGTAATATGTAGTTGCTCTTCAGAATCCAAAAATGAGGAAACAGCTTGAGACACCATTGTAACACTGGGACTCATCCCATGTATTTGGGACACTAATCCCAGATTTTCATGCAGAACAATTTTCTTTTTTACTTTAATGAGTTTGCACTGGCAAAACAAAAGTCTGAGGATCCAGATGCTTGTATTTGGTTCCATAAGAGTTGGCTGTTTGCTGGTACATAGGTTGGTAGAAATGTTAACATTTAACAAACAAAGCAAGTGTCCCCGACTGTTGGATTTTCTGCATGTGCTCTCACAGTGGCTGCTGAAACAAAAGCAGGGTAATTTCATTTAAAACAGCAATCCCTGAGGATTGCTCACCAGTACCAAGGGACTTCGTTCAGTTCCCAGGATAGCCTGTGAAGATTCAAAATTACATTCTCCCTTTTACAAGAGAATGAAACTATGGCGCAAGACAGAGAAAGAAAATTTGTAGAGCTCACTGATGTGAACATTCTATTGCTGTTTGGGATTTTGAACCTGTGCTGATGTGGCCATGACTGCCAAATCAGACTTATTTTGGACAATGTATATGAAAAAAAACTCGACAGTTGTGCTGTGATATTTCCCCAAAACATTCTCCTAGTCTCCAAAATAATTATTTCATGGAATCTGAAACTATTTTTAGGTGTTGCAAAGGATTTGTCCTCCATTAGTTTTCTTCATTTAACATGGATAATCTTACAGTTTCTGTAAAACACAGTAATTATAAACTGGTAGAAAGTATATTTTGCTTTGTTCATGTGAATTGGCCACATTCCAGTTTCACTTAGTGTCCCTCTGGTCTTTCACTGGAAACCACAGTGAACATTGTTCATCATTATTCATCTTCTCACTGCCACTCATGGTTTTGTAGTCTTTTGTCATATTTCATTTTGGTATTTTTTTGATCAGTCTTAGTCTCCTTATGGAAATCATTCTACTCATTTGACGGATGACCCTTTTTTACTCCTTTCTGAATATTTTTCAGTGTTACTAATATTCAGTCTGTATTCAAAACTTTATATGTATAGTAAGATTTACTGATGTGTTGCAGGTTGTTTCCTCTCTTTTATTTCTAATAATTTTTAAGGTTCTTTTTGTTTTTCTGACTACCACCTACTTCTGACTACCATACATTTTTATAAATCTATCTCTATATTATCATTATTATATTCTTCCCATTCTTAAGAGCAAATAGTTGGCTCAGAAGTCTGTATAGTTCAAATCAGAGCTTTCTTTTCCCATGTCTTTAATTTTGTATTAAAATTTTACTGTATTCCATGTCTTTTTTATGTCTTTATTACCCAAACAGTATCAGAGTTCTTTTGCAGAACCTTCTGAATGTCACATATATTAATCCTGACTGATAGGGTCCATATTACTTGGAATGCCTCTGAAACCCCTCTTTCAGTTCACCTAAAAATGTGATGGAGAAATAAATTTCAATGCTGTGCCCTTTGGTATGGAAAGTAAACAATTCTGTTTCTTATCTTTTAATTTTGAATTCTATATGTTCCATATATTATATACATTTACTACAGTGTGGTTTTTTCATCACACTTTAACTTGATACTTACATGCTTTAAATATATTTTTTCTGGGGCTTACCCCACTGAGCCATGGACATAACTTCCCAAATGTTCCTTCTCTCATTGGTTCTATGCTACAGTCATTACTCCAGGTGTTTTAACTTGAAAGGATACATTCACTTGTATGAATGTTTAGTTCAATCTGCAATCTAACATAGATCACAATCTTATCTCAAAGAAAAAAATTTAGACTGTGAAAACTGATGTCCATATGGTGTCAAACTCAGAAGACCAATCAGATACACTCTCCAGAAAAATTAGTAGAATTTTCTCTTCAGATTTTTCCAACACATCCAGCAGCTATGAATTAGTTATGGTGAACTCAATTCCTAGGCTCCACAGCTTTCCCCATGCTTGCACAGAGAGTATAAATACACTGCTCAAGCTTATGAAATCCACCAGGTGTTAAGGGGCCAAAAGCTGTAGTCAGTAACACCCCAGCCCATTTCTGAATCTTACCCTCTCATATAAAAAAAAAAAATCTAAACCCTTTTAGACTTAAATTCTAAATAATTTTTAAACACCTTATCATTTATTTTTTCTTACCTTTGAGGTCTTGTTTCGTGAAAGCTCTGCTGTCACTCACATTTATTCCTAAATCAATTTAATGGCTCACCAAGTAACACAAATAAGTCAAAGATTAAAATAAAGAAAACTTACAAAAAGAAATCTGAAAACACAAACCTCACACGACATTCAGAATTTTTTTTTTTTTTTTTTTTTTTTTTTTTTTTTAACAGACCATGTTGAAATAACTACTGATATCTCTCGGGACTAGAAGACAGCATTAACTTAAGCTATTGGAAATTTCTGATCTTGCTACATGTTTTTACTAGACAGCTTCATAGATAAAAGATTCATTTAGCAAGAACTTTGAACATAAAACAATGATACATATAAATGAAACTATAAGAAAAATATACATGGTCATCTTAGAAAAAGATAACAGTTGTCTGGATAACAACTAAAGCATTCTCCATCTGAAGAAGGTAGTTTTGGTGTTAGTTATCTTTGCTCTTCCCCTGCCAACAGACCATGTCATTCATCACATACATTTTCCTTTTATCAAGTGCCGCTCTTGGTGTTTGTTGCTGTTTAAGACAACAAAATAGTACCTTATTGTCCTTCAGCAAGTCTTCTTCTCATCCCTCCAGATGAATTGCTTGAATGAAAAATGTCTCAGACTTGCTCAATCAGCAACTCACCTCTTCTTTGTGGCTTCAAAACCAGGATGGATTTGGTCAAAGAACTGATGGAGAAAACATTCATTGTGTTTTACCTGTTTATCCTTTTATGAGGGAAAAAGGCTAGGTGTTGAATTTTATACTATGTGTCATGGATTGACTCTGGCACAGTGCCAGTGCGCCCATGAAAGGTGTATTTCTGAAAATGGTTACTGTGAGATGCGACCCGGGAACAGAACAAAGCAAGCTCCAACTTGGGAATGGAGGGGAAAAAAACCAACACTTTATTAATCTACATAAACACAAAAAGGAAGGGAAGGAAAAAAAAAAACCACACACACACAACAATCCACAATAGAACACTTTCAAAACACTCTTCCCTTTCTCCTCCTGACCGTGGTGCCAATACATGATATCAAATATCCAACTAGCACAGTCTCTTTATCATTCTCTCCCAGGGGGCTGCCCAAACCATCCCAGAACTCCTCCATCCCTGCATCTTGCAGGGCTCTGGCTTCTCTCTCTCTCTCAGGCTGCATGGCCTCCCCCTCCCCAACCCAGACGCAGCCGGGCAGGGGAGTAGATCCGATCCGCTCACCTGCCAGACTCCAAAGAGGAAGTCTCTCTGGGAATGCTCTGCTTTTAACCCCTTTGTGTTCTCAGAGGTGTATCCAAGTTCCCAGTGGCCACACCAGGTGCCAGTTTCAAATCTGGCCACTGATTGGTTTGACCATAACTTTCCCAGAACCTCACTTCCTGGTCAAACCATGACACTATGTGAATTCCAGTTGGAACTAGGTCCTAGGTCCTTTCCTTCCTCAGTGAAAAGGGGATGAAAAAGGATCAAAATATTTAATGTAATCTGGGAAGCATTACGACAGAGATATTTTACATTACTTAAACCTTATACTTTACTCTGGCTAATTACTAAGCTGCTATGTGTCATTATTGTACAGAAATCTAGAATGCTTAAAAGAGCTTTTCCCATTTCTTCTAGTTATTCAAGTGGTCAGACATTATTAATGATGAGCATGAACATCACAAAGTCGTACTGTTATATGTTTCTAATCAGAGAGTCTTGAAAAAAAAAAAGAAAAAAGTGTTTTTCAAGTGACATCCTGTTGTTAATTCCTCTACATTCAAATGCACACATAGCTATTCTACATTATGTGCATTTTAAAAACACTTACTGCGATATAGTACAATTTTATAGTACAATACTAATGTGCTAAACATAAATTCAACCCCTTTCTAAAATGCAGCATGGAATACTTTCCTTTCTTTGGAGTGACCTTTCTTCTACCTCATCTTTAGTAAATTCTAGTAAACATTAAGTATGCTACTGATATAAGTGCTTTCAGAGAAGTACTTATATGACACTTTCATTCTGTTTTTAGACTAATAATCTGACAATTATGAATGATGCAAAGATTATAAATGATTGGGTTGTCTTCTGAAAATGTAAATTGATTTTACATGCTTTTTCTCCTGCTTCTCTCTAAAACAGACTTAATGTTCCAAGCTGAAACATCTGTTTTCAATAAAATCCTTATGAATTTTTCACAGCAAGTGTATTTGTAATACATAATTTCTCTTTTGTTTGCAGCTATTTCCATACTTTTTCCTTTGTTTTAGACTTACAAAAAAAAAAAAAAAAAAAAAAAAAAAAAGCTAAATCCCTCTTCCATCTGACACATTTTGGCATTTTCCTTGGGATGATGGACCTCAAAGCTCAGAGTGATGTGCAATAGCCATTCATGACTTGGGAAGAGATGTTCCCTTAGGAAACATTAAGCCCAAGTGGGATCTGCCACTACAGCTATAGGTCTGTTCTTGCCAGAAGGGTGCAAAGAATGAGGTTACATCCTAATTCCTTTGGCCTCACCTAGTGTGGGGAACCAATGTGTCACTCTGGAGCTTGTCTCTGCAGGTGTTGTGCATTAAGAGGTACAACAGAAAGCAAAGAGTTCTGTGTAAAGCAAACAGCACAGGGACTTGTTTTCCCATAGCACAGAGAAAAGACACAGAAATCTCTTTCAGCTCTTGTTTCAGCCAATTTTACATTTCAGGGAGAAAAATCCAGGGCAGCAAGTATTCCAGCTTAATTAGAAGAGGAAATGGGAGCTTTTGGTTACTCCATCTGAACACTTTCAGAGTTAAAACAGGACTAAGGCATATTTCTGTCCCTTTTGCACAGAAAAGTCTCCCAAATCTTCTTGGTGCTCATATCCATGCCAAAACTTATAAGTAAGCCAGACAATGAGACGGTGTTGAGCTGAATGCAATAGCTCATTCACACAGACTTTTCAAAGGATTCCAGGAACCTTAAAGTATAAACCTGAGAGAAAAGCAAAATACAGCCTAACAGACAAACAAAATCTCAATTTCAATGCTTTATTTTTTTATTATTCTATACCAGCTTCCAGTGCAGGTAGCTATGCAGATAAAGCTCAGAAATAGTTTACAGTAGCACCTGAAAGTGCCAATATTCCTTTTTTCCCCCATTTTATTTCTTCATAGCTTCCACCCCATGGCTGCCACTCCACATCCCCAAAACTTTTATAATAACCTAGATGCAGAATAAGCAGGCAGTTGCCTGTGGGTGTCAAAGCTTTCATACCTACATTTCCTTTGAAAAGCCTAGCAGATAATTCTGTTGAGAGGAACAAGGAAAAAATTAGGGCATTCACTGAGCAGCAGCTACTAATTCCCTTTCTTTCCTCTGTACAGACCCAAATTAGGTCTTTCAGACATGTCTCCCGCCACTCCTCCCTCTCCGCCTACCGCCCCCAACATTATCAATCATCCAATCCAGCTATTCAACACAACTCTCTCCTTAACTTTCCTACAATATAGAAAAACTTTAACCCAACACTCTTAAAATGGGTAGATTTTGCTTTTCTCATCCTTGTGAGAACACTGGACAAGATCCAGGTTAGCATTCAGATTTCCTGAAGACTTTTAGAATTTTGAAAAAGAAATAAAAAGAGAACTTTTTATTTTCTTTAAATTTCTCTGTACACATTCTGCTGTCTGTTGGTTTCTTGCCCCACAGTTAGTTGATTTCATTCTCCAAGGCTACACTCCAGAAACCATCACAAACTGTAACATTTATTTAAAATACTTTCATTATTTCTGGCTAATAAGTCCCAAATTAGTTTTTATTTTTCACCCTATATTTATACTCTAGAATGTTCTTGTGTTGTTGATTTAATTTGTATGACTCCACACAGACCCAGTCTTTATAGTGAACTACATTTTTGAAGACATTTATCCACAAACATTTCCATAGCATACTGTCATTTGCCAAATAGCTTGAATAGCTTCTGTTGTGCTTTTTTTTCGTGTGTAAAAGGAAAATTGAGGAAATAAGATTTTTTTAAAAAGTATATCAGTAGATCATTTTGGTTTTCAGGATCTGAAAACCAAAATGTCAACAAGTGATTTGTTGCAATTTTCTGGGAAAGGCCAGAAATTAGTCATGGAAATTTTGACCATTGCTTGCATTAAAATTTAGTCATAATCTACAGAAAAGTTAAGACACTCTCATTACATTATTGGGATGCTTTCCTATACAGAATGTTTAAAGTTCAATTTTTATGACAGCACAGTGTATAGTGTGAATGGATTATCACTGCCACTCATTCACACCACAACCACTTGTTCCATTTTCTTGTGTTGCAACTAAATTTCAGGAATTAGAGAACTCATCATTACTGGAAGTGACTGAAATGTCACATCCCCATGAAAAATAAGATACAGTGATCAAAGCTGGAGGCAATAGCTGGTCTAGTTGACACTTTTGATATTTTTGATTTTCCCTTTATTGTTTTGGATTTTCATTTTTATTTATTTATTTTTTAAATTTGATTTTTCAATAAATTAAAAATATATTTTGCAGTTATCTGCCACATTTCCTTCCAATGTTACCCACTTTCATTGTGATTAGAATTTTACATTGTGTTAATGTTTTTTACTGAGAACCATGTTAACTGTATAATCTAGTTTCAATTAGCTCTAATGGAGTGCATGTATAACTTCAGAGTCTACTGTGCATATCCTCACATAGATGGGAAAATGGAGTAGAAGCTATTATTTTGATGTCCTGATAAATTATGTTCCGTATTATGTTAGATTAACAAAATGCATGACTAATGTCCCATGTACACATGAGCTGTGACAGCATTTCTGAGTGTTAATAAGTCTGGCTTAAGAGCACTGGCTGATGTCCAGTTTCTTTTTTTTTTTTTTTTTTTTTAATAGTAAATGCAAATTAACTCCCCATCTCATTATACTTAGTAATTTACTTCTAAATGTTCAAATCTAGTCATTGTTGTTGGCAACCTTTATGCTGTAGCACTTCACACTAAACTAAAAATAAAAATAATGATTATATCTGGATTAGAGCCTGAAGATAGTTGCTGTGTCTGAAAGCACAGTACAAAATTGCACATAAACAAATTAGTGGCTACAGGCGGCACTTGTTTGAAGCACAGTGGATTTGGAGTTACTGAATTTGTTTGCGAACTTCACCAGTATTCAAAACAAAAAAGAGGATTTTCTGTGCAATAGAATATAAGTATCAGAAAACTCTGTTACCATTTTGTTATAAAAAGAAAAAACTTAGTTTTTGCAGCTGTGAGGTTCTACTAAGACTAAGGAGACTGTGTTTAATGGTAAGGCTACAGCCCTTCACAGACTCCTGCTGAGACTGTTTAAACCATGCCTGAATATTTGATGGCTGGAACATAACATACAGTGACTTATTATTTACTATTGAATTACACCTATATGACATTTACTGAATATTGCAAGTAAGTGCTGCTGCTGTTAACCCCAAAAAATTGAGGTCAATTATATATATATATATATATATATATATATATCTTCCTCAAAATGCTTGTCTTTGAAACCCCTTCATAGTTGATTGGTGAATTTTGAACAAATAAGCAAATAAAATCTGACAGAATAACACTTCACTGGCCGTTCTTAACCTTTTTTCATGTCAATATGATTCTAAAGAATATAAAATAGTAAACGGAAAAAAAAAAGATAAGAGTACAGGTTATTTGGGCAAATATCCTTAGATACTTAAAGAACAAGTGAAGAGGTCCAATTTATTTCAGAGATAACACGGTTGTTGGAATTTGACTGTATAACAAAGATGGAACCTCTGAAGAGCTTCTTTGGGGAAAACTAATTGAAGCACGCGATGAACGAGACAAGGTTTACTGAGACTTGTTACCTATATTACGTGCCCTGCTTCTTGTTACTGCTTTTAACTTTAAGGGCTTTCCTCAGGAGGAATATATATAGTATTCCAAGAAGTCTTTTCTTCCCAGTTTGCTTAAGTGTCTAAACATTACCTAAGTATGGACTCACCACCTTTATCTAGGGAAAAGTAGATCTCTAAAGTGATTGCTTCAACTCCCACTAAAATATGTAGCTAGGAATAACTGGTCTCTAAAGGTGTAATTTCCCATCACATGCTTTATAAGAAACCTAGGGTAATTAATGGCTTACATTTATTTGTCTTTTAATTTAAGGTTTTCTGTATGTAAAGGGAAAAATAGGTTAAGTGTAATAGTAGGTTGTATTCTGTATCTTTGAAATTATTAGATACACAAACAGTCCTAAATATTGACAGAACTAATGACTTTCTTTTTATTCTAGGAATTGGTCAGTGAGATAAGAATGAGCAAATCTATTCTATTTTGTCTTAAGACTGTTTTGTAAGGGAACATTTTTCTGTGATTGTATTCTTGTATGCTTCTAAGCAAAAAGACTATTATGTTTTTATGAAAGATTCATCCATGAGTAGATAGAGCCCCCTTTTCCCCCCCATACATTGTAAGTTCTTGTAAATATGTAGCAGGACGTTTAGCATTCTTGTAATGAACATCTTTGATTTGAAAAGCTGAAATAGATTCCAAGCATATGGACTGGCATTATCTACAATGGTGAAAAGGGGACTACATTTTCTTTCTCAATGATTACAGACCTGTGTTTGCATTGGACAAAGTTTTTGGAAGCAATCACCGTGGCTAATCCGAGAAATCAGACACAGATTTCATTTTAATACTACGAGCCATTAAGATATTCCAGAGAGACATCCAAAGTTACTTGTCTGTATTGAAACTCACATCTAAATAGACCAAATATGAAGACATCTAGCTGAAATACACATATCTGGTATATAGTTCACCTGTAAAATATAGGTTATAATATATAAACTATTGTTGTGGTGCAGGATTCATTTGGTGTGTTCTGTTACCCCCTAAAGCTATAATGCGACCTCCTCCCCTTTCCCGGGGGAGTAGAGAAACTCGGACAGCAGCACGGCAAACTATAATTTTTAGAGATGCATATTAAAAAGGTTTTGCATCTACTTTTCCCCCCAAATTAATTGTTTCTTAATGTATGAATCCACTCAGGATTCCTTGAAACAATTTTGAATACTTCTATTTTATTCCCATATTATTTTTTAAGTGCTGTGCATCTATTAATGTTATGAACTTCTTTCCTCCTTTTCAAACCATTTTTGATTGTTTTATTAAATACCTATTTTCTTAGTTAAGCACCAAATACCTATCAGAGAAAAGATTTAAATGCTTTATAATCACACTCCAGAGCTTAAGTAGTAATGAGTCCATTACTCTGAAATCAAGCACTGTTTTGTTTTTCTTCCTTTTTCTTTCACTGTCAAATCTTATTAGAGTCAAAACTTCTTAAGTGCTGGTTTACAACTCTATTTTATACTTATTTAAAATTACATATTGCACTCTATGGTGCTAATCCAATTTTACAGTCTTACGCTTTTTATAGGAGCAAGTGACTGTGATTTAGGTTAAAGTGCATTAAAATTCTGATTATGTCGAAAGTTGTGATCAGGTAAGGACATTTAAAGGGAATTCTCCAGGGCAGAAAGGACAGTGTTATGTGATGTAGGTGAACCAGATACATTACAAATATTTAATGTTTTTTTTTTAATAGAAGAACATCACAGCTGTATAACAACACTTTCACTAGAAGCCCTTCATAAAAAGCAGTCCCATATGACTTCTTAAGTTTCAAAAGTCTAGAGTATGAGAAGTGATAGCTGCCCTCCACAGCCAGAAGTAAATTATATCCAAAATAAATAATTCAAATCTTATTTATATGTATGAAATGGAAAGAGTTCAAGTCAATTGGCAGCAAGCTTTGTTCAGCATCAAAACTGGTAAACCAAGGAAACCAGTTAGAAATTCTGTGTTGGTAAGGACATTTTCTTTTGATCTGTTTGTTCTGTATACATACATATATCCTCTGAAGAAGAGCTGTCTATTTCTGTAGGTGCCCAACTCAGTGCATCTTTTAGATGCTTTTACAGAAATAGTGTTCTTTGAATACCTGTTTTGGAGAGAAACTTTGGATTAGTAACTTTTTTTTTGTTACATTCTAGAGTAAACTTTGCTTTTGGAAATTTCTTGTATAATGTTTTAACAGACAAAGACAAGGTTTCCACCTTGCATTTGAACAGCTGCAGAAATATGTGCGCAAACTCTTTTGTGGTCTTAGATTGTTCCTTCTTCTATTGCCACATGAATATTAATGTTCAATATTTTAATTTTCATTGGAATACCACTTTATTTTAGTCATACATATGCTGCATGAATAGAAACGTCCATCCTTTTAAGTATGGACACACCTTGGTATGTCCTAGAAATGCAGAAGAATAGTATCTTTCCTCAACTACTGTCCTGAATCAACCCCTTTGACTGAAGGCATATTTATGATCTTTTTGGAATTCTTCCTGCTTCTATCAGCTCAGGAAACACATCTTGCCACTTCCTCCCTCAAGATCAGTGACCTAGGGACATTTTACTGTTCAGTCATTCATCTGTCTGAGAAGAACTGAAACTGCTAGATGCAACAGAGTGGGAGGAATTCTCATGCTGAAGTGATTTCCAATATTTTCCTACAGTTAGAAGCTCAGTTTTCTCAGACAGGCCACAGGCATCAGTCAGAGGTTTATGTAAATTCATTGCCACTTTTTTTTTTTTTTTTTTTTTTTTGTTTTTTTGTTAGCACATTGTCATTGTCAGCTCTCTGCCTTTTCTGATACTAAGTAATTTGAAATTCTCATGCTAAGTCTTTGGCTGGCTTATAAATACAGGTAGTTTTGAGTCTGCTTCTTTTTTCAGGTTCCCACAATCAAATGTCTTTTATGCTTTATTAGTTTCTTTCTGGGAACTGTGCTGATGAAATTATTTAGAAGCATGTTTCATGTTAGCATTGCCATCACGTACAAGTTTATTAGTGTGTGTTACCCACCATGTGCATTGATCCAGGACCACCCCGCAGTACCACAGTTGTTTATTTTAAAATTATTTCATCGTTTGTAGAAGGGAACATGGCAAAGACTGCAGAAACATGGCAAGGTTGAAAGGACCAGCCTGAAATAAACAAGGTAATATGGAAATAACCCTAGCAATCCCGACAGGAAAAAGGCAGAAAGGTAATTTTTTGCAAAATTTCTGAATTCCTGTTCAAAACCAAGGTAAAGTTTAAGAGGTTCTGGAGCATATTGCTGGTTTGCTTTCATGGTGGATAAAACCTTGTCACTAAAAATTATGCTCCTGCAAGTCCAAAACCCATGGTCACCAGGCTAGGGAGCTGTGTGAAATTATACACCTGGTAATTTTACCTGATGAAAAGATTACATCTTATTATCCTTCATGTCATATTCATGCCTTGCTCATTCTCTTATTCCCTTATTTCAAGAATAAATCAGAAGTCTCTCCTGAACTTGAGATGAGTCTAAAGAACAAAATCTGCTGCTGCTGAAGTTTGTGAGTAAAAAAGCATTAGAATTCTGACAAAACTGTATTTCTGTAATGAAAAATGATTGGTTGAAAATTCCCTCTATCTGATAAAGTCATTGCTTCAGAGCTAGATGGAAAACTAAATTAAACCTGTCATTACAGAATTCTGTATTGAAGGAATTAAACAAATTATATGTACATAGTGTCACATTCACTTTGTGAGAACCCAAGTCTGATATTCAAAGAAGCTGAATATTCACATTTTATAAGTAAATAAAATGAAAATGACATTATAGCCGAACAGTTTACATGAAGAAAGTCTACAAAGTACCAGTGTGTTAACTGGCACTTGAACTGTCTGGGTCTTACTTGCCTTTTGTAACACTTGACCGCTTATTTTAATAACATTGCTTCCTTCAGTATGAAATCATAGAATATCCTGGGTTGGAGGACACCTTCAAGGGTCACCAAAGCCCAACTCCAGGCCTTGCATAGAATTGCCCCAGGAATATCACCATGTTCCTCAAAGGATATACCAGGCACTTCTTGGACTCTATCTGGCTTGGTGCTGTGACCAAGATCCATTCATTTGAAGATAAAGTTATGTTATATTTTAAAGATCAATTAAAATTGTTTCATTAAAAATGAAATTAAATGTAAGTGAATCCAATCTCAGAGCTTTCACCTTTTTTTAGAAGCCCCACTGGGCTCACAAGCACGTCTAAGAATTTATTGCTTCTAAACAAGAATTGTGTCAAGGACATCCATGTGTTCGAATTACTGTTAAGTATTTGGCTATCATTATGCAGTAGGCTGGTTCTTTGATGTTCTTGGTATTTTGGGGTATTGTGAAGACTAAAATATTTGTTATAGAATGACAGGTTGATTCTTACTATTATATTCAGCAGAAGAAAATATGGAAACTGTTCTTTAAAAGGCATTCCATTTGTTATTTTATGCAGAGACAGTTTGCACAAGTGTTGATTATATAATTTACATACAAAACAAAGCAGGCTTCTGCTATGCTCTTAATCTATGAAAGAATCCTGAGAACACATGGTCCCACCTCACCTTATAGGAAAGTCTAGCCTCAGAACTAGACAGATTTTATTTATGCTCTTTGACACTTCATTTTCTTGAGAAGTCTTTCCTACACCATTCACAGTACTCATTATGTGCATGTATGTGAAGTTAGGCAAAATCTGTGAAGGTTTTAATTAAATGTTGGAATCTTGGGAAACTCATATTTCATTATTTTTCTTCAGACACCAAAGGCAATGGAAAACTAAAAACCATTTTGGTCATGTGTAGCACTGTAAATAATTTAAAGATGGTCACTTAAAGTTGTCAGCATTGCAGTTAACACGCATTGTGAGTGAAACTGTTCTTGTTAGGAACCACTTAGACCACACCTTAATACTAAATACTAAATAATACTAAATTTTCTTCTTTTATCATCTCACTGCAATCTTCAGACTTAAAAAAGAAGTGTCCACTTTATGACTTTGACATCCAATTTATCTCAACCATTTGGAAAATGATGGTTTGGAAAATGTACATCTATGATTTGAAAAACATACTTCTGAAATATTTGTTATTCAACACAGAAAAAGGTTTGGGTTTGGGGTTTTTTCATACAAAGAAATGCATTAGCATTAGTACTGAACAGTCTTCTAGGAAATCAAAATATTTTCATGACCATACATAAAACATTATAGAACATAGTTTTATAATGGTATTACATTTATGAAGGATTTTCTCAAGAGTCATGCATATTTAAATAAAAAAACTCTGCAAGTATCACACAGGAAAGTATTGCAAAATTATATTTGGTGTTCAATTCTTAGTTAAAGTGGAATTAATTTCCTAGGGTGATGATTGCTGACATAATACATGACGGTCCAATTACACCTTAGCATTTATGCTGTCTTCCTTATAGTTTATCACATATTATTCAAAAGTGCTAAATATATTTATTTAAATAAACTAATTTAAATGCAGTCATGGAGATTAGGAAAACAAAGACAGGCTTTGTCTTTCATAGGAAATTTGGCAATAGAAGCTATAACTAATGAAAACAGTTATTTCATTCAAGAATTCCTGTAATATCAAAGAGCACTTTAGCCCACAGAAATTAGAGATATTAAACCTAAATCATTGCCTAGGTTTTTGCAATGCAAATTCACTTCTGGGCACATTTTTAAATGGCATATAGTATTTCCTCCAAATTCTATTAGATAATGTCATGGACTATTACACTGTTGTCATTCAGCTCATTTTGATGAAAAAGCAATTACTTATTGCAGATTAATGCAATGACTGGCCATAATCACAGCAGGTTAGGTTGAGAGTTTATTAGAAAAACACAAGCCATTTAAATTAACCCAAATGACCAGCATGTCAGTTCAAAAGAAACATGTGCTTTAATTTGTTAAACTGTAACCTTTGCTATATTAGAAAAATACTTTGACACAAACACTTTACAAATGTCAGCAGAAAATCCATACTCCATTTCTTCACATTGGTTTTGTGACACAGTGTTTGCTGATATTCGTCAAGGGATAAGTTACGATTGATTTCCTTCCACCCTTACTCTTTTCTCTTGTATTATAGGGAATTAAAGGGCAAAAATGACCTGGTTTTTTTTGGGTGGTTTTTTTTTTTTTTTTTTTTTTTTTTTTTTTTTTTTTTTTTTTCCCCCAGACTATTCATATCGATATGCTACCATAGGTAAACTTAACTGCTGCTGGGAGCTTAAAGGTCAACAGAATCTCTCAAAAAAGCTTTCAATGGTAACAGTTGGAGAAGGCCAGAGCATCCCAAGATTGAAGAGCAAAAGTAATGAAGAAAACAGGAGAGCACCTCTGAAAATAACTTGATTTAAAGATTCATTGATATTTCTTAAGTTATGATAGAATTTATTAATTTTCCTAACTCTTTCCATCCATCCCTCTCAAAAACTCATCAGCACAGGATTTAAAGATTGTGTTTGTAAACTGGGGCTTTGTTCCCCAGTTGAAATAATATTCTCCTTTTGCTAATGCATTTTGAATTGGATGGGGAGGTATGGTAATAACACTTTGGAAACATCCTTAAAGCCAGATCCTATGAATGACCTAAACAGAGCAATTGCTTCATTTCTACTACTATAATTTCAAATACCTGACCATGAGCTGTTAGTTCACCTGAGCAATAAATATATTTATGTTACAACCCACCACAGAGGAGGGCTAACTAAGATTCTTGTTAATAGACCCCTTGGGGTGGATTAGAGTGAAGCAAGTTGACTTGGTCATCTTCTGGTGACAGGTGCTCACCCCTGCTGCACCTGGGTTATTCTTATGCAGATCAGAGGCTTCACCACCACACTCCTACCCCTCTTCACCTTCAGCTGCCCAATGAAAACCTGGCTTGAGAAAAGCACCTGCTGCTTTTGAAAATGGCTGATTGTTTGACTTGTGAGCCTTTAAAATTTCAGTCGCTTACAGAATATATATAAATACATGTATGCATGCATATTGTATGCATATGTGTATGTGTCTTTGCATGGACACCTTAGGCGGCTTATTATGCTGTTTGAGAACTGTTTTTCTTTGAGAAAGATTTTTGGAAGCAATAAATGGTTTTGTTGATGCTCTATCAAGACACTGCAATGGAGAAAATTACTGCCTTTCACAGCAGAGCAGATACAAACCAACAAAGCTGTGAATGTGGGTCTCACATATTACTTTCTTGTAGTCCTTTAGTCTCTAAGAAGCAATGTAGTCAAAATGAATACTCAGAGAATATACCTCAACATAGACGCTCCCAGACTTACCAAAGTTTCATTGATTCAAATGGAATTATACCTTATTAATCCAGGAAAATTTCTGGAATGCTTATAGAAATGTTTTGCCTCAATAATATTCTTTCCCCTATTTAAAACAATGGGTTTTCTGAGCAATAGATGAGGTAGGTGAAGAAATAAGATTTTGATCCAAACATGCAAGGATTAAAAACTTGTATTTTTTAAAAAAATACGTTAACAAATCAGTGCTGTATATATATCTGAAATAACTGATGAGAATGAAGAAGCAGATTGCTCAGAAGGTAGTTATGTTCTGCAGCATTTGATGGGAAAGGTAGAAATGATTAGCAATTTCTAAAAATTTTCAAAAATTAGTATCAGAAATTCTACACTAGTCTTTCCTGAAATACAAACTTCATGTTAAATATGTATCGCCCTTACTGATTTTAGAGAAAGCTGTCATAGATTGCATCTTTGTGTGTGATTAAACAAATGATTTGACTGCATTGAACATGGACCACAATTAAGGACAAAAATGAAACAATTTCTTTCTGCTGATGTACATATATTCAAAGGAATGTACCCTCTAAAGCCATCTGTGATGGGATAAACCAAAGGGATTCCCACTCACTGCATGGAATACTTTTTCTATGCAGAAATAAAAGGAAGAAAATGTAATGTAATGGATACAGTTTGTAAGGAGTTTAGAGATCCCCACACACAGTATACTGGTCCAGGTGAGTATTGCACAATTGAATTCACCTGGTTTCAGTTAAAAAAATAATCCATTCATTTTCAAAACCATAAAGATAAATACAATATTATTTGGGACATCAAAATTCTGCATTTCAACTTTTTGAATGTCATTATTCTCAATGCAAAGTGGCAAGAAACTCAACAAAATGAAGAAATCCTCAGTGAAAAGAAAGAAAAAAATTGTTTCTTTCCTTGCAATAGAAAGTGACATAAGAAGTTCCAGTACTCTAGTCAAAAGGGCAGTGGACCTTTGTAAAAGTTTACTTTGGTTGAAAGACCAAGCAGTTTAAGTATTTATTTCCTAGGATGTATATTACCATGTTGCTTAATAGATGTCAGTGATGTGATACTTGAACATTTTTGATTAAGCTCCTGTTGAACTTTAGGCTGAATTAATCAACCGTCTGTACAATTAAAATTTTAGATTATTTAAGAAGTCTTCAGAAGCACAGACATTATAATATGAGATAATTATTGTCGTTGTTATGAAAGAGTCTGCTAAATCCGTTGGGAATGTTCATCAGCATCCTGTAATCAGCAGCTACAGAGAATGCTTAATTGCAGTTATTTAGGTGACATGTTGATGCAGTAGTAGTGGTGGTGAAAGCAGAAAAGCTGCACGGTAGTCATGTGAGAGGATATTAAAAGGAATGTACATCAATATGGAATGACTGATTATGTAGCTGTTTATACTAATTTGGTTTACTATTAAATTACAGAGCTCAGCATAAAAGACCACTGGGTTTACAATTTTTCCTATCTTTGATGTTTATTCAAAGAGAAAATATTACACTATATTTGATTGTCCAGAGTTAAATGTTCATGGTCTATCTAAACTGTTTTAATGGATAAACTATACAGAAGAAAATGAAGTACAAATATGGATAATTCTTGTAACTCTAAGTCTGTTTTTTAACATATTTTTTCTGACTAGATTAGTTCAGAAAGGTGTTGAAACTGATCTGTAAGAAATTTTGAATGCACATTTTTGTATATTCATGAACGTTATGTAGTTAAATTAATATAGCTTAGCAAAAATCATTGCTTTGGGTTACTACTGAATTCTTCCTGAACTTGTGATGTTTTAAGAATTAAGCTCATCAGACAGTACTAAGTTTGGTTTTAACTTAGGAAATTAAAATTTATGCATAACATCCACAAATGAACAGAATTGTTTATATCCCACTTTTCATGCAACAAAAATAAATTTCTACTCTGATAAATACAAATATCATACAATCAGATTTGGGCTCCATATGAAACCAGTGTTAAATATACACAATCTAAGAATAATTTATATTTTTATGTACTTTTCACAATCCCATTTCACTATTCATTTTAATAATGTATACCTTCAATTTTATAATAAACTGTACATGTTGTTAAAATGGAACCGGCAACTAAATGAGAAATTTCCTGATATTAGGGCTATTGATTCACCAGCATGATATTGTGTCTGCATTATGTGACATTTTGCAAGAATTAAAAAAATTATTGATGCTAAAGTTGAAACACTGTGAATGTCATGACCCTCAAGTGCTTTCTTTTATTTTAAACAAACTTACTGAAATATTAAGCTTTTTCTAGGCATTATCCTTAAAGCAGAAATGTTTCCATTTCATGCAAATTTTTTTCTATATTTACATATTCAACTCAGTCTCTAGGAGAACTTTTTTCCACCACTTTCATATGATTAACTTTATGAAGGTCTTAATCTGCCATCTGCATGCAGACTATCTGAGCATCCGAAAGTGAGAATGCAAAGTGACATTTTCTCAAAAGATACTAATTGCATGCAACATATTGCAGGAGAAACAGGGAAAGCTTCAACCTCTCCCTGCCATTTTGAGTATCTAAGGAACTATAACTGGAAAAACACCTGAGTAGTTTAATAATTTTGACTGATCAGAATCTTGAACTCTAGTCTTTACCTCTAGATTTTTTTTTTTTCATTGAAATAAAAATATATAGTGGCTTATTGTTTTTACGTTGCAGTTTAAATTCAAATTTGTCTTATCTGAAATGAAAATTAAAATTTTACTTCCTGTATAAGCTATTAGTGCATAAACGAGTGGGAAAGATGGAGAGGGCAGGGAATTTATTTCTTTGCTCTATGTGTATATTCCTTATGTTGAAGAAAAAAGCTTTAGGACAAGAATGGAACAATGAAGGTAGAGTTCAAGTGAGTAGTGATAGATGTGTTTTATTTCTCTGTCCAAACTGAGAGAAAGCTGTTCCATACATCATGGAATCACATAATCACAAAATGGCTGTGGGTGGAAGGGACTGTAGAGGCTCAAGAAGGATCATGTGGAATTAGTTTCCCAGGATCTTGTCCAGGTGGGTTTTGAAAAACTCCAAGGACTGAGACTCCACAACCCTCCTGAGCGACATATTCTAGTGCTCAGTCACCTTCCCAGTAAAAAAAAAAAGTGTCTCCTGATGTTCAGAGAGAAGCTCCAGTATTTAATTTTTGCCCTTTTCCTCTTGTCCTTTCACAAGATATACTGAAAAGATCCTGGCTCTGTCCTGTTTGCACACTCCCTTCCGACCTTTATGCACTGATGATATCCCCTGAGTGCTCTCTCTTCTCCAAGCTGGATAGTCCCAATACTCCCAGCCTTTCCTCATTGGAGAGATGCCCCTATGAAGCCTCCTGCTTCTAAAACAAAAAGTAGGTCACAGGAGTACAGGAAACCCAGCTATGCTCTCATTACAGATTGCAGGAGGTTGTGTTGTTAACCTAAGTTTTATTCAACTGCCAACTATTCCTTCTATTGCAGATAGATATTCAAGCTACACTAGTAAATGTAGGTCCTTTCAGGATTATTTATTTTATAGTGATTTTTTTTTCTATCTTTATGCTCTTATTCCAAAGTGAGAATAACCCATAAAGTTTCTCTTTATGGTTATTTTAAATGATTTATAATTTTATAAATACAGGGCCAATGGAGTCCATTCAAGAGCTTAGACTGAATGACATTTTTTATTATAAGTTTTCTTATAAGTTTTCCAGAAAGCATATGAAAATTGGAGAAATGAGAGCCTCCCACTTCCTTTGGCAGTCTTTTGCAATGGCTTACTGGAAATTCTGTATTGTACTTTCTGTCTCCACCATGGCTGAATGTTTGCCCAGAGCCTTCTGATCCTTCTTTCTAGCAGTTTCCAGATGACTGCTGTTTACTGTGTTTCTGCAGATTTTCTTTCAGTGAATACTACATAATGTAATCATAATGTTAAATTGAGATTCTGAGACTTCTCATCACCACTTTTATCATCTTTCTCTACTGGTGTTATTTAGTTGGGTCTGAAAATGAAAAAAAGCCAAATGATCAATGCAGAATACATAAGAAATAGTGATCTATCAAGTACTTTTTTTTTAAGGGGAAGAATCACTTTTATAAAATATAATTAAAGTATAATGGACTCCAGATGCTACACAATCATAATGTGTTTACTTTCAAAGCAGAAGACAATCAGACTGAGAAAGAATCCTTTTGAAATGTCTTTATTTCTCCTTTGTAAAATTACTTTGGTAGATATAAATGGCTTTTTGAAGGATGTTAGTCATAGTTGCTTATTCTACTGCTATTGACTCAGTGTATCCAGAGTGGTTTGTACATCAAGTCCATTGTGTATCTGAGCTCATCAAATATCTGATAATATGTAAACAAGTTGACACTTGATTATGATTTTCAATAAGCTGATGTCCATAATGTGCTAAATTCACATTTTTCAATACTGAGTCTGGATCTTTAACTGTATTAAGACACAAGTATTCCTTCAAATTCTTCAAAAGCAGGCTTTTAGATTAGTATTTGTGTTTAGGTTTAGATGTATTGCTTCTTCTCCAGCGTCATAAATAATGACTGTTGTCAAACCATATAAAATTTTGCTATAGGTCTCATTAGGTATTTTATGTGGTATTTAGATGTCCTGAGACAGCATTATGTTCATAATTTAGTAGATTCCCCTGTATATACATACTAAAACATACAACTATTTTGTATTTATTTTTTAATTTTTTTCCTGTGGCCATGATCCAATAGAGAAAGACAAAGAAATGTATGCACACAAAAGCAGAGGAACTCTGTGGAATTTTAGTAACACTACCTACATGTAACAAGCCTAAATCAAATTGAATAAAGTGTGAAACATAAATTATTTTTCATAATCCTTTATTCTATTTTCATTCTGCCTTGCAGATATGATCAGGGTGACTCAGTGATTACAAAGATGTTTGTTTTATTATAATTTCTTTTGACTCTTTTTGATTCTATTTTTCAGCCCAAGGGAGACATTTTACATGTCTGTCAAGTGTGAGGCAGAATTTGATGCTCACCTCATTACTCTGAAGAGAGAGTTTTTGAGTGAGGTCCAGGAAACAAAATACCACAAATCCTACCCTGTACGCTTTCTGAGCTTCAGCTGAACCTACAGCCACCAGCACATTCCTACCCCCAATCTCTTTGACTAGCTCTCTAAGGATATCATTAAAAGTACTGGATACTGTGTATAGAAAAGTGAGAAAAACCGTATGTAGTCTGCAGTAGGCTGTATGCCTTATTTATATAATAAACCAAGTTCAATGATGTGATATGACATGGGCCTGAGAAAGCATCTGCAGTCACACAAATAATAAAAGTCATCTAGAAAGACAGCATTTTAAGAGTAGATGGAAGGTAGGTGAAAGCACTTCCTAACAGTTGTCTGTACAATGTAGGCTATTAAAAGTTTTCAGAAGACTCTTTGATTTTTTTTCATTAAGAAATATTCTGTAGAAGGTAATGACTAAGTAACAGCTCCAGTCAAAAGATGAGGAGTAGTTTTGGTCCTTTCAGATACTACAGCATTAATTCAGAATTACAGGAATCCAAAGTTACAAGAGGACAATCTGTTCCCCTTCATTAAATTTAATTGTTAAAGGCATCCTGATTAAGCATGCGGGTCCTGTTGAAATCAGTGGTTCAACACCCCAGTTCTTAGTCCACCAGGAAATTTTTTTATAATAAATACAAACCCCCTGTTTTTGAATGAAGAACTTGAAAAATTTGTTTGTGCTTACCTTTATGTAGCTGTATCACAATCAGCTTCTGGACAAAAGAGATAATGCATCATGAAAAAATTAAAATCAGGTCAGTCATTGTGTAAAAATGTATACCAATATAACTTGGAATGGAGACAGTTAAATAGTTGCGTAAACACCTGTATCATTTTCTAAAACTTGTCATTAGTATTTTCCTTAGAAGAAAAAACTGATAGCACTGAGGTTAATGACCTTGTTAGATAAAAATTTAATTTGTAATAGTACTTGATGAATATGCTGATTTTCACGCCAAGCATGTCAAATAGAGTGAGATTAATCCAGTATTACTTTAAGCTTCTAGAACATAAATCTCTTAACCTAAATTATTTGTTTAGTCTGTCTCTGAAATCAACACTGAAAGATTTCAGGGGACAATTCACCTTTTCCTATGATAAATATATAAAAGACAGACAGGTAGCATTCTCTGGAGGAGCCTGTCTGTCTAGGTTATACCAAATTCCTAAAGACAAACTGATTACAGTTATCACAATTTAATTAAACTCATCTGAAACTGTACTGAGTCAGGAGTGGGGCATCTTTAAGAAACTGTTAGAGGTTTCCCCTATGTCCCACAAAGCCAACACCAGCCAGTTCCAAGACAGACCCACTTCTGGCCAAGGTCAGGCCCCAGATGTAAGGAGGAAAAAACCTGCACAACAACAATTGCAGCCAGAGAAAAGAAGAGTGAGAATATGTGAGAGAAAAAGTTCTGTAGACACCAAGGGCAGTGAAGCAGGAGAGAGAAGAGGTTATCCAGGTCAGAGTAGAGACTTCCCTCCAGTCCTGGTGCAGCCCATGGAGGACCCTATGCCAAAGCAGGTGGATGCCTGAAGAAGGCTGTGATCTGATGGGAAGCCTGTGCTGGAGCAGGCTTCTGGAAGGACCTGTGGACCAGGGGGAAGAGGAGCCCAAGCTGGAACAGGTTTTCTGACACGACTTGTGACTCGGCAGGGGACCCACCCTGGAGCAGCCTGTTTCTGCAGGTCTGCACCCCATGGAGTTATTAAAGAAGAATTGCAGCCTGTAGGAGTGACTTATATTGGAAAAGTTCATAAAGGGCTGTCTTCTGTGTGAGGGACCCTATGCTGGAGCAGGGGAAGAGTGTGAGGAGTCCCCTGCCTCAGGAAGAAAGAATGGCAGAGGCAATGTATGATGAACTGACCATAATCCCCATTTCCTATACCCCTGCACTGCTGGTGGGGAGGATGGAGAGAATTTGGGAGTGAAGTTAAACCCAGAGAGAAGGAAGGGGTGGAGGAAAGGTGTTTTTAAGATATGTTTTTATTTATCATTATTTAACTCTAATTTGACTGGCAATAAATGAAGCTATTTTACCCCAAGCTGGGACTGTTTTGCCCATAATGGTAACATATGAATATTTCCCTGCCATTATCTTGACCCATGAGTTGTATTTCTCTCCCATGTCTAGCTGAGGAGTAGAGAGATGGAGCAGCTTGGAAGGACACCTGATGTCCAGCCAAGGTCAATCCACTACAATAACTAATTTCTAATCCTTCATAGAGTCTCCTAAAATATAGATATTTTCCATACTCTCAGATGGGCCTGTCAGGTTTGCATATACATTTGATACTGAGTGTGAAATATGCCCATAGGTTGAAACAACTGATTTTATAGATCACTGTTACCAGAGTGAGCTTTTTGTGACAAGCTATTAATCTCTGAAAGACTTTCTCTAAATGCAGAGAGATACTTTCAGTGACAATTGTTAGTCTTGGCGCAAAATCTCACTCAGACAGAAAATAAGCTGTTGTCAGACATTTAACAGATTTTGACTCTTTCCACAAGCAAAGCTACAGTAAATGTGCTGTGTGACACAAAAGGCTGGACTACTGAAATTAAAAACATTTATATTTATTCATCTCATGCTTAGTATGAAATTGTAGAAAAAAATATACAGGGACACCTCATCACAGCCTTTCAATACTTAGATGGGGTTTTTAAGAAAGATGGGGACTGACTTTTTCATAGAGCCTGTAGTGTAGGACAAAAGGTTAGCAGCTTTAAACTGAAGAGTGTAGATTCAGACTAGATATAAAGAATATTTTTTTATGATGAGGGTGATGAGACACTGAAACAGGTTACCCAGAGAGTTGGTAGACATCTCATCCCTGGGAACAGTCAAGGCCAAGTTGCACAAGGGCAACTTGTGGGATTTTGGACTACATGTTCTACAAAAGTCCCTTTAAATCCAAAGGATTCTCTGATTCTGAGAGTCATTCCCCTTTTAATATTTAACTCAATCTTCAAATCTGAGAAATTCTGGGAAGAGAAGGCTCTGTGGTAGCTAGATATTAATACTATTGAAAGCTCAATCTCACCCTAGATTGTTCAGGATAAATAGTAAGAATTGAATCTGCATTTCACCTGGCAATGATTAAGAATTTAAGCCAGTTGTTACTGATATGAAGACTGAGGTACCCCTCCAGAAGATGATTCACTCTTCCTGTGCTGGACTGCTGGACTTTCAGCTCATGCCTAAATCTCTATGCATTGCCTGAAATGGATGCCATTATCCACTGAGCAGAGCACAGTTGTGATAAAATGGGCAATAAAAGAAATAGTTTATTACTATGTGGAACGTTATCCATATTTTCTTATAACTTCAAAGAGAGAAGCCTTGGAATGGAACAGCCATTAATTTTTCTGTTTTCTTCACTAATATTTGGAATGTTTTTAGTTGAAAAATAAAGATCCCAGAAGAGTAATCTTTAAAATATGCTTACTTAAAATATAGTATTTGGTCTATCCTGTCAAATCCTGAGAGAAACTTGTGTCTCGGAGAATAGAGCCATTACCTTCTTTCATTTCTAAAGGAGAATACAAAAAATATTTACTGTAATACAAGAAATATAATACAATTGAATATAATAAAAGACATATTGAATATAATATAATACTACTTTGAACTAGAATCTTTTCAAAGGAGTACACCTCTCCAGAAGTGTTCTCTATGTTTACTAGTCCTGGTTAAGAAGGTTAATTTTGTCGAAGTGTATGTTTTTATTTCTATGTCCTCACCTACAAAGAAACATTCTTACAAGATCAGGATTATTTGGTACAGGGTGAACAGGATACACTTTAGTCTTTCTCCACAGTAAAATAATGATAAAAGTTTAAAATTTTGCATGGACTTTGTGTAGAAGAGCCAAGAAGATTTACTTAAGCATGTCTAGAATTGCTAATTCATTTTAAGCTTTTAAATAGGATGAAGTCTCTGCAATTCAAAATTATGAAAACAAATATGAACTTCCACTGAGACATGTATATGCAAAGACAGAAAGGACATGTTTTATTTTAAAACGAACCACATTGTCTTATACTCCAGTTATGTAGCAAACTAATTACTTAAAATCTAGCCATAGATTTAGAGGTGCTTAGAGTCGGAAAGACTCACTGGGATTTACATTGGAATTGAGACATTTGGTTTTGATTTATCTATGTTATAGAAGTATGCTGGAGTTAAACACAGCCCCTTCCAACCTTTGAGGTAACCTCATGTATCCCACAGCCTCTAAGTCCTTTTTAGGAGGATGTGGATCTCATATCAGCCCTGTGCTATATCTGCCAGGTTTGTGATGATGTTTCATATCCTAGGATATCTCAGATGGCACCAGGCATATTCATAAATTAAGATTTATGTTCTAGTTGTCAGGTGTTTAAACTAGGTGCTGAATAGTTCATAGAATTCAAGATACTCAAAAGACAAGTCCACTGGTTGGTCACCAGCTGTTTACTGCAAAAGCAATAGACTGTAACCTAAGAACAGGCAAATAGCACCCTTATACACAACAGCACACATATTTGCATGTCTTGAACTTGAACTTTATCATGACTTTATATATGGAACTTTACTATCTGGAGAAGAAATGTTGAACACTGTAAGGTGCAGTGGCATAGAACATGAGATTTCACCATGCATAAGGCTAACTAGGACAGCATAGTGATTCTCTACTGCTCTAATGGAACCCCTGCTTAGAGAAGTTTTAGTGCTAAGAGCATTTTTGCTTAGAACATTTAAAATTTCAGTCTTATCGTCAATTGCTCATAAAAACAATCAAAACGAGAAATTTTATATAATCTGATAAATTTGTCAGATGCTCTCAATTCAAAAGATTGTTTGAACTGTTAAAATAATCTATTGTAGCATTTACAATACCAATATGTACCTATTTTTATGGTGTTTGAAAAATCAATATATTTGCTGATATAAGTGTTTAAAGGCTTACAGGCTAAATAATAATTTGGAGATTTTCATATAACATACACTATACTGAATAATGACTCTGTTTGGAATTATCCACTTTCTAAGTAAAGCATAATGCACCAAATTGATCTTTTCAGGAAGAAGTCTAAGTCTGAAGTTTTACCTAAAATTTTAGGAGAAAGAAAATACAGATTTTCATGCCATTGTACAGAATTATTTTCCAATCCCATGGATTATTACTAGACATGTATTTTTAGAATACTCAAATTAATTGTA
This sequence comes from Onychostruthus taczanowskii, assembly GCF_017590055.1. Lineage (NCBI taxonomy): Eukaryota > Metazoa > Chordata > Aves > Passeriformes > Passeridae > Onychostruthus > Onychostruthus taczanowskii. The sequence continues at coordinate 3,959,476 of NW_024502347.1, forward strand.
TTCCTAAGTATAGGGAATCTTGAACTGGACCTGAAATTAAACCAAGGAATCAGAATAATCATATATAATACTGCTTGTTGAGCTTAATCAGAGTCTTTAACAAAAATTTGCCCTCATTGAAACAAACAATTATGAGGCTACCCCTTTTGTGGTTTTCATGAAAAAGAGGAGATCAGGAGGTGTAACCTGCAAAATGTAGTTAACTTTGATCTTGAATTTAGATGGACAGATTTAAATTTACATGGACTTGAGTAAAATACTAAAAATATTGGGGTTTGCCCAGACACAGAGAACCGCACTGCATATTCTTTGCAGGTACTGCAAATACTTTTATTTCATTCCTGTAAATAGTAGTTGTTTCATCAATGGAAGAATAAAAAAAAAAAAACCAAACCAAAAAACCCCCAAACATAATTGAACTACAGAGTAAAATTGCAGCAAGCATAACTGGAGTAGAATTATACAGACTAATATTAGCACTATAAAGGACATACTTAACTGAATTACATTATTAAAACTCAAAGAAATACTGGTTGATTTAAAATTTAAGAAAGGGATATACATATTTACATAATTTTTAACATCAAGATGGCCATGTATTACTTCTAATGTTCCCTTGCTACTTTTATAACAGTAATTACAATAATATATGAACATTAAAATTGCAAGAACATAAATTGTAAACATTAAATTATAAACTATAATTCTACAGGGCATTCTTTAATATGTAATTGAATGACAAGTTAAGACTTAAAGAATGGCTAACATTTTTGGCAACCCAAAGTACTACATTAGTTTATAGTTTAAGATAAGTTTTGCAAGCCATGCTATTTTAAGGGGAAGGTTTCTCTTTAATAAAATGCTAAGTTCTATAATATAACATTAACTTGAAAAAGATGATTTAAAGTTGGAATTTTAATTTATTTAAATAACAAATTGCATCCAATTATAAATATTTATGTAATAATTTTTTTTAGTTCTGTTTAAAATCATATTTAAAAATGTGATTATTCTTTCTTTGCTATGGAAGAAAGTTGTGACACTGAGTTAAGAGCATCCTATATTTTTATGTGTGCAACCAGGGGCATTTATTCTGATTTCATACTGGATTTCCATTACAGGTGATTTCACTAATTCCTAACTTTCAGTAGCACCAGAGTGAATGAGAGCAATACAGATGTAGAAACATGGCATTTTTTTAAATCAGAGTGGGATATAATTCCAAAATTTTTCAAAAGTTTTCAAAATTTAAAAGGGATAAATGTAAATAAATGTAAAAAAATTAGTAAACAAATGTAAAATAATAGGGCTTTTAAGCACACCTTCGAGAGAGTAAATAAATGAATAAATAAATAAATATGAACAGCTTGTTAGACAACGTAATGCATTCATTTTATATACATATTTAGATACAGTAATAGGTATGATTGTAAAATATGTAAGATACAAATTTTCAGTTATGGTGACCCTTCTGTTATTCTACATCTCAGAGGATAATAATGGGAGTCATATGCCTAGGATTGCGTTGATATATATGGTATCATGTTCAGAGCATATTAAAAAAAGATGATGAAAAAATTTTTCCTGAACAATAGAAAGACCACTAAAACCTGATATCTTCCACACATCCTGAAAATCATGGACAAAGTATGATCCAGGTAAATCAATTTTACAGCAGATATCCACTGAGATTTCATTTGGGCTTTGCAAAGTGCACAGTGCAGGTGGAGATTCCCTCTGAAGCATGTGTCCTGTGAGTGTGATACCCATACACCATTTGCACACATACTACACACAGGCAAATCCTAGGAAAAGTTATGCCAAGCCACTATAAATGATTTAGAGGATGTTAGAACTCAGCAACTCCTCACTTTTTAATTAGTTTCGCATTAAAGTTGACTCACCTTAACTCAAATGTTGTCAAGAAGGCCCAAATCTCCTTGATTTATCCAGATGTTCTTCTGACCAAACTTTTTTGTTGTCTGTGGCGACAAAGTTGTTCAGCAGTGGAGCTGGGCATGATACAAGGGTGCAGGTCTTCATTGCCATTTGCAATGACACAACTTTCCCTATATGTCATTTATTCTGACTTTGCCACTTCTTCTCCTGACCCTAATTTTCAATAAACTATGACGCTTTATAGTGATTGGTTTTGAGCTTCATTTTTGTGCTTTTTTTGCTTATACTGCAGGCTCAAGAGAAAATGCACCACTGCTTTGTGTTACTGTGTTTAACACAAGATAGGACTACAGCTAATACAGTATAAAAACTGTTCAAAATTGAGAAATCTTGCTGAAGACAGTATTTGAAATACTGAAAATCTCAGTATTTTATTTTAGATGGTGAAAAGTGTCTGGTGCTTACTTTCTGATCTCTGAGTAAGTGAGACTTTTCACTTAAGATATTTTTAATTTATATTTTTATGAACACTTTGTTATGCTAGTTGGTAAAATTTCGCTGGGGACTTGTGGAAACTGGAAATAAAATGAGACTTCTTGTGCTGAAAGTGCATTAAGGAAATGTGAATCATAATTTAATGGAAATTTCAAGTCTATAGATTAAATTATTGTTTATAGTCTGGACTTCAAATTTAATTCTACCCATTTATAAACTAAGAAACCAAAAGTTTCATAAAAAAAAATCATCTTCTATGAATTACCAATTCAGCAGAAACAGTCAAGGGTTTTTTTTACTTTGCTTTTGTTTTTATTGTTTTGCTTTTGTTTTGGTTTGGTTGGTTTGTTTTTTAAAAATAAGTTTGTGTGATTTTTGTTTGTTAGTTTTTTGGTGGTTTTTTTGGTTTTTTTTTAGTTATTCATCAGTCATATTGACAAGCGCAATAGAAACATGCAGAGTTTACACCATGCATTTCAATATGAATGCCAAGATTTATGCAGAGCTTTTAGTGACTAATTCAGACATGCAATCCAAAACTTACTTTTAGCATTATCAAAAAAACCCCAGACTTTCACAACCTTTGCACTTTTGGACATTACACCTGCAAGATGACACAGATTTCAAAATATCTTAGAATCAAATCTGAGCATGATTTGCAGATACCAACCTGAAGTGAATTTGAATTTAAATGAAATATATTTTTTTCATTCTATTTTTACATGTAAAGTTATTGTGATTAAATAAATACAATGAAAGATTTCACACAAAAACACTGAATCAAAAATGTCAGAACAATCATTCACTTGAAAAAGGTAAAAAATTTTGCTCTCTCAAAATATATTGAAGTTTGCTTTCTTGTTAAACTGTCTGATTGTCACAATATTAAGCTTCACTTTCTGATGGAGGTGTGAACTTTAAGGCTCCCTGTCCCTGTGTTGACAGATTTCTGCATGATGGCTCATTTGATGTGAACCAGATAGCATCATCTTCAGAAATCAGTGGTGGAGAGCTTATTCTCTAAGGTCCACCCCATGCCTTACACATACTTCATTGTCAGTGGCAGAGGAAATGCTGCTTGATGCTGAACTGACACAAAAGACAATTTCTGGATCATTTGCACTGTGACAGGACTTTAACAAATCAGAAGTAAATGTTTAGGGTTTGTGGTGGATTGGTTTTTAATCCTTGAGAAAAGGAATACAAAAAATATTTATTAGAAAAATAAATCTTGTGAAACCTGTCCTTTCAAAAAAAACCACTTACACCTTACACTCTGCACTTATGACACAGATATGGTTTTTAGTGCCTCCTTAACAGGCTTCTGAAACAGCAGTTTGCCTATTTCCTCTCCATTACTTAGGTTGTGAGAAGGATTCGGGCACATTGACTTTAATGGGACTTCATTCATTTTATTGGCTATGTTCCAGCCTGTCAAGCCCAGGAATGTTCTGTAGCTGCTGCTATTTTGCATTTGAGAGAGTAGGTAGTTAATGCAGTTTCTTTCTACACCTTTTTTTTTTATTCTTTAAATATCAAAGAGGCTTTGAAGGAAATTCGGAAAAGAAATCAGAGGAAATCCTCTAGCATAATATTGCTACCTTAACATAGAGGTTTATATAGCATTTGACAGGATTTATCTCATATAAAGTTTTGCAGCTGAGCAAGTATGTATTTTCTACACTGAGCTGAGATTTTGGCGTCAGGTGCTATGAATTTGTACTAAGAGTGCAATAAAAGTAACATAGATTTCTGTTTACATGCGTTGCTATACAATATTTAAAGTGTAAAGAATTTGAAAGGTTGTTAATGGATGGAAATGTTTATGCTAGAGGAGATGGAGAAATGGAATAAGGAGTAGGAGGCATATGGTAACTCAGATGAGAAACATTTCATGCTGGGAGACATTTCTCTTCTATGGTGTGTTAAATAATCTGATGTGGGTGTTTTTCTTTGTTTATATGATGTCCTAAGAGTGAAACAGTTCCTGCGAGTAAATGATGATTTTAATGAATTTTAGACGGTTTTGCCTGAGAGAAGTATGTATCTAGCTACAAAATATGCAAAGATAGCCCCAAATGAGGCTGGCTTCATTCTTAATGTTCTGTGATTTTATTGTATTAATATTTTAAATAACTCAGTCAAGATGGGGATTTTCCGCATACATGTGTATAGCTATGTATTTTTCATTGAACTGCAGCTGTGTATTTTTCACTGAACTGCAACTCTAGGGTGACCCCAAATGATGAAAAAAATTACGAAAAATGCCTTTAAAGCAGATTCTAAAATTAGTTTTTCTGTCTAAAGTTGTGCATGGGAATTTGAGGGAAAATACTGTGGAATAAGAAGAGTACAATTTAGATCTTGCTCAAATGAACGAATTTGAGTGTTGTGACATATGGCATACAAAACCCCAACCTCAGAGCTTGTCTCCAAAACCAGAATTTGCAAAGCTAATTTCAGTTTGGAGCAAGGTGAGATTGACAGCTGCCAGTATACTAAGTGCTGGGATGCCCAAACCAATCAATAAGGAAATGTGGAAGAGCAGAGCATATTTGAAATGCTGTCTCCTGCAGGGACTGCACTCCCGAAAGCTGGAAGCCAGAGTTCTGGTTTTTGCACATTTGCCTGACAGAAGCACTTGCCCAGTGAGTGGTATTCTGCTTCCTGGGATGCTGATGGAGTTTTTATTTGCTACTTGTTGGATGAAGGAACAAAAACAAACCAGGAATAATTCTGAGAGCATCCACTCAAGACAGCATCTTTCCCATTGCACAACAGGAACTGCTAACATCTGCTCTTCTTTGGCCTGTGTAGCTTCTATACTTCTTGCTCAGAGTGCCATAGTTATCCACAAAAAACAATAAAATGCAGTTACCTCCCCTAGCTTTGCAATTAACACAATCTGTTATGATGGACCAGCTCCAATCCTAAAGTTCCTCATCCTTTGCTGGGGGACATCTCAAAACTCATCTCCTAGAGAAGATCTAAGAAACAAGCTATGGGAAGTAACAGTTCAAATAAACTTTTTGTGTTCTGTGAACCCTGAGAGAACAGGCTCAGTAGAGATTTTCAATAGAAATTCGTGGAGGAATGACGGTTTTATGGACATTGGAAAAGGACAAATTTTGAGGAGACGGATACACAGTGAACAACTCAGGCACAATATAGTCTTTGTTTAGGAATTTTGAGAAGTTGCTGTCCAATACACTACCGTGTCTCAGACATCTGTGGATGCTCATTTTATTTCATTTCAATGTCTGTCCTTTTTTATTTTTACCCCCATCCATTCTCTGAACTTCAGCATCTCCTCTTGTTTGAGTGAGACTCATAAGTCCAGATACTCCAGTTAACCAGAAAATAGACTTGTTGTATCATTTGCCATTGATGCAGACACATGTAAAAACACATTTTTTTTTTTCTCAGAAATAACTGCTGGGGTTTGTTTGAGGTAACTTCAAATGTACTGCTCTTAAACAAGTGATCTTGATATAAAAGCTTTTTTATTGCTTTGTCATGTTAAGCCATGCTCTAAAAGTTTCCCATGAAAAATGTCAACAGCAATCTTTTACTTGCTTAGAGCATTCAGGGAGTCATAGTAGAAGTTGCAAAATATATTTATTTCTTAATAATTCTTTCACTTAAAACAGTTTTAAAATAAAATGTAGTCAGTAAGTGAAAAATCTAGAGATAAGATTGCCCCTAGCAACAGACTAGTGATTGATTGATGCGTTATATATTAGCTAAAAATAATGATGGTCCTCATATTTTCCCTCCTACAGCATAGTTGTTAATCTTAGCTGAATTCCACCATAGCACTCTCTCACAGAAATATTCCAGAATGATTTAAAAATTAGAAAACAATCTTCTATTATGTTCTTATTACTAGCAGAATGTCAACTGTCCTCTGCTGAAATACATGTTTTTGTTGTACAGACAATTTTTTGCAAGAAAAGATGATGCATATAAAATAAGACAGAAGCAAGAAGGTATTGCATTTATTTTGTAAGAAAACCTATGCAGTTTCAACTTATGTACACCACAGCATGCTGAAGATTTTGAGAATATGATTTTTATATTTATTTTCTTATTTATTTGTGCCTTGTCTGACACTGTCTAAATGAAAATTTCAATTCCAAATTTTTCCTAAATCTTCATTGTCCAGGGAAATAACTTTGTTTATCTGAATCTGTAGAGTGTTCATATTGATTTTCCCTGTCTCTGCTTAAAGTTTGAATCCCTGGTGAGTATATTTCTGGTGCTGCAGTGAATATGCTGTGGCTGTACAAAATAACACCAGGACACCACTGACATTTTGCTGAGAAGATTTGCTTTAAAATATATTCACAGACAACCTGTCTTGCAAGTACACATTACTGTAGAACCTTTGTCAATTTCAGACACATTCAGCCTCTATCATTCCTAAACCTCACAGAAACTTTTGCCAAGAGCAGTTATCCAAAAAGACAGAGAGAAAGACGGTAAAACATTTTATAACATTTCAGTTCCCTGTTGTGTCATGGTGGAGAATGAAAAAGTCCTACAGTAATAAATTCTTGTTTTATTCATGTACGTTTTTTTCTCTGCAAATGTCTCATGCAAATGTAGATCATTAACATGCTCTTCCTAGACAAGCTGGATCACATATCTAGGTGTTTTTTCCTTATCTTTCCATTTATTTCTTCAGAGAAACTAACTAAAAATGCCTTTTCAGGTTTTCTCATTGTTTCTATTCCCTTCAGAGTTTGTAGTTTTGTTTTCTGAGTTATGCAAAGCACACTGATGTTAAAGTTTACCATTTTTATTTCCTAGTTCTGGAATGTCACCTATTTTTACAGAGGAGATATGTAACTCTGTAATATGGACAAACCCGTTAGTTTGATGCTGTCTGTTTGATTACACTGAGGAAATCCTCCACATATAATTCAATAGTAAAACTGTAATTTGTTGCACTGAAATGAGATCTATACAATCAAGAAGTATTCAGGTTGCTAATTAAATTGAGATCCAGCTTTTGGCAGTTGTTAGATCCTCCTGTCACAGTCTCCACAGTCCTACACATTTGGGGATGGCTTGAACATCACCAGGTGGGGAAAAAAAAAAAAAAAAAAAGAAAAAAAAAGAAAAAAAAAAAGAGAATGCCCACTCAGAGATGGCTGAATGTGAGCCAGAAGTGTGCCCAGGTCATCAAGAAGGCCAGTGACTTCCTGGCTTGTATCAGCCATAATGTGGCCAGCAGTACCAGCACAGTGATTGTTGTCTTGTACTTGGCAGTAGTGGGGCCATAGATTGAGTCCTGTGTCCAGTTCTGGGCCACTCAGTAAAAGAAGGACATTGAGGTCATGGAGCAAGTCCAGAGAAGGGCAGTGAAGCTGGTGGAGGGTCTGGAGCACAAGTCTGATGAGGAGCAGCTGAGGGAGTTGGGGGTGTTTAGCCTGGAGAAAGGCAGCTCAGGTGGAACCTTTTGATCTCTACAAATTCTGGAAGAAGATTATGAAAAGGTGTGTGCTGGCCTCTTCTCTCAGGAAACAAGTGACAGTACAAGGTTAATTCTGCTGGGATCAGGTTAATTTGAATATTAGGAAGAAAAGTCTTCACGGAGAGCTGTCAAACATTGACACAGTCTGTCCAGTTAAGTGTCATTTCTGTATCCCTGGAAGATTTCAAAAGACGTGTAGATGTGGCACTTGGGGACATGGTTTAGCATTGGGCTTTTCAGGGTTATATTAATGATCACAAAGGTCTTTTCCAACCTAAGTGATTCTATGAAGTCTAGGTGTGGGATGTGAGCTGTTTCAAACGGTCCTCTCCTTTCTCTTTTGTCCAATTAGCAAAGAGATGACTGAAAAATCCAGAAATCCTGCATAAATTGGAGGTCTAGGTTTTGTTGCCAAGACACATTGCCCTATGAGCCAGCAGAATTTCATATAATGGTATTATTTTCTTTTGCAGTTTTCCACTCTATAATTTTCCATCTGATTAAGAAAGAAAAGATTCATAATAATTTTTGGGTAAGTGACGAAATGGAGTGGCTACTCCTAGAAGTGCAGCCTGTACACTGATGCTCAATGTCTTTTATTTCAACATATTATATTTTGTAGCACTTTTGTACATTCAGCTCAACCACCTAGCTCTGGACTTCGCAGTGCTCAAATCTTCTGTAGTTCTGCATTTTACTGTCTCTCCACTTGAGCAAGCTCAAATCCTGAAGTAATATGGCTGTGCAGATTAATTTCTGAGCTGAGGTGAAAGTCAGAGAGGAATCATGAACTAACTTAGGGAGAAACTCTATTTTCATCTTTTGTATCTGCATGTTACTTTGATGCAGTGCAATGACTTTTAGGATCAGGTCAGCTTTGGTTTGGCAGTCTCTTCAGAGTATGCTGGAATAGAGTGTAGGTGTTGCACAGTGTTATTGTTCCTGCACAGCTGCTGTGCTCAGCACTGGGACTGTCTCTGCCATAGTAGGAGGAGTATTCCTGGAAACCCTGGCTCCACTGAGGACAGCTACAACATCACTGTTTGCATCACTACAAAAGGGTCCTTGCCTTACTACACAGGGCTGCCGAAGGCAAGATGCCTGTCAAGAACTGGTCCTGACCTGTGCTAACTGCTGGCCTGTACTCATGGTTTGTTGTCACTGCCAAAAAAACTGCTAGGGGCAATTCTAATAAGCTACTAATGGAGAAAGCTGAGCTCTCATGGCCCAATTTTTTTTTCTCTCGCTAGTCTATGTCTATCCTTAGGCCACAGATTGCACTTCAGCATGGCATCCTTTTACCCTTAGCCTGCTGCTGCTCCTCAGCTCCTTGCTGGGGGAGAAAGGGGATTTTTTTCTATTTCTCTTCTTTGAGTTCAAGGCAAAGAATCATACAAAGTTTTAACAAACGTTTTGAGTCTTTCAGCATTTTATTTTATTTTATTTTAATTTTATTTTATTTTATTTTATTTTAATTTTATTTTATTTTTATTTTATTTTATTTTATTTTATTTTATTTTATTTTATTTTATTTTATTTTATTTTATTTTATTTATTTTATTTTATTTTTTATTTTATTTTATTTTATTTTATTTTATTTTATTTTATTTTATTTTACTTTTTACAGGAAATGTCTTCCTTTCCTGCATGTGTGTACAGCAGTTTGATGCTAATAACCAAACTATCATTGCCTGTTTTCCATGTAAAAAAAAACCTGATGATCCTGAAGTCCTGCTTTCATATCTCTCAAATGTATTCCAGGGGTTTCTAAGCCATAAATTGCTTGGGTTTTGTGGATTTAATTCTTTTATTTGAACATAAAAGTTTTCTGCTTATTAAAAATATAAATGCTATGTCTACAATTACTAAAAGCTTTACTAATCATGGAAGTTTCTAAAAAAGCTCCAAAGTAATTATATCTTGTAATTATAAGAAAAAAGCTTCCAACTACTTCTTAGTGAATCACAACATTTACCAGTTTGGAGCCTGCAGCTATATGGATGAGATTAGCTGCTAATTGGAGGGAGGAAAAAAAAAGACTGAATAGAAAATTAATTTTATATTTTAAAATAGCTTGGACTTTGATCTGATTTGCAGTGAGAGTGTCTTTTGTGTGGGTTGCTTTTTCTTTTTCTTCTTCTCCAGAAGCCAATAAAGGAGCTTAAATGTGCCATTATATGTACTACAAAGTGATTGCAAATTACACATGTTTTGAAAAGGTAAAGTGAAGAAGGTTGGCTAAGGCCTGTCTGTTACTTGCAAGGACCCAGGCAAGGACCCCTTTTTACATGCTGTGCCCTTGGCAGTCTCATAAAAGTGTGGCATCATAGAGACCAAGGAACATCAGTAGGAGGAGGTTTAAGAGTGAGGCTTCAGTCTTTCACAAACACTAAGTCCCTTGAAATCTTTCTTCAACTATACAAACTGCTCTCAGGCATCTCTAAAGTTCATTTATGAGACAGACTGATAGTTCCAGGAGAGAGAATGTATCACTCAGATGTTATGCACTTACAGGTCTTGATCCAACCGAAATTCTCTTATAACGTGGAGTGCTAATAGAGAAAATCTGAGCAGCTTGCACAGGCTGCAGCTGGTACACCAGAGTTATCCAGTACTTTGGGAAGCTCAGTTCGGATGCTGAAGGTGACTAAGACACGATTGCACAGCCAAAGGTAGAATGACACACTTCTCAAACAGGCTAGTTAGCCTTAATACAGACCATGAAACTGATTTATTTTTTTCTGGTATAAGTGAAATCTTCACTGAGTCAGGGTACTGCAGCACCTGGGAGAGTGTCTCTGTACTGATTTCTATTGAACTATATTGGTGTACTAATAAAAGTGTAATTAAGAACTTCCATGCTGCTTTGTATGCAGAAAAATTATGGGACACAAAATTAAAGGTTTCTTGGAATGATCTATCTTCTGCTATTAATTTGTTTCTTTGTAACATTTTTCAGTGTTAACCTATTTAAGAGATTTTGTGTGTTTAGATGTTAACAGCTTAAGGTTTGATTCATCAACCCCTCTTACTTTCAGCAAAAGTAATGACTAATTAACATTCATCTGCCATGATGTGAAGTTGGTAGAGATGGTGGATGATATTTCAGCTGATTGTCATGTACTGGAAATGACAGAAATAGCAATATCTGGGGCTAGCAGGAATTTGAAAATGGGGTTTCTTCCAAGGCTGGCAAATCTTGCCTGGATCATGCCTAGGGAGAAATGCAGTAACATATTTTACAGAAGATAAGATTATGCTGCAGAAGAGGAGATAAAAACAGGTGGTCTTGGCAATTGCTAGATTTTAAATCAAAGCCTGTATAGCTCTCAAAGACTGAGCTAAAATTTTCTGCACAAATAAAAGTAATTGCTTAAATGAATTATTGCAAATACAAGTCATTTTTCTCACCAAAGCTGGTAAAGTAACAGAAATATAGGCGGGTGTTACCTTTTTAAATTGGGTTTGGTGACTGAGTAATATGATTAAAGTATTAAACTTCTAGCATCCACAAATACTTTTTGGCTCATTCTATCTAGAGACCTGGTACATGTGAACAATGGAGAATAGTTCTTATGGGGGTCCTGATGGAAAACAAGCTGTCCATGAGCCAGCAGTGCCCTTGTGGCCAATGGTATCCCAGGGTGCATTAGGAAGGGCATTGCCCATAGGCCAAAGGAAGTGATCCCAGCCCTCTGGTTCCCTGGTGAAGCTTCAACTGCAGTGCTGAGTCCAGTTCTGGGCTCCCCAGTAAAACAGAGACATGGAGGTTCTGGAGCAGGTCCAGCAAAAGTTTACAGTAACTGGAGTACTGGAGCATCTCTCCTATGAGGAAAGACAGAGGACTGGGCCTGCTTAGCCTGGAGAAGCCTGGGAGGGGTCTTTATCAATGTGTACAAGTGCCTGCACAGGGAACTTCAAGAAGACCATCAGGCTTTTCTCGGTGGTAACAAGCAATAGGATGAGACAAAATGGGCAGAAACTGGAACACAGGAAGTTCCACCTGAACATGAGGAAGAGCACCATTACACATGTGAATGAGCACTGAGGTTGCTCAGAGAAGTGGTGAAATCTCATTCCCTAGAGATATTCAAAAGCCATTTGGACACAATCAATAATAGGGGACCCTGCCTAGAAAAGGAGGTTGAAGCGAGTAACTTCCAGTGGTCTCTTCCAACCCTAATTCTTCTGTGATTCTGTGAATCTCTGACTGATGAAAAACATCTAGATTGAAATCTATTTGGATGACAAGCTATGAGATCTTAATGTATTTCAGAAATACATTTTTTTTAAACCATACAACTTGACAGCATATGTGTCTTTATTACATACATGCAAGCTGTCTGGAATTAGGCTCTTGTACTGAGCATGCCCTATCTGGTCCAGCGCTTTTAGATTACCTATACCTCTTGTTATCCTTGATAATTTCAGTACAATTTGCAGGGAACAGAACTGCATGCATTATTTTTTGTTATTAAATTTTTTTTCCAGAAATGTGATTCCAGGTCCTCTGAAATGTTTATGCTAGCAAGTGGTTTACATATACCTTGGTCCAAAGAACAGCAGAAGATAAGGAAAAGTCAAGGTGTTTCTGCTATTTATTTTGACATAAGATGAAATTTAGTCACCTCATTTCCATACATCTTTTGAAATTCTCAGGCTAAATATCCAAGAGATATTTATAATACACTTGGAATACTTTTAGTACTTTTGGTAGACCAGTAGTACTCTTAGAACAAGATTTGTTCATTGTAACTACTATCTGAAATACAGATATTAAATTATAATTAAAGAATAAAGAAGTAGTTTGTCACCTTGCAGTACACTTTTCAGGACATCATTCTATATTTCTCATTTTTTGGGTAAATTTCAGATTCATTGACACTGCATTGTGATCACCTTGGTGTTCCTTGTATCACTGTAGCTTAAGCCTTGTTGCATCATTTTAGATATGATCAGAGAGGCAGGGACATGAAGCATTAGTCTGTAGCATTCCCCATGTTACTGAGTTTCTATGTATTCTCCTTTATTGAGTTCTGTAATATGTTTGTGTATTTTTATATATGCATATGCATTATGACAAACTGTGCATGGCAATGCCAAGAAATGTCACTAGTGTTAGCTTGTTAGCCATGACATGTTAACTTTCTGTCCAAAACAATACTGACAAGTCAAGAGCTTCTCTAATTCCGGATATGCCAGCTAGATGGCTTTGTGCCTGTTACCTCTCTCAGTAGGAAGCCTGGAGGGATCGGGGTAAAATTAATGCCATGGCATGTGGTATTTAAAAGCAACATAGTTATTCTCTCACCCCATCAACTGACAGTGAAATCTATGAATTATTTGCAGCCTTTATGAATAGCCACTTGAAATATCTCTGGAGGTTTCTACCATAAGGCTGCCTATTACTCTTATTTAGTTTTTAAGACATCAATTAAGCTTGATAAAGCAGAAAAAATGAATGTCACATTTGGTATACTTCTGGCTGACTGCATTGATTTTTTGGCTTCTGAATAGATTCAATTATATGGTGTAATTCAAGCTTGTCGTGATTGTAATTTTGTTGGACCTCCTCCTCCAATAACATCTCCATTTCCTAATTTCCCATGGGAGATTAAAGGTCACTCTAAAAGCTACATTTTAAAAATAGTTGGACGTTAAATGTGCTAAAAACTCTTAGTAAAACTAATGAGTTTAGTAAATGCTCTTACAGTTGTCAAAAATCTGGAAATGTTAGAAACAGCAGGTCTCCAAGACACCTTCACTGCTGGAGAACATTGTGGCTTTAAACAGCAATCTGTCATCATTTTATAGAAAACCAGGCCTGGAATTAATGACGTTCAAGGTTGTATGCTCCTTTCATATTCCTGATGTGTGGATATGGCTTTATGTACATTCTACTGATATTCAAGATTTTTCCTTCATGACCATTTTCCACCTGCCTGTTACATTACAAATCATTTCAGATACTGCATATTCAAGATTAAGCTAGAAATGAATCATAATTATTTACCTGAAGGTACTATCACTCAGTTAACTTTATTACTGTAGTGATGCTATCTTTAATATTGAAACACTGACATGATTCCAAGTTTTAATGAGTAAGTTCTGGGGACAGTTGATACAGGTCCTATATCTCATCTGGTTCTCCAGGCCAAGGTCCTCAAAACAGTATTTTTTTTCCTGGTTGTCAACTAATAGGAATGTGCTGTTTCCTGTCAAATTAAAACCATCATTAATAGGCATTGAAATATGGATATATTTTCTTCTGAGAAAAAAAATAAATTGAAGTTTCATTTATTGTTAAAAACATGAATAAAAATTATTTTTTTCTTCTTTTATAATAATGCTGGGGATTGTGGTCCAGCAATATGTTTTCTTTCTGGTGAGATCAATTGATATAATATTGTATGCTTTACAAATAATTCCTTATTCATAATTCTGTTTACTTTTTGGCTTGTTTGTTTTCAATTTGTTTAACATTTTGGGGGACAAAAAGTTTGGGGAGCCGTTGTAATTAATGATCTATATCTGCTTTTTGTTTTCTCTTTGTTGAAAAAAAAAACCCAACGCCCCCCCCCCAAAAAAAAAAAGAAGAATAATCAGTCTCATTCCATTTGACAATGGAATAACTTCCTTATTTCTTAAGAGCCTTATGTCATGTAAATACTTATTAAGTCAGACAAGACTTTGCTACACTATAGATTTCAGTTTGCTTTACTAGGCCACATTGAACAATTTGAAAAACTGTGATGAAACTAAAGAGAACATTGAAAGAAATACAAATTATTTCAGGGAAAAGAAAAAAACACACCAAAAGTAGTATAAATCCTGAACCTGGAAAATGTGTTTAATGCCAATCCAATGCAAAAATTAATATTAACTTATCAACTCATTCCACATTCTCAGCTGTCTTTTGGTTGTAACCAAGTGGAATGCCCTCCTTCAAGACTCATCCATTGCCTCCTCATTTTCATGTAAGGAAAGATTTCACAGTTACCCATGACTGAAGATTTATGTTGGGCAGGAGTGAAAAGGGGAAGCACAAAGCTTCTAAGTAGCCAGCTGGCTAGAGAGTGATAAGTTTCTCCTTTGCCAGAGAATTCCATCCTCTGTTAGAAAATGGGTCGGTGAGCTTTCTCTGGAAGTTGAACAGCTTAACCTCATCATCCAGTGAAAGACCTGGATGCCAAACCTTGTCTGAGAAACAGGAATAGACACAGACAAGGTGACAGCAGGAAGAAATGCTTCCACCAGAGGGGGGCTGTGCTGGTTAGGACTGTGCTTTCCAGAAAAGATGTGTTTTAAGAGAGTTATGAAAACTGTGAGGGGTATGAGAAGTGTGAATGTGGATCAGTTTTTTAGTGTCTTTTTTCAATATATTGGCAGGTAAAAATAGTCAAAGAAGGTGATTATTATGCAACAGAAGTGAATGCTGTAGGACACAGGATACATTGCATTCACTGTCAGCCACTGCCAAAGGCAGAAAACCATAATGTATTCAATAGAACTGTAGAATATGCTGAGGTGGAAGGAACCCATTAGAATAATGGGTCTCAAAATAACTCATTACAGGGGTTCTTACGATCATCAGAGCAGGTTTACTACCTCCAAAATACAAGGAAATGGTGAACATTTCATATAAAGTTTGCTAAATATGCACATATTGCTTTTACATGGGTTGCATAAGAGGAAATCCATAATAAAGATTATGAAGCTGACCAGATGATACTCATACATTTCTTAACTACCATATTGACTTGCTTGAGTGGCAATACATAATTTTTGCGAGCTTTTGGTGGATTAGGAAAGCCTTAGAAAACAGCAACTCCACAGGTGAAAAGGCCTTACAAACACTTTACCTGCTCGGGTAAGTCTCCCACTTTAAATCCTATAATGCCTTGCAGTAATGTTGCATGATTGATTTCAGTTAATGGGGCTATTTCTTAGGAAAGTCTTTACGGCCAATTTTGAAGACTAATTGAGTTAGGATAGCTTCTTCTGGGTTCATTTGCAGTATGCTCCTTGGGGTTGTCCCTTTGGCCACAGCTCCCTCACAGCAGATTTTTGAGTCTGGTGGATTATGTAACAGCAAATCACCTGTGTTCTTGGGTTGTGTTGTCTGCCCTTGTTTCATTAAAATAAATCTTGATTAATAGGGCTATTTTAATGAAAAACATTTAGATAGCATGGAATCCATTTGCTTAAGAGGCTTTGATGGTGTAGGCTGAGCCTAATGAGAGCCATATTACTCTTAGCAGAGCAGCACAGGCGACACTTCAATGCAAGTATTTTGTTACATATCATGGGTTTGTGGGAATAACCTTATGGGATTAGATGGCAGACTAAAACGGTTAATATTTTAATTTTAAGGTGTAATAATGAATTGTTTTAACTGGAAGTCAATTTATATTATTGAATCTAACTAGTTCTTTATCCAGGGAATTTAATATAATCCAAAAAGAGCTTGAAAAAGGGAAAGATGTTTCCCCCTTATACTTTTTCTTGTACTAGAACTAAGCCATCTTTTTAAATTGACCTCTGGTGGGTTTTAAAGAAAAAAAAAGTTTTTCATGCAAGACACAATTGAATAATGGAGCTCACAAACTCCAGGGCTTATGAAAAAGGTAATGGGGGCAGAGGGTCAATCTTTTCACAGAATATCAATCTTTAAAACATATTTCCCTTTAAAATATATATTTACTAATTTATGTTTCTTTTATTGCCCCTGTCCTTTTAAATCTCATCTGAAAAATAAATACCTCATACTGGAACTCTTAGTTGTGTGTGTTCTGCCTGGAGTCTTATCTTCAGTAGATTTTAGTTCTGTCAACAGTTTTTCTAACACAAGAGAGAGTTTTCATTTCTTGTGACTAAATTTTTATATACAATTTCTAAATCTAGACTCTGTCTGAAGTACACTTCAAAGCAGTGCTTTCAAGAGAATGTCTGCAATCAGCACATCTCACATGTTAGTATTCAGTTTGTGAATGTGATATGATGGTATTGTCAATAAATGATAAACTGTCTGTTACAGCTAATCATGTTGTTTCATCTAATTCTTTGAATATTCTCAACTTCAACATTCAGTTGTCTTTTTCTCTACTGGCTTGACAATATTCCAAAGTAATATTATAAAATTCATTCATTTCCTAAAATTTTAATGCAATTCAGTTACTATTTAGCGTGGATAGGAACAATGAAATGTGGAGTTCATTGCATTTACTTCTGCCTTAAAGTTTCTCTAATATGACATTTTCTGTCATTACTCTGGATTGTGTACTTTTGTCCATTTTGAAAAGAATAACTATTTCCCTTACTTTCAGGTTGGTAGTTTGCTTCTTTTCTGAAAAAATTCAGTTCACTTCAGTACAATGAGTTGTTCCATCACTTTGCCACCATTCTCCTCTATGGTGTGTGTACAGAGTTGGTGCTTTAAAACTCTGTGAAGTAATCTAAGGCACTTTTTCACCTTGAGTTCCTATCTCAACTTGCTTGGAACAGCCTGGTCTGCTGCCTGTGCATCCTTAGTGACACATTGGTCAGGTTGCTCTCTGGGCTCTGGACCCTACACCGGCATGTGCAGCAACTGCTTGAGTGCATGAAAGATCTTGTACATTAGACAGGAGACTTTTCATATTACAAAAGCATCTGAAGTCCAAGTAGCATGTCCTAGATGATCTCTAAGGACACTATACACATATTTAGAGTAAATGATATTTATTTCAGTGTCATCCTCCCTTTCCCCACATGTCATATACTTTCAGCTCTGCTTGTCTCTCATCCTGTTAACTCAGCAATTGCTGAATACTTCATATGGTTGCCAGACTGAATATTTGAAGATGAAAGCAAGTAGGTGAAAGCACCTAGAATTAAGGAAGGGAGGGACAACAATCAGAGGCATTTTCTTGCTTATCCTCCTTTCCCTTGGAATGCGTTCTATCTTACCTTTGAGTGGTGCTTACTGGAAGAACTGGAGTTTTAAGGCTCTGCTTTTCTGGCAGCTGGGTGGCTACCCAGGACACATGGGAAACTGAGGTGATTTGTGCATCTAGCCATAAGTGATTTGCCTGAGGTTATTTGAGAACACCACGTATGGGAGTTGAAGCATGTATGACCTAATCTAGTGCTGTAACCACTTGTTTGTTCTTCCTCTACACATTTGTGCTGAAATTATGTTTATGAAAAATGTTCATTATTGTCAAAGAACTGCTCGACACTTGGATCCAAGTGACATCTTTGTGGGGTAACTTGAAGTTTAACCTCCTTCCTTTATAAATTCAGAAATAAATTCATGTTGTTTAATCAACACTTTCCAAGACTGCATGAATACCAAATGTACAGACTGTGTACCTTCTTGATTGCAGTGATATTTTTAAAATTCATATAAATAATTATGTTAATTAAGTCATTCAGTGCCAGCCTCTTATCGAAAAGCCTGAACATAACTGAATAATTGCCTGTCAGGCATACATAAACCAGCTCAGGGTGATAAAATTATTTTGATGTATATGTGATGTCCACATATCATTCACCACCCAGTGTGTGTGGTACATGGTTACAGTCTCCAGTAATGCAAAGTCTACCTGTCCATGGGGATTTAGGAATTAAGAACAATGCCTTTAAGATATTTGATACAAAGAAAAACATGTCAGTTTTGTTGCACAATTGGACATTTATAAGATATTTACCATTTATAAGACATCAACAAAAATATATTAATGTTTATTCCATTATGCAGTACCATTCTGATAATGGGATACAGCTGAAAAGAGACACAAAAGACTATTTTATGCATCTGTTCATCTATCAATCCTTCCTTGGCATAAAACATGAATAACTTTTTCCTTATATAGCACCACAAGTACAAATATAAATATGATTTATATTATACGCTTATCTTAAAATATAGTACTGATTTGGCCTTTGATATATGGAAACAACATAATACATAATACCTGTTAGATGTCCTAAATACATAGACAATAATTAACATTTCTGTTACTCTTACTCTGTTCTCACCTGCTTTAGAAGTATGGGCTTCATGCTGTTTCTGTTTTTGAGTGCAGAGAGACTGATAAGAAAGGAAAAACAGCAACTTTCTCTCTGTGTCAGTAGGGGTTTGGTTGGTTGAGCCTGCTGTGCATTTCTGTGAAGGGTGAATAATTCTGGTTAAGAATCAGAGTTGAGGGAGTTGTTATTTTCCCCTCACTAGCAGGTGAAAAATGTAACAGATGATTGTGTCCAAGAACATAACAAGAGCTCTGGAGATAAGGGCTCAAGTCACTTACTTTCTCTCACTATCAGTTCTCCATTTGAATGTAAGGAGAAGCAACATTTTCCTTTCTCATAGAAATATTGCCAGGGTAAATGTGGTGCTATATATAAGCCACAAAAAGGCTGCAGTAGGGTAGGTACTGCAGTAGGGTAGGTATCGGTAAATGCAGTGGCCTGAGAGAATCTTAAAAAAAAAATATTTTCTTGTCCTGTTTTTCCTTTCTTTGCAGTATTTGGAGAGATGTGAGTAAGAGGCACTGAATTATTGAAAATGTGAATCAACTGCACCTATGACAGTAAGAGTTGCTGGTGCTTAACATCATGAAACTGCTCTCCTACTCTATCCAACTTAATGACAGTCTCAAAGGTGTAGTCAGGTGCTGTAGATGGAGCAACCTTGTTAGTACTTCCTAAACAGAGGGATCTTTGAAATATCTCCATGATATTTCATGGAGAAATATCATGTGATTTTGTTGTGTTTCACAACTAAGACTAAATCTTATTCAGTTAGGACTGAATAAAGGGTTCTGCTTTAAAACAGATTTTTCAGCTTGTCCTGGAAAAACCTCAGTAGCTTATTTTATTGTGAGAGAAGTCATAAATAAGTAAATAGGACAATAAAAAACCTTTTTGTCACTATATCATACTGCCTTCATTTCAAAATGAAGAAAAGGACAAAGAAAAGGGCAAAAACATTTATATTTTCTTTGCCCCTTGTTTTCAAAGAAAGTGTCTTGCACAATGGAGGAATGTATTCTGAAAGTAACCATTTTGACAAAGATTTCTTCTCCAGACATGCAACTGGTCATAAGCTTTCAAGAAGGAATTTTTTTTTTTAATTTTTTAATGATGTGGGGAAAGGATGAATTAGAACAGGATTGCTATAGAAAATTTGGTAGTAATATTTTAAATTAATTTTCCCCAAGTAGAGCCTGAGTTGCCTCTGACAGTGAGAAATCTCCCCTTTTTAACTCAGCCCATGAGTTTTCTATTCTTATTTGTCCCTCTGAAGAGGGGCAGTGAGTGAGCAGCTTGTGGCATTTGCCTCTTAGCAAAGCATAGCACAACACAAGACTGTGTATGCTTTTTTTGACCCAGCACAGGTTATCAATTCACTAAAACGATAGTACAGTGAAACAAAGTCCCTATTATGAAGGAGGTCAGACTTGATGATGACATGAACCCCTTGGCTATAAGTTTTGAAACCATGAAACCTACTAAAACTTTTTGCACAGCCGGAAAGGAAGACAAAGTTTGACCTGTGACCTCAACTATATCAAAGTTTTATAAGATTAGAGCTGTTTATGGTTTAGTAAGAAACTAGTTTAACTTGACAATTTTGTGCAGATTCACTAAAGCAGCTGCCCATGCTGTGGGTGAAAAAGGCTAAGTGGTTTAAAGGGTCAGTCTTAATGAGGAGCTATGTATGTAGAAAACCAACTTGAGAAAGGACTTTCTGCTTTATATTTATACACTGATTAGGAAAATGGGGATCTGACCCATGGCTGTCATTTTGACTGCTTTTGCAGTGCCAGCTACTAGTTCTGTGAGCATTGATCTGATGGAGTCTGATTTGTTATGGATTTATATCTCTTGGTTAATTGTGTGCTTCAGCAGAAGCTATGCCTGTGATCAGAACACCACAGGCTTTTGTCACAGAACCTCTGGCATCTAATTTTAGTCTTTCTCTGTAGAAATCATTTTGTGACAACTACTGAGAGTCATAAGGTCTTTTCAACCTCAGCTACTTATTTTTCACTGAGACCTTATACACTTTAAATTGTCTTTATATTTCACCTGGTCTGTCATGTCTGGCTGAAATCAGACAAGGTGTTCAGAAGTTATTAGAGAAACACTTTTTCTTTCTCATATACATTCACAGACTCTGAGACTGAGCTGAATAAGCTATAGCTTCTTTGGAAACTAGGCTAATAAATAGCAACAGTGAAAGATTACCTCATTTAGTGTTTTTGGAGTCTGTTGTGACTGCAAAGTGTACTCTCAAAGTATACAAAAGGATATAAATAAAGAAAACACCTAGGCATGAATAGCACCACATTTCACTACAGATCCTCACAGCTCTTGAACTGGAGCAGGAAATCTCTCAGAGTTTTGGGTCAGCGTGAGAAGAGAAGGAAGTATCAAGTGTTGCTGCTGCCTCACTCCCTCTGGCTATTGGTCAGAACAGTGCAGATGAATGTCCTTGGTACTCTAAGAGTAAAGCTGTGAACAAGAAGGACAAAATGCATGTGTAGAAGGAAGGAGGAGTGGAAATCTCTCAGAAAACAGAAGAGGAGAGAAAATCTGCAAGAAAAAAATCTGACAGTTAACTATGCTGGGTGTCTGTACATATGAAAATATTCTGACATTTCTAGACCATGAGGCAGTTGCAGACCCTAGAATATAAATTACAATGTTAAAGTGTGGCACCTGATTTCTGTTATAGGATGAAGTAAAGGCTTTGAATGGTACAATGATGTTTTTGGAGGGAGATTTTGCTTTTTTTTTTTTCCCAAAACCCCCATTACTCTCTATCCATAGTATCTAAACCTGAGGCTTCTAAAGGAAATATGGAGACTAGGTACATTTGTAAATAGGAAAAACCATTGAGATTTGAAAAGAAAGGAAATGTGAAATATTGCCTATTGGAAGGAATTTCCTAATAAGGAAATGAAATAGTGGAATATTTTTGCCACTTCATTGAAGAATTTTAAGCTAGCCTTGATAAAAATATTATCTTCATTGAAATCTTCATATCACTTGAAAATTTGAAGCCACATCCTTACAAACTACTGGACCATAGCTAAGATTCTGATGGGTTCTGATGTCTGAGGTATAAAGATATTGGAACAGCTGATGATATGCTAGGATTCTCAGCTGTTTCTATAACTGCAAATTTAATAAAAAATTTAAAGATTAATTAAAAATTAAATTAAAAAAAACTTAAAAAATAAAAAACAATTAAAATTTAAATTAATTTAAAACTTAATTAAGGGGAATTTAAAGATCTAGGTAAAACTATTGCAGAATTTGAGGCTCTTCATTGAAGATATCTGGTCATGTATATTTAAGAATTTAAGAACTGACCTGTTTATACAATACAAAAAAAAAAGACAGAATCAGTAGTAAAAAAAATTCTTATTATCTTTGACCCAGCACAGGTTGTAACTTGTGATCTAAGTCAGCCAGACTTAGAATGGTGGGAAGCTCACATCACTGCAGCTAACTTGAAATTTCAGTGGGAAGAAAGCAGACTGACTCTGATATAGTGGAATAACCATGTGGTTAATCTGGTTCCCCAGGAAAGAAAAAGCCAAAAAAAAAGGAAAAACACCAGCCAACAAATAACAACAAAAAATGAAAAAAAAAAAAAAAACCAAAACCCCAAAACCAAAACCAAACAATCCAAAAACTCCAAAAAGCCACCAACCCCAAAACAGTAAAGGGGGAAAAAAAGATCATATTTACCATGAAGCTGGCTCGGTGTGTCTAGTAACCATATACCATAATGATGTAGATTTGAGTATTTTAATTTTTGTTCTTTTATACAACACATTATGTTAAAGAATGATCATTTTAAGAAGAGAGATTTTTTTTACCATTATTCTGATTTTTTCAGAACCATAGACACAAGCAAGGCAGTGCTGCAAATTAACCAGATGTCACTAGAAAAGTCAGTAAAATCACTTCAAATTAGACTGACAAACACGGAGAAAGCATCACAAATCATTCACACTTAAAAGGAAGAAACTAATACAGGAGTTGTACCCATATGTTTTTCAAATTTTCAACTTTACTTTAAGATTAAAATGTTTTAAAGGAACAGTTTGCAATGTAATTTTTTTTCTGGCACAAACAGATTTTTTCTCTTCAGCTTCTTGACCCAGGCAGAGTTCTACACTCTACATCAAACTAAATGTAATATGCTTCCAAACGTGTTACAAGCAGCAGGTGGAAGCTAAAGGAAAATCTTGTACAGAGCAGATACTTATTGAACATCTGCTATTCAAGATCTGAGATGAAATAACCTTCCAATAAAGAAAATCGAAACCATGTAACTTATAGAGCAAGAGCTATGAGGGTCCTGCTTCCAAACGTGTCAATGACTTCATGCTTGTTTTCCTCAAGAAAATATTTGGAGAGACAGCCTATAGGAAGAAACAAAAAAAAAAATTTAACCTCAATTACAGAGGATAAAATAAAAACGTGCTTTACCAGATTTTATATAACCCTGTCTTGAAAAGTGAGCGTCAAAGGCCTGAAAATCTCTAAAATGTCATTTATTTCTAACACGGACATATGAACTCAAGCTTGATTGTAGTGACTTTCCAGGCTTCTTATCTATGATGGAGATCTTCTGGAATCAACAAATGTCTTCATTGCTGAGGTTTAAGGTCACAAATACCAGTACTCTATAAAAATTCCTTTTAGTATAACAGAACAGTGATTCTACAGCAGCAAGACCACGTACTTGTATAAAAGAAAATAATCACAGTTGAATTTCTTCCTTTTGACTTAACAGTAGGAAAGACCTGATAGTTAAAAAACTCTTTAATTAACACATTGTAAAACACAGTGTTTTATATCTAGCAACACAGTGTTGCTAGATATAATACTGCAGAAAATTTGCAATAACCGCAGTAAGTGAATAGCCCCCCATTGCATAGATTTTTTTACACCTTAAATATATAAAGCTATAATAGTAGAAAGAAATTCTATAGTATGGTACTAAAAAACCTATGGTCTAGGATCTATCTATATTCTACCTATATATTCCAGTTACATTTGGAAATGAAGTGACATTTTCTGTCCTTTTTCATGAATAATCTTCTTTCTTTAGTTTGCAGTTTGGAAGCTGAAATAGCAGATGGTCTTGCATTTCTTTCATTGAATATACTTAGGACTCTGGTTCTAAGGAAAATTTACATCTTTTCTGGATTGTCCAAATAGTTGCTTTCAAAAAAATTCAATGTCCTCAAAGTGTGGAAAGGTTACTCTGGACCCTGACTTACAGATTGGGCTAGGAAAGCAATTTACTATTAGTGCCAAATGATTTTTATATTATTCATTGTTGGAAAAAGCAAATAATAAAAAAAAATTCTGGTTTTTTTTTTTCTGGAAAGAACCTTGCAGTTCAACAAGTCAAGTTCTCGCTATTACAGACTTATGCCATAGGGAAAAAATGCTCACTTCACATAGTTTAAACCAAATTGGGATTGAAGTGGTTTATGGATTTATCAATGACACATAATTAACTGGCAATCAGTGACCTGTGCATTCAGGATTAATATTAGCCATACAACAGATTTAACACAGCAGTAGAAACTTACAGAATGCTAATTTATGACTACAAGTTTCTGAACTCCCCCCTCTATTTATATTTAAAAAAAGGGGGCTATTTCAAACCCACTCACCCCTCCACAGGCTACGTTGCTCATACACAGGTACACATGGATACACAAACCCCCACTTTCCCCCTGGAAACCAGCATGCACATTCCCTGCTCACTTCTCTTTCCAGAGGGACGATGAGAGTACTCCAGCCCTACACTCCTCCATGCAAACCCCACAACTGATTAATAAGCCCGCAGGGGACTCCCCTACACCACTCCTGAAAGTGGCTCCCAAGCTCCTTCATGGTGGGGGACTGGTCCTGGCACCTGCCATGGAGAGGTTGAACCTCTCCAGCCTTCTCCTAGGAAGGGGAAAAGGAATCACTGTGTATGCTGCACTGCTGTCCGCTCTGTCTCCCTTCTACTAAAAATCTTCTAGGTTTTTTTCCAAGGTTACATACAACTGTAGACATCATCTAATCAAAGTCTGTTTTTAAAAATGGGGAAGAAACTTCTACAGTAAATTCTCTCAGAATTCGCTGAATTTCATCTTATCATGTGGAACTTCCTCTACTTTAATTTCCATCTTTAATGCATTCATTGGCCATTTATGATATGTTGTTCTTATATTAGTATTTTTTCTGCTTCCATTTAAAATGCTTTTTTTTTGGCAGAAATTCTATCTATCCAGTCAAGGATAGAGTAGAAAGAATTAAAAATGTTTATATATTTAACAAGAATAATTTTATTTGAATAAGGATTTTTAAATGACTCACAAACTCAGGTTGAAAATACTGTTTTATGCAGAAAAAAAAGCAAATAAAATTTTCATCATTTATTTTATAAAGAAAAATGTAAAACTGCAGAATTTTCAGCAAAATCAATGGCTGTTTTCTTGTCTTAGACTGGAGTTTCAAACTGGCAGTAAAAGGTGATTTCAGATAGGCATCTACCTTTATGTGTCTAAGTGTAGGTGTACACGTGTGCAAGTTTTCAAGGCTCCTGATACTGCCAGTGGAGACCTTGGTAAATCAGTCAGTGGAGTCATGTAGAACACAACTCACGGTGAAGAAGACATTTACATGTTAATTCAAGTGCCCCACAGAGTTATCTAGTGCTCTTTGCAATGTCTCATGGTATCTAGGAAATTCACAAGAATTTCTGGAAGTTTTGGATAACCTGGTCTTATTCCTGTTGGCAGATGGGCACCTGGTGGAGTGTAGTAAACAAGTTTCTCTTTCAATGAACTGAATAAATAACTAAGTTAGACCTTCTTAAATGTAGGCACATACACCTGGGTGACTCAGTCAGCAGCTGATGCCCACTTTTAACTATAGTTTTTGTGTAGATATGTGATTCAGGCACCCTGTAGATGTAGTCTTACTAGATAGAAATATATGATGTAGTGAAATAGGAAAGACTCATAGTTTCTGAAAGAAAAGTGAGATGAAAAAGATATTTCTGCTTAGAGGTTTAAATGAACAGAAAACCAAAACATGTAAAAAATACTTATTTGATTTATTTCACACTGAAATACGTTTTTTGTTTTATCAAAATTCAATGGAAATCAAAAGCATTTAATTTCCAAATAAACATTTTGGGTAGATCCAGAACAAATTTCTTTGGGTGTTATTTTCTTTCGTTTTTCCAGTGAAACAGATGCTTCATTGCTTTTACAGTTCACTGGCTCAGCAATGTAGTCATTGATTTCTGTGGGCACAAACTCAGATTTGTTAATGATAATGAGAATCTTGCTGTTCACTCATTCCCAGAAGATAGAGTCCATGAGTTTGTTCCTAGTGTCACCCTGTTCTCTGTGGCACATTTACAATTTTATGAAATTCTAGAAAGCTCTAAATCTGCTTACTCATTTAGTTCTCAGAAAAAGGAGAAAGTCAAAAGAGAAAACTGAAATTTTGAGAAAGCCTTAAACCTACATCTAACCTCTGTGAGTGAATTATGTTAATAATCCCATAGAATGTACACCAGGGTACCACTTTATTTCATTTCTTGTGCAGCTTTGCCAATAAAAATATCTCTTTCTTTTGAATGTTGTTGTTCTAGGTGGGCATAGAAAATGAAGAAAACTACTTTAAAATAAACAAGCTTTTAAGAGATCCTGGATGAGTTACTTATTCATTGGATTTTCTTGTATATGGGACAGATACCCCAGAGTTTTTATCTCTTGCATTCAACTGGCTGAGTTGCTTGCACAGAAAATTCTCAGTCCTGAGTTAGAGACTGGTTTGGAAAGACAGAGAAAAGTGCAGCTTTTGTTTTTGGGATTCGGTGTTCAGAACAAAATGCTATCAGCATTTGGCTGCAATTAATTCAGAGAAGAGCAGAGAAGACTCACGAACAGGAAGGTTTTATCTCACCAGTTTTTCATGACACTCACAGAAACAAAGGTGTCTAGGCATGTTTCCTCATTGTACATTAGATTTTAGAAGGTATCAGAAAACCCAGTTCAGCTCTATTATTGTTTTGCATTCTGGGTATTACAAGGCACTGAGTTTTAGGGACAATTCTTGGAATCTGCCTGTAAAACAAGTCTTTGACAAAAACAGCAATTTTCATTCCTATCAGGAATTTGAAACAGCTGATGATCTCTTATAACACAATTTGGTGCCCTAATGAAAGACAATAATTCCCAAAAAGTCCCTCTTTCCCACAGTTCACTGGGTTTATGAAAATATCTCTCTAAAATGTCTCAGCTCTAATGTACCCCCTGCTTTGATCTTCACAGACTAACAGAATGGATGAGGTTGTAATGGAACACAGTGGGTCATCTGGTCTAATCTCCTGGCTCATGTGGGTCATCCTGAAGCACATGGGATCAGGTTGTGTCCAGATTCTTCTTCATACCTCCAGTGAGGGACGATCCACAACCTCTTTGGGCAATGTATTCCAGTGCTCTGTCACCCATACAGTAAAAATGTTCTTCCTCACATTCAGGGGGAAATTCCTGTGCTGCCTATTGCCTCTTATTGCTTGGCACCACCAAGAAAACCCTGGCTCCATCGTTTGACATCCTCCCTTCAGATATTGGTGCTCCACTATGTCTTGTGGTCATTGGCCAACTCTTGAACAATACAGAACAGAACATAACCCTCTTAAAGAGAATATACATAGTGAGATACACAGATAACAGGTAAATGATAAAGGAAGGAAGAAGTGCTCCTTGCTGAAGAAAGTTAGGTCCAGCATTTAAACCCTTCCTTTTTAATTTTTTGTTTTACCATTATGAGCATCCTCTGATACATGTTCTATATATATGGGGACTGTATAGGCACCCCTTGTCTTCCACAGGGGGAGACTTTCTACCACAACCTTTTAGTTTCTTCCCTGACTTCTAAACATGATGAAGTCAGTAAAATGCTCAGAAAAACTCTGTTGAAAAGAGAAGAAATGTCACATTGCAGTCTGTCTATATCAATAATGGTTTTTCACATGAGGAAATTACTGCTGAATTTGAATAATTATGGGCAAACACATAGACAGAGAGGTGGACATTTTAAAGCTTCAGCACTAATTGCCTGTTTTGTTTTGTTCTTAGTGGGTTTCTTTTAATTTTGTCTTTGAAAACATTTATGCTTACAGAGAGGTTTCTCAGATGTGTAAAATCAGCAATAATAAATTAATTTGAGAAAGAAGAAATGGCCAAAAATGTAAAGATATGACTTTTTGTTTCACATCCGAGTACTTCCTTTTTTGAGCCCCACTAATTTCCTGCTGTTTTCTTGTTAAGGCATGCTTATCTTAAGGACAAGACATTTCATGAGATGAAACTATGA
The DNA here is from genome assembly GCF_017590055.1 of Onychostruthus taczanowskii. Lineage (NCBI taxonomy): Eukaryota > Metazoa > Chordata > Aves > Passeriformes > Passeridae > Onychostruthus > Onychostruthus taczanowskii. Next base: position 3,987,752 of record NW_024502347.1, read on the forward strand.
TCTGAGCAAGGGGTCATGCAGCTGTGTGGCCGCATCCAACATGCGCTGCATAAGCAAACACTTTGTTAGATGGTATTATTATTGTAAAAATTTTTCTTAGGCCCCCTTGGAAGTCCTTGCTGATGGATGACAGATACAAACCAATTTAGGAGTAAATTTCTACACTTCCCTATTCCATGTGACATCCTTTGAGTAGGAAGAGTGATGTTCTTCTCTAATGATCAGCACAAATTCCAATTTACCCAATACATTTCCATTTGCCTTTGTGGGCATCAAATAACCTTTTCTTTAGCTATTACCTTTAATAATTTCCAGATCTGTAGTAATGACATGAAGTTTCTATATCCCATTACCAGTGCAGTCTCATCTGCCTACCCTATCAGTTTTGCCCTTTGGTTCTTCCAAACTCTTTAGCATATACAGCTGCATGTGACACTTCCAGGAACTGACTGAAATTACATGCATATTGCTCTTTCCAGAAGCTTAATAATTTCTATACTACTTTTAAAAGACTCTTCTCAATTTGTTCTTTAATGATGAAAAAATACTAGTTGATTACTTAACTTGATTTATCACAACTTTTATAAGATATTACATTAACAGAAAATATTAAGCACACAGCTGACTTCATTGGAGAACAGTGTATTTCAAAAGTAGTAATGATGCAGTAGCAGCTGAATTGGGGTGTATGTAGATTTACAGAACAGAACTTAAGAAAATAAATCAATAAAAGAAGAGACACATTTCACACAAGTAAGAAAATGCAAATTCTATTAAGTAAAATATATGAAAGCTTGAAGTGAACTTTGTTCACCTCAGAAGAGCAACTCACCAGCAAATGTTTACTACTTTCAATATTCTGATGTTTCCAAGCCATTAAACTGCCAAGAGATCCTCTCTTGGTCTGTCCCTCACATTCTAAACCAACATCAAAACTAGTCATTGCTTACTTTCAACATTAATGTCTAAGTTTTTTATCCTTGCCTTACTACTTTGGAAAATAATTATATTATTATCATAGTTTTTGTTACACAAAATTTCCTAGCAGATCTTTTTTGTCAAAATTTATAGACTACTTTAAACTCTGTTATTATTAAAGTTTATTATTATTAAACACTGTTATTAAAGTTTATCTTTGTGCCTCAGAACCACTGCTTTCTGTAGCTGTAATCTATGTTTTGCACGAAAATGTGAATCAGAACCAACTTTTTAAACATTGTGTTACTTATGAGTATTAATATTTTGTAGGTTGAATATCAGCAGAATAAAAAGTGATGCTTCTTCTTTTTTGACCTCTGTTATAAATTCAGAAAACTATTTTTCTTTGAACTCCAAGCAATGTTCTATCTATTTTTTCTTATGTGAAGTACTTAAAGTACTTCCCCCCCCGCCCCCTCCCTCACCATTTCTTTCAAATAACCTGGATTTTCTCTTGCTAAATCCTAAGCTCCTTCAGCTGCCCCTAAGATGGTTCAGCTGCCTTTCAAATGGAATTTAATTTGCAGTGATGCTAAAGATCTTCATGCTGTACAAGGAGAACATATGTGGCAACATCAAATAATGGAAAGACAATAACATGAACAGAGAAACTGAAGTAACAGTCTTCAAAATTACACTAATTTTCTCTCTGTGTCATTATCTTGGACTACTCTGACCAGTTAGTGAATCTGATTCTATGGATTCAGTAAAAAAGATTAGCGGAAAATATTGTGGCCTTCATTCTGGAGGAGTTATTCTACAGAGGAGAAAGAAAGAAAGAAACAGAAAGAATTTTTATACTGGAAGATACCAAGTAAGTATCAATAAAATTTTCAAGATTTTGCTTCACTATGTTGTGATTTTTTGTGGGGTTTTTTTAGTTGTTTGTTTGTTTGTTTGTTTGTTTTAGGTAACAGCTGTCCACTTATCACTTTAGACCTTTCTATATCTGTTTCTTATTACACAATACATATAATTCTTGAACCAATTTCTAGTTTCAAATGTCCACATATTATACATTCTGCTTGTCCCATGAGCAGATGATTTCTACTCTTAGAAACAACTTTGTATACAGATGATATGCAGGGTACCCTAGCTAATTTTAGCTAAACATGATGTATGTATGAGCTAAAAAATCAGAGAAAAAGTCACCTGAACTATTACTCTTAGCTATTTCACATATATTTTTGATAATAGTTACATAAATTCAGCCGTTTTCCCTAATGTTTATTACACCACTCATCTTGGACAGGTTTCCAGGAAGGTAGATTTTGCGGAGAGCTGGCAGAGTAAAAAAATACCTGTTTTTCCTTATTCTGCCTGTTTGCCCTCAATTTATATACCAGAACACTGAATAAATGAAAGCTGCTCATTGTCACCAGGAAGCACCTCTCTGTGCATGAAAAGAGAATTCTGGAATTAGACCATCTTTGTTTTGCTTATGAAGAGAAGGAGAAAACATCTATTGGTAGCTCACCATCTAGAGAAGGATAATCTAACTGAAGTTGACAAGTCTCCAAAGGGAAAACTGTAATTTTGGATCAGGGTTAGGCAATATGGACACCAACACCAGGGAGAATTAGTGGAAGTTTTTAAAATAAAAAGCTTTGGCTTTTGTATTTTACTTTCTTATGCCTATAACATGAGGATGAGAGCTTATTTTCAGGGTTCAAGTTCCGGTTCCCTTTTCCCCCTTTGTGTAATATAAAGGAAAAGGCCAAAATATTGCATGTGCGATTTCTAATAGCATTTGATGCCATGGTTAAAATTCTGACTTTGAGTTTTTAATTAAAAAACACCTTTGACTCACAGCAAATGTGAGTCAAAATGCAGGCTGTAGAGGCGAATGGTACCTTGAGTTATAATTCAAGTCCGAGACCTGAATTAATACCCTAATGTGAACATGGAACAAGACAATCTCTGTTAGTGGAGGTCCCAGGAAAATATGAAATGCTGAGAAAGAATAAATGCTTTTTCTTTTCTAAATTGTTAGGCATTCTAGGAGGTGCATTTCATGTCTGCAAGGTCTTTCTTAGCCTCTTTAAGGGGGAAGTGCTGCAAGTGGTGGTGAAATGCAAAACCTTTTCTGCATTGATGAGGATGAACTAGAAAAAAATAGAAAATACTGTTGGTCTTTGTGACAACACCTCTCTGACCTGAAATCTACCCATCAGTCATCAAGCCACAGCTTGAAATACTTTCAGGAAAAGTCAGGAAGAGAAAATACCAGGGAAAAACTGTTTTCCTCATTTAACTTTTTTTGCCAGACATTTTTAATTTGCAATTTAATTTTATCACCATCCCTTAGGAGAGTGTTCTCTGGAGAAACACACGAGACATTCAAGCTCTACAGGGATATTTAGGATTAAGCCATAAATTCTGATTGACTGGTGTACATAAGTTTACTCCTGTGCTCACTTTTTTCTTCTTAGTATTATTTTAGTAAAGTTTTTAACAAATCCTTCACGGAAAAAGAACATTTTCTTGCAGTTTCTTCCAACAAATTTTGCTGTGTACTTGTGGTGGTTTAACATCAGCTGAAGTTAAACTCCAGGTAAGCAACTCCACTTCCCCCCAGCCCTTCTGGTAAAAGAGGGACAAAGTCAGAGACTATGGGTTGAGATAATGATTTATTGAAAGCAAAAAGCAATGTATAAGAGATGTACAGTAACAGCAACAATATTAATAAGGAAAGTATGCAAAAAGGGAAGGTGTTTTACCCACTAAAAGGAGTTCACCACCTCAACTTAGGTGATGACAGTGAGGTGAGTGGTATGGAATAGTGAATTAGCCATGTGCATATGATGCTCAAATCCATCATCCCCTCTGTGCAACAGGACAGCGCCTTTCCCTTTCCCTGACTATAACATCAACAACTTCTCATAAGCAGGCACCCACAATTGCTAGTTTAATTTCAGGTTGAAAGGTCTCTGTGGTGTTCTAATGTAAGTCAGATTCACTATGTGCTAATGTAGCAAATAAAAACTTAAACTGAACAATATAAGATGAAAAATGTAAGGTCATACTGACAATCTCTTGATTGTAAATAAAATGACAAAACAATTTTTTGTATTGGTGTATCTTGGGGTGGCTTTATGGCCCAATATCCCCTATCATCTACTTTATGCCAGATCTAAGTCCTGTTCCTTTAAGCCTTTATTCTAAGCCCTTTTTATTATTTTAATGCTCAGGTAACATTATCAAAGAATTTGAAAGTAAACTAAATAAAAGTTGCTTTCTTAGAATGAACAGAAATAAGCATCACAAATTAGTTTATTTTATATTGCAGAAAATTTTAAAAATAGATTATTTTATGAATTCAACAATCAGTTACAATAATCTGCGATTAACTTTTTGTGCAAAAATTTGAACTGAGACTTTTTATACATGCTAAACCCAAAAACATATGTTGACAACGGGTGCTAATGTTAATGAATCTGCCAAATTCTTGGACATTTCTGTACTTTCCCAGGGCTGAGTATGCTGTTTCTCTGACTGATGTTATATTTTGTGCCCTAGTGACAGGAATAAAGTATAGGAAAATAATGTCATAAACTTTAAAGATATATTCTGTGTCTTAGGGGAATTGTCATTGGCTGTCAAAAATGATAATTTAGTTTTGACAAGTTGTTCATAGTTTACTGTATGTGACAAATTGACAGTGAAAAATATATTTTATCTTCTAATAATGCTGTTGGGTTTGCATTACTTTTGTTGTTATTACTGTTTGTTTGTTTTTACAGAAATTATTACTTTTTTAGCCAGATTTCAAAAAATTCAAAAGGACATCTCGGCTGACATTTTCTAAACATTTTTACTACTTGATAATTTAGGCTGGAATGTATTTTTTAGAAGTTATATATGCCAACAAGTTCTTCAAAGCAGAGATAGATCTAGATCAGGTTGCTAAGTAAATTTTGAAATTCTTCATAGTTGAAGGTTCCACAACTGCTCTGGAATCCACAGCCAGATCTAATGCTTCCTTTTTCAGCCATGATTAGGTTAATTTCCTTTTTTTTTTTTCCCTTACATTAGCCACCTTTCTTAATTTTTTATTTCTGTGTATTTTCCAGATCAGATAACTCACCTGTTTTCTTACTGGGTTGTAACCAGTCATGAACGTTCTGTGAGACGCAGGCACAGTGCACAGAAAAATTATTACCAAAGGTAGCTGCATTATAAATTTGGAGATAGTAAGGTCTGCAGAATCCTAAGAGAAACAATAATACTATAAATTAACTCTGTCTTTTGTGTTACGAAATTTGAAAAATATTCTATTTTTGGAACTTTTCTTTTAAAATGTCCTGATAGTCTTAGTAAAGAGCTGAAGAGATCTATGACTCCTGACTTGCCAACTTGCACAGGAGAATAAAAAAATAGCACAATGGGAATAAAGCATAGCAAAGCACCATCTGCATAAATCACTAGAGGAAATAAATGGCAATATTAAAGGACATTAGGAATTTAAAGGGATCATTATTTGTCCACTCCTTTATTTTTCTTTTGGAAGTAGTTGATTTTCTTTTTTATTTCCTGGGGAGCTTTTTAGAATCATAGAATCTGCTGAGTTGTTGTCAGGATCATTGAGTCCGACTCCTGGCCCTATGCAGGACACTGCAAAAATCACACCATGTTCCTGAGAGTTGTCCAAACACTTCTTGAACTCTGTCAGGCTTGAGCCTGCGACCACTTCCCTGTGGAGTTGTTCCAGTGCCCAACCACCCACAGTGGAAGACATTTCCTGCTACCCAAACAGAGGTGAGGGTGCCCCAGTGCAGAGCAGAGTGGAACAATCCCCTCCTCTGCCTGGCTGGTGATGCTGTGCCTTATAAACCCCCAGACATGACTGACGCTCCTGGCTACCAGAGCACTGCTGACTCATGTTCTAGATGCAGATGCCAACATTTGCCCTTGGTAAATCTCATATTGTTGGCAGCTGCCCATCTCTCTAATTCATCAAGATCTCTCTGCAGGGTGTCTCTGCCCGCCAAAATTGTTGTTGGAACAAATTTAGTATTTCTTTCAGTCCTGCGTCCAAGTAATTAATGAAATTGTTGAAGAGAACTGGGCCAAGGATGGAGCCCTGCATAACCCCACTAGTGACCAGATGTCAGCTTGATGTTACCCCATTCACTTCAACTTTTTGTGCCCAGCCTGTGAGCCAGTTGCTCACCCACCGTGTAACGTGGTTAATCATCTGTTTTGGTTTGTTTCAGGCATTAGTCTCTGACTTGATTCAGAGTAGATTCAAGTTCACTTTTCGACTTAAAATTACAGTTTGCAAATGAGTTGCAAATGCCTGGAGTGCATTTGTATGTATGTGAGAGAGAAAGTATATGCATAGCTCTGTGCAATGACAGACATACTTACAAGGAGCATCTTAATCCTAGTAGCTGGAACAATTGGTTGTCATGGATTTCTTGCTGTGAAAGAGAGGCTTTGGATATCTTTTCAGCATTGTGCTATGCTGACATCTCAGACAGAACTTGAAAACAGCACCACAAACATTTCTAGTACTCTGGTGAAAATCTATAAGAATTCAGGAAGCCTAGAGGCCTTGCTATCACTACTGATTTCATGTGAAAGGCACAAAGTTTTTTCCTTGCTTTCTTGTTTCTTTACCGGAAGCTGTAGTGGAATTTTCTGTAATTAAGTTTTTACAGTATTTGATTTGAATATTATAGTTATATATATAGTTATTATATAGTTATAAGCATTTTCCCCCTTCATAAAAATATTCTGTCTCCTAAAAAAAGAAAATATTTTCAGAGACCACCCTCTAAAGTTCTCAAACCTTATGGACTAACAGCTCTACTCTGGACAGAAACAGTTATTGGTTCATTGTAGGGATGCCATTACTTTGGGACAGCACTCTAGGAGAAAAATTGCCATGAGTATAAATCTATTTTACTAAGGAAAAAAAAATGCTTCTTACTCAGTAATCTCTTCTTGTAATAATTGTATTTATAAATAAAGTATTAAATACAGAAAAAGAATGACAGACAAAATTTTGGTCATATATATGAATAGCCCTGACCTACTGCAAATCATAGAATCAAAATATTCTCCAGTGATTAATGTCACCTACAAGACACAGAGGAAGAGGCAGGAGTGGCAGAGTTATCCCAATAATATGGTAGTCTACTTTCCCTTACATTCATACAAATATCTAAAGGAAGAGGGGAAAGACTGTGAAAAACAATGTCTTCAGGCCCAGAGCAGGTGGTGAATTCAAGAGTGGGACTGAATCAATGTATTTTTCCAGCAGCTTCTTGAAAGTTTAACTGTCTCAAATGCAGAGCAGCACCTTAAGGCTATACCTTACCAATTGCCACTAGATCTAGGTTAGTTTACTACTATCAAAGATGCTTGAGGTTTCAAGAATATTATAGCTTTTACTGTTCTTGGAACATGATGAATGCTGGGGAAAAGTATATTTTAACCAAATCGTTTAAAGGTGGATTTTTGTGGGCAATATTACACAGGCATTATGACCAAATCTGAAGTTAGGCTTAATTAAGGAAAATGAGCAAAGTAATTATAAATATGCACACTAATAGTGATAACAATAGACAGTAGTTTTTCAGACAATCACTGCTACTAAGGGTGACAGTTTATGTTTAGGACACACACACACATTGTGTCTATCCATAGTACTGAAATAAACATGCCCAGAAAATGAGGAATAGAATGGACCACCATTATTAAGAAATTCCTTAGATTTGATAGCACAGAGTAGAAAAAAGGCCTGCTGGCAATGGTCACTCCAGCCACAACTTGGACTGGGATAAGAAAGCTACTTGGCCTAGACTGGAACCCATCCATGGACCACTCTTGCAATTTAACAGTAGGGAGAGCTGTTTCTCAGCACCCAGGGTTTTGCTCCACCACTGTTAAGCTTACTAACATTTTTGAACTACAAGCATTTTTTCAGATGGTGTAATTTCTTTTTTACCCACAGCAGGTTAGCAGATGGTGTATTACAAGAGGACAGATCCTCAGTGTCTCTGTTGCTTTAAATCACCTATTTGCATTGAATTTATTGAGTCTGAGGACATTCAGTATGGTAATACTATTTGGACAGAGTTCCAAATTCTCCATTCATTTATTTCTAACTGCTCTCTCTTTTTCTTCCCCCTTCTCCTCTTGACAGACAATGTCTTCAAAGGCTTTCTGGTCAGTCTGTAGGCTCTAGGGTGATGTTGGTCTTACTTTTTTTTTTTTTTTTTTTTTTTTTTTTATTGTGTAAGCCCAACACAATATAATCCACTTAATTTTATTTACAGTACCCAACTGAAGCATATGGAAAATATTTGCCCAGCTCAGGGGGAAACACTCACTCAGAGAGACAAAAAATGAGATGAATACAGGCATTGGGTGATCTATTGGCCATGCCAGAAGGCCTTGTAAGGGTGGTGTCATCTGGGCACCATTGCACAATTGCAATACAATTTTTGCAGCATGACTTAGACCGCAAGAAACCTTTGGTTTTACCCTACCACATCTTCTGGGGCTCAGGCCACATTCCTGCTGAAAGCCTCTGGGGTTGCCAAACCATGTCCTCCTTGGAAACTGCCACCTTGGGACCCCATTGTGGTCCAGAGGGACTTGGTGGGCTGTGTGAGCCTGCATTTTTCTTGACTGGCTCATTCAAGACATATTTCTGCTGCTCTTTGCAGACTCATTCCAGTCTTGTCCCGTTTTTACTTATATGCCCTGTGAGCTACCAAAATTTACCTCAAGCTGAACAGCAACACTATGAGTCACTATCTGCTAATGTCTACAAAACTAATTTTACTTTTTTTATAGTTTACAGAGAAAAGTGGGTAATTTTTCTGCCTTTCTTAATTGCACATTAAAATGAGATTGGTATTATTGTAAGAGTGTATTAAAAAAAAAAAAGCTTGTAAAAAACAGCTCAGCCACAGGTGTCTATGCTCCAGGTGTCTACGTGGGATGAGGATATCCCTCAAGAGCCTTTTCAGGAGTCATCTGCAGTCCACAGTATTTGGTGAGTGATGCATTAGAATACACAATTTATCAAGAAATGACCTGACAGTCATTCATTGCTTGTTATTCTGACACTGTCCTTCAGAAATCTATATTTAGAAAGTCCATATAATTGATTTTTCCTACTGCCCTTTTCTACCTTTTCTCCTTTAGCTGTCTCAAAATTAAAGCTGAAAGATTCACGTTTGTGCAAAGATTATGGATATTAGTAATTAGTGCCCGATGCAACTGGATACTTAAAATGTGAATTTATACTTTTAATTTCACTCATATCAGGCTTTATTCCACAAGAACAAAATAAAATAGAGGAGAAAGGAGTCACACTATAACTTTCACATGTTCGGCTTTATAGTTAAAGAAGAAAGAAAAAAAAGAAGGGTCAATATATTTACTTTAAAACATATTTTTAATATTTTTGTTTCATGTAGCTGCCATACAAGATAAAAGCCACAGAAGACTCTGGGTTTAATTCTTATATTTCAAGAGAAATAACTTCCCTCTGTGGATTAATTTACTTGAATGATAATATGTTGAAGCTTCATTTTCATGAAGTTGGGGTTTGTAGATTTTCTGTGAATTTAATGTTCAGATCTTGTTCTGCATCATTAAAATAAATAAAAAAAACAAAGCTGAAAATTCAATTTGGAGTTTGTTTCACATTGTAAAACAAATGACTGAGTTTGTCCTCGCATTAGAATTAATTAAGCGTGTCTCTATTTTTGTGAAGCATTTTCAGGGGAATGGTAACATCTCGACATTTCAAATGAAAACAGTTCATAAAAAGATCAATAGCATGAGTTTCTAATTAGGAAATTCTTGCTATTATTCAAGTACTCACTATAATCAGTTTAACTCATTTACCAGCAGGGGGCTCACGATTAAAAATTTGAAGGGTTTGAAATGCAAAAGCAAACGGTTGTCTCCTTGTTAAAAAAATATATTGCTAAGTTGCGTGACATTTTAATGCAGTAAACTATCAAAAGACATCCAGCAACACTGCTGCTACACCAAAGGCTGCTAAAATGAATTGCTAGATCTCCCTCTAGGAGCCTCACTGATTACAGATATTAGATTATTTTAAGCTTAAATATAGACTTAACAGATTTAACATGTAACAGATAAAACAGCATGAGAGATTCTACAAGCACCAGGCTGTTTATAGTCCATCGCTGTAGGTACACTACTCTTATGGTGTTGATTCTCCAGCACCCACTGCCTAAGGTTTCACAGGGCATGGGCCATTTTCCAGTTAACTACAAAACCAGAAGGTGTTCAGCTAGATAAAAAAATTCTGGGATGATGGTAAAATTGGTATGACATTGTTATTGGAAAGAGCTGTTTCTCGATTTTTTAGTGCAGATGAGTCTTTTTCTTGGACTGTGAATGGAAAGCTTCCAAATTCTTTAGATCTGCCTTGCTAAAACATAATTTAGTGCTGCTATGCTGGCAACCTAGTAATTAGCATCACACACAGAGTGAGCCTATTTGTCTCCCTGTGATAAATATAGTGTACACAAACAGAGGATACTCACATGAACATAAATATATGTTGACAGCCCTATAATAAAGATGAATTACATTTAGCAAGTCCAGTAGCATGCTAAGTTTTCTGATCAACTTACAAGCACTGATATATAAAGTAAATTGGTAAGCATTTGTGATTAAAATGAAAATGCAAGAAGATATATGGGAGAAAGTTAGGAAGCGTTAAAATAATTTTATTTCAATTATTTAGTAGGATGAAAGATACCAGTCCTTTTCAGAATGTTCTAAATTTGTGACAGGTTATCATGAAATATATGCCATTATTTGTTTGGTTTGTGGACTGGATCAAGGGTGAACTCAGACTCAGTCAAAATTGTCTTCTAGCAATTGTTTTTGTGTATGTGATGAGTGGAAACCACTTGTGGATATTAAAATATAATTATTTAAATATGTTTATAAATTTCTGAAATTTTCCAGTGGCTATTTAATAAAAGTAAAAGTTATGAAAAAGTGAATTTAGAAGCCACAATAGGTCATGGATATATTTCATACATATAGTATGGCAGCAGTCAGAAACCTCAGCAAGATTTAGAATCCATATTAATGGAATTAATCTGATTTTTATTTTTAATTTATCTTGCAATAGAGAAGAGGGAGAAGATTTCAGTTTTTCTGTCATATCCAAAGTACATTTCCAACAGCATGCATTTTAATGCAAACCTAAGTCTTTGCTGTTTATACTGTTCTTCTTTACATTAATTTTTTAAGTTTTCTTTAAAACATCAAGGAAAAACTTAGGTCTGTAGTTCAGTTGTCTAGATCTGTACCTATCTTCCAAACCTTACTACAAGGTCTATTAAATATTTAGTAAATGTGGAGCAGAGTCCCTAGGAGAGACTGACAACATCTTTTCTCAAAGAACTTTATACGCTTGTAGAGTACTCTCACTGTGTATCTTGGCTGTGATCCCTGAAGAAAGGCAAAGCAATGTTGTCATGGAATTTGGGTGAGTTATTAGGTTATAGGGTAAGGAAACAGTCAGAGATTGTGCTATGGGATTGCATCTTCCCTCTCGTGGGTTTTGCCTCAGAGCTGGAGTGGCTGTTCTTACAAATCTTTTCTAAATAGAACATTCCAAAATAGGAAAACAATTCATTCATCCCCATACATATCACTGCTTTAGGAGGACTTCCCATTAGAAGGGCATTTTTTCCCCCAAGTAATGATAGATTAAACATACAGAAAATAATATCACATCATGAAACAAGACTCCTGTATCTAATTTCCAGATTTAAGTATTTAATTTGTTTCTCTTGATATGAAAAACAAAGATTTCTGCCTGGAAAAATTCTTCCCAGAGCAAAGAGTCAGACAGTTTTAACATTTTTTACATTACAAAATAAATAAATAAAATAAATAAATAAAACAATTATATTTCTTCTGACAATTATTTCAATAGGTACATCTTAAGGTGAGTTACAAGGAACAATATGAATGCAATTAAAAAATAATCTAGAAACTTTGACATTTATTTTAATGTCATTATAAAATGAAATTAATGTATTTCAAAATCTCTAAAAATAGTAGCATAATGCAAGCATGAAGGACTGCAGTTCCTTTTTTGACAATAGTCTAACAGTCCAGCTGTATGGGCTCTCATGATTCAGGCTTTTTTTCTCACAGCCAGGGCAGAAACTTAATTTTTTTTCTTGCCCAAGGATGATTTGTCTGTGCAGCAATCCATGTTGCCTACAGTGGAAATGTCATTCAGGAATTTCATATCACATAGAAAGTTCAGAGTTCAGGGTTTCCACAAAGAAATGTGTTTGAAAAGGAAAAAAGAATGTAAGAATACTCTATACTACTCACCATCAAGGAAAATGTTTTCCTTTCTATTAAATTCTAGTTTCTTTGATATTTGTAGCTCTTGCAATCTACGTACACTAGGTCTTAATACTTTATTTGTTAAGCCATAGAAATAGATGTTTTGAAGCTTCTCAACTGCATTTAGTCTTTTCTATTTTTTAGTCCTAATTTTCTTTGTTTGTACATTTGTGTTTCAATTTGTCAATAGCCATATTTAAGTGTATGCACACAACTGCCACTCTAAGTTAAAAGAAATAGGTTTCCACATGCTAAAAGCACAAATAAATTTTTTTCATGGTAAGATTTTTTTAATCAAAACCCAGGTATTTTCCATCACAGCCATAATGGATGCTATCATTGAGTGTTTTATTTAGCAGTTCCTAGATTTTTTCAGAATCATTATGTTCCATTCTTTTCCATTATGTTCCATTTATATTCCATTTCTTTTCCTCAGATATGCAGCTGGTGGTATTAAAACATAGTTTGTACAAATATGTTTATTAAGTAGTCCATATTTCTATAAATAAATACCTTATTGAATATTTTTTCTCATTTTCTCTATACCTTCCCTTCAGATACTTATATACATTGATCATATGCCCTCAAGCTTTCACTTCTACAGGCTGAACAGTCTCCAGCCTTTTCTCATAGAAGAGGTGCTCTTGTCTTCATTTTGAGACATTTCTTTAGCAGAAACAAAGACCTGCTGTTGGAACATGCAATCACTTACTCAAGATCTGTTGTCATCTTAGTAGCTCTTTCCTGGACTCTCCCTAGTATGTACATACCCCTCTCATACTGATGAACTCCAAACTGGACAAGTACTCAAGGTATGGCCTCTGCTGAATGGAGGAGAAAGATTACCTTTCTGGTCCTGCTGGCAACACTTCTAAAGCTGACTAGGACACTTTTTTGCCACAAGGGCAGATCTGGGGCTCATGTTCCACTCTCTGTCTACCAGGACACCCAGGTCATCTTCTGAAGAGCAGCCTTCCTGATGGCCATGCTCCAGTGTCTAGTATCTATGGGGTCCTGGGGTTATTTCTCCGAGGTGCAGGACCATGCCTATCTTAAATTTCAAAAGGTTCCTCTCTGTCCTCCAGATTGTTTTGATCTTATTCTGAAGGTCTGCATATCTCTCCGGGGATCAGCACTCCACCATTTTGTGTCATCATTGAACTTGTCAAGGAGGAATCTGCCCCTTCATGCAAGTCATTGAAGAGTAAGGAAAACAATACTGGAGCAGGAGCAATCCTTGGGGTTCACCACTAGTTACAATCCTTCAGCTAGACCCAGGGACACTGAGCACAACTTTCCCAGACCTGCTACTTTATCCAGTTCTCAATTCACCTCTTCATCCACTCATCCAGCATGTGTTTCCTGATCTTGCCCAAGAAGATAACATGGGAGAGAGGGTCAAAAACTTTGCTGGAGTCCAGATGGACAATATGTATTGCCATCCTCTCATCTGTCTCTAGGCAGTTGTCCCATCATAGAAGACAATCTGGTTGGTAAAGCATGATTTCCCTTTGGTGAACCAGTGTTGACTTCCTGATGTCCTCGTTTCCACTAGAGAAGATTTCAGGATAAGTTGTTCTATTGCCTTTCCAGGGATTGACTGGGCTGTACTTTTTGAAGACTGGGGTGATATTTACTTTCTTCCAGTCCTCAGGTTCCTTTCCTAACTGCCATGATCTTTCAGAGATGTTTGTTATTTCACTGTGACATCATGTACATGTCATAGTCTACCTGTTGTATCAAACATATTACACTTACATAGCTCTTTTTATCTGCCAAATCTGTTCTTTCAGTCCCCGAATTACATGTCTGCTTAACAGGACATTCTCCATAAAACCTTGTCCCAATCTGTAAATGAATATTGTACTATGTCTTTCAGTACTTTGTGTTTAAGTTGAGAATTTCAGTCTTCAAGGAAGGAAAATGTGATGTTCAACATTCTGCATATAACCTACACATCAATAAACCAGCACAGGTTTGGGATTTTAAGTAGTGAATACTCAGAAAAAACTATTTGTGAACAGTATCCTGCCTAGTAATTATTCATGTAAATTGAATAATAGGAAAGATTTATGATGAATATTTCAGCCGACTCTCTTGGACGAGTGTTTGTTTAATCATTTATTCAAATCTTTATAGTGTATTGAAAAAGTAAAATGCTGTATTTACTTGGTCTAAAAGATGACAGTATGCTAGAAGTGTAAAATATTTCGAATGAATGAATGTATGAAAATAATCAGAAACTGCTTTAAGACACAATGAGAATGATGGAATGATAAGAATATGTGGATATGCATATTCAATTATTATAAACAATATTGTATTATAAGGTTCAAGATCAGTGAGTTAAGTTTGGTGAAGTGATATCAGAAAACAAGTCAAGACATTTTTATTTGAAGGTTCAAATGTACCAAATATGTTGCCTGGATAGTTTAACTGAAGTTTGAGAAACAAGATATTTATCATCATTTTCCTAAACACTCTGTCAAAGTATGAAAACCAGAGTGTTTATGTAAATTACAAAATGCAGTATATTGCACAGGAAAAAATCTAATAAATTCAAGATCTCATTAAAAATTATAATTATAAATGACAATTTCCTTGCTTATTCTGTTCCAAAATACTGAACATGTGCTAGCAGACAAAGAAATTAAGTATATTTTATCAGGGAGGATTTTTATTTCTGTGCTGAATGAAAAAAACAAAACAAAACAAAACAAACTACCAGCAGCAACATGCTCCCTTAATCCATAAATCAAATAATTGAAGCCACAAAGCATATCAGCCATTTCCTCAGGTAAGGGAATTCCCTTCCCTCCACCCCCACTCCCACCTTCTTCACTTCGAGTTGACAAGTTCAGAAAGAGTTTCTTTGTGCTCTGGAAGGCAGAAAATATGTGAGATGTGTAGTGCCAAGGGAGTTAGATTATTCTGAGATATTCTTAAACAAGAAGATTCAATTAATTTGAAAGACACACTTCAGAGAGAGGCTGGAACGCTGTGCCAGGTGGGCCAAGCAGGACTTCAGATTCTTTTCCACAACTTATCTGTATTTAACAGACCACCTAAACAGATGTAAGTTTCCTCTGGAGAAGATTAGTACAAAATTTAAAAAAAAAAGGAACTATTCTGGAACTGTGATTAAAAGTCATCTAAATTTACTAAGTGTCTGTGCAGCCTTGAAAAATGATAAAATTCCTGGGCATTGCTCTATTTAGCTGAAACTTTTCCAGATGTGCCTCGCTAATCAACTCCAGCCAAATTCCCTCTGGCTTACAGAAATTAAGGAGAGAAGCCAAAATTCTGAGATAAAACACACTCTCTCGGCAGTGTAGCTGTGCAGGGTTTCTTTTAACAGAAAAGCCATACTTTTAAATTTAGTTAGGGTAGTATATGAGAGTTTTTTAAATATATCCACAGCTAAACTTATATATTTGTATATTAATTAATTATATTTTACATTAATCTGCAAAAAATATATTCATTTGTATATTCTGGCTAAGCAGATGTGTCAAGAATCCTTGTTCTTGCGTATTGGAGGTATTATGTGCATATGTCCCGTCCTCATAATTTTACTAGTTGTTCTCTTTAATTACTATAGGAGACAAGATATGGGTCTAGATTGATTTTTGAACTAAACCAGTGGCTATTCTTATGTTCTGATAGTTAGTGTCTACTCCCAGATCCACGATAGACTCCTTTTTTGGAGTTACTCTAGCACTAGTGCTCCACACACCTTGGTTTCAGAGTGGTTTTCCGAGTGACTATTCTGCAGGCAAGTTGGATTCATAATTATGTATTGAGGTGATTCAAACCCCAGTAAAATGCCCTGATCTCAAGCATAAAACAAAAGTAAGTTTGTTCCTGAAAATAGTGTATTTAAAAAAAACAAATAAGAATGCAAAGGCATGAATAAAGAGATGCAAAAAATATGTTATCCGCACTTGTTTTTTCAGATATTTTCTAGAGTAGCTGTACTCTGGAATACACACAGATGAGAAGATAAAGAAAGTGTAAGTAGGTAATGATTTTGAATTACCTCATTATTAGTCCTTTCCATACTTCAGTAGAGTCCTCCCTACTGACAAAATTGTGAATTTATTTTTGGTTTCTTTCTTCTGAGACACAAAAAAATCTTAAAAATATATTTCCTTTTTTTTTTGTAAAATGTCTTGGTAATGTGCTCAGGTATAGTTTCAGTTTTCAAGAATGCAGTCTTTTGACTGAAATAAGTTATAAAAACAAACCTTACTTAGCTCTGCATTTTCTCTGCCTTAGGTTATAGCTTGATTACTTTAATAATTGAGTTTTATCATCATAATTACTATAATAGCATGATATGTAGGTTCTTCCAACAAAGAGTTTGTCTTTAGGACGATATGGTTATGCAATTTTCTCTGCATCATGAACAGTGAAGTGAGTAACACAAAAGGTAAATTTTTTGATTAATGGAACAGAAAACATTAGTTTGAGAGCAGGGAAATAAAGACATCATTTTGGTTTTCCTATATCCTTCTATTAACATTTACATCAATCAAATTATTTAAAATATATGAATCTGCATTTTCACAAATGCATTTTTGTAGTTGTAGGATATTAGTTTTTTTCCAACAAGAAGTAAAAATCACCAGAAGCTGCAAGAAAAACATCAACGAACCAGAAAAAGACAAGTCTGAACTCCAGGCAAAATTGTACACCTTATGGTCAGTATTTAAGTACACACTTGATCCAGACACAGTCAACACTTAGAAAGGCTGCTTGAGTCCTGTAGGCCAGAACAGCTCCAGCAGCTGTAGAAATATATGTACTTACCCACACAGGGGAAATTAAAACTCACAGAAAGAGAGTGAACCCAGAGGAGCAGGTATTGATTCTTCATAGAAATGTTTTTTATATGAGATGGTTCTAACCAAATTGTTTTATAAACTCATATTAAGGTGGCAGTAGTAGCTTAAATTTTTCTGGCATTTACCCAGAAGGGCAGCTATTCCTTGGGTAACATCACTGGGGGAAAGGAGGGGCAGCCAAATAACACCTCTCTTTCTAAAAACACACAATCACTGTCAGCTGAAAGGCTGAAAAGACATCTGAGAGTACCAGGAGCATTTTGGAGTTTCTCACCACACCTCACCTGACAAAACTGCAGCTGTAATGTGTGTTTGCCCCTGTGTGCAGTGGTGGCAGCAGGCTGATGCAGCAGTGAGTGGAGTTGATCTGTCACAGGCAGATCATCTGCACTCCCTCACATTCTTCTCCCCATGCACCAGAGGATGTAAATCTTACTTTATAACTATAATATGATCTTGAACTGAGCTGAGACCCAGTTTCTTATTTAGACCAAAGCTCTACTTATCCCAGCTGAGAGAAATGGGAGAAAATAAAGTGTTTTTTTAAATCTAGTTAGTGCCAATATTTATTATTATTTTTCTTAGAAAATAAGAACTGACAGTGAAATGTTCAAAACCCCTAGGGTAATAACTTTCTTAGACTTCAGAAATACCATGCACTTGCTATAAATCAAAATGCTATGTGTTTTCATTTCTTTTCCTGTAATTAAAAGTTTGCTTTGATGTTTAAAAGCACAAGTATACCCAAGAGTGGAGTAGCTGGAAAGCGTTCATATTTGACACTTCTGTTAAACAATGTAATTTATCTCTTTTTAATAAAAAAAATTAAAAAACAAAACCTAACTGCTGTTAGAAATCTTACTTGTTAAACATTTGCCATAATCATTTCTTCCTTGCAACAAAGCAACAAAGCATAAGTGAAAACTTGGAGCTGAACACCATCTTGCTTAGGAGAAATGAAAACTGTTGGACAGTGAAAAGTTTTTAAGAGCTTGACAAGCTGAGGAAAGCTTTAACAAACAAACAAACAAACAAACATTTTTTTAATTAAACATCGAGGAAAGAATCTGGGAGGATTTGCACGAAACTTCAGTGAAACACTGCTGGACAATGATGCCATTCTATACAGCATGTGTTAAACCAGGTGGATTTGGGAAGGTCCTATTAAACTGCAGGATCTGAGAGATCTGCTTCTTGGTTCTGGGCTCTGGTTGTGCCACACCTCCATATCCATGGGACGCTTTCCCCATGCTTCTGGGTTAAACCGCAAACTCAGGCCAGAAGACAGCAAGGATGAGGTCTGGCTGGTTCACCTATCTATGAGACTGAGGCCTTAGTAATTCGGTGTATACAGATCATGATGAAGACATATGGAAAAAATGTGGTTTAATGGGAACAGCTTAATGTATTGCTTGACTGGGCATTGAAGACTTTGTAACACGAAGAGGGGCTGACAGAGATGGGTCTGTTTAGCCTTGAGAAGGCACTGTAGGGGTCTGATCAATGTGTGCAAATATCTGATGGGAGGGAGTAAAGGAGGCAGAACCAGACTTCTCAACGGGAGTCTTTCTCTAATGGAAAGACAAGCTAGAATGGGCACAAATTTAAATAACTGGAATTTCTCCTAAGCATAAAGAAAGAATATTTTGCTTTTGGTGAGAGTGTTGGAACACTGGCCCAGGTTGCCCAGAGGTGGTAGATTCTCCATCCTTGGAGATATGTTAAACCTGACTGGATGCATCTCTAAGCAATCTGCTTTATTTGATCTTGCTTTGAGCAAGAACACTGGATAGGCTGGATGGTCTTTCTGACCTCAGCCATTCTCAAATTCTGCAGTTCTGCAATTTTAATACAGTATATAGTATGTATATATATATATATATGTGTATATATATATTTACCCACACACACTAATACATCATATCATATATCATATATATATATATATATATATATATATCATATGCATGTCTAAATATATACACACATAAGTATGAATTTGCATGTAGTTTAGTCATCCTTAACTTACAAGTGATGTTGCTGTTATATATGGGAAATTTCACCCAGAGGAGGCTTGTATTTGTTAGAGCATTTTCTGCTACTATCCTTCTATATAATTTTTGTAAAAGTGACTGGCTCAAGAGAGAGAGAGTAGCATTAGCAACAAACAATTTCTGTGTGTGATTGTGTGTGTGGGTGGACCTCACTGCCCTAATTCACAGACTGACTGAAAAGGATTAAAAAGCTAGACTAAAATTTTATGAACTAAAAGAAATAAGTGAATTTTTGGAAAAAAACTTAAGAAAAAAAAACTTGCTCTTGCTGGAATGGAGTAAATTTCCTTCAAAGCAGGACTTGCAGTGCTGTATTTTTATTTGAAACCAAAACAGTGTTGGTAACACATGAATATTTTAGCTATTGCAGAACACTGCTTGCACAGCATCCAGGCTTTTCCTGTGTTTCACTCTGTCTCCCCCAGTAAGTAGGCTGGCAGTAGGTAAGAGGCTGGGAGGGATCACAGGCGGGACAGCTGACCCCAGCTCACCAAGGATGTGCTCCAAACTATGCAACACCATGCTGGCCAATAAAAGTGAAGAAGGCCTCTACTCAAAGTAGCTGGTGCTTGAATATTATCTGGACAGCAGTCTGCTCATGAAATATGAATGACTATAAGCATGTCACCTTTGTTTTTTCCCTTTTGTTCTTTTCCTTCCATTTCTTGACTATTTTTATTTTTCCCAGGAGGTTTTTTTTTTGAAGGTTGAAGTGAATGAGTAGCTGGTGCATGCTTAGTAGTGCTTATAGGATAAATTTAGATAAGATATTAGGAAAAAATTATTTTCTATGAGGGTAGTGAGGTACTGGAACAAGTTTCCCGGAGAGCATGTAGTTTCCCCATCAAAGGGGCCCTCGGCAACTTAATCTAGTTTGCCATAATCTAGTGGAAGGTGTCCCTGCCCATGGCATGAGGTTGGAAAAAGATGATGTTTAAGGGCCCTTCCAACCCAAACTACTCACAGTTGTATGATTAGTGGCTGCACAGGGTCAATCCTTCACTAATGTGTATGAAAAATATATAGTCATTTCTCCCCATATGTATCCTTACTGATCTTTGGTACCTGCTGGTGTGGATGTGCACACAAACCTCAGGCTGTGATTTTAAGTTTGAACTAAGTCTGGCTGTATTATTTCTGTCTGAACTTCAAAGAAAAAGTATCATGATGAAAATACAATGAAAGCAAAATTCAAAAATTACTTTATTTGAAAAAATAAAACATAGGAACTTTATCTTTCTCCAATGTAATTTTGTACAATCAGAGTACAGAAGATCAGATGACGTTAAAGTTTAACCAAGCTAATAATAGATTCTTATTTTTATTTCTTTCCCAGTTAATTATTTGATAGTGTGGCAAGAATTTGTAACAAAATATATCAGTTTCCTCAAGTTCTTGTTGGACTCAAATGACACTGGAGCGGATCTAATTGGCAGTTTCAGCAGGGATGTATAAAAGAAAAGAAAGAGAAAATGACAAATTTTTATGTCACCTCTAGAAACAGCCTCTTGAGCTTTTAAGACCCGTAGTAGGACACTGAAAACATAATTCTGTGGCTTGTACTGCAAAGGGTCTGTGGATAGAAAAAGATTTTTTTTCTGTCAAGTCTATCAGTACTGGATACATATAACTTAAGAAATGAACAAAAAAAAAGGAAAACCGGTTCTAGAATTTGGAAGAGCAGTTAAAACACAGCATTTGGGGGGTTTGGAAGTTTTAGTATTTTAGTGTGAGTTGTATTTTTAGATCAGCTTAACATGTTACAGTTGAGAACAAAATTCAATGAAGCTATAGTTTTGTAGATGTATCCTGTATTAAATTCTAATGAAATAGTTTGATATTTTTCCCTGGAACAATTATATTCTTCAAAGTAACCATGAATGGATAGATTTCTTAATAAACATAACTCTAAGGTAAGATTCAAACTTTCCTAATTATGACCCACAAATAAAAGGGAATTGTTTGGATGAGATAGTTGCAATCAGGTCAACCATCTGAACTGAACTACACTAACAGTCCAGATGTCATCCGTGTCAACTGGATGGATTAAATGTATACTTTCATTGCTTAGGAGCCTTTTTACTTTTTCATGAACCAGAGAGGACTTGTGACAAAACAGAAGTTAAGAATAAAATTTCAACTCTGTTCAACAATTAACATGGAAAATCTGGACTAATAGTGTTTTATCCAGTTTGGTGAAAAGAATTGTTATTGCCACTTAAGTGATAAATCTCAATATCAGAGATTCCCATTTTGAGTTTGGTGTTATCTTAACTGCCATTAACTGCTAGCATTACAGCCACAACCAAATTCCAAGTTATGGGGTTTTCTAAACCTAAGCTTGTATCAAAAGGTCATTGCCTTTTAACTCATCATAGAAAATAATCTCTTCTTACTCGTAGAGACACATTCAAATTTTGTGCAATCCCACTATGGGATCTCATCCTAACCTAGCTTCTTCAAGAAATGCCACGTCCTTCAGAAGCAGGTACTTGCAGTAGCACATGTACTACCTGATAAATCAGCATCGGTGTGTTCCACAACAACAGACAACTCTCTATCATGATCACATTTTTACTGCTTTAAATGCACACACACACACACACACACACACACACGCATACGCACACACACACATATTTGGAAGATGTATGATAGTTTTTTGTTGTTTGCCATCACAAAAAGATATATATTCCAAAACTGATGACCTTCTAACAAAAATTAAAATAATTCTGTCCCAAACAGGGGAAAAAATCAGAATACTGAATTAACATAATTTATGTTTCTAAAACATCTAAATGCTAGTTTCAGTAATATCTTTTCTTAAAAACACCTTAAGTTCTGTGCTACATGAATGATAAATTTTAGCAGAAATATTTGGTTCGTAAGATGAAATTTATAATTGCCTTTAAATTGTAAATATTTCCTTGATTAAATATTGCATAGTCAATGACATTAGAGCTATGACTCATAAAACTTCCTTAGTAAATCATACAGAAATATTAAAGCTTAAAGTTATGAACTGTATAAATCCAACATTTGTCATTTGCATCTTAGTTTGCTTATGATTTAATTTACTCTATGCTACATACAGGACTTTCTAGAAGTAAACTGAACACAGTAATTATAAGATGAAGGGCTATGATTTTTAGCAGTTACTGACTTTGTGCTGATTTGTGGGGAAGAGGCTGGGAAGAAATGTTCATATGATTCAAATTTCTCAGATATATCTGATGCTGTGGGCTAAGGTGAAAGTGCTGTAGATATATCAATGTTTGAGAATATTCTTCCTGAGTAGCAGTTTGAGCAGGTGCCATGGCCACCTGGATCCAAACTCATCTGTACAAGCTTGTAGGGTTAAACAGATTATTTTTTTGGAATTTAGCCATACTTTTGAGTCAGCAGTAGAACATGTATCTCAGCCAAGGACTCTTGTTACTCTGGAAGAACCTAGATTTTTTTGTAGGTCTTCCAAGTCTCTTGTGTGTGAGCAGATGGGCATGTTCTCCTCACCTATCCTGTTTTTCATGCAGAGTTGTGATTACTAATTGTATAAAGAGACAGAAGAGGATTACATTTTTACCTGGGTTAATAGGTTCTCAAGTCTTGGTACAGTCTCTTAAGGACTTAGAAGGTAGTTCTAGGTGAACATTGTCTATATGGTATGAACTATTTCAGGCTTATCTCCTGTCTTCCTAAAACATATCCACAATCTCACTGGATGAAACTAGAGACGTGAATGTACTGCCTCCAATTAATTATGTTCTATTTATACTGATTATGTAATTCAGAAAAAAAAATTAATTTCATTACCAATAATCTGGGTTATGCAGTGATCCCTTTCCAGCTTGAAAATAAGCAATGGATATTACGTCACATGGTATAAAAATGGTACTTATTTTCCAAAACCATTTCAGATAAAAGCATCTTTCAGTCTGAAAGATTTTATCATACTAATACTAACTATATAGTAATTATATACAAGTTTTAACTAAGACAGAGAAATTCTTTTTTGGAATGTACCTGGGTGTTCAGATGGGAACGTCCAGATACCTTCCAAAAAGGAAGAACCAGGAAACTACAGGCCTGCCAGGCTCAGTGCTGAGGAAGACAACAGAGTAGAGCCTCCTGAAAACTATGTTACGACAGGCAGAGAATGAGGAGGTGATTGATGACAGCCAACATGGTTTAACTATGGGCAAATTGTGCCTGAAAATTTTGGTGGCCTCCTACAGTAGTTTGAAGAATTGGTGAGGTAGGGAAGAGTGATGACTGATATCATCTACTTGTCTGCGGTCCTGGGACTGGCAATATCATTGCCTTGTATGTGTCTCTGTATTTGTCTCTCTGGAACATATTCTCAGCTTCACTACTCACTGAGCGTGCAACTACGAAAGCTTTAGCCATGCCCTCAGCTTGGGCACAGTGCACAGTTCCCCAGGACGTGGGACTGCGTTCCTGCCTCTAGGCTAGAGAGGTGCTGGACTGAATTGCCAGGAGGAAGAGGTCACACTGTCTTACAGCACTTAACACTTTATTTCCTCCCAATACAGAATTAAATACATTTTGCTTTAAAACAAATAACGGTGAACTTGAATACCCTTTTTGTAATCTCTTGAATGAAGGATTTTTAATTTGTGGCTGTATGTTTATCTGACATCAAGCAAAAAGAAAAGCCTTCAATAGCATCAGGTTTAACATGCCTTCTTTTGGTGATGTGTCCTTATAATTAGGCACAATTTTGATTAAAAAAATGCATAAATTTAAAATATCATTCTGTGTAAAAGGTTTACATTAATACGAGCATTATTTTAAGAGTAAAGGAAAAAGGTTTAGAATTGACTATGTGTTGCAGAGGGAATTGTAGAACTTATTTCCACAGTTTTTAAAATTATATGTTTTATGTAAAAAAATTAGGTTAGGAAGATAACCATCTAAACAAAGGCTTTCACTGTCATTTCTAGTTATTTCTCAAATAACAAACTGTAAATTTGTATTTTGATTGCATTTTCTTTGCTTACCTCTTTCAGGTCAGAAGCATTTAACTGCTAGCCATTTCCTCCCAATTAGAACAGAAAACACTAATTAAAAATACATCCCTGTTTTAGACCTTTGGGATAATTTTCCTTCCTCCCCCAAGCGTTCTCATACAAATCTACCCCTGAAATTATAGGTTTAATTGTACTTCCACACCTCCTCAGGTCTTTGACTTTTCCATCTTGAGACACTGTAGTGATATTGTTGCAAGAACTGGCAAAGCCCCTCAATATACAGAGTAGACGTAGAAAAAAATTATATTCGGTTTAGGCTTATTAATTTTTGCACAGATTCTATGCCAGTTTATATATGGTATTTCTAATAAAAAGAATGGAATGCCGGTGGGAGTTCTCTGAGCAGCTTAGCAAGTGATGGCTAAAAATAAGGAAAACATACGCAACAGAAAATTAACAGTACTATAACATGTGAAAAATTGGACCATCACAATACCATATTTATTTGCATATTATTCTGTCACTAAACTTCTTTATAGAATTCATGGGTGTAGGACAACATATTTCCCAATAATTGAAAGAGGTCAGGTCAAAACTGAATTCACACGCGGATCTCACTATTTTTTAATTCTATTTGTTTTCCTTCAATAAACATGTCTAATTTCAAAGGGGGAAATGGGTTATATAGTATAGACACAATTCCTTTTTTCCTTGCCTTTAAAGGTCCATTACGAGTCAGAATAAAGAAGATCACACTGTCTGGGGCCTTTTCTATGGAATCCTGTTTGGACAAGCTTGAACTCATATTTCTTTATTGCTCAATTCACTGAGTTCTCTTCCTCAAAGGCTGCATAAAAATTTGTTGTCATCTTTGAAGAGCCTTCAAAGCTTAGTGATGTCCAGATCTATCCATCATTCCTGTCCTTATTATCTTCTGGAGTATTGTCTGATATATGATATTCTCATCAGCGCAGAAATATAGTGAAATTAAGTAAGATTTTTCTTAAGAAATCTTTTAAATACTTGCCTAAAGGTACTCCCATGCTTAGCACTGAAAGTATATATCTTGATCTTATAACATGTCTTATGTTTAAATGGAAATGGCTGTATTTTAGTTTGTCCTTTTCCTTGCGTGTTTTCATTGGGTGACATTGTGAAAAGTCCGTCTCCATTTTCTTTATTAGCCTTAATGTGTTTATACACATTGATGAGTTCCCTTTGAGCCTTCTCTTCCCTGGGGAAAATGACCTCAGATGTCTATCATTGTATGTCACATGTTCCAGTTCTTTAATCATCTTCATGTTCCTTCATTGGACTTACTCCAATATGTCTGTGTCTCTTCTACAGGGAGCTCAGAATCCAAATCAGCATTCCACATGGGTGTCACCAGGACTGAGAAGAGGTCAAGGATTGCCTTCCTTGTCCTGCTGAAAGTGCTGTCTGCCTAATGTTCCCCTGGCGCTGTTGCTTTTCTTAGGCTGCAAAGGCACAGCATTGGCTCATCTTCAGTTTGCTCACAGGTTTCCTCAGGTCCTTTTCTGAAAAACTGCTTTGGTGCTTCAGCTGATTGTTCCCCTGCATTTATTTGTCCAGGGAGTTCTTTCTCCCTAGGTACAGAACTTGGCATTTACCTTTGTTGAATTACATAAAGTTCCTGTTTACCCTTTGCTCCAACTTGCTGAGGTCCCTTTGAGCAGCAGCACAACGATCTGGCTTATCAGATCCCCTTCCCAATTTTGTAAAAGAATGGATAGACTGCACAGACCTGTCTTAGAAAAATAGTAGGTAGGTTATTGGCAAAAAATTAGGGACCACAACAACAAAGGAAAGCTTATGGTTGGTGGCTACCACAGGCTGCCTGATCAAGGACAGCCTGTTGATGAAGCATTTTTAATTCAATTATAGGACACGTCATGCTGGCAGACTCTAACCTTGCCGAGGGAATTCAATCAACCTGACATCTATTGTAAAAGGGGCAAAGCAAGCTGTAAGGAGTCCAGATTTGGTGAGTGACAAGGATAATTTCTTAACCCAAGAGATAACCTGATGAGGGAAGTGCCACTGACCTGTTGCATACCAATATGGATACACTAATTAGAAACTTCAAGATTGGTGACAGCCTGGACTGCAGTACTCATGCCCTAATGGAATTCATAGCTCTCTATCTTGAGAGCTATGGGCAAGGTGAAGACTAGAGTCAGGACACTGAATTTTAGGAGATCAAACTTTCATTTATTTAAGAGACCCCCTGGGAAACTGCACTCAAAGGCAAAGAAGCTGAACAGAGCTGGTGTAGAAACCCAAAGGATAAGAGGTAATGTGTGATTCTCAAACACTGATAGCCAGCTAACCATTGAGACAATCAAGGATTGCTCATAAGAAAAATAGGTAGCTGGAGAAGGAGCCCACCTGGAGATAGGGTAGCACATTTGTGGGAGAAAACATCCTGGTTATATCTCCTGGAAATAAGCACAGCACGGTACAGTGCAAGTGTGGAATGAGGTCAAGAAGAGTGCATGGGCTGTCAACCAAAGGCCGACCCACTGGGGGTATCAAGATGACCAAAGACCCCCACAGTCCTTCCACCTGTTTTCAGGAAGGTCTACAGGACCCAACTGTGCATGGCAATGAATTTGCATTGAAATTGGGCTATTTAGCTGCATGGAAACTTATCTACAAAAAGGTACCTCCACAAAGGCCAGCTGGAGTAATGCTGGAGTCAGGACTGGTGATTTTTATTTCTTCCTTTCTGTCTCCCACTCTCTCTCATCTCATTCACCTTACCCTTTATTCTAAATCCACTGCCATGTGTTTATGCTGCAAAGGACTTACACCAGAGAGAAGCCATTATGCACCAATCCCAGTATCCTGCACCACACCAAAGAAACTGTATTGGCTGAGCATAATGTGCAGTAAAACCAAGGAAATCAAGACTCAAGAAGTGGGGAGGAGGCATGTTTTTTCTATGCTGACCATGGAGAAGAGACATAAGATGTATTTCCTTAAATGCTTCTTTTTTTTTTTTTTTTTTTTTTCTGAATCTCTAAATCTATATTCCAAAGGTTATGCTAAATAAAAATTAAAAAAAAAAATTAAAAAGTAACTTCATAGTAAAGATTGCTTTGCCTGTAAAAGTCTTCTGTTTGATCTTGGCTGAGATGGCAAGATTGCCTGTGGCAGAACATGGTGCTTGACAATGCAGTGGTAAACAAAAATTTCCTCTTGCATGGGGGCTTATAGCCTACTTTGCCATGTTGCCATTGGCATTTAGGTGCTGGATCAGCACTGTTCCATACAAGACAGGCATTTGGGGTCTGTTGCTGCAGTGCCATCCTGTCAAAGGAATAGACCAGCACCTCACAGCAGGACTTCTTTCCTAAGTCTATGCCAAGGACTGACACCTGCCTAGGCTGTCCTGCCACTGCTGCCATCACTGTCAAATATGGGAAAGAGGGAGGAATTGAGGAGAGATTTAGTGAGTGTAAATTGTATTTATGTTCTTGGCAGACAAGGGGAAAAGGGGAATCTCAAGCTTAGTGACACTGAGGATGGCACAGAGAGAGAGAGGGAAGATGCCTGAGGGAGGATGATGCTGCCATCACTGCAGCTTGACAGTCTCCCACAGCAACTCAGAGGAAAAGAAAGAAAGAAAAAAAAAAATCATCAGCTGATGGATTATGTCTGCTTAGCAACCAGCTACAGCACAGAGCAGGGTGCTACCCCAAAGGGAAAGTGGTGTGGTAATAACGCAGTCACACATTCACATTTCCTGAACAAGACAGATCCTGTCTGGGCTCCACACATGGCCACACATGGTATTGCTCTGATTGTTTGTCCTCGGCATGGGGAAAAAGAAGTCATGCTACCCACAAGAATGCACACACTGTTTTCTCCCCTCAAAACATGCCTCCCACATTCCTAAAAGCAATTGGTGCAGCTTTTATTACTGAATGTTATTTCATTTATGAAGCATTACCTGCAGGATATTGCCACCCTTGCTCTTTCCTTGCATTTCCCATGAACCCAGTTCAACTTGGGCACACTCAAAAGAAATGCTAAACTATGAACTTTCTATGCTCTTCTCCTTACCCTTCCTGACACAGGTCTGTTTTATCTGCTGAGACCCTCTGAGGCCCGGAAGAAATCTAGAAATCATTTCTAATTCAGCTCTATCGGAATGTGATAGAAACCATATTTAATCTATTACTCTGTGGATGCAAAATGTGTGCTTTTATTTGACATTCAGGGTAAAAACAAGCATTGCTTAATTCCTCTCCTAGGACACACCTACAGATCAGGTGATGCAGTTGACAGGAGTACTTCTATAAAATTTCATCACAGCTCCTCTGGGGCACTAGATATCTTTATTGTGCAACCATATAAGGTACAATTGTGCCAGCTGTGCAACCTGTTGAACTCACAGAAACTCTGTCTGACTACTTTTGTACTGGCAGGGCAGTAGCATGGCACAAAGAACACATAGCAGACTGGTCAGTACCTTCCCATGCAAACCAGGCTACCAAGACATATAAAGGAAGCTTCGTGTGTATAAATCCATTGCACACTAAGTGTGACCCAAATTCATACCACCTCTCCTTTCCCTTATCTCACTCCTGTTTCTATGCAGATGCTCTGGTCGTTACACTTGAGTCCAGGACACTATCATCCCACAGCTTCAAATACAGTAATTAGATTATTAGGACAATTTTATTATGAATTTTTCCTTGTTTTTTTCCCCAGCTTCTACAATGGGTCCAACTCAGACATTTTCAAACATGGCCGTGTACCTGGTCTTCTGAGGAATGTGGTTAATAGGAGTGATGCCATGGGAGAATGTGCCCTATACTGCATGTTTCCAGATCTTAGAAAGGACTTCCCAGATAGGTCTCATGATAAGGTCTGGAGAGCATCCATTGAAGCACAGAGGCTGTCTTGCATGAGGGCAGCCATCAGTAGAGGTTTAAAGTCCTTTCAGTTAGAACCATAGGCTGACCCAATGCAACCCTCATCTGGCCTCCTTGCAGAGCGCTATCCACGTCACCCACATGCAAGAGTGGGTCAGGTAATAGAGGAACAAGGATGACCTGCAGATCTTGACTGTTCAATCTACTGGAAGTAAACCTTCTCTTAGAGTGTTACTGTTTCCCGCAGCTCTACATGTTCTATTGCCTCCACAGTGCCTGTGGTGGCAAGGACTATGCCTGTGGCGCCTGTGGTGGCAAGAATTGTGAAGCAACACAGCAGCTTTTTATTTATTCAGTTAATTACTCTGCCTTGATAGTTTTCCTTTGCTTTTGTATCTGTTTTTCTTTCCTTTTAAATACATGTCTGAACAGTAAAGTTTCATACAGTAAATTTCATAATAGGATTATATTTTCTGCTAATGTTGTTGCCTGGTGACTAAAGGATATTTAAGTGCTCATGTAGACAGCATGAGTACAGAGGAGAATACAATATTGGGAAAGAATAACCAATATGACCAGAGTTTATGAAATCTTAAGTGGGATCTGACTGTGAAAAGGGAATGAATTTTTGTGAAAATATCTTCCTTTGTACAGCATGGAGAAGAACAAGGATATAACTGAAAAATAGCAAAGAAATAGCAAAGACTGAAAGGACACCTGAAAACAAGACATGAAGCTGCATCTCCCAGGAAGAAGGAGGAGCTGTGGCTGCCACTTTACTGTGCAGCAAGACAGAGCAAACAGATAAAGAGATGGAGAGAAGAGGGCAGGGATAAGTACAGTTGATCAGTGAAGAAGATGAAAACCGGATCTATTTTTAGCTGCTGTTACAAATTAAAAAAAAAACCACAATTTTTTTGCTCAAATGGAACTGGCCTCCAGGCAGACAGGCACAGATGGTCTCACACATTTCTCTGTCAGGAGGTCCTAAGGGGTCAGGAAGGCAAGGTTGGGCACTAAGGCATTGGAGGACCTGATTTGAGTCTGACTGCTCCTGCTGGAGCAGATGACTGCTCTTTGTTCAAGCTGAATGAGGCACGTAGGGAGGCATGGCACTGTGGCACTGAGCTCCAGTGTCAAGCCTGCCTGTGCATGTTCACTGCTGAGCAGCCAGCTGGCTGAATATCTCCTGTGAGATCCTGCAGGAGGGTGGCACGGCCCAGCTGAAGGGAACATATGGCCCACAGTTGTTAGCAAATGCCCACATCAACCATGATCGCATCAAGCAAAGCATTATCTGCCAAGACATGGCACTTGAATCTCCTCCAGGAGGCCTTTTTTTTAGAGGGTAACTTTGAACTACATGAATGTCACAATCCCTACCAAGGGTTTTAAACTATGTAGTGCCCATTTCTCCCTTGGAGACTTGTGCTAGAAAACCTTTTAGCACTCTAGATTTGTTTAGATCAATTTGATGCTTCCTTTTTTAAAGAAATGACTAAAGGAATTGATCCTTTCAAACCTGACTGGCACTTTGTAGAGATTTGATTTCAGGTTGTATTCTGAATTTCTCTATCCCTCTTCCATAGGCTTCTCTTGTGTCCCTTTCTTGTGAAGCTAAAGGTAAAAAAAATTAAAAAGCACACCAATAGAGAAAAGTCTTCAACACCAATCAGGTTTTTTGGTATATAGCACATCTTTCTCCTAAAACAATTATTAGGGAAAGGATTTACTAGAGTGATTTGTCCTCTAGAAAAAATCATGATGCATTATTCTCCCATACTCCACTTAAAGTGATTAACTTGTTGACTGTTTTGATAGATCTAATCTGTTTGTAGTCAGAGAGAGAATCTAATAAATCGAATGAAGTTGCTGAGGAGATACATAGATGATGTATCTTCCTTGAAAAG